>NC_046645.1:3532500-4732500 GCF_900324485.2 Mastacembelus armatus | reverse complement strand
GAAAGTCTTCACTAAAGGAAATGCAAAAGTATTTTTCCTCCCATTTTCAAAGTTCAATTTACTGATCACAAGTAACATTTGTATATGTCTCTCCTGGATCTATAGGAAACATATGCATTCTTGACATGCATGCTGTATGTGCAAGCGGTCAAAATCCACATATTTGTATTTTAAAAGGGATAGCACTTGTATTTTATATACATACAATTGTTCTATTGCTGTACTGTTTAACAAAAAAATATGGATTTTAAATATGGTATAAGATTTAAAACCATACACGTACCCACTGTATGAATGTGTATTTCCCTGTTCCCCAGGCGTGGAGTTCTCTCTGCTCCAGAATCTGACAGCAGCTCTGTCGAACGATGACACCCACTATGTGATCCGATTCGCCAACAGCCTCTTTCTGCAGGAAGGCATCACCTTTAACCCAGAGTTCCTGCATCTGATGAGGAAGTACTTCCGAGCTGACGTGGAAACGGTAGACTTCAGTGAATCAGCGGCTGCAGCCGAGCAGATCAACAGCTGGGTGGAAAATCATACAGATAGTGAGTCACAGAGGGCAAGGGAAAGGAAAAGAGCGCAATGATATATAAAATAAAAACATAATTCCATTTACAGGCTTCGCATATTGTAAAGTGACATGCAGCATTGTCAAATAAGTAATTGTTTGTTTGATCACATCATGTTGTACAAAAACAAAATGTACTGAATACATTTCCAAGCTTCAGTTGCACAAATCTCTGTCCTCCTCTTTGTGTAAGACATCAAAAGCTGCATCACAGCAGGGATCGTCTTCAGGCTTATGAAGATTAAAGTCGATTCTAATACGCTGTACAAATCATTCCCTCCAGGTAAGATTCGTGAGCTGCTATCAGCCGAGGACTTCAACAGCGTGACCCGCCTGACCCTGGTGAATGCTGTTTACTTCAGAGGCTCCTGGAAAAACCAGTTCAGACCAGAGAACACCAGAACCTTCTCCTTCAGCAAAGACGATGGCTCTGAAGTCCAGACGCTGATGATGTACCAACAGGGAGATTTCTACTACGGTAGGGTTCAGCTGCCAGTGTGTGGAAGAACTGTACTTTTTCAGAAGCCCTTGAATTTCAGCTCTGAGGTTATTTAAAATCTTCATCTTATCTAAAATATTAATATTTGGAGTGTTATTCCTAGGACAGGCTCCTCTTTCCTGCTGAGTGAGATCTGCTTCTAAAATTCTTCTCACTTGCACAAACTCCTCTGGTCTGTCTGTTTGATTTAATAGTATATTTAAAAGGTCATTTTGTTAATGTCATAAAATATCAGCACTACTATACACCTACAGTCATGTAGGACTATATTAGGTTTTTCAAAATCTGTTCTGACAGTGGCTCTGACACAGTTGTAGCTCTTCTGATTTTGTTTTTCCCCTTCACAAACCTATGTGTTTCTCCTCATCTTTAGGGTTCTGTAGACGTTTTATTAATAGCTGCCTCTGGAATGTCAGTTTATTAGTGATTATACAGATTTTCATTCAGAGTAATTTTAAAGTAGTAAAGTGTTTGCAGAATTCCAAATATCTCTGAAAAGACCTTCTGTTTCTCTCCAATGTAATACTCACAAAGGGCATGTGCACTGCTGCATTCATTTTTATTTCACTGGAAAAATAAAATAAATTATTATAATATATATAATAATTAACCTCCCAATTATTTCCTGTTTGATTTACAACATGTAAAAATAAAAGCAGGAGGTTTTCACATTATTTGTGGTAACCAGATTTTTTTTTTATGATTATTTATTTATTTAAATTGTTAATTTTCTGTTGATCAATTACTTTATAATGTGGTTTGACACCAATGATATAAGTGCTTTGCTTTTTGAGTGTAGCTCTGGTAAATGTGATAGGTTATTGTTACTTAGATAAATCCACTTAGGCACTACTGTTTGGGTTTATTATCTGAAATGGTGCTGACATTTTAAGGCTATTATATCAAAATCATAACATGGCTAGTCGAGTTGGCTTGACTGTGTGTGTCAGATACTGGTGGATCTGGTGTTTTGCCAGCACCATGAAGTGCGAGACTGTTAGTGCAGAGTCCTGCAGGTTGGCTGTTACATCTGAATGAGGCCAGTATTTCGCATCTAGTCATTTTTTTTGTCTGACGTACTGCCAAAGATGGTTACATCAGATTCTTGCTGCTCTGCTGCTAAAATTGATGCGTATGAGTCTATTTTAGTGCAGGCTGTTTGTGTTTAGTGAGACTGCACACTTGCATACACCTACATTCACAGGATGCACACATGCTCGTCCTCACACACTTAGGATCAAGGGAATCTGTATATGTGTGAGCTGGTGTGTGTGTGTCTGTGATGAGCATTGTGTGTGCATGTGTGGAAGTGTGTGTTTCAATGCTGCAGAAGAGGGACAGGTCCTTGGGGAGAAGGCTGTGTTTGCATTCTCTTTTTGAAGCACAGTCATATTGGTTAAATAAAACGTTATGGGAAGCCACACCCCATCCTCTGCTGCAATGTTGCCTCACTCTGCATCAGCAGCTGCTACACTGAATGCTTAGTTAATGAAGGATGATCAGGCTTTTTATCATAATTTTCTCTTTTAAGCAGCTTCAAAAGAAAAAGCATGTGCAAAGAGTGAGATCAAATCTCAGTGTTAATTGCTCTATCATCTCCATCTCATTCTGCAAAAACCTAAGTGGGATAATCATATATTTAGGCTCAAAATCTAGTTGGACTTGTCTTGAGTACAAAAGGATTATCTCATTCAGACTTAGAAATACAGTCTCATTTAATTGAAGTAAATGCTACCTGCCTTGTCTTGATTAAAATTTTTATCTGAAGGTTTTGTTTAATTAGATACAAGGGAGAAGTCTGTTAAAGATCCACCTCAAGGCTCTAGAGGTGGTTCTTCTTAACCTCTATAGTGTATCAGTAAGAAGATATGAGTGCTTACTGATGCTGCATTTGTCTCTGAATGTGTGCGGGCAAGGGTATTTGCATGTGTGTATGCAAAAAAAAAAAAAAAAAATTTAAATTAAAAATATTACACTGACAGACATTCACAAATACACCACCGCTTCCTGCTCAAAACACCACTGTCTCAGTACTAGTATGCATGTAATGCATTTCTCTTGAGTGTTACCCTTTAAAGTGGAGCTTTTAATTAGTGCATCAGGGAAATTACCCCTCACACCATAATCAATACTGTCGATCAGTGCACTTCAACATGCTTACAACTGCATGTTTCTCCTCTGGGATGTTTGCAAACCCTTTACAGGTTCACAGGTTATGTGTACTAAATGCATAAATGTATGAAAATTTGCACATCTGTAACTGTGTTATGTCTCCTCACCAGGTGAGTTCAGCGATGGCTCCCAGGAAGCTGGTGGTGTGTATCAAGTATTGGAGATGCCATACGAGGGAGACGACATGTCCATGATGATCATTCTGCCTCGGCAGGAGGTACCGCTGGCTTCCCTAGAGCCCATCATCAAAGCCCCCGTCCTGGAGGAGTGGGCTAACAATGTTAAACGGCAGAAGGTGGAAGTCTACCTCCCTAGGTGAGAGATAGCACAAACAAATACATACATGTATACACATTTAAGCTCGTGTAGAAAAAACGTCACACAAACCTTATAGGAGCAGTGGGCTGTTGCTATTCAGTTCCACATGCTTATATGCTGCTGTACAGCATCTACACTTTGTCACAACATTGTGCTTAAGAAGTTGGTTTGTGTACCCAATTTACATTCAGCTTGCCTTTTATGGTAAATACTGTGGAGAATGCCCCTACAGTAATTCCTGTTTTCAGTTTAGAAGGTAAAAACAGCCATGACAACAGCAATGATTTTTTTTCCCCGTGTCATTAAATATAAGAGCCTTTATTTGATGAAAATAGCTGTTACATGGTCAACTTCCTTTAAAAGCATAAGGTCGGCCTATAGAACGCACACAGATGTATAAAGCCGTACACATGCATGCAACATGAACATAAACACACCTACATGACGGTAAACATGTGACTACTGACTGTTTTAAACTATTACTCCCCTGTCCAGGTTCAAGGTGGAGCAAAAGATCGACCTGAGGCGCACTCTGCAAGACCTGGGAATAAAAAACATCTTTACTAATGATGCTGATCTCTCCACCATGACAGGTGACAGACACATGCTGACAAATACTGAAAAATGTGACAAACACCGATGGATTATTATATAAAGCACATAGGTATGATCACAAAAGGTCTAGAGAAATGAACTTCTACAAGAGTCCAGCGTTGATTATATATATTTCTGCTTCTTGGCTGCAGTGAAGTTCCCTCCAGTACTTTCTAAGGTAACCAAGGTAACTGGCATCGAGTGGGCAGGTCAGAGCTGTCACGTCATCCAGTAAAAATATATCCAGAAAACCAGACAGGTAGAAAGAATAGTAGAAAGAAAGAGAAATGGAGAGACATAAAATCTTGGGATAATGTGCATCTAAGCAAAAAGGAAGGATCCCACTGAAAAACAAGTAAGTTCCACATACATTAAAACTGACTAAATAAAATCAACATACTGTATAATTCACTATTTAAGCAACTTAAGATTCCCTAGTCATATGGAAAACAACTGAATGCAGGTGATTTTTAATGTTGATTTGACCAATAAGTGGGTATGCTCAGCATACACACAGACTGCTGTAATTCACAAATTATAGATACACATTGTCTTTACATGTCAGAGTGGCAGAAATGCATTACAAAGACAAATGATGATCTCTGGACTTTTGTGTGTGTATTTTTTAGATGATCAGGACCTGTACATTGGGAAGGCAGTACAGAAAGCCTACCTTGAGGTGACTGAGGAGGGCGCTGAGGGAGCCGTTGGATCAGGTAGACTGAATCGTTCTTATTACTACATATGTAAAATTATCTTTGTGTAAGTGGGCCTTACTACACCGTTTACAAAACACTGCCACCTCCCTCTGTGAATAAATAATGATGATAAACTGTTCCCTCTCAGGAATGATCGCCCTGACAAGGACTCTGGTGCTGTACCCCCAGGTCATGGCCGATCACCCTTTCTTCTTTGTCATCAGAAACAGGAGGACAGGTATGTGTGCTCTGTGCATGTCCTATTTCAAAGGTTGTGTGCGTATGCAGCAGCTTAAAATGCAAGCATCAGGCATCTGTTATGTACATACAGTATGTCTTTATGTTTGTGTGTCATTAATACCTGTCTTTAACACCATCTATGTCTATGTCTTTGGGTGCTTCAACCTCACTTTTTATCTCTCTCTTCTCCTTCTAGGGTCCATTCTCTTCATGGGCAGGGTCATGACCCCTGAAGTCATCGAGCGCAACGACCATGACTTTGACTCCATGTAACCGTGGAGTGTGAGGTCACTTAGTCTCTGCCAATCAGATCCTGACGTCATAAATGCTACCTATCCTCTATTGCCATCTAACGCTGTGTTTTATACTCTTTATGAAAAAATTATATAAACTGGTGGATATTATACAATCTATTATATACTGAAATATGACATGCAACATATAACGTGAGCGTGTTTTGATACTGGAAGCTTTAAACTCTTCGATACAGACATGCAGAACGAGGAAATTATAAATATTCTCAAGTAAAGGACAGTTTGTATATGAGCAAGAAGAACACATGATATGTAATATATGCACAACCCCTTTAAGTTCAGCAGCTTCGTACTCACTTGCACCCACACACGCAATGCACAAAATTAGTTTTCTCTCTACTTCTTAAAAATGTGCTCTTACTCCAGATGTAGCACAGTATGTGCACACTGCAAGATTTACAAATGAATTAAATCCCTGTACATTGGCCATTGTGTTATATATACATATATACACTCAGTATTTATTGCACACTAAACACGTAAAAAACGTTTTGTCCTCCTATAATGAACCTTAGTAATATATCTGTTCCAGGCAGTATTGTAGTAATTTTTAACACTGTAGGCACACAGCTACACTGCTGATGAACTAATATGCCTTATCACATTTGGGTGGTTGATTAAGCCCCAGCTGGGCATCTCACAGGTGAGCAAAGGGGACTGCGTAACTAAGGCGGGTTGCTATAGCGACAGACGGGAGCATGCAGGCGCACTGAAAAAGATCTGCTGCACTGTTTTGGATGTATATACAGGGAGAAACAGTAACACCAGCTGTATTCAGTCTTTTACTCAATAAAAACATGAATGTGTTCCCATTACAAATATGTATTCTCTGTGTAGAGGTTGTTTTAACCCGACTAAAGGCATTTATAAATGTAAGCTTTTATAGACAATCAACATAATTTAGCAAGTCATTATTCTGAATAACAGCAGCAAGATTGGAAAACATGCATTAATGCTTCAAGAGTTTATGAAACAGAAAAAGTCTATTATGTATTCAGTGGCTGCATATTAAAAAGACTTTTCAGCCAGAAGTTGGCTCTTCAACCATAGCTGACTTTCCCAGGGCAGACAGTGTCCTGCCAAGGCATCTTGGACTATTTTCAGGCCGGTGGCATCACCTGGCTACAACGCACACGCACACGCACACACACACACACACGCACACACACACACACACACACACACACACACACACACACACACGCACCCACACACACGGAAAAGAATCGTATCACTACACCAGGCTGGGATATTGTCACCAAAGACGAATGAGACCTGCATGTTGATTCTGATAAAAGCAAGACCATAAGAAAATAAGAGAGTGTACATCCATGATGTGTGAATGTATCAATATTTATTGCAACTCATTCTATAAAAGACATACTCTGGCCTGGTGCATCCTTTAGTTAAATAACAGCACCATGAACCACAGATATGCAGTAGCTCCTTCTTTTAGGTATAATGTGGTAGCAATAGCAAACAGTAGACTATAAAGTAGGAATAACATTAGGTTATAAACTGTTTATTATAAGGGGAAGATTTGGTAAATTTGTATTTTACAACTATGTTACAACTTACATAATATACATGACATAGTATAATAAGCATAATAGCTGCTTGGGCTATTACTTACAATCAAGAGGTCATATTGTTCTATATAGCTTTAAAATTACTCAACAGTGGAATACTAGAAGTTCACAAAACTGTAACTTAAACACTGCCAGAGTAAATGTGCTTAGTTCCTTTCCACATCCAGTTTTATATCCAGTTGTTAATTTGGTGTGAAACACCAAAACTAAATTGAACATTTATATCACAGTTAACACATCTATTGCTCACACTGTGATAATGATATATTCTCCCCCAGATGTTTGTGCAATTAAATGCACATTTGTGCAACATGATAAACATGAAGGACAAATAAAGATGTTATGATGAGACATCTGCCATCCTTCTGTTCAGTTTTAGAGACATCTATGTCATGATTGTCACACAAGATGAAAAACTGCACACATGAAATCATTAAAATAAAACTAGCAAAAGCTGGTATGTACTATATTTCACTATTGCAAATAATGACTTCTTCCAATAACTAGCAAAGGCAATACATCTGCTGTGCACAAGTTACTGCTCTGTACAAAGTCAGAGGAAATCGATACCAAATCCCCTAAAGCTGCAAAGGTTTTGATTTACCTCTATGAAATATCTAATAGCTTTTTCATTTCCTCTGTGTTCAGTGTGTTCCTGTGTTGCAGTACCTTAAACAAAACAAGTTGCATTGTTGAGAAAGAGCCCATGGGTGTAGGAGGTTATTTGTAATCCAAATTACTTTTACCAGCTGGTATGATAGCTGTGACTTTTGTGTTCACTGGGTACCAGTGAAAATCTAAAGCGGCCTAAAGTCTACCCCTACCCCTCCTGCAATATACAGACAGTAATGAAACTTTCCTGAAGCTAGTCGCTGGTAGAGCATATCTGCCCAGGTATAAATACATTCACTGAGAAACCAGGTGACTGGAAAGGTAGGAAGGATGGGCTATTTATAACTATTTATAATTTAGCGTATTTCCAGACAACATTTAGCATTTCACTAAAAATATACATTATAAGCAAAGAAGGTTATGACAAGATGGAGAAGGCAAAATTAAAATCAGGACAGGTTCAAGATTGAGATTCTGTGATCAATATAACAGAAACAAAGACACTACAAGACTAACAATAACAGCCTATTATTTTTTATTGTGTGCTACTTTGTCACATTTTGTTTCAAAGATGGGCCTCACAATTTCTCTGGCATCTTTTGCTGAAGTTAATTAGGTTTAATATTAACTTTCACTAAACACAAGCCTTTATCTGGTACACCTGAACACTGTTGCCAGGCAACCAGCGCAACAGCGTCTCACCTACAGCAGTCGGCCCTCACTGGCGTCAGTCTCTGGAGGAAACGGGACGTAAACTTTCTCTCAGTGAAAACCAACAAACCCACCAGGCCCCATGGGTAACAGCTACAACTTTACAGGGCTAAACAGAGCCGTTCACAGTGTGTTAAAACAGGACCGGAGGATTCATCACAAGACGGCTGGGACATGTCAGAAAGGTAAGCTCAACCAGCTCTGTCTGCATGAATAAGTTACATACGCTGTTAATTACATTAGCGGACACACGTGATGACCAGTATTCAGTCTTCAGTTTGTTGCATTAACACCCCAAAAATGTAAGCTAAGCTTAGCCCAGCAAACTTTGCCTGAAACTATTTAATAAGCATAAAAAATGTATTTAGATTTTAAATGATTTTATTCTCAGTTGCCTTATTGTGAATGTCAACTATAGAAACCACAACAGAAACTGCAGTTTCAATTACTGAGGCACAGTGTCCAGCTATCCCCTGCATTCAGCGACTATTACAAGCTAACTGCACCTGCTCAGGTGTCTGCTGCTGCCATGACAACGGGTCGTAATCTACATTGACAGGCCCAGTTCACTGTAACACTAACCACTCGGCCGGTGGTCAGGGTTTCAACACTCAGCAGGGCTTACATTACAAAAAGACAGCTTCCCTTCTACAGGGGCCAGCCAGAGGTGATAATGTACCTGAGGACCTGCTTTGTCTTTTTAAGCTTTTCTTCTTTTCTTCTCTGTCTCAGTTCTTCAGGTGTGAACACTCTCAGTGGCAGTTTTCCCAAGTCCCACTCATCCCACTACTCTGACCTCAGCGTTACACGCACACCTCTCTCTGTGGACCACAGTCCTGATTCTGGGCTAGTAGCTACACCTGTAAGTGACACACTCAGACGATAAGCCTTTGTTTTTGCCTCGCACATATGTACAGTACCTTACATCGCTAATTTTCTATTAAACACCAAAGCATAAAGTTCAGTCGAGATTATATAATTCAATTAGTTGCAGTCCATCATATGTTTTCAGTCATCAGTCTATTTGATGTTAAACCACCTCTTTCACATTTACAGTGGAAAGTCTGCATCTTTGCTGTATTTTACCTACAGCGAGTTTCCTGAGATGTGAACAGGTGACCTGGGGGATGTTTTGTAAGTGACTAGTCAATGACAAGCAGTGGCCAAGTGGACTGGGGTCAGTCCTATGTCTAGATTAACAGAGGGAGGTGTAGCATTTCACATACAAAGTAAGGTTGAATGAGATGAGTGTAAGGAGGTTGAAAAGGTCAAGCAGGGAGAAGGAGGTAGTCCACCATTACATCCTACTGTAGTAAATTATACTTCTGCATTTTACATTAGCATTTTAGCTACTGCATTATTAATGTTTGATCCGAATGGCTCAGTTTTGCCCACAGAACAAACACATTTTTAAAAGTGGTTTAAAAGTGGTTTAAAAGTGGCCAGGATCTAGGCTGAAGTCCTCAGTATGGATCAGGCTCCAAACATGCTTGATATTCTATTTTTTTTTTTTAATCACAGAGTGTAGTTTGTTTCATGACTGTGGACTGGAAATGGACTGTGGCATGTAGTATCTGAAATGCTGTGGTAAAAATAGCAAAAATAAACTGTTGAAGTACATTTCAGCAACAGTCAGTCCATTATGACTATGCTGTGTGACAGTAGTCTGACCACTCATCAGTTAGCAGGTGAGTTTAATTGATGGTTTTATCTCAGCCATCAGCAACTCTGACACTTTTCACCTTGTTAACATGCAGCATTATTGCTTAATGGCATTAAATGTCCCATTGATTTTGGCAATATACTACCTGCATGCTGAGAGAACAGTTTACATTGCACTTACATGGAACTGCAGTATATTAAACTGTGTTTGCTCATCCAAGCCATTGCCATGTAAAGCACATTTCTCTTTTTGCCCATCAGTATGAATTCTAAGTAGGCTGTAGTGAATTTTGATTAAATTTGGGGAAAGGCTATGATTCATCACTGGTGCCCCTGTGGACTGACTACATCATTCATTCATCATGCACTCTTCTTCTACCTTTAGCTTGCATCAAATCGCTTCCGCTTTGTGTCATGGCATCGCCTGGAGCGGTGTGAAGTTACAGGTGACCAGCTGACCTGCCCCAGGGTCAGAGAAGGTGTGTGACGCATATGAGAAAACCACCAGTGTGAACTTTGCAGCCAAGTTTATCTCATCTCAAAAATATATGCAGTCACAGTACAAGTCCTATTTAGTGCAGTAAGAAACAGAAAAAAGAAAAACGTGACATAGAAAAAGAATGTCATCTTTGTTTGAGTTTGCTAAGAAAATTCAATATAGTGATAAAGCTACCAGTATGTCAGCAATATCTCCATCTTCATTTCACTTAATAAAGAATGTATAACCAACAACTGCAAGCTGGATTACTGTAGCAATTGCCTGTTGACTTGATAATAAAATAATGTGAACATTGTTATAAACTTTTTTGTTTTTACAACATTGTTAAAAAGGGCCATCAGAAGAAGAGCTGTTTCACAGAGAGGGGGATGACGTTTATTTGGAGAGAGGGAGGAGGAGGAGGGAGCAGGAAGGACAGAGTTGGGAAGAGAGACTGCAAGAGAACTGGGAAAACTGCCTGGTAAGTCAGCATGCATTGAGTGCCATTATGTGTGTGGGGACACAAGCCCAAAATAAAGCACCTGAATATTCTATTAATTTTCTCTCAGGAGTTAAATCTGTCCTACCAAGACTTGGGTGATCCCTTCCAGCAGGAGAATTTCCTCCGGATCCTCCGCCGGTTAATCCGTGTGGAGAAACTTCAACTGGTTGACAACTCTCTCACAAATCTGAGTTCTGTACGTCTGCCAAGGTATGAACTACACTACCCAGAGTGCACCATAGCTCCCTCACCTGGAACAAGCCTCACATATATAGTATGTTCAGATTAGTTTCATAAATGATTAACCATAATCTCAGATTATTAATTATTTAAAATTAACTAAAAATAAAACAACAAAATCTAGTCAAATGTGTTGTGGATGTACCACATGTGCAAGATGGCTGTCCTCAATAATTCAAAGTACAAGACTGATGCGTTCATGGCACCCAGCTGGGTTATATGAGGAATGAACAACCCTAAAGCACCTACTATTATAAGCAGGGGGTGCTTATGTGCTGGGGGCAGAGAGGAAAGATGGCAGACTGGAAGGAGACTAGTGTGGAAATACTAACTATTATACAGAATCTGGGGGTAAAGGGAGGAAAAAAGAGTGGAGGTCGATCGATATGGACATGTCCCAGCGCCGATACCAATCTTTAGAAATCAGTTTTGCCACGTTTCGGTGCCCATCCCTCCATGGATGTTACAGCTGGTTGAAGGCTCGCTATCAATAGTTACAGATCCAAGTTAGCCTGAGGTTTTTCACATTGTGTGTCTAAAAGTAACCTCCATCCCTCCATTGTCTATACCTGCTTATTCCTATTTAGGGTCAATAAAAGCCAATAAAAAATAAGGTCATATCATCCCTAAATAAACAAATCAGGCTTTGAAAAATAATCTGCTTCAGAAAGTTAGTTTCACAACAACACAGGGCTGCCCGCGGATGTGCCTACCTGTATATCGCCTGAACATGTTTTCCGCCGATACCGATTATTGGGGGAAAAGGCAAAACTGGGCCAATTAATCGGTCGACCTCTGACCACATTGGACTAAGGACTGAAGAACAGTATTTTATATCCGTCGCTACACTGATAAAACATGACCTGAAAACTACCTGAGTAGACAAACCGAGCGCAGGTACAAAGTATTCGACGAGCAAATTAACATATTAAATGTTAACATAAATAGCTGCAACATTTTAGCATCTTAGCATTCAGATGAAATCACTGGCCACACTTACTGTGAGTGTGTTTGCTGTTTGTTTGTCGGTCCATGTCGAAGTCACCTGGAATAAGCTCCGTGTGTGTTTCCACTAACACGCGTGGACACACTTCAGCTCCTGGCAGGGCGCACCGTGGATCTGGTTCATCTCGAACCAGCCTTATGGGCTTCACTGTGAAATCGTGTGATAAACCTGTGTTTTAAGTCCATTAAGTGCAGTCAAGACAGGAGACTGGAAGGGATTATGGGAAACTGAGTACCCTGTGTGATCAGTCTTGTTAAACACCTCCATCCTGATGGGTGGATGTGAGCACTGCTCTTTTGATGATGCTACTGATCCGTGTTTATTGTGTGTTGTCCTGATTCTCTAGCTGCAGCATTTCCAGATCCACAGGACAAGTTTTTGCAGAATTTTCACTGTTAGAATTTGCTTTTGTTCTTGACCAAAATGTATTAAAGTTTACTGGAGAACTTGAGCTTCAGCCTGAATAGCTGTAAGTGATGGTTTTCTTCCTATTTATGCTACACAAGAGGAACCTCTTCCTGATAACCAACCAGTCATTTTGGCCTTTCATGCCACCATTCACCCAATATAATTTCATCTTGGACTGACAACCATAAACAGGACTCTCCTATTATTTGTGCTTCCTTTGGGCAGGTGTAGAATTTTAAACCTGCACCGTAACCACCTTGTGTGTCTACGTCAGCTGCCAAAGCTCCCAGCAGTGGAGCACCTTAGTCTGTCTGAGAATGCCATCGGCTCGCTGGAGGGACTGGGAGCTCTGGGGAACAGCCCATTACACTCCCTAAACCTGACCCGCAACCCAGTGACCTTCACTCAGGACTACCGTGCACGGTGAGAAGACTTAAAGAAATGGCATAAAGTGCATAAAAGGATGGTATTAGATATGTTTCTTTTTAATTCTCTTCAGCTTTTGTTGTTGTCTTTGCAGTGTTTTCTCCTGTTTGCCAAAGCTCGAAGTCCTGGATGGAATCCCCAAGTTGCCAGAAGACTCTCTGCCCAGCAGACTCTCGTTTCCAGAAACAACTAGGATGTGCAACATTTTGTGACGTCCTTTCGTGGATGATTGTTTACTGACTCAGATCTCCCAATCCTGTTTGCAGCCCTCACCAAAGCAATGGCTTCAGCAAAGTACTCCACGGTTTGAAATTGCACTGAAAGCGTCTTCTGAGCTAAGCCAACTGGTTTTTTACACTAAATGTCACAAGTGATGCTGAAAACTTTGTCACAGGCATCTTAATGGTAATATGCTCCAAAGCCACGTAGAATGTTTTTTTTTTATATAAATAGTATATTCATCTATATTTAAACCTTTTTTGTTTATGGGAATTTGGATAAAACAATGCAAAATAGAGGGAAATCTTTTTGCTGTGTGTGCATCTGTTTGTGTTCCGATTTTTACTGAATGTGGTGCAGTGCAGAGATGCATGTCCACTTACTAGCCTATAAAAAAAACTGACTTTGATGGCGGCAAAAAAGAGAGAAGTC
The DNA here is from genome assembly GCF_900324485.2 of Mastacembelus armatus. NCBI lineage: Eukaryota > Metazoa > Chordata > Actinopteri > Synbranchiformes > Mastacembelidae > Mastacembelus > Mastacembelus armatus. The sequence goes on along the minus strand of NC_046645.1, from coordinate 4,718,809 downwards.
TAATCAGATTTCTACATGACTCATCTCTGCCAGCTCGACATCTATCAGGACTATGCTGAGCCAACACATTCACACTCTTCTGTCTGCTAGAGACCACCAAGCGCACATGGGAGTGTATGTTTTTAGATCCTAAAGTTTTTCTAATAGACCTAGAAAGTATCCAGATTTTTTTTTTTTTATGTTTTTCACTGGTTACTGTGTCCTCACTATACTATAATATACTAGAAAAGAGAAAGGACATCCCCTCTTGTGGCTTATCAAAAATTTAGTATCCAGACTCCCCTGGATAATGGCCTTTTGTGTCCCCAAACTGACCGGGTAACTATTTGCCTCATGCAGCAGGTCTCACTCACACACACACACACACACACACAAATACACACACAAAACATATACCCAAACAGTATCCCTCTGTAGTTTACAAAGCATGTATTTCCCACTAAATGTGTATGTACTCATACATAGCCATATGATTCATAGTGTTACAGGGGTTAAACAGAGCTCCGCCCTGTAAGCTGGAGTTGATGTATTCATAACACTGCAGAGGTATATTCTCCTTTAATCATGGTTTCAGTTTCAGCCCACACCTGAAACATAAACACACTTTGCTCTCTGATGTTGCAGAACACAAGAACGAATACTGCCACACTTGCACTAACCAAGCAGCCAGTGTATGAACTGGGGTAGACAAACACACACACACACACACACAAAGAGCACATGCCTTCTCGTCCCTCACCATAATGTTGAGAAACACAATTTAAGCAGCCTGGATCTCTCTAACAAGATACAGCCAGGCACAAACTACCAGTTACATGCCTCATTGGGATTCGCTTAAGTGTAGAAGATTGTTTGTGGAATTTGAAGGCTGTGTGTGTGTTTGTAGAGATAGGAAAAGTCTCCAGCTGATGAATGAAAAAATCATTACTGCTGCAGAGAGATGGTATAATGAGCTCACTAGATCCTTATGTACTGCAAACAGGATCCAGGTCAACTTGAAAAGCTGATTGTTTCAAGATATTACCAGTTATATTTGCAGCTCATTTTGACACAGTGGTTGCTTCCAATATGTCAGTGAGACGAAAGAAAAGTTTTAGTGTATGTCACAAAAACTGTGGGTGAAAAATATCTTTTCATCGTTCAGAGCCTGAGCTTTCAAGTAAATCTTGCAGTGTGTTAAATCGAAGGTTTGAGAATTGGTGGGAGTTGTGTGGGCATGCGTCTCAAGATAGACTGCGGCTGTAGGCATTCGACATGTTAAAATTACTCATGCCTGATAATTCACTTATGAAACGATGATGGAGAGAGAGAGCACAAGAAAGTGAGGAATACATCAGAGTTATCTCCGTCATTGCTTCTCACTCTAAGAATGTGTGTGTCTCTCCCCGTGGCCTGCTATTAGCACAGTAATGAGACACCTGTTACTCTCGTACTCCTCCAGCATCTCACGGTCCCTCTGGGGAGATCAACAATCTCACAACAGCAGAGGGATGATGACAGGAAAAAAAGTGGGGAGGGGAAACCAAAATAGAGAGGAAGACACAATGAAAGAGGCAGAGAGAAGAAATGGAGAGAAAGGACATGGATGCTGAGAATTAAAGACTGAGTGGAGAAGGGATGATTTGATTGCAACTGTGTGCTGGGGACAAATGTTGTTCATTAGAGTAAATTGCCTTTCTGAGTCAGCCCCCTCTTGTTTGATTTTCATTTCATCCTGATTTGTTCGTTCATTTCCCATGTGAGCCAGTTCACACACCTTCCTCTCACCTCTCCATTCTTAACAAGAAAGAGCAGATAAGGAACCGAGTTGGAAGGATTTATACTCAGGAACCTTCCCTGCTTGCAGTGCAGACTTGCCCATGATATGTAACAATGAATATTTTTTTCCCTTCTGCTTTTTGCATATTTATGATCATCATGTTTCTGTTTGAAAAGACTGTAGAATGACAGAGGAATTTTATCAGTCAAGTCAGGCAACAGGACAACAACCAACAGATTCACTTTTCTTATTGATGGTCTTCACGATACTGAGGTCCCTCTAGACAATGACAACAACTTCAAGAGTAGTGTTTTCATTTAAAATTGATCTGGCAATTGATTAAGTGAAAACACTTCAATTTATCAGTCAGTGGAATAGGTTTTAAAATGTCACAAAAGAGGTAAAAAAGCTCACTAACATTGCCAACAGCTGAAAGTCTTAAAGTGAAGTGTGATGGGCTTTGGGATACAACCAGTAGATTCACATGGAGACTATTTACTGCCCACTTTAAAGTGGATCTTCAAAAAAGTGAAAGTGTAGAATTAGAGAGCAGAAAATAAACTGAAATCTCTCTTTATTCCACTCATCATTCAGGCGGTTGAATACAAACACAATCCCACTTTTCTGTTTCAAATAGATATTGTAGAAAAATGTACAGATGGTCAGCATGTGCTCTAATATACATCACCCAGGAGACCAAATGTGATGCATTAAACAGCATTAGATTTGTGAAGTGAATCCACATCAGCAGTCAAAATAGCCTTCAGTTTATTCCTATTCCAAAGCAAGAGGTTCAGTGCCACATGGTATGCTCTTATGTCTCCTGACCTATTTAAATGTAAAATCACTAAAACATAGAAAAGGTTTTCTAAAATGCAAAGGCACATGTGACACTTTCAGCACAGAATGGCTTCACCAGTAATGTCCTTTTGATTGGCATTTGCAAAAATATCCAGTGAAAATGCACTTGCGTTATCAACTCCATGAAGTTGGTAAAGTTCAGTCAAGGGGAAATAAAAACACGTTGCACCTTTTCACGATTGTCTGAGTTGTTGCAGTTAACAATAAATAATAACTGGCTTGATCGATTGGGCTGCAAGATGTAAACATACATATAAAGGCCTGAACATGAGGACCGTAGAATAACATAATTTATTTTTGCTTCCTTTATACAAAGACAGCACATGATAAAAATACATTCTCTGCCTGTCTGCTGTTAAAATAGGCAGACATGCGAGTAGGCAGAAAAGCAACTCATATTAAAAAAGGTATATATCCAATTTCCCTCCTATAAATTTTGTCCATTTCCACAGTGTAAACTGATCAATTCCAGCCACACTGTTTACAATAGCAACCAGTCATTCAGGAGTAATTTTCCAATATTCATAATTAGAGTTCTGAATGGATGGCTGCTTGTATTCCTTTGGGAAACAAGGGAACAAAAACATTGGTAGGGTCTCGGGCAGCTGAAAAGGCACTGCAGCTGGTCAATGTCCGTGTTCGTCCTACATCTCTGCCCTCCGATTTGTTCTCTTGTCTTGACCAGCCATATCCTCCTCTACCTCCTCTTCCTCCTCTTCATAATTCTCTTCCTCATTATTTGTCATGTCTTTTCTGTTGCCCCCATCTTTTCTTGGTCCGTCCTGATTTTTACCTTCACCCTGGAGCAAATCACAAACATGATGATTTATTTAATGGCCATTACATCTGCTCATGGATTGTAAAGATTTTCTACTAAAGATAATTTCAAACATTTATAGCAATAGCATAGCCTACTTTTCTATTAAACTAACAAAAACATATATTGTGTTGGATGAATACATTTTAAAGGCACTCCTTAGAAACATCACAACTCATCCATGAAAATGAACAAAATCTGAACAATATGTTAAAAAATATATGTATTAAACTTTGGAGGTCAGGAAGTCATATCATTTGTGCAAGCTTCTCATTTCAAACATTTTAAATAAATCAAGCTCAGATGGTAACCTGACACCCAACACACTCAACACCTGATCTCCCTATTCTAACAGGACATGCACAGGCCAGGTTCAACTTACAAACAAAACAAACACACACACACACACACACACACACACACACACACACACGAACCCCTGTACAGCTAAATGTGTCAGTGCTGTGAATCTGATGGATGTGACACCAAAACATGTTGCCATGTTCTGCAGGTTTTCTCTGAGAACTCTTTCAGGCAGCTGTGATAATATCTGATGGAACATTCTAAAGAATAAAACTGGATTTCCCTAGATAAGCTGTAGAAATGGTACCATTGTTAGCTAAAGAGCAGCATCTAAACATAAAACAAAAGTGGAAGGCACTTTTGGATGCAGTTCCTCTAATGGCCAATCGATGGTGGATCCAAGAAAACTGAATGAAATAAAGGTGAAATACTCCTACTTCTCTTTGGAAATATTAAACATGTTTTAACAGCATGGTACAGCCTGAATATGTGCTTTTATTTATGTCAGTGTCTAGAAGCAAGAGAGGCACCATGCATCCTCTATGATACACAGGGATTCAGCAGCGACAAGGTTTACTGGAAAGGATTAACGTGCATGAGATACCACCAGATGCCAAGCACAGATGCTTCCACCATCCATGGGGATTTGTTCCCCATTCTCATAATTTTGTTTATAGAAGCACACAGCCAAGACAAAGATTTCATCCTGTCTTGGCAGCCCGGGAGAGTACCATTCTCGTGCACCACCTGGGCACCTTGAAAGGATATATTTTACTAACCTTTAGGTTTTAGCTGTGGGAGGAAAATGTAGTACTTTCTATGCATGCTTGCAGTAAAAACTAGAACCCCAGAAGCACCTACCTGTTCTACATTTTCCTCATTATATGGATCCTCTCCTTCCTCCTCCACCTCCCCCTCCCTCTTCAGCCCACCAGCTATGTCCTCCTGGGCCTTGAGCACAGCAAGAAAGCAAAGACAAAGGAGTTCAATATTAAATTTATTTTAGGAATAAAAAAATACCACTAAAAGTCCCCCGTGTGGAATCAAACAATGTGTGGACATATTGGAAACATCAGTGCAGGTTTTGCAGTGCTTTAAATTTGCCTTTTATGTTTGTCATTTTGTCTCCTTTCACTTCTTTTTCCTTCTTTCAGTATGTAAAGCATTTTTATTACAGACCTCATCTTCTGCTTCTTCCTGGTACTGGTCATCCAGTGTGTCTTCCTGTTGATCTGGGTTTCCTGCCATCTGTAAACACACATGTTTTAAAACACTACCCACATATTATTACTGGTAATTACCTACTTGTCAAGCTTATCCTGTAATGCTGCTCTCTCATGCCTCCTTGACCTTGTTTACTCACCACCAGTTCCTCCTCAACAACACGTTGCTCAGGGCTTCGGTGTGCACCAATGTTTTGTGCCGGCGCTGCTGGCTCCTCTTCCTCCTCTACCACCTCCTCTTCCTCTTCAGCAACCCTGTGCTGTGGCCGCTCATCCTCCGCCTCCTCAAACTCATCCTCCCCCTGGTTGTTGGGGTCATCTTCTGGGTCTAGTTCACCGTCTACAGGCCCATCTATAGGACCCTGCAGAGGATGAGAATAAAGAGAGTAATGATGGTAAAATTGGATTAATATTTGCAAACCCGTGAAATAAGAAGTGTAATGTTAGAGTAAAAGTAAGGGAAACGAATAAACATGCAATAAAATTGAAATGTGGAGGATTAGAAACTGAATATTAAAATTGACTGTGACAGTCCAGGCACTGTAATGTGATATTAACTGCCTGTATTCCGAAGAATTAACAGATTCCTGGTTTGACAAGTGGAAGACGGATAGAGAGGAGATGAGTATGCCATTGTGAAACAGTGAGCTGGGAGGCTGAAAGAATTGATTTGAGGGATGGATGGCTGAATGAATGGGTGGATGACACACGATACGCTGTTGTGAATGTTAAATGAGTGAATGAGCTGAAGGGACAGACAAATAAGGACTGTGCTAACAGCTGGAGAACAGAATGAATGGATGGATCACCTGTTGATGTGGTGGCACTATGTGATCTGCTGCTTGTTTCACCTCTTCTTCGTGTAACATATTACCATCGTTCTCTGTTCACACACAAAATATTAATCAATTACTCCTAACACCAACTGACTGTAGCACTACAAAATATTTAATGCTGTCTTTGTCATGGGCTATTCTTAACAAGAATGAAGCATTAGGACAAAAAAAAACACAGTCTTTCTAAATAAACTCTTTCCTATTTTCTTAATGTATTGGACTTGTGAAGAATTGACTATTTGGTTGTTTAAGGCACAACCTAGTAGAGCAAAAACTGTGTACGGTCATTTTTCTGTCTCACCTTCATTATTGTGATGGTTGTCGTCTCCTTCGACAGCAGCCTTGTCTCTGTTCTCATACTGCGTCCTCCTCCTAATAACAACAATGAGAGTAAAGGGCACTTAGAAGAGCACAGGCTCTATAAGCCACATCAAAATTGTTATTATTGATAAATATCTATGCTATATTGATGTATCAATAAATATGTGCAGACCCTTTAATACAGACATTTTTTTTGTCTTTGTAAAAATTAAATGAAAACATCAAGCATTTTCTTGTGGATTATGGATGAGTCTGTTACTGCCAGGATTTCTGAGAATAATGGCTTTGTTGAGTGGCAAACATCATAATCAATTATTACTTCCAGTTTGCAGGATGGATTTTTTATTTGCTTGGGTTAACAGATGCAATGCCAGTCTTACTAAGTGTTCCTTTTGACGCGCCTTTAGAAAAAGATAATTAGGGAAATGGCCATGAGCCATGGCTGAATGAGCTGATTCTCTATCTAAATATGGCTTTTGAGCTCTATGTAGCAACAGGTCTTGAGATGAAACACACTGGAGATTAGTGAATTCATTTCACTTTCCTCATCTCAATAAGCTTTCAAAGGAAAAAAAGAAAATACAGAAAGTTTGACTGAAGAGCACTGTATTAAAATGGTAAAAGAAATATCAAAGTTAAAACATATAACACTGGGCACATAAAACATACTTTGTGCTAGATATTACTATGTGTAACTAAGAATTTATTTATTTTTTTCCCCAAACTCTTTGGGCACCTGGTTTTAGGTGATTTTCTGTACATACCTTTGGTGCTCTTCTTTCAGCAGTTGCTCTTTTCTGTCGGCCTCCCTGTGATGCTGCTCCTCTCTCTCCTGCTCCTCCTTCAATCTCTGCTCCCTCTCCTTCAGGACCCGCTCTCTCTGGGCCTGCAGGGCCTCCTGACGCATCTGGATCTGCCTGCGCTCCTCGGCCCTCTGAGCCTCCAGGCGTTGCTGCTCCTTCTGCTGTTCATATGCCGACTTCACACGCTCCACTTGGGCATCTGCCTCATGCTGCAGCTGCGGGTCCTGATGCAGCTCCTTAAGGAAGATAAATGGGTGCAAGAGGAACAAGATACAGAGCAGGAAAAAAACAACATTAGCACAAATCAAACACAGTTGAAACATATAGAGCTAAAGTATAATTTATTCTTTGGGAAACTTTATTAGGCATTAAAATTGCATGTTAAACCCATGATCACCACACATCATAAGAAATCAAGAAGTAATAACTGAAGAAAAGGTATAACTTATTTTGGTTCCTCTGGGATTAAAGTTTCATGACACACTTTGCAATAACAATTGAGCCCCAGTTGTGTCCCTAGTATGACAATAACACATGACTAGTTTATGACTAAACGTTTTATAATGTTAGTTTTTAATATCATACTAGTCAGTCTCAAATCAAATGAAAAGGAAGTAAATTTAAGTCGGTTTAAGGCCCATTTTAATGCTATTTAGATAAGTCTGAGTGGTCCAAACCAGCTCTGACCGGTTGTGGCTGACGCCTCTGGCGGTCCAAGGCGTTCTCATCTGGTTGTTCCTGTTCTGGCCCCGCCTCCTGTTGCTCATCCTGTGGGTTATCAGGATCCTCCTCCAGCTTCTGAGGCTGTCCTGCTTGAGCCATCTCCTCCTCTGCCAGCTCTCTCCTCCTCTCCGCTTCACCCTCTTGATCCTCCTCTTTGTCTGAAAAGTTGTGCTGGGATATGGTGGGGTGGGACTTCTCCACTTGGAGGTCCAACTGAAAAGAACCAACAGTTTTGTCTAATGTAAGCAGATACGCTTTTAGATACTAAAAGCAAAAAAGAGAAACTCCCATGTTACCCTGGTCTTAGTGTCCTGGTGGTCTTTATGGGCGGGCTCCTCTTTATGTGACTGTTCCAGTATCGTAGTCTGCTGTGCTTCATGGACATTGGACTCAGGTACTATAGCGACTGCTTGTGACTGCTGGAGGACAGTGTTTTGCACAGACTGTCTCAGATTAGGTACCCTGTTCATGGATTCTTTCAGCTGCTTGTATTCATCCACCTGCACCTAAAAGTAACAGCATACACAAGCACAAGAAGGACAAACAAGTTTGCATGATGCTGTATGATTTTCAGTAGTCAAAAATTCCTAGAATCTGTGAACCTCTCAGGGCAGAATAGGCTGGATATTCCTCTGGGCACCATAGATATCTGTACCACACTCTTCAATATCAATATCAGCCAGACAGAGGCAGCTTGCTTAACAGGTTGCCTCTGTGTGGCTGCCTAACTGCTACTAAATGTCCACCTGCATGTGGAGAAGACAAATTATTTAGCAGAAAATTTAAACATATTTATCTTCAAACTGATTATTCAGTTTAGATCAACATACTCTTAAATAACAACCCATCCCTTTATACATGCACACATGCTTTTGAAATTCCCAAAATTCTTCCTAAATTCCTCTCTTTGTCTCGCTCCGGTCCCTCCATTATATCGTTCTGGCTGATTAGCTGCAATGTGCTTTAGATGTACTGCTCTGACAGCACCGACTAAACCAAACCCCCTGGAGTGAAGGAAAGAGGTGTGTAGATGTGTGTGAATATGTGTATGTGTCAGTTTTCAACTATGACAGTGAGGACATTTTGGTTGATCCTCACTTTCTGACATACAGGCAAGATTAGGTTAAGATTATATCATGAGGTGTTCTCGCAAAAAGAGCTGTATCAATGTGCGTTTGTGTGTGTGTGACTATCCAAACTGAAGGACTGATGGAAATCAGGACAGGCTTTAAAACAAGTGAGAGAATAAAGGAGAGTGAGTGTGTCTCCATCAGTGCATACAGAGGAAAAAAAACATTTCAGACAAGCATTGTATATTCAACAAACCACTGAAGCATTTCAAAGGTCACTCTGAAGGAGAAACAGCTACATCTGATCTAATTACCCCTAAACCAAGCAACACCTCAGGCATCTTTTCCCTCTTTCTAGTTGGGATTATACAGTTCACTGCAATAAACATTTTTCTGCTTCACTGAGAAGGCTAAAGTAAAGGTTGAAGTAATGCTGAGAGGAATATTGAGCAGAAGAGAAGTTGTTTTGGTTGCTCTGTGGACATACTGCGTACAGACCTTATTCCCAAGTTTTCCTGCATGACCTCCTTTTCCATTAGCCCAATAAATCCCCATTAGGTTTAACAAAGAGTGGAGGGTTCAATCAGATTAGTGGCATATAGTGTACAAAACTAACAGACTCTCCTTATCACATGGCAGGTTTTCGATTTATGCAGTCTTAGCGTTTTTAGTTGGCTGCTAATATGCTAAAAGGACAATGCCATATCTATATAACTGCATGAAACTCCTATTTCTCAATATAATTAATTTTTTTGTTATTTCCTTAAACCCATGATGATTAAAAAATAAAAAAGTTTGCACCAAATGGGACCAAAAATCATTGGATGTTATATCCTTGGCTATGTATGTATATGTGAAAAGCACGTAGATATTCAGCATTGATCAGCTGTTATATTCATTGACTGCAGTAAACAATGCATCGCTCTGCTGCAGTCCTACCTGAGCTGCAGCCAGCGCACTCTTGTGGTCTTCCAGTGTCAGTGCGAGCTGGTCGTGGGCTGACTTTAGGTCCTGATGCTGAACCTGAACACACAAGTGCAAGACAAGAGCATGAACGAACCCATTTATTTATTTATTTATTTACTATAAGGCTGACATTTAATTACCCAAATCTTTTATTTCCTAGAAGACTGTAAAGAATAAGTCTGTTCTCACCTGTGCACTCTGGAGCTGTACATGAATGTCATGGTGGGCTTTCCTCAGTTGTTTATTCTCCTCTCTTAGGTTATATACATTCTCTGATAGGACAAACAGGAAAACACATGAAACAAGAGCAATATCCTACTACAAAAAAACAAAACAAAAAAGCACTCACTGCATAGATGAATAAACATGGCAAATGAAATCCACATCTGTTTTAATTAAAGCTTAAGGGAACATTGGTTTTGACAACACATTCAATGCAAAATAAAAAAGGACAAACTAAGTTCTAGTCTAGATCTATAAATCTGGAGATCTGAAAACGCACCTAAAGCATTCAAACTGGGTTTAGGACAAGCAGTACTTCATTCAAGTCAGAAGATGGAGACAAAGTAAGAGCATTCAATGATGACATTACACTATGCACATATATAACTACAGTGTGTATATTGTACGTGTGTTTCTAGTTCTTGTACGTCTTCAATAAGACACGAAATTGTCATCCATATTTGTGCATAGTGTTTACATCCAAATTAAAAATGTCATGACCACCAGTACCTTTGAGTTGAGAGATTTCCATCTCTTTGGCTTGCTGTAGTTTATCATAGCGTTCTCTATGTTCATCCAGCAGCCTGCTATGGTCCTCGCCTTGAGTTTGGTGCTGCTCCCGGAGATCATAATACTGTTTCTTCAGGTCCTCATGCTGGTTCTGCCAGAGAAAGAATAAAACTACTATCATCATATAGTTTTTTGCTTTGTTTTGTTTTTCTCATTATACAAAAGGTTTTGTAAATGGAAAAAACCTTTCCCCACCCGTACAAAAAGAAGAAGAATACCATGCAGTGAGGTCAGGGAGTGTGTGTGTGTTCAAAGGGACAACTGTAAGAAAGAAGGTTAAACAGGAGGATGTCTGTAACAGTGTTAATAAAGAAAACCTACATGGGTAAGCGCGTGTGTGTTTGTTGGGATGTGTTTCATCCGTACCTTCAGCATCTGATGCTGTACTTGCAAAGAGTTTAATCTGCTACTGGAGTCTTGCTGTATGAGCACAAAAAAACAAAGGTTACAACACTCACTGACTTTGTAGATGATCTTATTTTTACTGCAATAACAGAAAATGAAGATATTAATTATAATAGTACATGAACATAACACAAAATATGCACAATACAACACTACATTTAACAAAGCAATCCTAGCAGACAGACAGTATGTTCAAGAAACATTTAAAAAATAAAATATAAGTTTGATTTAATTGAAAAAAGGGTAAATATGTGAAAAAAAACCAACATACCTTCTCTTTGTTCAGTGACTGTTGTGCTTCGAGTTTATAAACCAGATAATCTAGAAAAGAAGAGACAACCCAAGTCAATTTATACATATCTTCTTAATATAACATGATTCCTTTTATTAAATGTGTAAAATCATAATAAATTATAAAAGAAAAAAATTAACTTAAAGCCCACAGTTTATAAACTTTGTCCATTCTCAGAAAAGACACATGGACCCTGAATCAAAAGACTTATCAAACATCACTATGCTATAAAACAAAATTGTCATACTACTGAAGGTGGTGTGACAATGTTCAGGTAAAACTCAGTATAAATTAAAACATGTCAAATACAGCACTTCATTTACACATTTATTTAGCAGACGCATTTGTTGAGAGCATGCTGTACATGTAGTTTAGACTGTGCTTTACCACATGATATGTAGTCTCAAAGCATGGGAGCTTTGATTGGAGATACAGCTCAAGAGTCAGTTGAGTGTGGACATTATTTTTCTCACCTTCTTTGGCCTTTTTGTGCTCTAACCTCTCCTTCTGCAGAGACTTCTCCAACCTGGACCGATGCTCATACACCACTGAACATAGAAAATAAAAATGGGGAGAGACGGGAGATAAATGGGCGTGAGGGAGGTAGATGGAGAGAAAACAAAGCCATATAGTGACTCCATAGCTACATAGCTGTAGCACAAATACGTACACCACAAAACACATTTGCACTCACGGACACCTAAACATTCATTTTAGAGAGGCAAGAGGTTGATTTGAGACGTAGGTGTGATATTTATTCAACAGAACTGTGATCTCACTACATGACAGCTCCTCCACCAACATAAAGCTGTGGTATTCCTCACAAGACTGGTAGCTTGAAGTTATTCACAAATACTTCCAGTTTGGTTCAGGCTGCTGCTGTGATGTGAGCAGTGTGGCATCTACCACAACTGATGCGTTACATGCCCAAGAAGGTTTTGGTACTCACACTAGAGTTTTGAAAAGTACACAATGTAAGGTTTACCTTGATTAATAAGACTCTAATTACTCTAATGCTATTCTGACATATTTTTTAGCAAATATGAAGCCCACATGCTCCTTCATAACCCAAAATCTCTTGTACACACATTTTATTTGAACTAAGATCCTGCTTTAGCTCTTTAATTGTGTTCTAATCTCTCCAGCAGTGTTCCTTAAACTATCCACTCTGTCTTAAAGGAAATTCCTTTTTATTGCCTCCATTTTTCACCATCGGATCCAAAAGTAAATCTAATAAAAACAGAAATAATCCCTGGTGGGAATTAGTCAGTGCAGCAGCAGACTAAAGGATGGAGATCATACAGCAAAATGTAATGAAGCTGATAGTTAACCACACAAACAATAGAACAAATAAATAACCAATGGCTGCAGGTCCTTCTGGTCCTTTACATCTTGTCAACTTGCACCTGTGTTACCTGTCACTGCCTTTGTTTTTCACATGTTTCCAAATGTGAAAACAGCCCAATGAGTGAAGTGTCTAGAAAACTCCTGAGGCTTTAAGACAGAACTGTGAGACTTAACAATCTACAACAACACACTACTGAGGCTCAGCGTGTTTAGGTGACAGGAGGGAGGTTGAAACAAGTAACAACTATCTCAAGAAACAAAAATGTAAGGAAGACAGAAGGCAAAAAATCACAACACAGCTTTGAATGTGACAGCACCTGAACGCAACCTGCACTACTTATCACATTTCTAAAAATGACTTGAATGAATAAATTAAGAAATACTCTGCACAGCATTGTAAGTACCCTAATTCAAGCATCTGTCAGAGTGAATGTACTCACATTTTAATCAGTGCTGTTGTTGTCTATAGCTGGTCTGCACGTCACAGTTCTGTTTTTAAACATGCACCAGTGAGCACCTCAGATGTTTTTTTTTTTTTTAAGGTGTATGTACTGTAAATGATTAGTATCCAACACACAGTCTTTCATATCTACATGTACATAGTTAGTAACAGTGCACCTCATTGGCCTCATGAATCTCGCTGACAATGTCATTACTTCCATTTTAAGGGCTAACTCAACAAATTCCCAGATAAACCAGTAAATGTAAAATCTTGTAAGAATTTCAAGATGATGATAAAACATAGAAGAAGGGTAAAAGACAGCTAGAGAGAGAAACTGATGGAGCCACAGAGAATCTGTTAAAGAAAATAGGGCAAACATAAATAGACAATCCAGAGAAAACACTGCAGGGAATGAGACACAAAAGAGAGAGACACTCCTGGGTTTAAGGTACTATAAAATAACTAACAAAGGTTGGGTATCGATGCCAATTTTATGAATTGATTCGAGTCCAATTCAGATTCATGGTCTTGATTTGATTCCATATTGACTTTTAATGATATTCAAAACCAATTCTACTTGGTTATAAAAGAGATTGATCTTGGTGGTATTTCCACAGTATTTTACATCCAGTTGGCACACAGTTGCATATGGCTTTTGCTTTTGTCCAGCTCTTTTTGTCATCATACTTTTTGAATCCAAAATGGTACCACACATCTGCCTTCAGACCTGACAGCTCTTACCCTGTAGTAGCTTCTGTCATGTTTTGATTCTCCCTCACATGGGCCGAGACCACACAACAAGGTTAGTCTGCAGAGCATGCAGGAAATTGCATATAGTTAAACATCAATCCATGGATTTTATGAATCGATATCAGATTCAAAAGTCAGACTGTCTAATACATGATTTTGTTAACCATGCACCGCAGCATTACTGAGTCAGGCCCACTTGAACAGACACACTGACCCTAGCCGGTGCAGGGACTTTCACCTGAGCACAAAAGTCAACCTAAATCAAGAAGAACAGCCTTTGCTGCTGCTTCATGTAAACTTACACTCCAATGCCACCACGGCTCACTGCTGTCATCAACACCTGCTATTTTGTGTGTGTGTATATATATATACACACACACACACACACACACACACAAGGCACAAAATACACACATATATATTCTGCTTTGTGCTGTGGTTATTTTCTGGTCAAACATTGGAAAATGTGTTTAACTTGAACTTTGTGACTATGACTTATTACACACGGTAATCAGTGAACTATTAATGCTCACTTGTCCTAATGTTGACAATGTTTTACATGATTGTGTTAGCTTCATAAAACAACATCTGAAGATCATGATTATTTGTTTTATTGCTACTGTTTGTATGGTTGCTTTTCAGCCAAAATCGGTTTTATGTTTTATCTGGTTTTATTAGGATTGTTGCTGTTGTAAAGTGTGCTGAACTTCTAATGTGAAATACACTACAAATAATGTTAAATTGAATTGAATTGAATCAATCTATTCTCACAAATAAACAACAATCATCTTGACAAAGCTTTCAAAACATAGACTTCCACACAGATTCATTTTACACCTGACCTTATCACACTGAAACCTCAGTGAACACAGGAATGGATAATTATTGTTTGAGGGTTTCCCATCACACCACTGAAACATTTCCCTTACAGTGTGGTTGAAGTGCAACAGCAGGGAGAACAATGGAGCTCTCTATGGTGGTGGTGATGGTGACCTTTACTGGTCTGGCGGTTTCGATGTTTGGATCTGAAGACTGGATCAGCTAGTGCTGTGTACCATAGACTGTGAATACTATAAATTTCAATTCATAAGCCAGTGTTTTGTGAGGGTACTTCACAACTTTTTATACGGACAGGAACAAAAAGGGAAAACTTGTGCAAAGATTCCACTGAAACATACTGAGTTTCGAACTATGGAACTAAGGAAATTCCTGTGACTTTGTACATCACACTAGTAAATACACAAATATTTTTATACCTAGCAACCAAACATTAAAATTAATGTAAACTAGAATACAAATGTTTCTTTTTTCTTACACAAAAGGTTAGTTTAAAATAAGGGCAGTGCAAGTATTTTTTTTTAACCTCAGACAGCAGGAATCCCAACAAGAGATTTCCCATCATGCATCGTGCTCCTTTCCTTACTCTTACTTGTTAGTTATGTTGTTGATATAAAAATAATTTTTCTTTAGAGGTGGCTGAAATTATCGCATTTGATTAATGTTTTGCAAATGACATGAAAACATTTTGTGTGTGTGTGTGTGTGTGTGTGAGTGTATGAGGGAACCAATGGGTATTAAACCACAGGGACACATTTGTCAAAGGACATGAATAATCACAAACTGCCAGTTGATCCTTTTAAAAGACTGACAACTGCCAGCCTGTGGGTACTATGGATAACAATGAATCAATAATACAGCTTGCTTACAAGCCCCTGCCCCCAGCTATGGCCGACCTCTAAATACAGGACACAAAAAACAGCAATAAACAGTCGGCTGTGGATATCAAATGGCCGGGGCCTCATGATTGGCTTAACGATCCATTGATCACAAAGAAAGTATGGGTGTGGTGCACAAGGGAGTTATTAAATACTCTTTTAATTAAAAGTGTCATATTATATTATCAGGCCCTGTGTTTCTGGATACATCAGGTTGACTGCATCTTTTGAAAAATCTGTATAATGCTGACCTGAAACTGATAAAAAAAAGAAGCTGCTCAGCTTGAGGAAAGTAGATCTGAGATAAGAGATTTTACAGTAGAGGAATTTAAAACACCACCTAATGTGAAGCAGTTATTTCGTTTATCTTGTTAACTGCCAGACAGCTTCTGTGTTAAAAAAGGATGCAACAAAGAGATGACAAGAAGGACGCAGCAGATCTACCTACTTATCATATAATGTCGCTCACTTGGAAACCTAACAACCACCACTCAGACATCAAGCCTGATTCACTGTATAATAATGCAACTTTGACAGTGATTTACATGACAACAAACAAACACAGGCATATTTCTATGGTTATTTTACAAACGTAATAGGTAAGAGCCTGAGGGCTGGACCAGTGGATGGTGGAGAGAGATAACTGCTAGTTAGGTGGATCAAAGACTGTGTTAAATTACCAGGTCCAGCCAGAGCGTGGGCAAACACCCCGACGCACTGGTTGACTTCCTACTTGTGGGCACAGACCTTGTTTTGAACAGAAGAAGCCATGTTGGAGCAGGATTTCCGCCTAGCTGACCATTTTAAGCATGATGGCATGACATAAAACCTCACGTCCTGTCAGCCGTGGCAGAGCATGTTCAAGTTTGTTTATATCAGGGAGGGTACTGTAAGTCAAGCAAGCGTGGTGTGTGGTTAGCTCCTATGGTTAGTTTATAATAGAAACATTCTGCTAGTAATGCAGTGTGGCTTGCTCAACTTGTCTGTCACAATTTCTTTAGATTATAGAAAATTCTTTGAATGAGGTGTTTACATTAGAAACAAGTGCTGTACTGACCTCTGTAAAAACAGAGCTACTATCGAGGTAGTACAGTAGTCTGTGGTGGCAACACGTAGATTTAAGAGACAAAATCAAGAGTGTTAAAAACAATAATACTGTGATCATAGCAGAAGGTGGAACCACTCACATTATCAGGTTGGTGCAGCACCCAGCTGACAAACCCATTTAAAGTCAGAAAAGGTGAAAACTACATACAGCCTAACACTGTGCTTTTCCACCTCTCCTTCAAACTAAGGGTGGCAGTGCCCTCTTCCCTCTGCTGTTCCTCCAGTAGCAGATGTTCTGGTTGACCTCATGACTTTAAACCATACGCATCTATATACTGCTGAAGTGTGCCTGGGGACACAGAAGTAGAACCAGGTGTGAGTACGTGCACGTATGACAGCCTCCAGTGTGCAGTAAAGCCCACAGCCGGTTATTGTGGTGTCTAATGTCTCTCTTACAGTAGACTGAGGCAAACAGGTCTCACTGAACTCTCTGCTGAACTTTAAATCTCAATCTGCTCTGTCAGGCTGACAGGTACAACAGGTTTTGGGACAATCGCTGCTTGGGCACAGACGACCGACAGACTGCTCAAATCTCTGTGGATTAATTCTAGCATTTGACAAGCACCTGATACACAACAGACGCTTATTTTGACATAATTGAAACTTTCAGAACTGACTTTTTAAGATGCCGAGCTGAACTACAGCTTGTATTCAATTGGATTAAGTTATCGAGTTTGCTTCAGAAGATGTAAATACCTGACAGCAAAAATGACAGCAATAAAACGGCTGTTTTGTTAAGGGAGTCTGGTGTGACATTCTCTGCATTGAAAACAAAGGTGCTTTCTGTGACAATCAGGTCACTGTTTACCTTGAAGTTGCGCCGAGAGGGACTCTTGATGTTGCTGATACTTCACCGCCATCGCCTCCGTCCTCCTGAGCTGTTTGTGCATTTCATACGACACCATCCCCCCGTACATGATCCCGCAGACCACCGTGATCAGCAGGAAACACTGGAAGATCCTCCGCTGCCTCCGGGAGCACACCCCGTTCCCCATGTTGGACCCGCACCCCTCCCCGCCGTCGGTGCGAGAAAGACCCGTGTCTGCTGCTTGAAACTTCCGACTCAACTTTTCACCTCCCGGTGAAAACCGAAGAGCCTCCTCCCTCCTCCCTCCCCTCACTCCCCGAACATTTTCACGCAGGAAGAACTAAACGAGTCAAGCGCTAATATTTACTCGTGTTTACATTATTTTAGGACTCTTCCCTGTAACTTCAAAGCAGCCGCTCAGATTTTCGCTTGACTTCACGTCCAACTCCTGCTACGCAACAACAACCCGAGTCCGACGTCTCCCTGTTTGCGTTTTCCTTCCCCCTTTGCAGACTTCAGCTTCTCCCCGACGCTTTTCAAACAGGGGTAGGGAAAAGTAAAAGCTCAAGTCCCCGACGAGGCCTCCATGGCACCTTTTAACTTCAGTTACGTGTCACCACAGAGGCTGCCTGCCATCCAACTGCAACTACAAAGGAAGTCCCTCCTCCGAAAAAATCATAAATTTCCCTGCTCCCGCCCTCGGAGGAAAACATTTTATCAATTGGTCGCCAGAGAGCTCGATCAAAAGTGTCTGGGAACGTGAGGGTGGAGAGTTTTCCCGCTTTACAAAGAGCTTCTGTGATCCTATGAAGACACCTTAAGACAGGTTCAAATAAAAGCTGCAGAATAGCTACAAGCGACACAGCAGGGTTTTCTAAAATACAATGTGCCAAAATACAACATTAACTTTGAAAGGTTTCATCTCTAAGTGCCACTTTCACATTGAAATATTACAGTAACACTGCATAAAAATCTAATAATGTGCAAAGCATGTATTTATAATTACTATATATGTGTGTGTGTGTATGTAAAGTGTTAAATATAACACCCACTCAGTTATCACCACTTCTAATGGGCTATTATTGTTGTTCAGGCCATTTTCTTTGTAAGATCTTTGTTGAATGAGCAAAAACTCAGCCCATTCAAGTTGTTCTATGTCAAACAAAAGACATGCAGTTGTGCATGACTACACAACTTTACAGAAAAAAACTGTATTTTGTAAGGATATATATACTTTTAACTACATAAATTTTAATTTAATTGTGAAAAATTGTTACCTGAATTGCATACATTTGCAAAACAAATTTCTTTTCTAGTAAGCAAAGTAGGGACAAACCCTCCATCTTGCCATCAATTTCTAAGTCAGTCAAAAGCCATCATGATGAAAGTATTGTGATAATAACAATCAACATACTGTATACATGATAACTCTTACTTTCTGAAATATACTAGTTTAGATGCTGCCAAATAAATGTTAGGCATTGTGCTCCTGTTACATGCCAGCTCTTCGTGGTGCTGGGAAGAATAAATCATGTCCACACTATAAAATGAGGTAGAGAATCTGCAGACAAACCTCATCATTTTTATAGATAAAGTGTATAAATAAAACTAACATATTACAAGAGTATTTTTCCCTATAGAAGTGCTCATCAAAACCCAACTATTTGTTCTATTTGTTTTGTTTTTGTAGCCACATAATGAAGCTAAACAGGGAAAACTTTTAAAAATAATTCTTATTTAACAAGACCATCTTCTTTGCTTTAAACATGATGACAGAAGGGATACACATCTTACATGTGCAAACTAATTTTCACCCTCATTACCAGTGCCTCAGTAAGATCAGAATAATGTTTCTATTCCTGTTCCTAACTCTTTAATGAATGTTTTAGTCATGTCATGAAGACAAAAGGATGCCATTACAACAAAACTCAACAGTTAATGCTACTCACCACATACAGACAGACAAAAGAAAAACGAACTCTGCATCTTTCTACAAAAATAATGGCTAAAATAAATCACTTTTATCAATTTCAAAATGCATTTATATCAGGACTGTGCTTAGTAAAAAAAGGGCACTATAAAGTGTTGCTCAGAGAGATCAGAGAGCCTGGACTGAGAAAGCAGAAAGATGCAACAGCCTTTTGAAGTGAAATGAGGCCATTATACACCTGTAGGCAAATCAACACATTTCACATGAAGGGTTGGCCCCTGCAGGCATTCAAATCCTGTTTGAGGTCATACAAACTATGAGTATTGGGAGTTAATGTTTTGCTCATGACAAATTTTTGTTACCTACATTATGGCAGTCAGAAAAAAACTTTACTATATTATATCAGTCAGAAATAAATACCAGTAAAAACCTGATGCTCACAAGGCCATGTATTTTATGAGAAATACCAAATCAGGTGAGAAAAAACTTGATCCTTCACTATTTTATGGACTGTTGAATGTTACTGCAAACAGTCTTTAGCCTGTAAAAATGTGCAAATAGAGCAGACACTCTGTTCTTCCATAGTTTGCATTTATAAACAGTCATCTGGCATGAAGCTTCCTCCTCTGGGTGTGAACCCTCCCGGATGGTGAATAAAAATACTGTTTTTGCATCCAAAACAAAACCAAGAAATCCTAGTGGATTAATTACTCAATAATGACACTACGAGTACTCCTAACAATGGTGCTAAAACTCTTGCCTGAAGATAACCAGTGAAAATTTTTCTAAAGTGGTATGTAATCTCCAGGGTTAAGAATGTGTATCAGCTAGATCTTACTACAGTAAACCACAGAAGAGATTCCATCCATCCATCATATGTAACTGCTTATTCCTTAACCAGGGTCCCAGGGATCTGCTGGAGCCTATCCCAGCTCTCTTTGGGTGAAAGGCAGGGGTCCACCCTGGACAGGTCACCAGTCCATCACAGGGCCACATAGAGACAAACAACCTCACACACTCACACTCACTCCTATGGGCAATTTAGAGTCACCAATCAACCTGACATACATGTTTTTGGACTGTGGAAGGAAACCAGAGTACCTGGAGAAAACCCACACAAGCACAGGGAGAACATGCAAACTCCACACAGAAAGGCTGGGTTGCGAACTCAGGACCTTCTTGCTGTGAGGCAACAGTACTAACCACTCAGCCACCATGCTGCCAGAAGAGATTATCATATTATTTGTGAGCAAAAAAAAACTGGGCAGTCACCTGACAAGGTTAAGGCTAACACAGAAACAGTCAGAATTTACCACCTGTTTTTAGGCAACTACTGATTCCTTTTTAGACAACTTCTGTGGCAATGAAGGTAAAATACAGACAGCGTAACAAAAAAGCCTGGAATCAGAGAGAAACAAGTAGCCTGGTTCTATGTAAAGGTAATAAAATCTGCCAACCAGCAACAATAAAACTCACTATTTAACATACTTTGCTTTGTGGTTTGATGGCCAGTTATGTTGCATTCTCCTTGTTGGCTGTGCATAGTCACTTCCTGAACTGTTCACAGATTGCCTGGTACAGCCAGGACATAATTTCAGGATGTACCTTAACAGCAACATGTGATGTTTCCAGTTTATATACTAAGACTTAGCTAAATTAAGGTAACCAGCGCTAGCTTCACAGACAGATCTGAGTGGTATTGTTCTTTTTTTGCAAATAAACTATTGCCTAACATGTCAAATTATCGGTGGCTTGCAAGCTCAAATATGTGGTGATATAATTCAAATGTCAATCAATACTTTAGGAAAAGCCCTTACAACAGCGTGCAAAGACATGCACAACAAACTGTAATGGTAAGTGGAAACATTTTGCACAGTACTTTTACCTCCACTGTGCTAATGCAATTTAAAACTGCTCAAGTCACATCTGCTGCAAGTACGGAGTTCACACAAATAACAAACTAGTAACACGCTGACTCTTATTTAAATATACTCTATGTGAATAGCTGTTATGAAATCTATATCCCTGGTTATGGATCTATGACTGGTGCATTCTTGAAGGACCTACAGTGACATTTTAAACTCATAACAGATTACAGTTTTCATATACCACTGTTATTTTGGAGATATTATAAAATAAATCCAATTTAAAGGATACGAGAAGTCAAGTATGAGGACTCCCAGGCTGCCTATGAGCCAGGCCAGATGTTTGATGATGAAGATCTGTCTGGAGCCCCTCAGCACAGGTAGGACCACAATAACTATCAGCCCATAGGCCCCATTGGTCATCACGACCAGGGCAAACAGCAGGTAAGATATGCCCTCCATAGACTGTCACTGAAACTGCAATGGGTGGAGTTTATGGTATTTCATTCCATTTCCTTAGCATAAATGTACAAACAGTGAAAAATAAAAATGTTGTTGCTATGTGTTAACCTGGAGCCAGATTCACCCTCCAAAAATAATTTACTTTCTGTGCACTTGGACTCCAAACAGAAAAGACAACTGTAACAAGATTAAAGGATGAGGCTGTCTATTTTAGCTTTATTGCCATCAACAAATTCCCTAATTAGGCCATAACCAACAATGGCTTTATTCTCCTACTGAGTACTGTTTTATCTATGTTATTTTTGCTTTAGCTAAATATTGGGTCATTTTGATGTTCTTTTGTAGCCTCTAACTTCAGTAAGTCCCCAAAACTATGTAAATGTATTAGTTACTATATTGGCTGGAGCCATTGAATAGTGGGAAGACAGCAAGTGTTTGTCACAGAACTGGAGGAAATAATAAATACAAAAAGTTTTGGGCTATTTTTTTGCTGTCCAACTAAATTGGATGAGAAACATGCCATAAGGATTAATATAAAAAATGTTCTGGGCTTTCTATTGAAAAAAATATCATGTTTGAACATGCAGGAATCTCTCCAAGGCAAATCTGACTTGAATGATTTACAACAGTCTCTGTGTGTGTGTGTGTGTGTGTGTGTGTGTGTGTGTGTGTGCCCAGAAGTTTCCTTGGCACTAGCAGCCCCTGGTGATCTCCTGTGGTGATTAATGACTACATTTGAGCCAGTTTTTTTCTTTAGTACAACAGCACCATTGTCTTCAATGCCTGGATCTCATTTTGACACACATACTGTATACACAAACACGCAAACGTCACCTCTTCAAACACAAACACATTCAGTCACTGTTTATGACTTGTAATAAATGCAGTTATCTAAGCATCCCTGGGATCAAACCATGAGAAAGCTGTCCAACATCTCCCCTCAGGATGGCACTGCTCACTTACAAACCACACTCAGGTAACTCAACACATACTGTCACTTACGTTTTTATAACTGGGGGAAACAGAAGACAGATGCCACATATATAACTAGTGATTTCCACTGATCTAGAGGTTAGTGTGTTTAATCTGAAATCTGCAGGATTATCAATCAAAGCAAAGAAAAAGCCAATGAACTGTTATCATTTCCCTGACTAACTATAGAGTTACAACCATAATAGAATAAACCCATAATCACAGTATTTTTGTCATTATGGGTATGAGTGATACATTAGCAGTGATCCTACATTTACAGGCTTTCATTTTTAGGCATTTTGCACATAGTTAACATGGCAGTATTTATATATAACAGGCTGAGATTGAATTTATGCTTTGAGTTCTATCGTGACTCAACTTGTGAAGCAGACCTCATCTTACAGCCTCTCATACAGTTGTAATTATAGTTGCTGAGTGAGCTCATGTTAATGCTTTTCATTAATCTGGAGTGCCGTGGTGTGGTTGACTCACACAGCACAGGCATCACGCTCCAGTTTATAAGTCAAGAGGAGGGAAATTGTCAGGGCTTACTTCTGCTGGAGCTGTTCTTGATCTTGTAGTAGAGAAACTGGGAGATGAGGATCAGGTCTGTGAAGATGTAGAACACCACCGTGACTACCTGAGAGACATATAGAGACAGGTTGCAAAGGCTTCATAAGCTTTAAATTAATGAATGCTGGGCAGAGAGAATAAACTCATTTTCAAGTCTAACTTAAGATAATCTTACAAACCTTGCACCACAAAAATAAATTCAATCTAAACACTCTTAGATTTAATTCCAGCAGTAAGCGACTTTCATTATTAGTGGGCTAAAAGTTAAATAAGTAAACTGAAGGCATTAAAAACATTTAGCAATTAATCTGAGTAAAGTTTATGTTTAATTTAATGACACAAATTTCAGAGATGAGAAAGCAATTTCCTGCAAATTAAGCATGACTTCACTATGGTCTATGATGACTGACACCGTCAATGAACACTAACAACAAAGTGTGTTGTGTTGTGTTGTGTTGTTAGTTACACTGGGCAAATCCGCCAGCAGCTGAAAATGAGCCAGGCTAGAGCAGATACAGATCATACACCCAGATATGCAGTCTGTGGTTTTAGCTCATGATTAAACACTTTATTTGGATGGTAAACATCACAATCATTTTTGTGGACAGAAGAAGGTAGATGAGTCCTGTCACCACGCTGCAGTACTCCCACACATTATCCATGTGTGTTTATTCTGTCCTTCCCAAGTTAATAATTATTATATTTGTTTTTCATTTGATTGTTTTCATGTGTTTTTTTCACACATCTGAGGCAGAGATGCTAATGTTGGCTGAAATTAGCTCCTTGTAGCCTCTCATCTGACCACATGGACTCACTGCACACAGTTCGTGTGTCTGTGTGAACTTCACCCACAGCTTCACACTTTTCTTCCAGCAATTTGAGCCTTAATAGATATTACAGGTTAGCCCTCTGGTGGTCCATGGATGTCAAGACACCTGGAGTAAGATTGCAGCTTCCTATTAGAATTTTCAAAATAATAGCGTTAGTTTTCTTTCTTCATGTATTGATTGCCAGATAGATAAAGAACATATTATTATTATTATTATCATTAGCAATTAGCAAAAAAAAACAACAGTAGTAGTAGTTAAAACCAGATGCAAACATCTATAGTTGAGCTGCCACAAAGATGAGACTGTAGTAAAATTACATAAATAATTTTTTCTACAAGAAGCATATATTGTTGATATATTGTTTTGTGTCATGCACAAATTTTGTTACCCAGACAAAACCAGTGACATCCAGGGAGTGGACATAAAGACTGTGCAGACATATAAATACCTGAAACAGTTATAAGGTAAAGATGACTTGTTGTGCCCCAACTCTGAAAAATCAGTGATTTACAGACAGTAATGTGGTTCCTTTACATCAGGGCTCTCCAGTCCTCAAGGGCCACTGTCTTGCTTGTTTTCCAACTGTCCCTGCAGTTGCAGCTTCTGATTGGCTGAACACACCTCAAAGTTGAACCAATGACTGATTAAAGCTTATTCATGATATGATAATAAACACTTTTACCAGGCTAAGCCATAGTGTGAAAAAACACATCCAGTTGGTAGAGAATTCCCATATTTTTGTTAAATTTATTAAAAATATTATGACTGTAACCTTACATAAAATAGGTTTCATTAGGTCTGCTTGAGTGCCAGTTTCATTAGGGCACTCAAGCAGACGTGACACATTATGTCTGAGCTCAGGATTAGGGGTACCTGGTGAGGAATGCAGTCATGAAGCTCTTAGGCGACCTCTATCCTTCTCTCTCTGGCCCCACTGTAAGACCACATTACCACCACAGTAAGTGTTCTTTGTAAACACCTAGAATGGGAAAGTCAGTTAACATACACATCCTGCCGTGGAGTTTGGTGACAGAAACTGAAAACATGTTAATGTTAATTATTCTTGGATTCATTTGTTCAACATAACATTTTCTCTTTGAAGTTGCATGTTTTACAAAGAACAATACTGGGAATATATGTTGTCTAAAATACCATGTGTCAGGCATAAGGTAGGACGAGTTAGAGCTTCCATCCAGCTGAAACCATTCAAAACAATTCAGGGAAAAGCAAATTGAAGCTGACAATTGGCCTTAATATTTATCTTAACCTTGAACAATGGCCTTTGAAATCAAAGTATGTGACTTCATTTGCAGTGAAATGTTATTGTTTGGGTCACAAATATTCTCCTGGTATCGACTATAGGCCGACTCCGCGAAATTGGTCAACCCCTCTGTCTCCATCCACCTGTTGCGCCGTGCGCCCTCATCTGCCGCACGATGGCGCGCTTTCCAACGCTCACCAACAAGGAGGACTGTAAGCCTTGGTCCGCTGGGGGAACTTGAAGCTGTGCAGGGGTAATGTGTGTTGCTATGTGCCGCCGTGGACCGAGGTCTGGAGGTACTCAACGATCTTTACATTAAAGTGCCCGTGCGTCCTCGTCCTGCACGGAGCAGGTAAGGTGACCGACGCTCTATGGGTCAGGAACTGAATCATGCTTTGTGTTTTTTGTTGCACGGGTTTCTCTCATTAGAGAAATAAATGCGTTGCCGGAGGGAATTGCATGCATGCTACCGACATTCCTTGATGTCGGGAAAGTTGACTCGATGAGGTGTGAATAGTGGCCAAAACGCTAATGTGCAACAATCCACCCCAACTGTGCGTTCAATAGCTTTTATTTAGGAAATGTTCATGTACAGGGGAGCGTGCAGGTGGAGAAGGGTCAGTATGTAAAATAAGGTTAATTAGGCCACAGCGTATTACGAAGTGTCTTTCCAGGGTAAAGAAATTGACCTTAGACAAATGAAATGATTAACGTGTAGGACTGAAGGTGCGGTAGAGCCACACAATACAGTAAATATTCACTGGAAACATTTTAGCGTCCCAGACTTCTTATGTTACACCTGCTTTACTTCCATGTAAGCTCTGTCTCTCTCTTTTCCCCGCGCTCTCGCTGTTTCGGTGTAAATACAGTGGAATGTGTTGTGAGAGCTTGAAAGGCAAGTTCAGTCACATTACTCACATTTAGTGTGCGCGTTTCTGCTCTTAATGCTCTGTCCACGTCGAGATCTACTGTTGCTCCACCTGTGTGTGCGTACAGAGAGGGGGGACTCGTCAAGGTCACAGATTCCTAACACAGATGTTGTTGTCCCAGCAATGAAGGATCAGGTTTGTCCTGAACTTCAACTGATATTATATATATATATATATATATATATATATATATATATATATATATATTATATATAATATTATTATATTATATTTGTGCATTATTTCCACAAAAACTGAAATGATTCTTTACCCACATACAGAAAGAAATGAAGTCTTTACATAAAACAGTTCATTTTATGCAAGTGGCAGACTGTCTGTGAGCTAATTATTCATCCATGTTTTCATTCTTTTTGCATTCCTTCCAAATCCATCATGTTCAGGGAAGCCAGATAAATGGACACATAGTATTATACATATTATTAATATATACATATTAATTCACTCCACAGACTGCAAAGACCTACACTGAAAACGATGACATTCTTGAACTTTACAGTCCATTTCCAACAACTTGTACTAGGACAGTTCTGCTCATGTTGTACACCAGGTGAAACCTCTGGTAAATTTATTCACTCAGGAAACATGAAATCTAGATAATGTGGAGGATGCAGGCTATGAAAGGATTTCTAAACTTAGAAACCTATTAAACATGTATGGAGGATATTTGAAAGCAGCATACTTTTAACAAATGAGGTCCTAATTTTTTGTGCACTAAAGATATTCGTTTATGTGCATACTGCTGGGTCAGACCCGTGCACTGAAACCAGAACATGCTTCCGTTCAGCTCTCAGTGAGAGACTCTGGGTTTGGGCTGCGGAAGGCAGTGGGGAGTATTGAATAATGAATGGTTTTAGAACATGTGCATGAATGTTTGTTGGCTGAGTATGGCGGTAATGCACTACTCCATCCAGCACTTCTGCTCTGTGCTATGGAAATCCTCTCAGCGGTCCCACTGCACAGCAGAGCCAAACTTGAGAGTAAAAAGAAACCCTTTCACACACTTTAGGTTGGATTCACTGCCATTTGACACAGTTATGCCTGCAGATTCTCCCTCTTGCTCTCTCAGACAAATATAGTGTATATATATATATATACGCTGTGTATGACCACAAACAGAAAATTAAAAAAAGGAATAAAGGTGCTTCATATCAGTCTGCAGCCGTCTCCTGGTGAAAAGAGATTTTTTTTGTTATTGTTTTTTCATTTTGGGACTGAAATTTGTTTCACTTTGGAATCCAGCTTTGGGGGAGGTTGAGGGGGGGTTTGTCCCAAAAGATGTCTTTGTCTGAATGAAAGCTGAGAATCTGGAGCATCAAAGTCATGAAAATAAATGATCCAAATGATAATCAAAGGAAATGGAAATATTGCTATGCAAGAAGGTAATTTTATGCACTACTATTAATATCTGACTCTTCTTCTAAGCAATACTTAGTAATGGAGCTGCAAACAAGTTTTTGTTTGGACATCTTTCATTTCACAATTATTTCTTAATTATTTTCATTAATTAATCCTTTAGTTAGTAAAATGACAGAAAATATTTAGTATTTTTGACCAACAAATGACTTATCAGAATAGTTCTGGGGTTATTACCTGTTTGACTTACTGATTTTAGTAATTTAGTAATTTAATTCAATTTGTGTACATTGAACAATAAAAAGCCACACATGCACATCAGATATCAGTCTGTGTGTATCTTAAGTACTTTCACCTTCTCTCAATGCTATTCTGAACAGACTGCATCTGCTTTTTCTCTGGGCAGTGTGACATCCATAAGTGTCACATACGTTTGGTTTTCCTGTAGTCTGGTTCTGGTTTCTCTTATCAGGTCCACAGTGACCACTCTCAAGAGAGAAAGAGAGATCTGCTCCCATTCTTACCCTTAATACTCAGTCTCTGTTTTTTCTTCCGATATTTCCCAGCCTGTCTTGCTTTATCTCTCACTGACTTCAGTGTGTTTTACAGTAGCTATTTTCTACAGCTCCTCTCAAACTGTAATTCCCAATCCTAGCTCCACAGCGATATAACTGCAAGGCATAAATAATGGAATGCTTTCCATCATTCCACACACACACACACACATACACACACAATACAATACAATACCATACAATACGTTCCCATTCTAAACCTTGGGGGTCTATCTTTCAAGAAGACTTAACTTTGGTCCCTGCAGCAGTGTGGCCCTATTTCCAATGAAGCCTTTATGAGTCTATTTGTGAATTATTCAACTTATTCATGAAATTCATGGTGACAGTTATATAACGAATTGGCCCAGACTTTAATCAGTTTATTAATATGGAAGGTGGATTTCTGCTCAGGATTAGACAGGAAGATGTTTGAGGACCAACACAGTTTTAGAATTTGAAGTGTGGAAGGTTTCTGGAATAAAATAACAAGTGTTGGCTAAACAGGATAATAGGGGCAGAATTGTTGACAGGGGTGGTAGCTTTAGAGGTAGCTACAAGTTCAGTGTGTTGCATGCAGGAAGGTCCATTAAACCAACAGACAGTTGATCACAACAGCTGTGCATCACTTTGGCTGCTGACTTGAAGTGGTGTGTCTCTAGGGATGGTAAACACACTTGTTGCCATTCTCACTGAGGGCTTGTGGCTATGCTAGTGTGCCTACCACTGTGCCTATAGCCTCACACAGCTCTTATCGGGGCTGTACAGTTTTAGTCATATTCATTGTGAGATCTTGACACACACAGATGCTCAACTTTTATAATTAACCAAGCAAGCTCTAGTTCTCAGGTTGGGCATATATCTTTTTGAAAAGCAGCTTTCCAACGGGATTCAGGCTGCCTTTATTCCGAACCCTCCTCCTTCTTCCCTCCTTTCCCCCACTCAAATCCACATAATAATTAGGTGCATAAGTAAAGACTAAAAGAAAGAAGGAAAGAAAGATATAGACTGGGAGAAAAAGAAGAAAGATAAGAAAAATAAATCTTTCACATGCAGGGTTTTTTTTTTATCTATAGTCCACTTCTGTCTCTCCCTTTTCTTAAGTATTTGTGAGTGAGTCTTGCAAGCAGAGCAGGTGCACATTACACAGAAGGATAGGGCTGACTGGGCAGAGAGAGGGAGATCCGGGGGGAGAGAGGGGTGGTCTGTCTTATAGGTCATACAAAAGAGCCAGTGTTTCCCTCTCGCTCTCTCAGAGTGCTGAGTGAACACAGCAGTGGAGTAGAGAGAAAAAGAGAGAAGCCTTTCGGTTACATTGTCCTCACATAGCCCCAAAACCTCTCACCAGGCCCCCCCAGCGCTGCACCCCCTGTGGCCTACTCACAGATCTGCGGCTGCATGTGGGTGGCTGTTAGAGCTTTACATTCAACTGAATTTCATTAGAAAACAGTGCACCAACAAATAGACATGGAAACCTGCAACTCAGACATACTGTTCTGTTGATAATCGAAAAGCAGTTTCATTTAAAATTGTGTCACCACTTATTGGTGAAAACAAGCTAGAAGTGTGTGTTTGAAGGCTGCATTCCTGAGTTTGCTGACCCATAGCTGGGTCAGTCGGATTAATAGTAACTAGATGAATGTTTAAGAACTGAAATTCCTCAGGCCCAATCTTTCCCACTACTTTTACATGGCCACTATGTCCCAGCCCTCAGGTGAGCTGGGACATAGCACAAGCATTCGCTAAGGAGCAGAGAGGGGTTGGTGTGTGTATATACTGGATATATTCAGGACACACAAATATTATCCCATTCTGGCTTTACGGTATTTCTGTCGCTTCATACATTTCTCTTTCATTGTGACTTTGTGTCCAACTCTTTTCTCCCCATCAACTGGATGCATTTCTTTTTGTTGCCTTCTGATCTGTTGTCTCTGTCTGATCTTTTCCATTTCTCTCCTCTTGTCTTCACTCATTTTTCTTCATTTTTATTTTGCTTCTTTCTCAATTGCCATGTTTCCTAAAATAAAATTAGGGCTTCAGCTATTTTCTTATTAATCAAGTATTCTAGCAGCTGTGCCATCAATTAATCAGATAATAGCACATATACACAGAGAAAATAAACCAGGTCTCTTATCTGTCAAAACTAAACCCATTTAGTCCATGTAAGATGACCAGCTGAAATAGTAGAAACACCAGACTGTTGTTTTTGGATGTTCTAATCAAAGAAATGCTGAAACCAAGTAATAGGGAAAAACATTTTCATGTAAACTTACAATATGTTAATGTTATGAACATGTTTAGTTTAATTTATTGCACTAAGTTAGTTAATCATTCTGCTAAGCTAACAAAGTGACTGTTGATGCTAAGGTAAGCTACTGTTTAGTATGTTTTTATGAAGGCAGACATGTTATCCATCTATTAATCAGCTGTGACTGTATGAGCTATTTTGTCAAGTAGTGTTTAAAACTGCTGTATAATCTGGCAACAGTGTTTTGTATATTTGTGTATTCATTCAATGTTTATGAAGCTGATGCAGTAAATATCTGTGAACCTAATTAGCAGTCATTTTGAATGTTATGTTAAATGCTAATGACCTTTTACCTTGTATCACGTCCACTCTCTGGATGCTGGATGCTCTCTGCTGAGACGTTGTGCTGGTGTGGTGTGCTAGTTCGGGTTTTCATTTTCTCAACTTGAGGTTATCCCAAACTTTGGACTTTTTTCTGTCGGTTCTCTCTGGCCTGTCTCTTCTTTGGCCCTCGCCATTCATCTAATTAGGAACAAGTAAAAAAGAGAACATCTCATAAAAACAATGTTTATGCTCAATACCAAGCTCAAGGGTACCGTATTTTTGCTTTCTTGGATTTCTTCAAGTGCATTCTGTATATTTCAGAGATAACTAACATGTTGCAGTACCTCCGCAACACCCTGCCGGTAGAGATTCAGCCATGCACAGAAATAGCTCTGATTGTTTCTCTACACAACAAGGATAATAGATCTGTGTGTGAAAGTGACTGTGTGGTGCAGATAAATCTCTTAGCTCTGTGTTTATGTTTTTTTTTGTTTTAGTCCCAGAGACCTGGCTTGGACCAGTAAGAATTCCTGATGTGGTATCCTGGCAATGAGTGGTTTCTATCACCATCACCAGCTTGGCGGGAGAGATAACCGTCTCCCAAGTGCTCCGCTTTGTCTTTTCCTTTGGTGTAGCTTGGACTCGCTCCAATGTAGGATTTTCAGAAAATGGTGTGAGGAAGAGATGATGCCTGATTGTTGAGAAGCGGGTGCAGAAAGCAGACAATGACACAGATACATATGCTTAGCTGCACCTGAGCAAAGTCATCATGATCAGAGGCAGCAGGGTGCCTGCTTTAAAGAGAACGAGTATGTGTTTCCTACTTGCAGAATAACCTACATTACTGGAAAACTGACATATGTATGTTTTTCTGTTTCTGTGTTAAGCCAAAAGTATAACACACACAAAACATACACAGAATGTACATGTTTGTTTTTTTATTTGTGCATGTGTGTAACCCCCTGCCCCTCCGGTGCCTCTCATTGTGTTAATGTTTTAATGTTTAATTGAGGCTGACAGGAAGAGCGATATAATGGCAGGTAAATGGTTAATGACTTACACTTGAAATTCCACAGCTCTAATCCCATTCATAACACATTATGGCAGAAGATTGTCTATTCACATTAACAACTACTGAAAAGCAGAGATAGACTATAACAAATTTTAAATATACTGTAGTAACAAAATTGAACACATTTTGGATTTAGAATATGCAACTGACTATACAGTGTGACTTCCCCCACAAACAAACTCAGACAGTTTTTTTCCCCAGATAAGGCTGCACAGTTTAAACAAACGTCTGGACATTTTTGTCACACATTTGCCAGAGTTCATGTGTGTGTTTTGTTTAGATATGTATGATTTTGTGGCAGATATATCACACATTACCAAGAAGTCATTTAGTTTACATCATCACTTATTAACCTACAGTTGCTGCAGAAGAATGAGAGAAAACTGTAGACGAGAAAATGATTTGAAAAGCGAGTAGGATGGAAGAGCAGTAAAGGCAGTAGAGGAGTGCATATGTTTTGGTACTTGTTCCAGTCTTGTAGAATATTACTGTCACATGATGATTTGAGACCAAAGCACCATCAGCAATAAATATTGTTTTTGGGCTTTCTTGCTCAGAGTTAGAAGAGAAGCATGACACCATTCTTATGTCTGCGCATTAAATATAACCAGTAGACAGTAAGATCATCTTAACATGAAGACAGGAAGCAGGAGGAAACTGTTAACCTGGCTTTGTTTACAGGTAACAGAATTCACCTAGCTTATTAATTAATATCATAATTAAATGAAATGCAAAAGAGGAAGTTGTGGTTTTACAGGGGGCTGGGAGCACTGACTTAATTACTGGAGTCTCAGTTGCTTGCCTGGAAACATCACAGGGATCATAAATTTCCCAGAAATCACTGTTAGTGATGCTGCTGGTAGGTTTTGTTACCTTTGGACAGAGCCAGGTAGGTCGTGTATCATATATATCAATAATATTTATCATATATATCAATAATATTTTATACACAAAATGAATATCCCAACGTTTAGTTCTATGTAGTTAATTTAATCTCCCCCTCCCTCTCTCCTTCAGGACTCTGCTGTAGAAAGACCTTCTCCAGAATATGCCTTGTCTCCATGGTAACAGGCCTCAGGCAGACCCAGAAAAACTCTGGGCCAAACTGGTTCCACTCTCTCCTAACATACTTGATCCTGGACTGCACTGAAGTGGATTCTTACATAAATTCACACAATTAATTACTTCTTGTACTCCAGAGCATTCAAAAGACCCCAGAAGTTAATGTTTTTTTAGAAGGCATTTCTTTCTACTCTTTTTGGCTCACAATGCAGAAGGCATTGTATACGCTATTAATGGTCCTCTAAAGCTTGGGGGAAAATAATTGCTCAATTCACTTTCCTAGATCATGTCAGGGAAAGATTTAGTCTTAGTTAGATCTTAAACTGGGCAGCACCAGTTCCAAACTGGTCTTAAAGGAGTCCTAAGCCAGGACAAGGATGCACCAGATGTTCAGACAGGTGCTGGGACAGAGGGATCTGTCCAGAGCGGGAGATCTGTTCTCTCTGGAGGATGCAGAGATAGAAGACTGCCTGTCTCAGGCTCTGGACCAGATCAAGACTATCTCCTGCTCGCTGGTCAGTAGGCATATTTGGACAGGCAGAACCAACAGACTACCTGATATTTATGCAAAATATATCAGGGCAAATGTCAGTTTGATTAATTATTTATGATCTTATACATAATTCATGTTTTTGTCCTAAATATATCGTGTCCTTAATATTGCATCCCATTACTGTCTCTTGGCTGACAGGACTATTTGACCAATGACAATGACCAAGCTGTGGTGGAGATTTGCATAACACGGATCACCACCGCCATAAGGGAGACAGGCTCCATTGAGCGGCACAGCACGGCACTTGTGGGGCTGTGGGAGTCGTGTCTGGAACATAATCTCACACCGCAAGGTGAAAACACAGAGGACACACCGCATGCAAAGATAGCCTCCGACATCACCAGCTGTATCCTGCAGGTACACACACAGAGCATGACCACAGACACTAGATATTGCTTACTGCTTCTCATTTCATTTTACCTGCAGCACAAAACTTACAGAACACAACCTTTGCATATCTGTTTAGACATTGAGCCTGAGCCCACCGCAGAAAATAGGCCTCACTGGCATAGGTTTGATTTTTTTGTTAAACAGTAACTGTGATATGAAAAGTATTTTTAAATGTGATATCATGCACAATAATACTCTATATGTTGTGATACTACTTCAATAAATTTGTTTAGGGATATATTTAGATCAACAACTATGAAAGGAAAAATGCAATTGGAATTCAAATGTTGTCTGTATTAGGTACTCCTAATCTTTTTGATACCTTCAAATAAAAAAGTGTCTGCTACCACACAGGTTGTGGTACATTCAAGAAGGTTTGCAGCATATACCAATCTATGGATATACTGGATCTGCTTAAAAATAGCCCCAGATACGTATCGGTGCTCTTACGGTTAACAAGACTGTGGGCCATCATGCTGAGGTCTTTGGTCTAATCTGTTGTGTTATGAAAGGGCTGCCTAGAGTTAAAACACCAGTAACTTGCTAATCATGCACACACAACTACACATGAAACAAACACAACAAAGCACATTATTAAACTATGTCAATAAGAAAAAAATCCTACAATGACAATGACAACAATGACACTAACAACATTTATGACCTAGAGGCAGACAGCTCTCCAGATGGAGGTGATGAAGGAGACATACTGTGTGTTGATAAGTGGAGGTGAAGGTAATAATGAGAAGATAATCAGAGACTTTACTTTTATGCAAATATTAGGAATTTATAACAGGCCAATCATACTCTACAATATTTAAGCTCTCTAAAACACTGACTGTAACCCCTGGTTGAAGAGCATTCCTGGTACTGTAAAGTTGATAACAAAGGTTCAGGGTGAAAGTTGGTACACATTTTTTGATCAAAAAATGACTGAAGGAGTGAACATCCAAGATTAAAGACATATCATGACACAAATTCAAAGCTGGCATTTTGCCTTAAATTGCCAATACACTTTCTGTAATCTCTGCTGTGGGACTTCGGAATTTAAATCTAAATCTTTCCTTCATTCTCCATCAGGCCTCCCCAACTAAAACGCTCAAAAGCAGAGGGACTCTCTGTTCTCCACCTTCTCTTTCCCTCCCTCTCTCTTGCTCCCTCTTTCCTCTGGCAACAGGAATGTGCTTAAATCCACAGTAAGGAGACTGGTTTTTGAGGAAAGGCATGCACACATACACACACTCATGGAGGTGAGACTGAAAGCTCTCACAGCAGCTCCTGGCTCTGATCTTAACTCCAACAGTCATTGGGACTACACTTCTCTCTCGAGTCCATTGCTGCATCTTTCTCTGTCTCCCTCGGCCCCTTTCTTTCATTTTACCTTTTTTCCTAGTCTTACTTTTTCTTTTTTTCATCTCCTAACTTCTGACAAATGTCTAGTCTTTCAGATATCTTCTCTTCTCTCTTTGCCTTTCTGTCATTTTGAATCGAAAAGATGCCCAAACACTCATTTTACTCTCCCACTGAAACCCCCTCAGACAGGAGAAGAGAAGTCAGCAACACTGTTGGAAGAAGGCTTTTCATTACCACACTGCCTGTCTGAACACACACACACACACACACACTTAAATTCACACTATGCACACAGATTTCTGATTCATGATGGCATCTGGAGCAGTTTTTTGATCTGAGCTGTGTCTGACATTAAAGTGACTCTTCTGGATAAGATGAAAGAGAGGGAGCAGGGACAGATAAATCAAACTGTACAATTAAATATGAGGAACATGTGACGAACCCCTGGATAAAAATGTGTCCAAGGTATACTCCTA
Source organism: Mastacembelus armatus (assembly GCF_900324485.2). NCBI lineage: Eukaryota > Metazoa > Chordata > Actinopteri > Synbranchiformes > Mastacembelidae > Mastacembelus > Mastacembelus armatus. The sequence goes on along the minus strand of NC_046645.1, from coordinate 4,683,244 downwards.
GCTCATGCCCACCACCCACCTGTCAAATGAATGAGAGATCATGTGAAAGAATTTTTCTCACCTCCAAAACATCAACATCAAAATATCGATCAGCAACAATCTCCCTTGACTCTTTTCCTCCATCTGTCCTTGTCTCTTAAACACACAAATCCATATACAAGCTGACCTGTACCAGTCTGACCAGCTGAGGGTGCTAGTGCATTTCTAATTCCCTTTCTCCTGCATCGTTCAAATTTCCTCAAGCACACTTTCCTGCACTTGGATCTCTATGTTTGCATCACACTGTAAAGAAAATCAAATGAAATATTATGTTTATCTGTATTTGAATCTTACTAGGATTCATTGTGCTGCTTTAATGAAGGTGCTTACTGCTGCTGCGTATTGTTCAAAATTATGCATTAAAATGCTTTGAGTGTATCTCAGTGTTAGAATATTCTTAGGTTATCTATATTAAGTGTTAACATTATGCGAATCATTAAGCATCGATAAAGAAGAATGGTTCTTGTTAATGCCCATTGAAGTTAATAAGGATGGTAAAAAGGGCATTGCAAAGTTAAGTCACACTTCTCTTATATGCAAACCCAGTACTGATTAAACAGATCTCTTATTCTGTCAGTGGCATTTTTTTTTGAGTCAGTGTTCTCCTGTTCTGTATTGTAGTCAGCAACTCCATTCCCTTTTTTCCTGTGCACATGTACGCTATTTTATACACCAGTATCTGAGCAGACTCTTGACACATTTCCTTCTTATAATGCTAAAACTTGTAGCAGTACCAGTTTTGTTTTAACGCCCAAATCCAAATATTATTCTATACTATAATTTAGCCTGTCTCTTGAAATATAAGAAAATACTTAATTTTATATTTTTATAATAAGTAAGGTTGTTACAGAAATTAAAATGTTACCCTCAGGTTTGTTAATCCATTTTACTTTAAAGTCAAAAACACTGTTGAGTAGGGCCTGTTACCTCTTGTCTCTTCCTAAGGTCAGTCTGTTCTGACCTTCACTTTCTGATAAGACACTTAGTATTGAAACCCAGATGTTTTGCAGTTTCATGGGAAACTGCCTCCTCTTTCTTCCTTTATCACATGACTGTTTGTATCATAGTATTAAAATGATGTGCTGCCCAGCTAAGAGCCAGTGATCCTCATGCTGTACCAAGGTGCTGTTACTCCTTGCAAGTAAAACTTCTATATAATCTTACTGAAGTTCGTCCTCTGAGTCTATTTGTTAAAAGAATTTACCTAACAAAGGTAGTAAAGTAAAATTCCACGTTGACCTTCCCAGTATGACCATTGCTGTCTTGTTAACATCCTCTTTTCTTTTGTCCCTGCAGAACTACAGTTGTCCCTCAGTTATGGTGCTGGCCATCCCAGTAGCAGTGCGTTTCCTTCAAAGAGGGAACAGGGAGCTGAGCAGGAACATGTCCAGTTATCTCTCCCTGGCTGCTATAGCTGAGGCAGATCTGCTGGCTGAACACACAGAGGCCATAACTCTCAGTGTGCTGGGAGGTAGGACACTTACACAAACATGCTCATACACACTCAATACAACATATGTATTCACTCGATGCATATTATCACACATGCACACAAATGAACAAGTTTTCTGTTGTGCTGCTATATGGATTTTAGAAATGTGCGTGTGCGTTTTGTACAGTGGACACTATGCAGAGAAAAAGAGGCAAAGAAAGATTTGCAAGGAACGTTCTGTTTAAAAATGAACATTAGAAGGATTCTCTAACAAGGCCACTGTAGTCATTGTCTATATTCAATTGCGGGTTGTTGACATGTGGCTTGGGCTTGTAGAAATAGCACTTGTATACTCTACTGTGAAGGCTGTTAGCAGATCTGCCACAATGGCAGCAGCAGTTTTTTGGAGTGGAAAAAGGAATTACATCATTACTGGTAGTAGCAAGCCAGAGTTTTTTCCTATCACGAGCAATTGTGAATACGCTTACAATGAACACCAGCACACTGTGGATGATGATAATGCTAAGTAGCAGCTGTTACATGTCATTTTTCCCTGATGGCTCTTTGATACAGCATGAAAATTCATATGTAAGAAGTAATTATTGCAGAGAGAAAAGGCAAAGGCAAAGACAATTTAACCATTTACTTGGTTTTCGTCTGTGCTGCATAAACACTTTCTCATCTTAATGCGTCTTTTTTTATCAGAACATATTGAACAAGTTTGTTGTTTTACTGACTTATAACAATTTTTGTTTAATCTTTTCCACATGTCTTATTATCTTCTATCTCACAAACATAGTGTTTATTTTTGTTCAGTTCACACAGGCGGTTTATGAGGAAGTAGACATATCCTCTAAAAGCAGAACTAATGTGATACAACAGTGCTCTGAAAGTTATCCAGGAGTGTAAGCTGAAATTGTCCCCACACATTGTTCTGATCACTGTCTTTAAATTCCCTTCTGAACAGTTAAGATCTGACCTCTGGTCAGTGGGTAAATGTTGTTTCTGTCATTTTTCCCATTTTTTTTCCAACAGAGACAGGGGTCAAGCTCATTAGTGTAATGTAGGTCTCAAAGGTTTTGTAGTTAGCACAGCCTGATGGAGATCTGTTTATCCCTCAGGCTTTCACAAAGACACACACAGACACACACACACACACTAAAAACTTTACATTGACTTATGTTAATTTCCTGGAGACTAACCCTAACCTTAAACAGAACCACAATGTACCTAAGCCCACCCCCGTAACCCCTAAGCTAACCTCACTTTAAGCCAAGTCGTCACCCTAAAATTCAATGATTTACATGGTGGGGGTAGGCATCTGGTCTCCATGAGGAAGGTCGAGTCTGTACAATGTTAGTAGTACAGGCACAAAACACCACTATGCTTCCTCAGTATGACTGGGCAGAGGCTCAGTTAATGTAGTTTAATAATAAAGTTGCTCATTGCATGAACATGAGTGTGCAGGTTCAGGTGTGCTTTTCTCTGTGAGTCAATCTGTTTTTGGCATCATGCTAAACTAAAACCTCACGCACACACAAACTTGCACATGTTGTTAATCACCCCAGGCGGCACCAGAGTGAAGCGCCCACCATGGTGATGCTTCCACTGAGCGTGTTTTCTGATGTCTGTTGGCTCTGTCATGTGGTTCAGTTTACAAGTGAAGTTTAGTGACTCTTTTTGGGCTTAACGATTCCAGTAGCTGGGAAACACTTTATAACTTTGGTTCATTAAATTGGGAGAAAATAGAAACAGCATATTTTTTATTTAAAAGGTGTATCTTTGTGTTTTTTTGAGAATATTAAAGCTAGAAAATGACACTCACGTATACTAAGACTTGAGAGAGGATGAAAGCAAACAAGGCTTGAGGGTCTTTATTATGGCGAGTTCAGATTTATGTTTCCTTGGCAGCCTGGGCAGTTTCAAATTTTCCCCCCCTGCTGATATTCACTGCTGAGGCTCATCTACTGTGCTTTCAACATTTCAATGTCATGTTGCCTTTTTAAAAACTTTTACTTCTGTACTCCCCACTGAAACCTCAACATAAACACAACATAAACACAAGACTACAACAACAGACCGTTTTTTTCCCCCCCAGCAGCCCTTTGTTCAGGCAGTGAGCTGATGTAATGGGTTTTGGGTGATGTTGGTGAAAGGGGTATGATGGGTTGATTACATGTGCTAGAGGATGTATGGACTGTGTGTGTGTGTGTGTGTGTGTGTGTTTACACAGTAAGTTCGTTACCGAGGCCAAAGCTTGACACACGAAGAATTTCACTGATTTTGTCTACTTCATTGTGTTCTTTGAAAGGCTATAGTTAATAGCAGGATACAGTATATGGGGACTTAACATTGACTACCATTCATTTCCTGTAGACGTACCCAAACCTTAACCATATCCACTAGTTACCTAACCCTAAACTAAGTTGTCACTGCAAAATTGAATGATTTGAATGGTGGGAACCAGTACTGGCTGAGTCCCCAAAATGTGACTGTGTAAATTGGCTTTGGTCACCACAATTCGTGAATACTAGGCATACACACACACACACACACACACACACACACACACACACACACACACACACACACACACACACACACACACACACACACTCACCAATTCACAACATATGGTATTGCTTTGGTCCCATAGGGATTAAGAGCCAAGAGTTTCTTTCTTCTCAAATAAAACCTGATCCTAAGGTAACACTGAAGGTTGGAATGTGTCGTCTGTTGAAGTCATCTATCTTTTCTGGCTCCCCTGCTGTGAAACATATGTAGTTACTGCATTCTGGTTTATAAGGTTAGAAGAAGGAAAGGCAGGACGGTGCATGGGAGCAAGTGTGTAAAGTGATGTTTCCATTTCAAAAGTGATCACAGTTACAGGAAGAGTTGGAGCCTGCAGAGGTTGTATCTACAGGAGAAGCCTTTTATAGTTCACTAATAGGCCTACAGCAAGATGTGCCACTGTAAACTGAAGCATATGTGAGCAGCAAAAAAACTGCATTTTTCAGCCATTCCTGACGCTGCTTTTTCTGGCACTTTGAATGTGAATAGTTGAATGCTCTCATTGTAAACAATTCACATTCTGATGTGTTTAGATAACAGGTCGTACAAACCAGTAAATTTCTAGCATAACCTGGTGTCCTCAAGCAGGACACTGAGCTCTACACTGGCCAGAGTCTTGCAAAGCAGCTCCACCACCATTGAGTCTGACACACAGTGGTTTGAGAATAGTCAAATGCTGCCTTTATTTTGAAATGACAAAATGCTGATTATCAAGGAATTTTAACTATAACTTGGAAATTTTATTCACAACTCACACTCACGTATGTAAAAAATATTTATATACAAAATACATTGTTTTATCTTCTGAATAGGAACAAGGACAACAAAAGACATATATAGTAACATACAAGCCAACTTAGTTCATAAAGGATTAGATTGTGTAAACATTGTCCTCAGTTTCTTTTATCAAATATAAGTCTTACTCTTATTACTTTATGCAATATCAAAAAAACACACTAAAATTAAATGAGAACTACTGACAAAAAGAACTAACAAAGCAAAACTGAAATTATAGAACTCAAATTAATGTAAACAATGATTACAAGTTTGAAATGTAAGGTCTTAAAAAGCTTTCACATAAGCAAGGAAACTATGAATCTAAAACAATGGGCTGCTAAAATCGTTGTTTGAAGCTTTTTCTAGAGTTGCTAGCTGGCCATGCTTGAAATGAAAAGAAGTACAGCAGTATTCAGTCACACAAGTATTTCACACGTCACATGTTGTACTGCACATTATAACACATCAGCATGGTATCTGTGCTTTTGTAGTTGTAATGGGGATGGTTGACAGTCATGTCTAATAATTGTACCTAGAAGACTGCAAAAGGAGGAAAGGAGAAAAGTTATTATATTAATATTCCCCAAGAAAATGTAAAGGGAAACTGATTTTGCATGGGTAATATATGAAACGTGCTTGGATTTTCTGCACACAACTAGATGGAAAGAAGGAAAATGCTTTTTTACTCCAGAATCACATCACTTTACAATTACAAGATAATATGTTTTGACTGTCTGTGACCTCGTATTTTCCTCTTCTGTCTGTCTGGTGATTATTCTGTTTACTTGCTCATTTTAACAGGAGACTCTTTGTCTTTTTCTTAATCTAATTAAATATCTGGTAAATGCTTCTTGCATCACGTTTCATGCCACAATGCATGCTTCCTAAGATGGATGTAGTTTACTTCAGTGTGAATGTGTGTGTGTTATAATGAGTGCAGCATGTGTCTTATGGCCTCACTTCAAAAGGTTATGTTACAAAAATAAAGTCTTGAGTCTCTCACAGCATTGGCTTTCTTTCATTAGAACAAATCCAGTAGAGTTCATTGCAGCATTAGTTTTCATAATAATAGTAATGAAGGTGATGAATAAAATAATCTTGAAAACAACATAATTCAGACATTTACCTTAAGAGACAAAAATGATGATGATGATGATGATGTCTTCAGTTTTAGGATGAAAGCTTATTATGATGTTGCTGATTTTCAAAATTAACAGAGAAAATCACAATAAGCAGAAGACTTTTAGTTGACGAACTGGGCGCCTCCGTGTGGCACTATTTCCGTTATTCCCCACGCCACCATGTTCCCCCTCTGCTCACAGCCCTGGCCCTCCCACAAAGCCATCTGGGAAATTTCTTCCTCTGACAGCACCTGGTCCCACATATTCACCCCTGTCATCTTCCCGGCAAATGCCAGCTTGGGATTGAACCCCATCTCAAACCCTGGTATGCCGCTCCCGCTGCTTGAAGACAGAGGGCAGCAACCATTCCTTTCCTGCCCCAATTGAAGCGAGCCTCCGTCGGGCAAGACATGTCCCTCAGCTACTCCAGGTGTAGAGGCCACTTTTTTCCCACCTGCCCACAGGGATGTCAGGCCCTGCTCGGAGGACCAAGACCCACACAAATGGGTCCACTCTCCTGGATTCACCACATTGCGTGCCTCCACCAGGTGAGCCTCTCCTCCAATGGTGAAGAACGCAGAGGTTTGACCAAGCAGCAGCTGGATCTCATATGGGTTGCGGCGGTTTCCATAGGAGAACAGAACTGTTTTGTTGGAGACAGCGACTGGCTTCACCCACATGCAGATGGTGAAGGCAGAGGTGGAGAGAGGGACGTCCGGAATGACGGAGGTGTAGATTCTACGGGAACGCATGGGAAAGAGGAGGCCCATCTCACAACCTGTGCAACGAGAAGATGCGATAATGTTCATCATCACCGAATAAAACTAATAATAGTTTACAGCTATAAAAAATGCTGGGAATTAAACCCTACTGAACTTGCAGTGACTGGAGCGCTTTTTTTTTTTTTAAAAGAACCACATGGAAGTCTAAATGAATGAGTGACAGTCAAAGATCAGTTCACAGTTAGGTGATGAAGTCATGAATCATGGTAAGTCTTTTTCCTGCCCCACCAACACACACACCTCCCTCTCTGGGTCATCTGGGTCATTGGTTTGTTCTGCTTCATTTCATCCTTTGCCTCATTCTTTTTATTCATTCAAACATGCTCACTCCTAAATACTGCTGTCATATTCTCACATGAAGCCCAATTTTGGTGGCTAATTTCTCAGTATGTTGTGTGTTTCATCTGTTTGAATTAGGCCTTTCTGGCCAATTTCAATTGGCAAATTTCAAATGCATAAATGTGTAAATGCGTTTTGTACATTTGTGAAGAGCTTTGCTGGTGATATGATGTGTGCAAACATCACACACTGAATTCTAAATATGACCTGCATTTTGCATTTTTTTCACTCACCTTTGGGTTTTCTCTTCATTTTTTACATTTCCGAGTCCCACTTTTTCTCTTCATCTCTCTCTCTCTCTCACAAGTTAGCAGATACACACTATCTACTAAAGCCAGAAGTCCAAAAATATTGATGTTAACGTGTCTCAAGTTTCTACCTTTTAAACATGCTGCATGTGAGTGTATGGTATTACTTTGTGGAGACTGAAAAGTGTTTATACACTTGGACTGTGGGAACTCAGCAAGTCCTCACTGTTTAAATCACAAAAGTAGTACAAGTCATGCTAACTTGCTTATGGTTAAGGTTAGGGCAAGTCTCCACAAATGTAAGCCAATGTAAAGTCCTCACAAGAAATGAAAATTGTGTGTGTGTGTGTGTGTGTGTGCGTGTGTGCATGTGTGCGTGTGTGTGCATGTGTGCGTGTGCGTGTGCTTATGATGGTCTCCATCTGGTTCGGTTTTCCTGGTCTTCTTTAGTGTGGTTTTTGTGGCGACCATCTAATGATTACACCTCCCTCTGCTACGTATGTAGGCCAGACTTTTATATCTGGGCTGTAAAACTGCTTGATTTGTGTGTAGGATGAGTAATCTAACACGTCCTGTTTTGTTTTTCCCAGTTTTTATTTGATTAATTCTAGGAAATGGGAAATTGAATTGTCTTACTGTCCAGATTAGTGCCTTTGTGGAACAATACCTGGTCCAAGTTTTCTTACTCAGTCACTTAATCTCCATTATTATTTGACATTATTATTTGTCAGTGTTTACTTCACGCATGGGCAGTAAACCTGAATAGCAGCTGAAACCACATACAGTAGTGTCTTCAGAAAGTCTTCATAGACCATTAGGAGGCCACTCCAAAGATTGTGTTTATGTTGTATCGCAATGGTGTTGTTTGCTTTCTTATATTATCATAAAGATATTTTTGAATATCTGTCAGTGAAAACAGTTAAAGGTATACGTATAGATTGATGGATGACATTCCAACCTGAGTTGGATGTGTTCCACTTCGAGAGACTTACCAATTCTGTTCATACTAAAGAGAAAAGTGACTCAATAATTGAGCATTACACAGCTGAACCCATACCAGCCCTTCTACTCCATGTTTGACTTGACAAGGCTAATGTTGTTGGTAGAGTGAAGTGAAAAAGATGCTGCTCGAGGTGGACAACACACCTGGAGACAGATAGCAAGGTACTTAGGAACATGAGCAGCACCATTAGTTGTTAGACATTCAGAAGCCTGGCAGAGGAAGGTCTCAACTGAGAGAAATAAAGACATAAAATACACACAGACAAACATTGCTGATGTCAGATGGGTATCGTACCTGCAGGTAGGTGTTTTTGCCTCGATGACCTTTGCACTTCCTCCAGCTTCACATTCATCTGTTGTAGCACAGCCAAAGCCCTGTCTAAAACCCCCTCTGGTGACGTTACCTCTTGCTCTTGGTGCCCAGCTCCTCCGCTCTCTGGAAAATAGAATCCAGTCTTTGTATTCATCCCTACCCCAGCTCCTGGACTGCTGAAACAGCTGGTCTCCAGCTTGGCGAGTCGAGAAGCTTGTGTTCGGGCCACGGTGAGGAGCTGCTGTAGCATCACCTCCAGGTTGATGGAATTCCTGACAGAATTCTCAGAAGCAGCATCAGGAGCATGATGTTGGTATTTGGTGTGCCCCAGGGTTTCTCTGAGGCGGCTCTCCAGCTGCATGGCCACCCTCCTTCCTGCTGTCTCCACTGCAGACCCACAGGAGCCACCATACTGAGCTATAAACCTGACCAGTGAAAGAAGAAGGACCAGTGAAATAGAAACTTTTCAACAGTCATCCACAGACGATGAGTTTTTGATTAGGTATTTTTGATTTTCAACTGAAAAACAATCAATTTAAAGGAAAATGATAAAACAAAATCACCAGAAATGACCATTTATGATGGTAAAATGAATATTTTTGGGTTTGAACTTTTAGGTAAAAAAAGACATTTGAAGATGTCATGAGCTCTGGGAACATGTGATGGGCATTTTTCACTATTTACAAACTTTTTAAATGACTAATTGATGAATTGAAATGAATTATTTGATAATAAAACTAGTCAGTTATCTTAGTTTCACACCTGGCATTTCAGTTTTAGGGTATTAGGTTGTTCAAACTTCTTTAGGTTTAATTTAGCAGCTATTGTAACTCATGTTATCCTGTTTGAGACTATAATTACTCTGACATCCTGTTGCATCATCCAACCAACCTCAGCATTTCTTCACGTAGTGAACCCATCTCCACCTTGATGATATCGTCTGCATACTGAAGCAGCATGTTCTCCCTCATCTGACTGTTCTCCAGCATCGAGAAGAGTTTGTCCCATTTGGACAGGTCTGGAGAATCGCAGGGCACAGAGTTTTGTGTGGCTGGAGAGACCGATGATTGGAAAACAAGAGAAAAGTTAAGATATGTAAGAGAACTTTATATGTCATTTACTCAGTTATTTACCAGATACTGGGGCACGTGTGGCCTCAGAGAGAGCAAGCAGAGTTCCTGTAATCTCTCCAACTTTAGCAAGAACCTCAAGGCTGTAACTATTAGGAAAGAAAAGAAAATATCTACTTCTGCTTGAACTGACTGCTGCAAGAACATGTGCTGTTTGGTCAAAAAGACATCACAGATTTGTAGTTGAATAGCAGGTGAAAGAGGAAGCCAGGTTGTCAGGAGAGAGATAAAGATGTGAGAATGAGACAAGACAACTGGCCTAAAATCACCAGTTGCTGTTTTTCCTGCTATGTCATCTGTCTTTCAGTGTGAATAAGGAGAAAGAATGAAGGAAAGGGAAGGGGAAGATCTGCTGAGAGGATAGGGAGAGATAACAAGAGCGGACCATGGGGGGAGAAGAGGGGGAATAAAACCAAACTAGGGGGCAAAACAATCATGAAGTGAGAATATGTGCCAGACACATTGTTCTGATTAACCTTTGAGCCCCTCAACCTCTGTTTATACCTGCTCACGTATTCGAGAGGGGTATAACCAGGATGTGTTTTGGCTTTATGTCCACAAGGTTCATGCACTCTGCTCCCTCTGACTTAAAGCTCAAATCTGACTGTGATTTATGAGGGATTTCTAACAGATCTGGGAGTAAGCAGCTTATAAAACAGCCTTTTAGAGCAGGATTTGATCTTGCAGAGCTTGGATCTCTGACCCTTTGTGGACATTTTGCCTCAGTTATTTCTGCCACCTTGCATGCCTCTAATTTTAAATGTTTAGTTGTTTTTTTTTTAGAGAGATGACTGCAGTTATAGTTAGTTTTAGATTCATGGATTGGTCATATATAAAATCCTTTCAATTTTTACATATTTTGCTTGTGAAGAGTTGATAAAACATTAATATCAAATTTGAATATAGGGAATTTTGAATGGGAATTGTTTGCCATTTTGTAGAACTAGCAAATGAGTCTGATTAAGAATATATTTGGCAGACTTATTGCCCAGTGAAAATAAACATTTTATGCAGCCCTAGAATGAATGGTGTGGCTTTTTGTGACTTTGTGACTTGGTCCACTCACTTCTTGAGAGTCACTGTATGAGTAGCAGTGTCAGGAATGAATCTTTAAGTACAGTGGAAAACCTATAACCTTCTTTTGTTGAAAATCAAGTTAGGAAAATGCATAACTTCAAGTATGAGTGTACCTATCTACCATATGTATTTTGAGTGACATTTTCCTCAACACAAACTGTGTCATGACCTCTTTCATCTTGTCTCTGTTGATTAAAATTCCAGTCAGAGATTTGAGCTGGTCAGAAGCACAGATCTGTGTCCTCACCCAGGCTTTGACCTCTCTGCTTCCTGCACATACACTTTGCTGAATTCACATTGACATTTTCTGCTTAGTCCAGCAAGCCAATTAAGAATTTTGTTTATTTCTTTATCTTTCTTGCGTTGACAGGCAGAAATTTTTTTTCTTCGACTTTTGCAGGGTTTTATTTGCCCAGAGCAAAGTTTCCTGCCTGTTCACAGTTAGTTCTACAATTACACCTCCTGCTATGTTAAAACAGCAAACAAATGCAACAGACAAGCCTTAAGGGACCAAAATGGACACACACCAACACATGCACGTACAGCCTTTTTTATGGACAAACATGTACACATTCTTCTCTCTCACATTCCCCCCCGCCAAACAGTGATGTTTTCCAAAACAGCTGTGAGAAGAATTTCATAATGATACATTATAGTCTTTGAGCGGCTGATGGCCAGTCATTCATGCTGTAATATGTGTTGGTCCTGATATGCAGCTGCTTTTCTGGCTCGGCATATTCTTTGATGCTGCTGATCTCACCCACAAACTCTGCTGCCTACAGACTCTTTATCTGCTGTTCTCACCTGAAAACAGTCCTCAACAAACCAAATCAAAACTTAATGCACATCACAGTTAAGAGCTAGATATCAGTTAGAAATTGGTTACAAGAACATCAGCAAAATGATCACGATGACCACAAAAATTGATCACTTAACCAATTGTCTTTCACTTTGTTTTTCTGCAACCTCTGAAGCAGTTACAGCTTAAATGGACCTAATCTTTTATTTCTCCTCCATCTCTGTTTTTCTGCTCTGCCTTTTCCATGGTAACATTACAGTTTGTAGCACTTCTTAAATCATATCACTACTGGTCGACAGTTTTAAAGTAGTTTTTGACTGGTGCCCATCCATCCTAATCAGACAAATCTTTCATTCCAGCACACACACATACAGTTTAATACTTACGCTCCGGTGTCTCTGTGATTTCGTTGTAGAAGTTGTCAGTGTAGTTGATGTCGATATCCTCAGAGGTGAGAACCAGACACACACACACTGACAGCAAACACACTGCCTGGAGGTTCCTCCACTGAAACATGCTGCCGACTGACTGACTGACTGACTGAGAGCGTGAGTGAGAAATTATGTATTTATGTCTCTCTGGAAAGTTTCAGGTCTGCTCCTCTGTCTACCTGTTGTCAGAGTCTGTGTGTGCGTTATGTCTGGTGGCTGTGTCTCTGCTGCTTCTCTCTGTCTCTCTCACTTTCTAAAGCTCTGCAGGTCTACCACTCTCTTTTTCAACCCTTCACTCTGTCATACTGTATTTGTCCCTCCTCTCTAATGACTCCCCACCTCTCCCTCTCTCTCTCCTGTCAAATGCTGAGCAATCTTTTGGCCCAGTAGTGTAAAGTAGCCAATCCAGAGAGGGGGGCTACCACACACACACACACACACACACACACACACACACACACACACACACACACACGCATGCACGCACACATGCACACAATGTTTTAATAAGCTTAAGCCTTTTCTTCATACTTTAATGGTTTGCATTGGATATAATGCCTCCCAACAGTAACTGCTGAGATCTGGGATCACAGTGAGACAGCTATAGCAAAGTCAGATAGCAACAAACATGAGCAGTCAGACAAGCAGGTTGTAAACACTCCTATGGTTTAGCCAGATTATATAAAGCATGTTAGAGCAGTGTGAGGAAGTGAACCAAAAAGTTGATGAACAAGACAAAGAATAAGACAAAGATGAACTCATTACGTGCAAGAGGCCTAATGTTCTGTAGTGAAACGTGGTGCTTGTAATCCAGTACAACATGTAATTTGTGTACATTAGCTCTAAAGCCAAGCTCTCACTAAAAATAGTCCTCGATGTCCAGATCTGAGCCTGATCCTAGTCCCTAACCTCTGTAACCCTTTAACCCTGTTACTACACAGAGTTATACATTGAAACATGTGGGGAATGTCCTGTGAGGAAATGAGCAAATGTATTGGGAAAAAAATGTCAAACTTTCCATCCTTGTGAAAACATTTGGCTCTTACTAGTAGAGAAATATAAAAGATGCACTTCAGCCTGTGAGTGAGGATGTGAGTAATGCGTCGTTGGAGGTAGCCTGTATGTTGTAATCAGATATAACTGCAGCTCCTGCAACTCACAGAGAGATCGAGAGAGGGAGAGAGAGGTAATGGAAGGGGGAGGAAGAAGAGAACACAAACTTTGCTGATTTTTGCCCCATGCAGAGACTGTGTGTGTGTGTGTGTGTGTGGGAAGTTAGGTTCATTGGAACATCGGGGGTTTCTCAAAGGGTTTATTGTTCTCCTGTTTATTTATTTATTTGTGTGCATGTTTGTCTGTATGATTTGAGTGTGAGCTGCCTTTATTCTAGTGTGTATGTGTCTGTACTTGGTGGTGTGCATTTTCAAGGGAGATGGAAATAATGTCTTCCGCATGGGATTTTAGGATTTGCCCCCTCTCCCACTCTCCCACCCTTGATCTTTGTGTCTGCCTGTGCTTTCACTCACTCAAATACCCACTGAAACACACACTTGCTCACTTGTTATAAGGGTGGAACAGCCTTTTCATTCAGACAGCTGCAAAGCCAGACCTTTAATTGTAAGAAAAGAGTTTGCGACAGCAGACCAACATTACATTTATTTGAGTTTGTCTAGTTAGATCAGTGACATTTTAGACTAATTTCTGTTTTTATTTAATTATTATTTACCTGCCTCATGAGCAAAAAAGGTCTTCTAGCTCTCAGGTTTGTTTCCATGTTATGTGCACACTGCACATATGCATTATGGTACACTGACAGATTCAAAAAGGCTGAGTCAGCTATTTATTGTAAATGAGACCTTTTCATTGTCTGTGCCCAATACAAAACATCCACAGAATTAGAGATTAGTTTGTAATTAAGCAAATGAAAGCAATAACTGAATTGTTACTATCCTTCATGTGAACCTTTTACATTTTCATTTAGTTTTCATTCGTTGACATAAAACATAACCCAATTAGTCATAGCTCTCGTTTGTCAGGGCTGCTTTTTAGTTTTAGTCTTGTTTTTGTTGTGAAAAAGAACTCTTCACATTTTTTAAAATTAACACTGATACATGTACGCGGTGTAAATGTTTCCACATTTTTTGCCTTGAGGCTGCCACTTGAGATTGGCAAGAAGCTGACTGGGAACTCACATGATTGGTCAGAAGAATCAGTGGGCTACACAGCCTATTTCATCTGCCAGTTTTAGATGTTACTTGAGTGCTGTGAATTAGGTGGCATGAAAGATGTGGTCTTTGTCTTTGGCACCTCAGATTAGGGTTTGTATCTTGTCAACAGTCAACGCTGTTTTGTTGAAATCATAAACCTAACCCAACAGATTTTGATTTTTAAACATAACTTAGCAATAACAATGTCAGTACAGAAACTGTGAATGAGTCATTTTTTGGAATACAATGACAAATTACTTACATTGTTGTTTATAATGGCTTATTGAAACGACTTTACCCTAAGGGACTACATGATATCAAGCAGGCAGATGTGTGCACCCCTGCTTCCAGCTGCTGACTCAGAAGTTAGTGGAGGAAATGTTGAGTAATGTATCTGTTTGGGACCCATCAGAGACCAAAAGTGTCACTGAGTCATATATTATTAATAAGTATAGGGAAAAGAGTAAGTTCATGTCACAATGAATATGTGGTTTTGCCTTCGAGACCCAGGGTCTAAAGTTATCTTGGTAAAGGGGGAATTATAGTCATTGAGATTGAGCTTTGCTGTTTCTGTGTGTATGCATTGCTATAGATCTATGAATCGGCCCGCTGTTATGATATAACATTCTGATTTAGATATCAAATATTTTTCTGCATGAAACATTTTGAGTCAGGTGTACATAAAATGAAAAGCCACACGTCTTTCTTTGTACTCTGTTAACTGGATGACTTCCAGAGAGCTGGGCGGTCATATTTAATATGGGCCTAAACACTTACAGGGGGGATTTATTCATGCAACAAAAATGCATAGAATCTTAATGATATGGGCTCTCTGGGAGAGGTTTGTCTCCTGTTTCTTGCATTTTGATTTGACAGTTTCTCCCTGCCCTTGTCCACCTGGGGTTACTTGAGCTGCGTGATATACGACTTATGGAAAATCCATGAAATGAGTGGTGGAAGTTACAGAAAACATGTTTAAGTCATAAAGCTTTCCAGAAACATCCTCTACCCAGATACTGTTTGTGCTGATCTCTGCAGGTTGTTTTAATATAAACTCCCTTGCATGAGTTTTCAGAGTACAGGTACAGTAATAATTGTTTGAGCTGTTTAAGGTGTCACTAGTAAAACTGGGCCCTTGTAATAGGCCAGTTTAACAGTTTTTACAGACCAAACGATTACTCGATTAATTAAGGAAATAACTGAAACTAACAACAAAACTGATCATTAGCTGCAGCTTTATTGTAAAAGAACTTAGGCTGCTACCACAGAATAAATGTTTATCTCAGAAAGTTATTTTGATTTAGAAGCACTGGTCGAGCTCTGTTTATGGCTTTGTCATTGCCATGAGTTTTATTGGCTTTTAACCACAAATATATCTACAGCAATCATTTTTCTCATGACTCAGATTGTTTTAGTGTCCTCTTAGGGGCTTCATGGACGTATTTTGCAGACATTTTAATATGGTAAGGACAAGGACAGAATATTACTTTAGGACAGCCAACAGTCTTTTTTCTTTTTTATTCAAAGTTAACTCTTCTCCAGAATTTGTTAATTTTTTTTTAGTACTCACTTTGGGATTCTAATGTGACATTTGGAAAAACTGCACGCTAAAAGAAAGCCATCATGTCCTCTCCTGCCTCTTCACATAAAGCCAACAATAGTTTGACAGATCAGTTAGTGGATTCTGTTTTTCTTCTTGGAAAGTGTCTGAGGAGCCTTCAGAAAATGTCGCCTTTGTGAGCACAAGGACCAAAGGTCATTAGAGGATATTTTACTGAGATTTGTAAGTCATGATGATGGGTTGGGTGTTTGCTGGAATGAAGGTATGAAGGTCAGAGGCTGTACACAGACACACATACACACACACACACACACACATGAACACACACACACAAATGAGTTGTGACAGTCAATGGAAGAGTCTGAAACATAAGGCTCAGTAAGTATAATATGCTCTTTAAGTATAGTATGTTCATATATATGTGTATAATCTGAATAGTTCATCCAGTTAAGCCAATGTGTGTGTAGTGTGGTGTCTGTGTGTGTGTGTGTGTGTGTGTGTGTGTGTGTGTGTGCGTGTGTGTTTGCACGCCCGGGGGTACAGTATAGAAGCTGCTGAAATAGGTACGCTCTATAAATCCTCCTCCTCCTGCCTTTTAACATTCCTTTGAACAGACCTGTAAACTACAGCCTCAGTTTATGGTTATTACCAGCTTTCTCATTCCCTGTCCAATATCTCCTTTTTATGATGATTGTCAGATGTGTACAGATGGTGTGTGTGTGTGTGTGTGTGTAATGTTACACAGTATAAACTATGATTAAAGGAGAAAGGGACATGAGAGTCAGAAAATCTTCTAAATATTTATGTGGATTGTCTTCTGCCTTTGCACAGAATATTACACAGCAGAGAGTCTTTTTTGTTGATCAGTTCCAGTCCTTGTACATATCTGAGCTATGTGTTGCATATGATGTCAAATCCGTTATTTAGGCTTCTGCAGTGACCAAGCTGCACCATTCACAGGTCAAATAAATAAATAAACATTTTTAGCTTCTAGCTGTTTGACACAATTATGGATCCTCCCTGACAGTCATGACAGCGAACTTGACAATTGAAATCAAGTGTGATCATATGAGCCACATGTGGAATTTTTGAAATAAGTGATTCACAAAGCACTTGCCTTCTGGTTTTCCTTTATTCACACTTGTAAATGGGCATACTTCCCTCAGAGATTCTCCAGGAGATTAAACCTCAAGTTGACTTTGTCATACACAGTTACTGTCTCTAATCAAGGACAGCTAGACAATTTAGCAACAAAGCTTCAGACACAAATGAGTAGAACATTCTGTGGCTGAGCCTCACGCAAATGTGTTAAGTTACAAAATGAAAATTCTCCCGAATTTTCTTTCAGCGATTAATAAAGTTTATCTCATCTCAAAAGTATCACTCCTCATGGGAAAGCTTTGAAAACAAGTTCCACCTGCACGTTAACAACCAGTACCATGGACAACTCAGTCATATACCAGTAACACTAATCTGGATCTCAAATGATCTAATGCTGAGGAAATCTCTTGTCTGTTCCATTAAACCAGACTCTCATTTTTGAGTTCTCCGTATGAATCCTGTGATGTCAAGGAAACAAGTTGTTTTCTTTGAAATATTATCTTAGCTTGTAAAATCTACATTTTGTTTGTCAGAATAACTGGATAATCTGTTATGAGAAAACAAACTGTTTTCTGGGGTAAAACAAAAAGCAAAAAATGACAGTTTTCATTAACAGATGAGACATAACTCAAAATGCTGAACTACCCCTTTAATCCTTTTACATTAGCTCCTTCCATCCCTAAACATCAATGTACTCTTGATCAATGTTCAACTCTCTGCCTTTGTTAAACCTTTTTTTTGCACTTCACTCTCTAAATATTAGAATAAATCCCCAAAAATTAACACCACATAAAAAACCTTAACCTCTACTCTATGAAACTTTTATCATTATGTCCAAGATGTTACTACAGTTAAACAGTAAATCTCTTCTCCTGAGTTTAGACTGTTTCCTGATACAAAAGCCATTGTTTGAAATCTTGAAATGTCACAAATAATGGACCTACCATTTGAAAACAAGTCTTTATTCAGCTATGTGAATCATTTAAAGATGTTTCATGCCTGAGTCAAAGGCTATTGGGTAATGCCTCGGGTTTTGTTGGGCTGCGTGCTGATTTACAGATGCCTTTATGTTCAGTCATGCGTTAGTACTGACTTTCTTTTCCTGCATCAGCATCACTCAAGGAATATTGACAACAAATGCAGAATGTTTTATTACTTAACACAGATGTTTTATCATGACTCAGGATCTTGTGTGTGTTTTCTAAAGAAAATAAAAGTCACAGCAAATCCTCCTGACGTTAACAGCTACACCACAAACATCTTAAAGGGAATTTCCAGTTTCATACAGTGGAGCCATAAATCCAAATAAATTATTGTGACTAAATGAACTGTTAAGATGTGACAATGCAACACAGAAAGTCTGATGCTTCAACAAACACTAGCTGTAAGACAGCTGCTGAAGTTTGACAACTTTTTCTCCATCGCCCTGCTGCTTCACAGCAAAGGTACTCAGGTTTCAACAGTCAGAACATGTTTCTGACACTCGTGTTTGTCAACCACAACAAGTTGGCAGTCATACGTGGAATGTGTCACAGACTGAATTTGTTGGCAATCGAACAAATGAGAACCACAGCATGCTCTGGTTTTGTGTATGTGTCTGATATAAAGTGGCACTGCCAATCAAATGAATCTCAGTGAAGCTCAACCAATCTGACAGAACATTTCCAAAGCATGTACATACATTCTGTGGCTATTTTATTCAGGACAACCAGCTAAAACTATCACAGTCAAGTATCGTACCTTTACACTGATGGGCTTTGTGCAGAGAGGTGTTTCCATACGGTACAACAAAAACACAAACTACAGCACAAACAGCAGTGATATATTGTACATGGAATAAAGACTAGTTAGTATGACACTTTAAGTGAGAAATAAATGTATAAAAGCAAGAAAATGTGTAATACAGTATAGAATCAATAAAAACATACATAGATCTGGTGTTTTTCATACTGTCTTTGTATTTTCAAGCAGAGTTTGAATAAGCTCTGAGAAGGCAAGAGAAATTGTGGGTGTTAATTTGATGGAAATTAAACATATTTTAGACACTGTACGAGAGAAGTGACTTTCGTCTCCACCGTGCGCAAGTTTCTCTAACTATTGTTTCCTAGCAACTCTTAAAAAAAATGGCGGTTGCAAAATTCGTCGCTGTATCATCAACTTTGATTTAAATATGGGTCTGAAAACAGCTCTCTCTCTCTCACTCTCTCTCACTCTCTCTCACTCTCAGGTAACCACATGCTGTTGCGAGTTTTACCATCAGTTTACCCAAGACAACCAGACACCATCCACCGTCACCTAGGCAACCTTACTGCGATGATGTCACAGCTGGAGTCCCCAGAGCAACAACACTTGATCAGACTCATTCAAATGGTTGCCGAGCAACATCCACTTGTGAGTATTTGTGTAGTTTTGAATGAATGAAAGCCAATTTAGTGTGGGTGAGCAAAACTATTCTTGTGTTATGTTATTGTTTTTATAACAGCACGGGCCAAAGTCTATTATCTCAATTAAACTAGTCATGTTTCCAGATACGGAATTATAAAGGTTTTGTTATATTTTTAAAAACTTTTTGTCAGCCCTGGAAAAACTAATTTAAAAATCAATCACCAGCCATATTATATGTATGTCATTATTTGAAATAAGTTATATTACATGAGAACTGTGAGTGTGTCTGAAAATAACTCTCCAACTAAAGAAAAACTGAACTTCTGTGGCCATCACATAAGTGTAAATTGTACTTGTAATATTTACAATACATTATCCATGTGGCTCAGTAAAACATTTCTGCCTGTGAGTCAAGCTTAATCAGACCATTTACCATCAAACTTTGCTAGATCCCCCTTAATGAGCTTATATAGAAAAATGTAGAAAACAAACAAAGAAACGAGAGGAACGTAGTTAGTAGGTGACAGTACCGGTAAATGGATCAGTGCATTGGAGTACACATTTCTCAGTAGGAATTCCCTTAATCCTGCATATTTTGGATCAGAGTTAGCTGTTCAGCATGAGGAGAAAGTACCACATACCAGCAAACAGAGCACATGGTGGTGAAACACAGACAGTCTCACTTGAAGAGTGGAGAAACTAAACCAACCATCTGGAGTTATTTGAATTTTCCCCCTCACACAGACACACAAAATATTTCTGCTGTGATTGTGGCTGCATTCATCACAGCAGTTACCAAACCCTCTGCATCCTCATATGAGCTTACTGGAAATAATGTGTTAATCAAAAGATTAAAAATGACAATGATATGTAACTTTGGAATTACATGACTTTATTTTTAGTGATTACACATCTTCTGATACTGTTTGACATTAACATAACTGTTCAGAACAAATGACTCATAAATTAGCAGCGTGAGGGCTGCAATGGTGTGCATTGTCTGTTCCAGTGCAATCCAGTGTGAACAGTACAGATAATGAGGAGGAACTGTTCATTCCCTCAGCCAAGGCAATCCTACAGTTTATTGTTAGTCTCCAAGCTCTTCATCTTGCTCCAAAGTCGCTCGTCTCACATTCATAAAAGATGCATTAAGTGTCGACGCCCAAACAGTGTCAAAATTATTTCTAATTAAAAAAAAAAACAATTCTTTAACTTTCTCCCCAGTTTATCTTTGTGTCTCCTTATCCATACAGATGTTGAGTCCACAGGTTCCCGCGCTGGTTGGTCACCTAAGTGATAAATCCCTAACTGAGGCGCTGTTGGGCACGCTCGTGGACGTGTCGCAGGCTAGCCCTTCCTCATTGGTCAGCTTCTTGCCAGCGCTGAGGATTGTGGGACAGCAATGCCCCGCTTTCCTAGGTCATGTGGCCAAAGTTCATGGTGCTGTGGGCATCATCAGTGAGGTACCGACACACACATACTCAAAACACACACACATTGACGGGTTGTAGCACAGATACAGTGCAGTTGATATAGAAAGTATGTGTTTCACTGAGTGCCAAGTGGATTTATTACACAACATGATTGAAGTCAGAAATTCATGCAGGATACGAACAGATGTGTGTTGCAGCTGCACATCTGTTGAAAATGGTTAAACTTAAAAGTCATTTAGCACTTATTCCCAAACTCCAATGAAGGAAGAAAAACAGAGAGTGAGGATTTCTTTAAAAAACAGTCAAACCCTGAGCTAGCACAAATGGTCGGTGCATGCTCTTAGCTAAACACAACAAAGTGTCCGTAGTGCTCGTGCATCGACTGCTTGCAAACAAAACAGACTTCACTCCAGTGGTCAAATTTATGTAAAAAATGCCACAGAAATAATGGTGTTCATGCACCTCAGATCTGCAGTAGCAAATATCCACACACACACACACACACACACACACACACACACACACACACACACACACACACACACACACACACACACACACACACACACACACACACACACACACACACACACACACACACACACACACACACACACACACACACACACACACACACACACACACACGCTAAAACAGGCAGGAGTGATTATTTTAATGAGTGTGGAGGAATGAGCAGCATTCTCACTAACTCGTTCTTTGTTGTCCTGCCAAGTATAAAAAACACACTCACAATGGACACGCTGGGCAGGTCACTGTTCAGTGGGAGCATCTCTCCTAAACAGACAGCACTGGGGCTGTTAGGAGTCTGTAGCCTAATGTTGCAGTCATAACACACTATATGAGGACATTACCCTCGGGAATCTTACTTGGTTCTAAATGTGCTGACAAAGAAGGGGAAATGTACCTGCATATGTACGACAAAATATGCTATTCTCAATTGTGCGCCATAAACTGCATTTTAAACTTTAGAAATTATGTTCATGTGGTATTAATGATGCAGTAATTCAGGTTTTACATGCATAGTATTTATACCAGTTCAAATTTGTAAAGGCATTCATGGCTCAAAATATCACAATATGACTACAACTTCTGTGCAACCTCTGTTCTAATACTCTACATTTTCTGGAATATTTACAATATCAAATTTTGTTCCTAACAAGGCTAAATGTGTCCCATGAGCCTCATTTTGGCCAACTCATGGGGTTAAACACTTGGCTGCCCTGCAGATCTGGCTGCTCATTTGCCTGCTACAGCACTTTCCTTGAAGTAAAAAGTGGCGTTTCAGCCAGTGCTCAACTGTAATTGGAGACCTGTGTTAAAACACTTGAGCTGCTGATTGATGGTTAATTAACGTAGCAAATGAAGCGTACTGCAAGGTGGCATTACTGCTGACTGAGCTGGAGAGCGAGGGAGTGATGTTGGTTGAGGTTTCTCCAACTCTGACATAGACACAGTGGGGGCAGTCATTAAGTATTATTGTATAAGTGACCTGATTCTGTAATCCCATATTAAGCCCATCTTCATTTTAGTCATTGGTTGACCTACCATGTTAGTACAGATCTCTAATTGATGGATGGACAGACATTCATCGTGTCCAGTGGGTGCCATTGAGAATTGAGATAACCATTACCACTGATGCCATTGAAATAACTAGGTGATAACTTTGACTTTTCATTTGTTACCATCAGGTCTTTTTTTTAAATTTGTCCAATAATTTTTTTTTTGTGGTCTGTCTCTAAAGTTAATGGTAACTGCACCTGTGGATATCGTCTTTCTTTCCCAATTCTCAATAGTGCATAGACACAAATACTTTTTGAAGCCAGCCTTAAAATATGTAGTCTTTATGACAAAGCAACATGGCAATGCGGAAGACCTGAAATCAAAGCAATAAATTATGAGACAAACAGCAGAAACAGTCTACTCTCTACGTATTCTGTACATCATGGCACCTGTCACAAAAACATGACTGGCATAGTGTATGAGCGGACTATAGCCACTTGTGCTGTCTAAGCAAATTGTCCTTGTCTGTCTATGTAATGAAAGGATGAAGTCACACATTTTAGTCAGTGTGTAATGTGTATGAACAAATTGAAGCAAGTGACAGCAGGACAGGGCAGGGTGAGAGCTCCCACGCTCTTTTCCCCTGGGTCCATTTAAGACAGTTTAAGGACAATTTAGTGAAATTAACGAAAGAGGAAAATATATCTTGACTGCACGTCTTCTCGCATACACACATCCTCCCATCACGGAGCTGGAAACCATAATAAAGTTTTCTAGTACTCCAGACCAACCTTTCCTCCGATACAGCTTTAGTGCACGCACTGAATGTCAGTGTTCTGTTTTTCTTCACATTGGAATCATTTGGAAAATAACCCATGCTTTTCTGGGAAATGCCTCTGCAGAGGCCTCCTGGTGATGGCAGTGGAGAGTGCCTCCTGTGGGTTCATGTTTGTGCCCTACACACATACACACACACACACACACACTCATGCACACACGCGCGCACACACACACACACGTTCTTATTGGCATGCATTTGTACTTTACTCTAACTTGATTGTGCAACACTCTCTCGGGCTTCCTTTACCTCCTGAGTTAGTCTATACTGTTTTCTGCTTGGTAGATCTGAATATATCATCATTTTCATTAAAGTTCTCTGAGACCAGAAAACTAGAACCCTCAGTGGACTGTGATGACATTTAGCCTAGCAGTTCTGTTCTGACAAGGTGTCAGCAAGGTGTCATTTTTGAGCTAGTGTTTCATTATTCAGTAAAGCAATACATGAGGTCTAACACAATGTTGCCTTAAAAGGAGAGGTGTTCAGCCCATGTTTCTTGAGGGACACTGTCCTGCTTGTTTTCCAACTTGCCAATTCAGTTTGTCTCCCCCCTTCCAACCCCAGCTTCTGATTGGCTGATTGGCCAGATAATCAGCAGTGGACAGGACAGCAAGAGTTGGAAACAAGCCGGACAGTGTCCCTCGAGGACCGGAGTTGGACATCCCTGCCATAAAGTATACAGGTTTAAAAAAATTACACCTGGGTCAACATATAAAAAACTGAAATATTAGACTCGACAAAATCTAAATTTTGAAAAAATTGTTAGACTTGGAAATACTGGACGAACCTTTAGCAGAACTGGAAATATTGTAGTGAGTCTTTAAAAAGTAACATCATCTGAACAATACTTGCCTGACCTGTGGTGCATTTGCACTACACATCATACATCCTAGTCACGTACCTGCAGTTTTTTTTTTTTGGTTTGGACCATAGAAAGTCCTGAATACCTACTTGGCATGTTGTTACAGTATAAAATCCAGTACTACTTTTTCTGTTAGTTTTAGTTTTCCTGTACAGTGCAAATTTAGTATCCTACATAGAGAGCTTTTGAAATCACCCCAAACTTGCATTCTTCTCTCCTTGTTAGAAGGTGTGTTTGAGAGCTGTGAGGACAGACTGACCCAATCTTTCTGTCTCTTCATCAATCAGTTTGTTTCCCAGACAGAGGAGAAGGAATTCTGTTTTTTTTTTTTTAGTCAAAGCACAGTTCTATTCTTGGAGACTTAGGATTTTAAAATCTTGTTTGAACTCAGAGATGAGGGTTTAGTTGACTTTGTATGTGCCCCAAAACACTGCAAGAGAACTGTTACTAAATCCTGTCACCTTTGGTCGTCAGTGTGGGAACTCTGCATCCCTGGTGAGGGGGTAAATCCCAGTCAACACCATGTAAATCACTGAATTTTAGAGACATCTTGGTTTGAGTTTAAGGCAGGGGTCTGCAACCCTGGTCCTCCAGCGCTACTGTCCTGCTTGTTTTCCAGATATCCCTGTCCTACCCAGTGGGGATTACCTGGATCACGTGTGTTTAGCCAATCAGAAACTGGAAGGGCAGGGAAAGTTGGAAAACCTGCAGGACAGTAGCTCTGAGGACCAGGGTTGGAGACCACTGGTTTAAGGTAAAGTTAGGGTTATGGTAAATCATCTGGAAAGTAATGCATGTCAATGTAAGGTCCCCCTGGACCTGTGTGTGTGTGTAAGTTTGGAAAAAAAGAAACACATATTTTCTGAGAACCAACTGCATGTGTTTATATTTATTATTGTTGGTCAGGATTTAGAAACAAGTTAGGCTGAACTCCCGAAACTGCCTGGAAGTGCGTAACTTACAGAAAATTCACTCCTCCTCCTCCAAACACATGTACTGAGAAATCTTCCCATTACTTAAGAGTAACCATTACACTGGATGCAATTCCATAAATTCTTTATCTTATTTCTTTGGTTTCTTTAGTTTGAAGCCTGGATCACACCACCTAGAAATGTAACATTCTTCCTCTCCTTATGTTGTCCCTTTTCTCCAGACACTTGCTCACAGCTCACTGGTCTATCTGGTTTCCCTTCTGGGCAGCATGGAGCACAGCTTTCACCACACCCTGTTGCTAGAGATCAGAGCTCTGACTGATCGTTACCCATCTTTGCTGGGAGGCTGTGGTAAAGACATCTACAGGATGAGCAACTCCTTTGTGGCTATAGCCAGACTGCTGGGGAGACGACTGGAGGAGAACACAGCCACACACTTCAGGTTGGGCAAGACGTGTTAACAGGGACTCACAATCCTTGTTTTTATCCTCGTACTATACATATATACTCATATTCAAAAACACACAAATTAATGCTAAAGCTAAAGTCAAACTGCAATGACACACAACATAAAAAAAAAAGTACACACACATATACCCGCACCACAATCTCACATCTGAAGCAACTTAAACAAATAAGAAATTACATAATGAACCATAAAGTGTGCTTCGTACACCACCCATAAGGGATCACCACAGCGTCAATTATGTTTTTACTGCTTCTATCTGTGTCTATTTTACATGTTATTACTTTTTTTTTTTCAAAGGATGATTTGTTGCGAGACAGATTGTGTTACTGGTTAACTCCCATTGCAACTGTTTAAAAGTGACTGAACTTGTTTAACGTGCATTCCCAGCCGTAGTTCACACACTTTATACTACTCTATGAATCCCCTCAGTGGTCATAACTTAAAGAGGATTGTCCAATCACATTGAAAGTCGAATATATAAATGAACTCAGGGTGGGCTCACTCTGTTGTGACACTGTCTTCATTCCTCTTGTTATTGTACACCTTCACTTTTGCATTTGGTGCTGGTCTGACAGCAGGTATTGAAATCCAGAACAGTTTCCCATTTTGAACCTGCAACATGAATTTATATGGTGGACAGTTACTACAACAAACTACAGCAGATTCATGATCATGTTGACAAACTGTGGGGCTTATATTTATTATTTTTATTAATATTTTTGTATTATATGATCATTTTTGTTCAATACTGGCTCAGCAATCAAAAATCAACTCAAACTTTGAAACCTGCGTTTATTGTGCTGCCTTTCTCCCTGTCATTCACAAGAGCTTAATTAAGAACAAATGTCGAAGTAATGGGAACGTAACTGTCTTGAAAAGTAAACTTTACGACAACATTATTATTTATTATAAATAATTTTGATTCCAGTTCCTGGTATTTGCCTAAAAAGTGACTGATTTATCTGTGCGTCACAGAGAGTAGCTCAGAGTTTTGAAACTTGCTTGGTCCCAAGAGAATACACATATTGAGTCCACACATTCAACTGATTTGTAGGACTAAAACCTAAAAAATCTGGGTTATTATTTATAGGCCATTAAAATGTTTTTCTTTATAATTCTTTATATGCGTTTCTGTCCTTCAGTGGCTTCTTTCCTTCATGAAAGCTATTTAAAATAATTGGGAATCATGAACGGTACTTCAGAGTGCAGTAAGGAGGCCTCACATGTGAGGACAGCATGAATGTGTTTTTTCATGAAAGTGTATATGTGTGTGTGTGTGTGAGTGAGGGTGTGTGTGTGTGTGTGTATGTGTGTGTGTGTGCATGTTTTTGCGTGGGAATGTGCACAAAGTTGATTGGGAATCATCTGGCTGCAGTGTGGTAATGGCACGCACAGCCCACTCCAAAATAAGAACATTGTGTGCAAGATTGGAGGCTTGGAAAGACTTTGCTTGGGGTCTTTAGGAATGAAGCTAGAGGGAAGGACGGACTGAGTGAGCCAGGATGGTTCCTTAGTGAAAGAGAAGGAGTGAAAACAAGAAAAAACAACAACAGGGTGGTTGTCATTCAGTAAACAAGTGGAACATTTGATGAAGATATAAAAGCCATTTGTGGTAAAAGACATAGAAAATGAGAGAGATGGAGTGGGAGTAATTAGTTTAGTTAGGGAGCAACAGAAAGGACAATAGAAGTGCCATAGAAAAACAAAAACAGAAGGGAGGTGAAGAGATTTAGCCCATAAAAGTGGGATAGAAGGGAATACACAGGCTTAGAGGCTTAGAAATAGAGGCGGCATCGTGAGAAAGGGAGAATTACAGAAACACAGCCCAGAAGGGGAAGGAGGGAAGGAGGGGGGACTGAGTCTGCTGAAATCCATCTAAATGTGTCTATCTGGCTTCTGTCTCACATGCCCATCAACCTGGAATGGAACCCATTGCCCTGTGTGTTTGTTACAGGGTAGACGAGGCATGCCCGCCGTCTCCCTGTGGATCTCTTCCGGGAAGAGTAGGAGGTGTTGGGGGAGGAGCACAAGTGAAGATTCGGGCCTTTGAGGAGAAAATGGGGGAGGATGGGGGAGAGGAGGAGGTAAATGAAGACTCTCCTGCCACTGAGCGACGCTACAGACTGAGCCAAGGCGTCAGGGAGGAGAGACGCGACATGAGACTCAACAGGTTGATTTGTCAACAAGACATCACTCTGTAAAGTCAAGACTATGAGTTCAATGTAAAACATAAAAAATACACTTTTCATATACATTTTCAACTATATTAAAATATATATATCCTGCTGGATATATATATTTTAATTATTGTAGTTCTGTGTGTACTGCTATAATAATACATGACCTGCATAATTTAAAAACTGTCTAGTTCTGTGAGCATGTTAGACTCTGAAGTTAGAGTCGCTATTTTACATTGTACACTACATTCCATTACTGAAGCTGCAGTACACCACTCAAGTACTAAATTTTATTTCATGGTCTCCCACAGATCAAAGAGTTTGGCTCTCCATGCAGTGCGCTCCTGCTCTGTCAGCTCAGACACTGGGGAGGACAGGGAGGGAGTGGAGCCGAGCCCAGGCAATGTCATTTCCAATCAGCACCCAGAAAACCCGGAGGCACCACCTATTGAGATGAAGCCGATGGGCGACGTCTCTTTGCCCATCAGCGCTCAGCTGCACACAGAGGCCAGAGAGGCAGAGAGAGGTCAGAGCCGACAGAAGGATGGAGAGAAGGGAGAGCAGGTGGCAGCAGACAGACTCTTCATCCATTTAAGAGACAATATGGAGGCAATCCGAGAGTTCTGTAAAGACATGGTGCAGCAGATCCCCATACCAGAGCAATGTGTGATAGAAGGTAATGTGGCTTTCAGAGTGCATGTGTAGGACAGCATAAGTGTGTCAGAACAGTTTGTGTTCATCATATTATTATGTTTGTGCTTAGATGGACTATAGACAGGAAAGTACCTTACACAGAGAGAGGCCCACAGAGGGTTTGTGTAATCTGCTGAAGCTGAATGAGATTACAGTCAGATGTAGCAGCTGGGGTTGATTAATGATGTGGTATTAAAACATCTCCCCTCCCTCGTACCTACTTTCATTCACTCCCTCGCTCACACACACTCAGAAATGCAACTTTACCCAGCAGGAGGGGTTGATTAGTGTCTCTTAAGCTCCAATCGGACATCAATTTATTTCTCTGGTTTGGCGTATAGTTTGATTGTAATGTGTGATCAAACCCTAACCCCAACTTCCTCCCAACCCTGGTATTACTGTCCTGATTACCTATGGCTTTTTTTAGCCCTCCCACAATTTATTCCCTGTCCAGACAGACACCTTTTATTAAATATGCTAAGAGCTATGTTTCCAGTATTGAATAGCTATTGAGTAGCCATTTAAATTAGAAATTGTACCATCTTAAAGGCGACACCAAACAGCTGTTTTTAATACAGTGAATCAATCTGAAAAGGGATCTGTCTATAGCCAGTTTATCCAAACTGCTTGAAAAAGAAAAACCTCATGTCAAGTATTTGATATTTTATTTTCATTCATAACTAATTATTCCTGATTATTTTGCATTTCACAATTTGATTTGGTTCATTTTATTTAAGACTTCGTTGCCATCCTTTAGCAGCGCCTGTCATCACCCTTTCTATGTTGAACCTGATGTTTTACTTCATTCAGCCCCTCCTGAAATCATCAGTCTGAGCTAAATCCAAGCACCATCAACATAAAAAAGGCTCATTTGAAAATATATTTCTTGCTTTTGGACAGATACACATAATTTTACAAGCTAGATGCATTTAGCAAACAGGCTGCGTACTTGTACATGCACAATATAACACAGCACACATATCGTTACATACATACAGTTGGACAGTACATTATGATCTGAATTTCTTTGAGCTTTCTGCAGTAATGAGCTCCATCTATGGGGACATGGGTTCATTCTTTTGAATATATAAAGAAGAGACAAAGGTCACACACAAACACACAGTACCAAACTAAAACACGACTTGTGACAGGTACTAATATTTTCAGTGACAAGAGTGGATGTTATTGCTCCACATATATGCACACACTTAAACAGGAAGCAAGATCAGAAATAACACACTCCTCCTTTGTCTTCCTTGTAATTGATTAAATCTGAGAATGAAAGTAAACAAACAACCGTGAAACACACACACACACACACACACACACACACACGCAAATGTGCAGACGTGTGTTCCATTCCTCATCCAATAATTGGTGCTTTGCATTCACTCTATTAGTATTAAGCCTCTTAATGAATATCAGTCCCAAGGCACTTTTGGATGTGATGTCACAGGTGGTCTCAGTTGGATGATGTCATTAATCTGCTGGCTGACCTACACAAGCTGCAGACCTCCCCTCTCAGGGGACGAGGATTACACACAAGAGTGCACATGTATACGCAATCCAAACATCTACACACACAGACATTGAGACAAAAATATATAGTGCCACACATGACTGGATACAAATAAACTTTTAGAAACATGTGGAAACGCACACACACAATCATTCACACACAGTTTCAAACATTTCTCATTTTTATGAATTGAGATAATAAATTAATGAGGCTAAAGCCGGCAGTCTGTTACTTTAGGTTAAGCATTAAGAAAAGAAACAGGGAAAGAGTTGGTCTAGCTCAGCTGGAGTTCGATGTGCATACAATCCAACATCTTTACTTGTAGTGGTAGTTTCTCTCATTTAGCCTTCGATTAGAAAGTTACCAAAAATCTCTTATTGCTTCAAAAGACAGAAGAAATCCTAAACCACTTTTCCTGTAAAGCACATAAAACAAATAAAACACAAAGTTAACCATTATTTGATTTTGATCATAACTCAGATTTACCAAATTATTTCCACATGACAGAAATGTCACTGGGTTCTTCTCCTTAGCTGAGAGGTGGGATTTTGTGGTAGGTGGTGCTGGGAATAGAAGATGGTGTTTGCTGATTACTTGACGAAATTTACTTTCATACTATGAATCACACTTCAAACACACTCCCAAGTTTGCAGAGATACACACACATGGAAAAAGAGCTGAGTGGGATTGAAGTATATGTGTCAATTGAAGGATCTAGTGAATAGTTATAGTTTTATGTTTGTTTGTGTGTAACAGATTCAAATCGAGGATGTGTGGCCAAGCTGTCATTCTCCTGTCCTCTAAAGGGCCACTACTGTCTGTACGCCAAGTCCTGTTTCAACCTGACCAGCCGACAGCCTCATGTTTGGATTCACATCATGCTGCTACATCTGCAGGTGCACAGCTGCAAAAATACTTTATCTACAACTATCAAACTTTTAATATCATTGTATTGTCATGGCCCACACAGGTTGTCTTACTGAAGGCTTAAGAAATAAAACTAACAGAGCAGCATTGGATCAATAAGGTATCAGAATTGATTTTGACAGTGTCCTTTTGACATGAGTAAAACCAAAAACTGCAAGCTTGTAGTTCAGAAACACACTGTTACATTTAGGAGCTTTGCAGAAATATCTTGGAATGTAAGATGTGGTTGCATCTGTTCAAATTTGAATTTGCAAACAAGAGTAGCTTTTGTCTTTTCTTCACATCTCCCCTGATTCTATCCCAGCTTGTTTGTGTTCTTTTTTGTTTTGTTTTCCCATTTATTTTGTGTTTCCTTCTCCAACAGAGTAAGTCCTGTGTACCTCTATGCTTCAACAACGAGTGCATCCAGAGGCTGGCTTCTCTTTGGGAGAAGACACAGCTAAAAGGGGCTCATAGTTTCCTCATGGCTATGACACAGCACACTACCCCACACAAGAAGGTACTGGACCACAGTGTGTGCATGTGTGTCGGTATGTGTGTGTGGGCTTGCTGCTTCCTGTCCCTGCTATCTGACTCCAGCAGTCATTAGCAGTGAAATAAAACTGCATGATAGCAAAGTGTCAAAGTTCAACATGTACTTTGTTTAAATATGCAGTGAACTAAATGGACACGTTTATATATAAGGCCTCCGCTCCCTCTAGACTCCTCATTTTTATCACGTCTGTTTGTCTTGAAAGGCTGACTGAACAAGACAAACACTGTGCATGTGCATATATGTGCCTGTTTTTGTAAGTACGTGGATGTGGGTGGTGTTCCTCGTGCTGCCCCTTCATAATGTGACAAGCTAAGTGGCCGCTAGGTAATAATATGGCCCACAAAGAAAATACAGCTGTCGTTTGTTTTTCTCTAATTGTGTGCTGTGGCTGAAGTGAGATGAGGCCAGATATGGTTCCCATATGGAGCCTGAACATAGGAACACACACGTACTCAAATTCAGCTTCGCACATTTAAAGAACAAACACGTGCACACACACGTTGGCATGACAGAAGGGTAATGTCCTGTCCTGCACCTCAGGTAGAGGTGTATCACAAACATACTGGTACTTTACACAGAATAGGAAGACTCATGCTGCGTAACACTAAACCTCCCAAAGTGGTTGGAATCTTCGATGTTTAGTCTTTATCAACTTTGGTAAAATCTCTTGTCTGAACCACTTTTAACTTTTGTAATTATTATTTCAGAAACACTGATTTGCTTCTTTAGGGGAGTTAGATGAGAGGACTGATACCAGCATCTCTTTCATTCAGACATGAGCACATTAACATGATGTTTAAGATAAAAGCAGAAGAGACTATGCATCTGACTTTTCCAGTGCCAATTTTCTCATAATTCCCAAATGTAAAATCCGTTAACCTCTGTGAACCTCCTCAACTAATTAAGATACATGGAAACCAAGACTGCACTACTGTCATCTGTGTCCACACACACACACACGCGCACACGCACACGATCGCAGTGAAGCTCCTCTAGTAGTGTTTTTTAAAATTATATATACTCTTTAACTTATGTGTTGGTCCATTTATTTACTGCCAATTCTTCGTGTACAACTTCAAAAGTACTTATTAGGGTAGTTACTGCTCTGCTTTCTATGCTTGGCACAGGAGCTGCTATGTTTTGGCCACGGTTAGGGAGGACCCGGAGAATCGGGCTGAACTGAATTTTCAAATCCAAGCAACAGACATAAAAACTCATTTGGAGCAGAAAACGCTTATTTTATTGTTGTAAAAATCACCTGTGTTAACATCATTTGCCAACAAGAATCGATGTGATTATATGTACAATCCAAAACAATTATAGGGTGGGGTTGCTCTTTAATAAGATTTCACGTTGTTAAAAACATTGTTTCCTGAGCTGTTTTCCTTTATTAAACCTAATTAATGTAATAAAACTGATTCTGTCCATGTAGAAAAACAACTTCCTGACAAAAAAAGGCAGTAACGCCCCATCACTGCCTCCACATTAACATGTATTTATTATTGGAGTAAAACTGTTTAAACAATGATGTTTGGCTGACACCCAATGTACACAGAGTAGACTAACAAAATGATGTTTAATGCCTGTTTTGCTTTAAAGTAGATTCAGTCTCTTTTTTAGGGAGAAGCAAGAAAAAAAAACATAGAAAAGAAAATGAGATTTAAGAGGACAGATGGAGGAAGGTTTCAAGTTTTCCCTCCATCCATATGCACTGCATTTCCTGTTTTTCTCTCTCTCTTTCCATCAGACCTGCGGCTTCACTCCTGTCCCTGTCAGCCAAACAGAAACACATGTGGTGGCAGACGAGGAGACAAGAGACGTGAAGGGAGGAAAGATATGAGGCAGAAAGGGTTACCAATTATATCTGTTCTGACAGGGATATTTTAAGGGAGACTAAAGGGCTTTGTGCAGCTTCAGAGATTTAAACGGACTTATGTAGAGCCCCTGACAACTCCGCTTAGCTGCTTCATAACAGAGATAATCAAAAACTGGTGCGAGCAAACAGGGATGGAGGATGGAGAATCAGGAGAGGAGAATAAGGAAAAGGAAGAATGTGAGATAAAGGGGAGTCAGGTCAGTAAAGGTCAGTAATATTAAATGGGCTTAAAGAGCCGCACAGGGAGGAAGTGGTGATTAAGGGGTAAGAGAGAAGAACGTTACGGAAAAATGAAAAAAAACACCGGATTAAGATTAAGCATGAAAAGCAAAAGGGAGAGATGTGGTGTAACAAGGTCGGGAGAATTCCAAACATACCAAATGAAAAAGAGTGTGACTGTGGGATTATGAAATGAGGGGATGTACAGAATTAAATGCTGAGGAAGATTGTGAAAATGAAAAGTAAAATACATTTTTAAAAAGTTTCACAAAAAAAGAGGATGTGGAAGGAGAAATGAGGAAGAGAAAGAGATGGAGATATGGGAGGAGGTTGAGCAAAGTGGAAGCCTGAGACTGAAGAGATACTTCACAATTATTGTTTCACCTTTTTCCCCTCCGTCGCCCAGAGTGAAAGGTTGTTAATACAACTGGGGTAGAGATAAAGTTCGCTGGAGGAAGAGGAGGAAGGCTGAAAACCAAGAGATAGAATTAAAGCTAAAGACAGAGCTGAGATTAGATAAAGAGTTTGTGGGAAGGAAAGAGAGAAAAGGGGTAGGATGGAAAAGAAAGAGCTGAAAAAACGGGATTTACTGAAAATTGAAGGGATTCCCACGTGAAAACTGCTGCCTCTCTAAGTGCCGGTTTGAAATGATTGATAATATCAGGACCCCTTGTCTTTTGTACACACTTATTCCCAGAGAAGCGTAAAGTTGAGACACTCCCACTCCTCGTCCACTCACCTTTCTCCTGCCTTACACTCCCCTCTCCTCCTCTTCCTGCCTCAACCGCCCACCATCTTTTCCCCTTTTCCCTGTCTGGAAGCCTCCGAAAAGCTTCAGCCTCATCAACCAAACTGTGTAGTTTAACAAGGAGTTAACAAATGATTCTTTAAAATGTAAAAATAACAGATTTTTTCACCTTTCAAATATACAGTAGATAAATCCATGAGACTACATAGAGAGCAATGGAATTACATCCCTGTTGATTGAATTTTCTCTTTAATAAATGTATTTCTTGAAAGGGCATGTTTTGATTTAGTCTGTGTGTATGTTGGTACAGTCAATCCTGCATCTTGATCAAATTAATGAAATCATGACCTAAAATCAGGAAGGTCTGCAGAAAGAGAGCTGGTGTGCATTGAGAGGGGAGAGAGGGTTAAGTGAGAATCGGACTCATAATCTAGCCTTTGTGTCTTCACCTCTTTATTGAATCCACCTCTCTAGTCCTGATGAATCAGATATGAGGTCGAGTTTGTCCAAATCAGTTTGTTGCCTGGCTGCAGGTTTGTCACTGGAAGTATGGCCTCTTTTCCCTAAAAACTCTTTCAAAGCGTAAACAAATCATTTCGCTCTGTGCATGTTGGGCTGTCAACAGCGTGCTGAGCCTGGCACCACATGGGCTGTCGAGGCTTTCTGATAATGAACTATGGAAGCAAATGCCTGCTAACTTACTCACTGCTCTCAAACAGTCACTCAGTGATTCATCTCTTATTGTGTTATACAGCAGATTTGGGATTTGTACTCACTTTTACACATATTTGCTCAACAAATGACTCAGTCTGTAATTGTGTTTCAGCTTCTGTCTTTTCTTTTTCACTTGCTCCCGGCTCAGAACAGCTTTGCTTTGTAATCACTGAACAATTATCTTGCTCTTGTTATTTGTTGAGGCATGAACTGGACCGCCTGATCCAAAGGAAGGCTCTTTTTGTTGTCTCAGAAACCAAAACTGTAAAATCTAAATTATTCAGTGAGAACCTGGCAGCAGCAACACTGTCAACTTTCCAGGAGACCATTTAATTATAAATCCTTTATTTAGATAGCATTATTACCTTGAATGGGCAACCTGGATTATTTATTGTATTAAATCAACAACTATTGCTATTCAGTAGTTAGTTCAGAAGTATTGAGATTCTTTGCGTAAGTGAAAGTGCAAGTGAGTACGCACATACAAGAAAAGTAATAATATGCTTATTCTGCAGAGAAATGGTCCCAGTACTTTGGTATTATATATATATATATATATATATATATATATATATATATATATATATTCACAATATTAGATTGTTAATAGTAGTAGATCAGTGTGTAGATGAAGCATTTCACTGTTACTGTTGTAGATATACTCTTAAAGGGCTGCTCCACTGTTTAGTATTCATTTATTAAGCCAATATATTAAAGCATTAATTTCAGTTATACATGAAGCCACAAAGAAAAAAGTATCCTGATTTTTTAAATCTTTATTACTAATCCCTGAATCTTTCACTTTCCATAATCCAATTTAATAGCTGCTGCCTTGTAAGCTCCCTGCCTGATCAATGCATCTGTCAAACACCATACCCAGTTAGTAATGCAGGCCTTCTTTCTATTTGTCAGACTTTAAAAGCTCTCTATAGATCTTACATAAGGGCTGTCCTGATAAACACATTGATATTTTTGTGGTAAATTGGTGGACTAATGCTTTTACTGATACTATTTAGTAGTTATAAGTCTCTATTGTATAATCTCATTGTATGTTCATGTCAAATTCTTATATACAAAATAAATATACAAAGTAAATGCAGCTATTTCCCTCTGAAATGTTGTAAATTAGAAGTATAATGTAGCTTAGTACTCCAATGGTCATATAAAGTACAGTCACTCTCATTCATTTGTCACTCCTCTTTTTCTTCTCTTCATCAGCCTCTGTTTTTTTCTCTCTGTCTGGGTTTCCAGTAATCAGAATTAGTTTTTCACACTTCAGCCACATGTGACTCCTGATGACCACTTGGTACCATGGAGCTGAATATTAATGTTGATGTAAACCCACACATGGTTCCCTCAACCACACATGGTACTGGTTTATCTGCATCCCCAGGCAAAGCCCTTTCACATCAATTACTTATGTCGTAACAACAGAGTCAACCATAATGTGTGGATGAAATGCCAGTGCAGTGTGTTGAAATAGGAATTTTAGCAGCGCAGACGGAAATATACAGCTTTACATTCACATCCCTGCTGATGAACATCAAAGACTAAAGGTGAAAAGGTAAAACACACCGGTCGCTGAGCCATTACAAGTTTTTACATTCATGCTTAAATACAGAATGAACATTCACGCAGACAAAGACTGCTGGCTTTGTCACAAAGAACGATGACAACAATCCATCATCTCCTCAGGTGTTCCTGTTTTTCCTCACACCAGCAAAAGATAAATTTATATTATCTGGAGGGTTTAAGTGCCACTGAAGTGTGTTTTTGTGTTTTCAAAGTAAAGTCTAACTCTTACCACATGCAAACGATCTTCAGCCATTTCTCATGGGGGTCTCAGATTCCATTACTTTCTATTTTCACAAATTCATGCGTCCATGTGTGATCTGCATGTAGAGATCTTAAAGCTGCATATCTTGTTTTCAATTTTTGTTTTTCTTTCAGAGTTTTATGCAACAAAACCGTGAAAGAACAGTGAAGCTGTTCTACATATCTTTAATAAACTAATTTAGGCTGGTTAAGCAGCTTCTTTTGTTCGTTAATCAAATTTAAATGCATCCTTATGTCCTGCACTGCACGTGTAACAAACAACTCAAAAAACTCTGAACTGTGAATGATTGTCTTTTTTATGTCAGCCCAGTGATAGACTGGTGACCTATCCAGGATGTAGTCTGTCTCTCGCCCAGTATCAGCTGGGATTGACTCCAGCTCTCCCACCACCCCCTGATGGATAAGCAGGTATAGCTAAGAGATGAGTTATGATTTCATCTGTCTTTTTTTTTTCCTTTGACTTCAGGACTTGGACAGTCTTCAGAGTCAGCTAGAGGAAGTACGTTTCTTTGACCTGTTTGGATACAGTGAGGAAGGAGGAGGCTGGCTCTGCTTCATGTGTAACAACCCTGAGAAGGCCACAGGTACACACAGATCTGTGTTGTCGTTGCTTTTAGGGGCTTCACATTGCCTTATCCTAACCCTCCTTATGGAACACTAACCCTTCCCTTAATCTTAATCTTAAACTAACTATTCTGAAATTCAGTGATTTATATGGTGGGAACCAGCATCTGCTCACCATGAGGAAGGCTGAGTCCCCACAGTCAGAGTAACACAACAGGTGCACACAACATGCACTTATGTCCTAAACACGTGCACAAGTAACCACAGTTTGTTAAATACAATATAGTTTAGTGCAGTCAAGGCAAAAGAAAAATGTATTTATATTACACTTGTCAAAATGACACATGAAATGGGTAACAGATAAATTAACCAAACTAAATTAATGGAACCATTAACATCAAAATATTTATAAATACTGGGAGGCAGAGAAGAAACACAAGAAGAGATGATGATGATGATGATGATGATGCTAATCACAATATGTAGGGATGATCTGTTATCTGGCAAATTGACCCTCTCCACCTTTAAAAACAACTTAATGCACAGTTGACTTTCATGTTAACAGCCATAAAATTACAAACTTTGCCTGTCAGACTGCATCCCACATTGGTTTCCCCTGAATTGCCCTTGTCTTCTCTAAATAGAGCGAGTAAAATTGGATTTAAGCGATTTTTTTTCTTATTTTCAATCATCTGACTGGCTCTCTGGTGCACCGTTGCGTTTCCCTGAGGTCTGACTGTGAAACCATCACAGAGCTCCATGGGATGTTTTCACTCGACATACCTTTAAGGGAAATGATGTTTTCCCAGAACAGTTGAGGAAAATGGAGCAAAGAACAGCACTTCTTTGAGAGCTGGCAATCTGATTTTACTGCCGTCATGAAGGGTCGCTGTAATCAGTCAGTCACTGTTACAATGACTCAGTTGTGATAAGTTTACTTTGGACGAGCAACTCCATTTGATGAAGTCACAGTTTGAACAGCAACCAAATCCTTAAATCACATTTACTGCATGTGTGTGCCTGCCTTACAACTTTACATACTGGACCTAAAACTACATAAAATATGACCAAATACACACACAAAATAATAAATATCTGAAGCACAATAAAAAGTACATAACAAAAGGTTCTTCAGCTTTTATACAAATGTCTTTTTCCTCAGACTTTCTGCTCAGGCTTGATTTACACTGTTAAGCATCTCTCCCCTGTTGCCTGTCTGTTCTCACTCTTTTCGACCCTCTGAGGACCAAAGAAAGCAAAAAGTGTGTAAAAGTGCCAGAGAGTTTGGGAAACAGGCTTTAAATCTGCATGCACATCTCTGTTTTTTGCACATGGAAGCAGTTCTAAGTTATATAAGTCAGAAGAGGGCAGCTTGTGGCAGATGTATGAAGAAATATGGAGGGGGGGTGGGTGGACTGCCTTTGGAGAAAGTGAAGGAACATGTCACTAATAAGTAGCTTTAAATCCTTGTTTCACACAGGAACACATGGTTTACCTTCTCTCCTGTTTGACAGGAGGGTATTTTCGGGAAAGTTAAAGCCAGAGGCAGGAAGCTGCTTGTAGGAGGAAACAGACAGATGGCATGCAGTTAAATTTTAGTGTGTACATGTGTTTATTTATGTTGATGTGCATTAGATTGTTAATGATTTAAAACCAGTCTGGAATTTTTAGTTCTAGTTTTAGTTTAGGAGCTGGTTTCAAATTTATCTGCAATTATCTCCAAATGTTGGGTGGCTCATGGCCACTTTAGGGTTAAACCATACATGAACCCATTTTCTTTGAAATATAAAGTCAAGAAGATGGATGCAGCTTATTGAGAAATCATTATGAGCCACTAAAGTAATCATAAATCATCACAATTTCATTACCCATACCAACTAACAATCCAGATTTTGAGAGGCTGTGAGCAAAAATGCAAACTACATTTAAAAAAATGACTATGAAAAGACCAATGGAGCCAGATCATATGGACTTGAAAAATAGAAACAGAACAGCAGATGAATGGAGATGTCACTTTGCTGAAAATTATCTTAATTTCTGTTTCTATGAAACATTTCATTGCCACCTTATGATTTTCATCACATTCACTGGAAATATCAAGTCTGACACTAATGAAAGCAGCAGCTGTGCAAACAGTAATAACAGTAAAATGCAGAAACATAAAAGAAGAGGTATGTCCACAAATCTACAACTCCAGTGCATGTTTCCTAACACATCATGTACCTGCAATCACATGATCAAAACTCAGCCAATCAGAATCAATGTTCTTCATCACGCTGACTCTCTACTCTTTTTGTCTTTATTTAAAACACAAGCTCAAGATAACTACATCCAGGACTAACAAATCCATCCTCAAACTGCTTTCTAAGAATTAAACTGAGTATTTCAGCCTGATGTCAGTGTGTTAGCCTGAAATCACCCAGGCCACATTTGAAGGATGTGACTCAGACCAATTTAATTTTGTTATTACAAAAAGAGAAAATGAAATTGCAACATAACCATACTTTGGCAAAAAGATAACATGATAATTACTGAAATGAAAACATATAGGTACTGGACTAGAAAATTGATTAAACAGATTCAATTTCAAAGGTAGCCTGTGAAGTGTTAATGTAAACGTTATATTTTCAGCACATTGACCAAGAGACACCGAGCAAAACATGTTCATCCCAGTAACACTAATTCTACATGAAAACAGTAGTAATCACCTTAAAACCAGGTGGCGCCAAAGACAACACTCCCCCATTGTCCCTCGTGCACAGAAAATCCATCCATCTCATCCGAGACCTCGCAATGTAAGTGTGCAAGCAGAGTTCAGTCCCCATAAGTTGACTAACCCCAGGTGCATGCACGCAACCGGACTGGCCCATCCAAACTGTACAAAAGCCAAATGAAAGCCATTCTTCCAGATCTGCTGCTCAGAACAAACCAGTGTAGTCAGTGAGCCAGCTGAATGACTGCAAGCAACGGATGATTACCTTTCAGATTCACGCCAGTCTCTCTTCATTACTGGAGGATTTACAAAAGGAATATAGACCTTTCCCTCTGGGATTGTGTGATTGGAAACATGTATGCATTTGGTTACTTGTGTTTACTAAACAATTTGCGTTCTTGTGGCCTTGGATGGCCCTACTGCTCTGCATGTCTCTGGTATAAACTTAGAGGGTTACTTCACCCAAAATCACAAATCATAAAAGTCTGTTTACTCATTTACCCATTGCATCTGGCCATGCAAAACTCAGGTTTGTGAGATTTCAAATTCCACCAACCTACAAAGAAAAATAAGGGAATTATATTTTTGGTAACAACATGATTGTGCCCTGAATCTGCTGCTGGACATTAGTCTGCTGTCAGCAGTCAGCTACACAGTGTAAAAGCATACAGGTTAGTTAACTGATGACTCAAAATTGCCCGTAGGTGTGAACGCCTCATGATAAACTGGATGTTTGTCTCATCTCTCACCCGGTGATTGACTCCAGCTTTCCCATGACCCTCAAAGATAACTGCATAGAGCTAATGGATGGACGCACAGGGCTTCATAATGTTTCATAGAAATATTATTACAACAGTGAACATTAACACAGAATATTGTGCTAATATAATCATTGCCGTGAATACAATTATTGTTGTGGTAAAACTAAATATACACAGTTATTAAATAACCTGTAAAAAATATTGGATTGTTCAAACTTTGTTACATTATTTCTGCCTTCCTGATGTCAAATAAGTATTCCTACACTGAGATCTTTTTCAAAAACAAATTGATTTGATTAACAAACTGTGAATTAAATATATGATTAGCAGCCACTAGAGGTTAAGCCTGTATTGTATGTTTGACCCATCAAGTGGGACGTTGCAGAAAATACTGACCAATAGGAGCCCATTTTTACTTTGCAATACTCCAACTCATCAAAACATCATGGTAGGTCATTTCTATAAACTCTAAGGAGTTGAACTGAATTGTATGCTCTACAGCGCTTTTATAAATGTTACAGTTATTTATGTTAGTGATTATACAGCGTCTGTCATCAAATATTGGATACAAACTCATATGGGTCATGTATATGAAACAGTTTACAGATTCACATGAATTAAGATGATGTGTAACGTGAATATGTCTTTCAGCATAATTAATAAATAAATAAAACAAGTCTACAAGCTGAAGCCAGACTCCCACCCCCCAAAACGGT
This sequence comes from Mastacembelus armatus, assembly GCF_900324485.2. Classification (NCBI taxonomy): domain Eukaryota; kingdom Metazoa; phylum Chordata; class Actinopteri; order Synbranchiformes; family Mastacembelidae; genus Mastacembelus; species Mastacembelus armatus. The sequence continues at coordinate 4,641,876 of NC_046645.1, read as the reverse complement.
CCAACAGAAAGCTGCCCAGCCTCACCCAGGACATTAAGTCAAGTTACAGTAAATGACGCAGCTCATCTCACTGAAACACACCTAATGACTTGAATTCAGACCCAGTATCATTTAGATTTGGAATATCTCACTTACAGGAGATTCATGTTTTTAAATTTTCATCATAACACACTACACATATTGACCACATATGTATAAATGCATAATGCATACGTTATGGTTTATATTGTTTTATTCAGAGTTGGCCTGGGTGCATACACATAAGTTTTGAATGTGAAAAAAGGGAAAGGTGAAGTGGTTTCAATTGTGAAGGCAAAAGTGGAGCCAGCAGTCACTCTAACAGCATGATGCTTTATGATATGTTGTTGAGTTTAACTACTGGAATGTTTTTGAACTGAAAGGTAATGAGCAGAGGTGTGTGTGTGTGTGTGTGTGTGTGTGTTATAGGTGCGGACATGCCAGAATAAGGAACACAGGTTCAACACAGCAAATACTTTCTCAATGTCTTTTTGTTGAGTGTTTTTACTACAACATGCCAGCATCTAACCACAAAACTTACCAAAGACATAACTCCTTGGTGGGAAAATGCCCATTTGGTGCTCACAAATGTTTATATACAGTGCATGTATATGTATTGCCCCATGCCTCTACATGTTCTCTTTAATCAAGGATGAATCAATGTAACCTTAAGTTAACCAGTATCTGCTACATTAGTGTATATAAGTCCCAAAGTAAGTCTGAGAAAGTCGTACAAATTTGTGCAGCAGGATTTGGTTTTGCTTCCCTCCTAGCAAGTAATAATCTCACAATCCCTCAGACTTATCTTCTGACCCTTTGCAGGGGCCTGAGCCTGAGGTTGGAAACTGGTGGACTAAATTAACTGTAAATACATAGATGTAACCAACTCCATCTCAGCCAACCACAACAGCACTTACATATTGATGCATCACTATTAAAAATCATAAACTAATGAAATCTCAGTTACAGGGATCATTTTACTGTAGAGCAAGTGCTTTTACTTTTTATACTTTAAGCACATTTTTCCAATAATACTTGTTATTGAAGAAGTTTTTATTGAATGCATGTATTGGTTGTTATATTGAACTGAAGGATCTGAGTATATCTTCCACCACTGCCTTTGGGTGTTTGTGCTGTTCTGGAGTGTAAGAGTTGCCATGTGACTTTTGCTCTATACAGTGAAACTGAGCCAAATAAAATTGCCTGCTTTCCCTTAACTGTTTTGTATAATTCTTAAATATGTTTTGGCAAAGGGAGACATGTTACAGAAGCATTTTGTTGTTCGGGAATGCCTTGGCAAATTTTCCAGTTATGAAACTCTATCACTAAAAAGAAAAAGTTGACACTCAACACTGGAGGGGTTGAGTAACTTTACAACCACATTTTTTCCAAAAAGTGATCGTAAATAGGGACTAGAAAGTACAATGTCCACTGTGGTTTACACACAGTTTTGGTTCAGGATATATCTCTTCGTTGTCCTCACATCTCATCTCAATGTTGGAATCTTCCAGCCAAAAGCTACAAACCATCTACTAATACACACATGCACTCATAGATTACAAAAGCCAATCAAGTTGACAAATACAAACGTGAAGCATGAAGCTCTTTTCGTATTTGGATAATGAAATCAGACTTGTTTAGAGGAACAGCTGTTTTGAGTAGTAATTTGGGTTGACTCCTGTCACAGTTGTGAAATCCTGTCACTCCCTCAAAGCCCACAAATCTCTGCCAGTGGTTCCTGACTGGCAGAGAAAAAGTAAAAGGCCTCTACACATTTAGCACTGAAGTGTATCGTGATCAGACCACACTTGGACAGCTTTAAGCAAAGAATGCATCAGAAACAGATGTACGATCACACCGCAACACCAAAATGTAATGCTCGTTGGGATTGGACGTGCAGGGTCTGAGTCACAAATATCCAGCATTTCCTTTACTTAAACGGGCATCATCAGAATTTCTTAGGATCCAGTGTGCACGTTTGTGTTTGTGTGCATATCTGGTCTCATCGTTTGATTTCGGGTGTCTCAGGTGAGAGATTATGAACTACGGTCACTGCCTGGCGCTAATCCACAAAACACTTTGTAGCCGTTTACATCAGAGCAAAGGGATGAATGAATCATGCACCAGATAGGTTTGTTTCTGCACCTTCAAAATACTTAAATGATGCCAACAGGCTGACACCTCTTAATGGTGGGATTGCATCCAGTAGCATATATGCAGGAAATTGACGTGGCCTGTAGTCACAGAAAATAATGTAATTCTTTTACTCAGGTGTCAATCCAGATGAATCACAAGTAAAATACAGAAGAAAATCATCAAACCTCACCCTGCCCTCCAGTTATACATCTATAAAATCAAAGTTCAACATTTCCTCTTAAAAAAACAAAAAAAACAAAACTATTTTCACTAAACATTCACAAATTATTAAAAAAAAACTTTTAAATAATTATTTAAATACAGAGTCTGATTCACACATTTGTGCTGAATCAACTACTCATTTAACCAGTTACTGTATTTGCATTGAAGTAAAACACCCACACATACTTATGGATGCAGTTATAAACTCACATATTCAGTACACACACACGCACACACGCACACACGCACACACACACACACACACACACACACACACGCACACACGCACACACGCACACACACACACACACACTAAAAGGTACTTGATCCAACTCAGCCCAAAATGGTCTAATCAGACCAGCCCAGGCTCGACTGTGTGAAAGTTTTTTCCCTCCATCCGATAACGCACATGCTTGTTGATTTAGACTGAACAACTCATTAATCTTGACTGGAAGTGAAAAAGTTCAAGTTTGTTTATACCACTTGATTTCGTACAAATGCAGTTCAAAGCATTTTAGGGTTATAAAATATTACAACTCGAAACTGGAGAGACAGAAACAAAAATAAAGTGAAGAAAATTGAAAACAGAACTTTGAGATGTGAAATAGCTTTATGAGAATCCTTAACTTGTTTGTTGTACAGTAAATTCAAGATGCAAGCCAGAGGGGCTTTGCTTTTCATTCAAAAATGCTAAATGCTATCTCACTTTTTTTGTCAAAACCTATGGGACCATCACAGGTGCTGTGTGGACTTAAAAGATTTCAGGGTTAACCTGAATATTGGTGAATATACCAATATTTACTATTGAAGGATTCAAGGTATTTATTCACTATGCACTACTACTTACATTTACTTTGTTACTACCTAATCATGTCCACACCATAACAATCTTTTCATTGTTGGAGCAACACCGTGGCTTATAGGTTATTCCTATATTGTCTATATAATATAAACTCCAGAGTCATATTGTTACAGAGATTGTTTTCTTTGAGAGTGACAGCTTACATTTAACTTCCATAAAAAAGCTAAACAGTTTCCCATCACTCTCTGTCCTTCGGGAGCTAAAAAAGAGACGAGTATAGTGCTCACTGCAGTAAATCATGAAGTGACTGCACTGAAAAGTTGCACAAGTAGGTGCAACTTGCTAAACTTCACATGTAATAAAAGGCCTATGATGCTCTGGAGTTGTAGACTTGCTTGAAAATAAAATGATCCCTGTGAAATAAAAGGCAGGTAATAAACATCTATATAAGAAAAATATAAATTTTCCAGATGCAATACTTTCATCTCTCATTACAATGTCTAATGGGCTGCAACCAGCCTGCCCAGTTATAAGCTTGAAACTTGTAGGAGATGGATAACGGCACAGATGGACAGCAGTAGGGAAGTAGTGTAATAAAATGTAAATTTACAAATACAAATCACTAAAGTGTTCCTTTATTCTTTTCACCGTTCTTCTCCCTTTCTTTCTGCTCTGTGTTTGTGGGGCCCTCCAGTTGTGAACCAGGAGGGACAGCCTTTGATCGAGGGAAAGCTCAAGGAGAAGCAGGTCCGCTGGAAGTTTATCAAGCGCTGGAAGACTCGCTACTTCACCTTGGCAGGAAACCAGCTACTCTTCCGGAGAGGCAAATCAGTATGTAGCCAGTGAAATGAAGGCCTGCTCATTCACGGTTAGATACACACACACACACACACACACACACTGTCCATGGCCTCTCGCTCACAAAACCCTCATTAATATTTCTCCGTTCTGTGCCATTTGAAACATGATGAAACTGTATGAAACAGTGGAAATCCCATCTCATGATAAACTCAACGGTCCCTCAGGAGCATCTGGTTAATCTGACTGTAACAAATCCTGGCCCCAGTAAAACCTCTTGAGGGACTCCCAAGGCCAACGCGTGATCCTGCAACATGAGTCAATCTCACCCACTATAACGCAAAGCAGATATTACACAAAAGCAGCGAACACAGAACAAGGTGCTGCAGAACCAAAGTTTTGCATCTGAGAAAAGGTGAGGAGATTTCCCTGAGGGCAGCAACAACACCTCCCTGTGGTTGCTGCTGACTTACTTTAGTGTTGAACAAAGGCTGAGGTCACCGACCAGATAATTATTGTGTAAAGTCTTAAATTCTTAATCAAAAACATGCACTAAAAGCAACAGGGTTGAAAATGTGTTGACGTCAGAAATTTAACAAAAGTTTACTAAACAAAAAAAAAAAAAGGTCAAGTTTGATTTTATCCAGCTGAGGAACATTATTCTTACACATGCACTCAGAGGATGTTTTATTTCACATTCATACCTATATCCTGATTTATGGCAGTCAACTAAGCATGAAACAGTTAATTAGAATAAATAATTCTCATGGCGAACAGGAGATCAGAGTCCTGACACAGACTGTGTCATGTTTACATAATCAGCTCCCAAAAAGCTGACAGAGGCACGACATCATGGAGGAATATCTGGAAAAGGGAATATCCTCCAGTAGGGGCAGAGCGGAAGTGGAGTTGAGCCCTTTTTGTTTTTTCACTCCAAACAATAGTCTTTGTGCTCCAACCAGCTGGTAATGCATTCCACCTCTCTTCTGTGCAGCAGCCACAAATGGAAAAAGGGTTTGTGTCATTGTTCTCTCAGTCTGTTCTTGCCAGGATGTTCTGGAGGTGGTTGGTATGTTGTGAAAGACGTTTTCCCAACTAGCCAGTGTGATTAAGAATGAAAAAACATGAAATGATTGAGCAAACATGATTACACTGGGAGGTTTGAAACATTCTCAGGTTGTTGCTTTTTTTTTTTTTTTTTTTTTTTTTACCTAGAGCACTTACCCAGTGGAAAAAATCTAATTGCTGAGTCTTATATATGTTTTTGTTAATTGGGACTAGACAGAGACTGGTGTCAAGGTCTTGGTTGTTTTGGCAAGTCCCCATGAGAGAGACAGAGACAAAGACAGGACATAATAAAAAATGGCATAGTTTTTTATATACTCATGTTATCACCTGCCTGCATAATCCCGAGCTATACTTATACTATACAGATACTGGATATGAGATTTTTTGCCACTTAGTTATTGTGAATCACTTGTTCTAAGAATCCCTGAAACACACCCTCTTGTTTATTTACAAGGTAATTGGGCAGAAATTTGGAGCAGGACAGATACAAAAAGCAAACAGGCATCATGAAAAGAAACGTTTGACTTGACAGAAAAGAAATTGCTTCTGTTCAGCAGCCAAGTGCTGTTGTAGTGCTGTGTCAATGCCAGTAAACAAAATGAGAAAGTTTCCATTTTTCCTCACACTACTAAGTAATGCAATATAACTGCACTATAATGAATTTTGTTGACTCAACAAATACAAACACAAACACACATACCTGTCTAGACAGGCTGGATTACTTTCCCAGAATCCAAAGGATTAGTTTCATTGGCTTTGTACCATCACTACCGCTTAAGAATAAGTTAGTAAAGCTATACTACTAGTCCTAAATAAGTGAAAAAGTTAGTGAGAGGGGTTGTCAATAGAAAACATAAATAAGATGAAATCCATTTGGCTTAAATGAGCCAGATGTCTACTTGAATCAGTACATGAAACCACTGACATGAATCCTCAGTGGGAAACAGACCCTTAGCACAGCCAGCAGAGATAAAACATGTCTACTCCAGTTGAATGGCTTTCAGCGCACACACACGCACACACACACAAAGAAACAGAGAAAGGATGTGGGCAGTTGCCATGAGTCTTGCAGCTAACTCTGGTTATGTGGCTATAACCACATAACGTAACTATGGGGTAAAACCACAATGCTCTGGTGCAATAAACACACAACCACACCTCACCTCCCACACACAAGTACACACACATTTAAAATGACAGTTAGTGGGGTAAAACAGAGACGTGATGTGCAGCAGAGCTGCAGGATTTGTTTCCTATCCTGGAGAAGCAACAGAACAATGAAGTGTAATTGTTCATCTGGTAAATGGTTTGTTCTGAAGTAGTACATGCATGAATCACCTAAGAGTATATAAAATAGCTCAAATGGGTTCTTCACTGCAATTACTTGAATGGTACAAGCTGTACAGCTGCAGGTGATATGAAACTGCATAAACTATATGGTACAGAGGCTGTTGGAAAATAAAGACCTATATGATTTTCTAGAGCTTTGATTTGTTTATTTGTTTGGCTAGATTTTTTTATTTCTCTCATTTTCCATCCTCCCCACAGAAAGACGAGCTGGATGACATCCCTATCGAGCTGAGCAAGGTGCAAAGTGTCAAGGTGGGCAATGGCACTGTCAGTATCTCAGTCTAATCTATCTTAGACTGCTCCAAAACATTTGCAGATGACAAACACAAAGACTGTGACCACAGCTGGACAATGTGCTGTATGTGTGAACTCTTATATATGCAAAGTAGAAAAGACAGGAGCTAAAATAAGTTGAATCCAATGGATTCCAACCACAGTGCATGTGTATCAATGCCATTTCACCACCCCATCTACTGCAGTGCCATCATCATCATTTTCATTAGTGTTTGTCTTTTTTCTTTCTATAGGTTGTAGCCAAGAAGCGTCGCGATCGGAGTCTGCCTCGGGCCTTCGAGATCTTCACTGACAGTAAGACATACGTGCTGAAAGCTCAGGATGAGAAACATGCTGAAGAGTGGCTGCAGTGCATCAATGTGGCTGTGGCTCAGGCCAGAGAGAGGGAGAGCAGAGAGGCCACCACCTACTTGTAAGAACAACACCGATACCACCACGGACAGAAACATTTAGGCGTGCACGAAGACTGATGACGAAAGACCAAAAAACGTGCCATGTTTTCCTACACGGAACCTCTGGAGCTCTTGAACATATTGTATTAAAAGAACACACAACTTGCACTGCCAGTGGCACTTCAGTAGCACTGTGACTGTAACAATCCTGATGATGTTGGAGCAGCTTTCAGAAACAAAGACTTGTCACTTGTTGTGACTTATTAAACCAGCAATAAACAGACTGGCTGTATGTGTGTCCCTGCCCATAATCAAGGTGGTTACATGACTCCCTATACTTGACATTTGCACCAAGGACCTGCATTTGATGCTATAAATTTGTGGATCTTCTAAATCTAAATATTATAGTAGATAAGGGTTGAACATGATGCTACTCATGACATATTATGAAAAGCTTCACAGGAGCATACAGTCTGGAATATCAGCTCTAACGCTTCAACCTGGAGACTGCAGTGAGCTACAACAACCTAACAAAACCAGCATCTGCAAAAACTTGGGATTTCTAAGTTTAAAGGCGTACAAAGACTGAGCTGCATCTGAGTGCAGAGCAGTATTTAGCAATAAAGACTTAATAGAAGGACTGACCTCGGAAGGAAGGACGGAAGAAACTTAAGAGTTTCTTGTGAAAGCAGGAAGGATGAAGAGGAGTCTAATGGAAAACAGATGGGGAGGGCATTCAGTACTGGACTGCTGTGTGTGTGTGTGTGTATACATGTCTTTCTATGGTTGTGTGGACATTTTAGCTGGTTCTCAAGGCCAAAATGTTTTTTTTGGGGGGGTTAAGACTTGGTTTTAGGGTCATACACGACATGACTGCGTGTGTGTTGGGGGGGGGGGGGGGGGGGGGGGGGGGGGGGGCTGTATTCTTAAAGGAATAGTTCATTTTAGGAAAATCATGTATTCACTTGATTAGTGATATCTATTTATGTCTATAGTAAATATGATGCTACAGTGAGAATATGATTTGGTTGGTTATTAAAGGTAACCAATCCACCTAACAGCACCTCTAAAGCTAACTAACCTACGTTTCAATAGTTGAATCAGTATGAAAACCAAACTAAACAAATATGACAAGTTGTAGTTTTATACTGGGTTAAACATCAACAGCTGAATTGCAGACAGATCCATGGCAGCTTTTTCCCCCATACCCGTCTATGCTAAGCTGCTAAATGAGAAATGTTCCGTCCAACATAAAGAAAAGAGTTCTCACCCAATTTTATCTTGCTGCTTTTCTACAGTGACTTGTGAAATAAGCCCCTCAAGGGTCTGAAATTGTCAGATTTCTGTTTTTTGTAATCTTGAGACTCTAGTTCGGGCTATTTTGGCCTTTCTCAGACAAGAAATGTCTGCAACAACTCACTCCATGTTTTTACAAGGAACAATGTCAGCCCCATTGTTGCTTCACAGTAGAGATTAGACCACAGAATTTCTACACAAGCAGTGAAGTAAATTAGTGCTTTCCTTGGGGATCTAGAAACTGCCAGTTTAGTCCTATAGATTTGACAATTCAGTGAAAGGTTTTGTTTACACAGCGAGAGAATGAAGGTGATTTCTCTCTCTTTTTAAAACAGGCTTTTTTTCCTTAAAGGTTAGAGTTTAAAAGCTTGTGTGTTTCTGTTCTTTTGTTGAAACTGTGAGACTGAATGGTCCTGTGCATCTGACTGTTAACAATTAGTGCTCACTTCTTTAGATTTCAGTCAGGAAACTGTCCTGTCTTCTCTACTGACTCGCATCAGTCCAACTTTCCACCTGACAAATTTCAGCCTATGGCAATACCTGCAGTATGTGGAGTCCCGTACTGCATTTATGTTACCCACTGACCAGGATGCAGATGACAAATACATCTTCACCCCAAACTTCAAACTTCCTGCATTAGACGAGGGTTCATGGTGGACCGTGACAAATCAGTTATTTTATGATGTCTGATTTTAATCTATATCTGGATCCACATCTGGGGTGTGTGTCTGCTCAAAGATAAATGCATAGCTCTCCTCACATGCTTGTGATTAAATGTACAAAATGCACTATTCAAACTATATTTTAAAAAATCTAAAGTGTCTTTATCTGAGCAGATTTTCTTCTCTGCTCTAAAGCTAAAACCCTGTTAGCTGTGTCCATGCAGTCATGACAGTGTCAGGGTGCCATCATGTCTGTACAATGCAATGTTCCTATTTTTAGCTGCAACACCTACATCATGTTTATTTTTATCTTCATACTCTCCTGCCCCTATTTTTAGATTTCTGACCTAGATACTGGGCCTAATGTCAATGGGAATTCCCCATGATGACTGCAATAAAGGTTTTTCTATAGTAATTAGAACAAATATTTTTGGCCTCACTAGCAGAATTACAGGCTGTCAGCTGATCCACCACATTGGTACAGACTGGAATATCTCAGCTATTGGATGGACAGAGAGGACATTTTGTACAGACATTCATGATCTCTAGAGAATCAGCTTAAGCAAACCAAAATGGATCTCACATAACCACAATTATTTGTACCAAACCAAACAAACCCAAGTAAAAAATTATTTTAAATGATTTTTAATTCCTCATGACAGGTTTAGAGCCTCAGGACAGTAAATGATTGTCAGATGCTGTCGTTCACAGATTCACATACTAAATAGACAATCAGTAAATGTACCATGAAGCTGACTCTACCCTTTTAGTTGACTGGTGTTTGCAGCAAATGCCTGATCTGATGAATGTCAAAGTTGTCTGAAAGAAACAATGCAAAGACTCTGCCTTCATGCTGCCATGTTGGCCTAGTTTCTATGCCCATGGGGCCAACATTTTTAGCCGAAGCAAGAAGTTGTTTTAGGGTACTTTCCCCTTAACGAAAGGCATCTGTAGGCAGCTGTGTAAATAGTCCACAGGACAGATATAGTAGCATCTTATCCATCACACACTGGAGACTAGCAATTTACTTTCACTACCTTGAAGCACAATGAGATCACAGTTATAGTTTTGAAAGCAGACATCAGGATGAAAAGTGATGAAAATTTCAACAGTCATACAGACTATGTGAAAATTATTGATGCGTATATAAGGATATAAGTTATGAATGTATAAAACATTTTTGAGCATAAATATTAATCATCTGTAAAGAATCATAGGAAATATAGATGGTTTTACTTTAGAGTGGTTAATAACATTTGATTGTATGTGATTTTTGATATAAGGTGAATATTTATTTTTACAAGTGCTATTGTAACACTTCAGTCATTTCTGGGGAAATGTCTTCTCTTTTTTCCCCCTTGTTTTCTATTACTGACTTAACACTGTAAAAAATGAATGCTGTATTTTACTGACATTTAACTGGTATTCATATGGACTGTGTATTTGCCTATTGTACATTTTGCATGTCTGACACTGCTTTTTTGTCTTTTTCCTGACAGATTTGTACAACAAAACATTTTCTAGTGAAATCAATGAATCTCTCCAGTCTGTCTTTCTGTCCTTTAGCCAAAAGCTCTGTCTCGTAAATGCACTCAACAAAACGGATGATCCCGCACATCCAGAGAAACACTCAGAGATCACTGCATTACACCCCAATAAAAACTCCAAAGCCTTCAAGAGCGGATCTCTCTCCCTCAGTCAGTTGGTCGACATCATTCAAGTTCAGAAACCACTTTCACACATCATCTGGCTAGATTTTTTTATGTCTCTCATTTTCCATCCTCCCCACAGAAAAACGAGCTGGATGACATCGCTATCGAGTTGAGCAAGGTGCAAAGTGTCCAAGTGGGGAATAGCACTGTCATTATCTCAGAAATCTATCTTAGACTGCTCCAAAACATTTGCAGATGACAAACGCAAAGACTGTGACCACAGATGGACAATGTCTGGAGCCTGATCTGATGAATGTCAAAGAAACAATGCAAAGACTCTGCCTTCGTGCTGCCATGTTGGCCTAGTTTCTCATCTGAACTGAGGTTGGCAGAGCTGTCATACCTGTCACTGTCACTGAAATGGAAACAACAGTTAGATACTGAGTCTATAATTACTGCATTATCAAGACCATTCCTGTTTTGAGAAATGGAATCAAATATTAAACTGATCCCCTTGGTGCACCTGATAAAAGTACATTGTTTATTTCAGTTGTTTGGTGCCATTCACATTCACTCTAAAAACACAGATTTACCTGTATTCTTTCATTCATTCACCATAAATATCACCCTCAATTCAAACCACATTGTCTGGCATAAAACCCTAAACCAGTGTTTATGTAATTGCTGAAATATAGCAAAACCACACAGAGTTTATCACAATAAACCCCAGCATGAAAACACATTCTGTGCCTCATTGTCTGTGTTCATATCCAGAGGTTTAGAAAAATGCAGCAGAACTGGGGAAATAAAAACCTTAAATCCTCATGCTCCATCAGCAGCTACATATCACACAACTACAGGATGTTTGGTGCCACTTACTGCAAAACTGTGTTTAAAAGGCTTTAATGGCCAGTGGGCCTTGTGCCATCTCTGGACACCTGCAGGTTTACAATTAGATTTTGCCAAGAGAAACTATTCATATGTGCTGTATACTGAGATATTGGGATGTTTTAACAAAGGGCATGATCACAGGACACCTAAATACAAAACAGATAAAGCCTGGACTCATTTCAACTAAGCTGAGAGCTTTCACATTTGAAGTCCCTACACTCTCATGCTCCAAACACATAGACCTGGGGAAAACAGGTTACTTTGGTTTTCAAAGCCTATTTTCCATCATCAACCTACTGTCCCAAATCCACAAGACCACAAAAGAAACTTAGCAGGAACAACTGAGATAAGCCATCAGAGTATCAGAGCCATCAGAGTATCAGAGCCATCAGAGTATCAGAGCCATCAGAGTATCAGAGCCATCAGAGTATCAGAGCCATCAGAGCATCAGAGCCATCAGAGCCATCAGAATATCAGAGCTATCAGAGTATCAGAGTATCAGAGCCATCAGAGTATCAGAGTATCAGAGCCATCAGAGTATCAGAGTATCAGAGCCATCAGAGCATTTCCATCAGAGCCAAAGGAAAGGTCTCCAGACCTAATCAAACCCAAACTGAAAAGTCAAACCATCAGCACCTCAGTCTCACGTCCTCATCCAAGCAGAGAACAGCTGGACCCTCTGAGGCAAAGCCAAACATTACAAACACATGTCATTAACACACAGTGGTAAACAAAGCAACAACCGGTGGTGCTGTCACTGTGGCATCACATTAACAGGACTGACTTACCATGGGGCTTTGTGAAGGACGACACTGTGCCTGATCATGGGCCTGGAGCTGGAGATGATTTTAGTAAAATCCAGTGACTGTGAAGTTGTTCAGATGATGCTGCTTGACGACCGGAGACATGTTTTAATCCCATTTGTTGCAGAAAACATTGCTCTGTTTCAGCTTCACTTCTTTCTAAGTTTCGACTGTTCTGACTGGTTCATTTTCTGAATCCACAGCAGGCATGTTTCTCTTTATTTTTAAGTTACATGTGTAGGCCCAGACCAGTGCCCAGGTGTCTTCACTGCTCCAGTGAACCTCCACCCAGCCTAACTAGATCAGGGGTGGGCAGCTCATGTTCCCAGAGCCACTGCCCTGCTCCTGATTGGCTGAACACACCTGAATCAGGTAAACCACTTATACATAGGGCAGGGATGGTTGGAAAATAAGGCCAGAGGCCCTTCAGGAACATGGGGTGTCTACCTCTGGATTGGACGGTTTAATGAGGGAGGATACATGACAAACATCTGTATGGGGGTGTAGGACATTGGGTTATCATATTAATTTGGCAATTCTCCAATAATAATCCCCATAATAGTCTATTATGTGGGCAGTGTGAGTCTAGTCTGTGCTTTGTGGGGATTCACACTGATCAGAGTACAGAAACCATCATAATGTCACAGCACCAACTCGTAGAACTGATTGTGTCTGTGAGCTGCCGTTGAACACGATGTCCTACAGCTACAAACTGTCCAGCCAGTTTTCATTATTATGATGTGACTCCTGGCGACCTGCCCCAGAATCACACTTCTCTGGGCAGATTCACTGGAGCAGCCTTTAATTTTTGTGTAGTAATTAAAGTTTAAAGTTAGTGCATCTTCAATCTGATCTGATACCATGGTCTCTAAGAAAGAGACAGCTGTCCTACACTGAGGGCAGTAGTCTAAGCAGTTGACATCAAAGCCTCAACAAATCAATCAATCAATTTCAAACTGTCTGCACTGCTGGTAGGAGGTCAGACTTTGGTTATCAGGGTGTATCATCTTACAGAGTACAAACTGAATGACTGTCAACCAACTATTGTTTCTCAGTGGTGTGTTTGACCCGTCACTTGCTCAGAAAAGATTTACAAATCTATCGGGCAAACAGCCAGGTCACATTGGATATATCAGCGCTGAGAAGGTCATGTTGTTTCCCAATGCTCTGGCAGAGTGCACACTATCTTCCTGTTGCACAATACGTAAAGCAGACAGAGCAGGCCGCCAGTTTGCATGTGTACCGATGTGTGTCACATCAGATGTAATGATGAAGTGCGTAAAAACTAACAGACTGCAGAAACTTCGAGACAGAACAAGCTACTTTGTCACAGATGAAGCTGTGACATGAGCGAGGACAGGGAGGGGGACAGTGACTGCACCAGTGAGGGGAGACAAATGATGTTGGACAAACATCTCAGCAGTGGCTGCCCAGAATCAGTACAACCTTTTAAATGTTATAAAGAATAGAAACCTGTAAAAATGTTTAATAAATATCTCCTGTATTCTTCAGAGATGACTTCAAATGATTTATAGATTGTTCATACATTTACACATTTAAAAAGATGTCATGGTGGCCAAGTGGGATTTTAATAAGTCCAATTTTCCTTTCTTTAAATGCTGACGCCCCTAAATTTGATCTGCTCTATACTATTAGGATTATCTGTTATAAAAACCCAGTGACAAGTTGCCCTCTATGTGTAGGGAAGACCAAGAGCTGTGGTATTAGTGAGGCCAACAGCACCCTCTGGCTGCTACACAATTATTTAGCTCAGCATTGTTTGATTATGTACAAGTGTGAAGACAAAGTTAGTAATTCACAGGTTTTAAATCAAGTAGATGCCTATTCCTCAGTATGTGGTTTTGAGTCCCATGCAGGTCATTGGCTCAATAGAAACTCCAAGTCATCGCTGCTCACACAAATATTTTGTTCAGTTCATTTTATCAAAACAGGCACTAATTCAGAGAAGTATTAACAACAGAACAATGGCATAACTCATTTATTACTGAATAAAAATTAGACATGCAGACTAAAAACCAGTGTAACAAATTGACAACCCTAAAACGTTCTCAAGTCTGCATCCTGTTGTAAAAAAATAACATAACCAGATTGCTTTTTGAAACTGTACAAAACAGCTTTATCAACACGTATCTGTCCAAAGAAAAAACAAATAACCACTTGCCTGCCAATCCCTTGATGTGCAAACATTGATCTTTCCTGAATGATCATTTATATTATACATTTATTTATTCAAGCCTTCCACTGAGCTGTTTGCTTTTATAAATCAAAGCATTCATTTTGTCAGCAGACATCAAGCCATCTTTACACTGTAAATAAGTTCCTTTTCCCCAAAGTCCATAACTTGACATGTAAAACCAAGAACATAAGGGCAGGCTAGAGGGATGGTAGAGGTGTGTGTGTGTAGAAGAGGGGTAACAGAAAAACAAATCAAAATAGAAGAGACAAGAGGTCTGAGACTGATGTCACATAGTATTAGTACCCTTCCTCAATCACTGATGATGTCTAACCAAGTGTGTGTGTTTCGGGGGTTAACACTTGAAAACCTGCCAACTGACCGCCACTTCTGGTAGTCACAAAGCCTAGGTTTCTCACATGCACACATCCAAATATCAGCTAGTTGTGCTGTTGTGTTGAGTCGAAGCAAATGATATTCTACCACCCAGATATTTGTGCATTAGAAGCCCTGTGCAGGTTTCAAGCTATTTCAGCAGTGTTTCTATAAATGCTTCTGTTTGTCAAGGCTTTATTATGGTTTTTCCTAGGACAAAAATGAATGTGATTGAAGGTTTTGATTGAAGAGAAACTGATTCAGTTTAAAAGATCTTTTACAGAATGCATGTGAGAACCCTAGGGACCCAGCTCTGTTGGCATGAAGCAGATAATACCTAAAATTAAAATCAAACTTGGCGTAAGCGCTAAATGCAGAAGTGCAGCACTCTGCTTCTCTCCCCTCAGTGTGCTATTGGTCACTAGCACAAAAGGTACCAGATATTTGGTTATCTTCCACATTAGTTTTGACAGGGAATTGTATTCAACAGCATCTAGAGTACACGCCAGATCCGATTTTGAATATACTGAAAACATTTCAGTGACTATCAGCCCCAGAGCAAGTCTATTGGCGCGCGTGTGTGTCTCAGCGCCGATGGCGGCTATGTCCTGAGTGCCCACTACTACCGTGGTGTTTGCTCTTGTGGCTACGCTCCCTTTCTCTATCCCTGTCATAGGACCGAGATCTGTCCCTGTCCCTCCGTTCTGCTCGGTGACCACCTGCTCGCTCATGTTTGTGTTTCTTCGAAGAAAGGTCAAAGGAGCTGCGGTCTCTGTCTCTCTCTCGCTCCCTCTCTCTGTCCCGCTCCCTCTCCACTTTCACTGGAGTGCGGGACCGTGACCGAGAACGTGAGCGCTTCCTCTTGTGACCAGACCCTCCGCCTCCGCTGTTGCTGTGGCGCCCACTGGGCTTGGAGTCATTGTTGCTGTGATGGCTGGTCTTGGACTTCAGGTGAGGGAGAAGGGGTGAGGGCTGATGTCGCCGAGGTGATGGGCTGCGACTATGAGAGCGAGAACGTGAGCGAGAACTGTAGGTCCCTGAGCGACTGCGCCTGCTATTGTAACTGAAATAAAGAAGAAAGAGGTGATGAATACATTTAGTTGGTTCAATAAAATGCATATCCCTTACACATGTGGGATAAAGAACTATATCATCATGCAAGTGATCTTACTGTCTGCGAGGGGAGCGGGATCTAGACCGAGAACGTGTTCTTGAACGAGAACGACTTCCACTCCTGCTGTTCCTGCCTATCTTTGCTTCCTTCCTCAATCTGGAAAGAAAGATAGATTAGCCTTGTTATTAAGACACAGATCATTTTGTCAGCCCTACTTAATAAAACAAATCAATTTTAATTAAAATGTCCCTAAATGTATCACTGAAATATCCATCCATGATCTATACCCACTTACCTTTTTCTTTTAAAGATTTTAGACATTTGCCACAGCTAAAAAAAAAAAAAAAAAATCAATGACATCTATCAGTGAAAGACCAGGGTTGTCTTTATTTCGTACCCATTGTGCGGACTCTTGTTGAGCTGGGTCCGGTTGTCTGGCTCCTTCTTTACTGGTTTCATGGTCTGGGGGTTTGGGGACTTCTCTTCTGCCTTCACCACATTTGGAGAAGAGGGCTTTGAAGCAGGAGAGAAACCACCCAGTGTGGACAAAGCAGGAGTACCATCAGGGTTCAGGCCTTTGGCCTTCAGCTTAGCCTCTGCCAAGAACACCTTCCTTCGCTCCACCTCCTTCTCCAGCTGTTCATAGTTGGGCTGCGGAAGAAAGTACACTGTTGGTTTACACAGACAAGTGAACAAGTGAGTACTGGCTACAGTGAGCAGTCAGGGTTATAACACTAACAGCAGTTTTTCTGCTGGCATATACAGCAGGAGCAGTTGACAAAGTTACTTAGACACACACACACCTTCTTCCTAGTGTAAAGTTTAAGGGTGGTGATGCAGATGTCTTTTATCTCATCTTCACTGGCTCCAAATAGCAGGTACCAATGAGGTCTGGATGGTAAAGGTATCTGGGAAGAACATGAACAATGAGTTCACCATTTGAAGGTGACTCTATAGCTAAATGATTTAACCTGAGTACATTTGATGTGAACCATAGACTCAAAATAAGCATTCATGGCAAGATAGAAAAAGTAAGTCAGCATTTCTTCTTACCTGCAGAGCTCGGGCAGCAAGGTAAATGCAGGCACAGGCGATAGTCTCCACTTGGAACCTCACAAAGACATTTGTTCGCAGGCTATCGTTCATATAGTTCCTGAGGGCAAAAAGAACACACAAACAAAAACATAGCATCTTTTCTACACAAAGCCACCTCTCAGCCATACCCCACAACTTTAACCACAGGTTTTTAGTGCAGGTCAATAAGCTGCATCATTTACTCTATATTGCACTCACTCCTGATCAAGGCTTTATATTTTGATCAAGATTTATATTTATCCTTCCCTGATTCCAAAGAAGCTGAAATTCAACCAAAACTGTAACTGATCACAGAGAACAAGTTAACATTTATAAATTTCCCCATTAAAAGCTGTGACAGCATTTTATGCTAATATTTAGAGCTGTAAAGATTAACAGTTACATGTTTTAAATGGTGCTGAAGTGAGATATTCAGTTTGATCTGCCAAGTTTTAACTTTGTCCATTTCTCTCTGGGGCATCCATGCGAGTGCTGTATGTCACAGGTAAAGCATGACGACACAAATGGGAAATAATCTACTGAAAACCTGCCAAGACCATTTTACCACAATAAGACCCAAGACTAACTAGAGTTAAGAGTAATGATGACCGAGACAATGACACATGCAGACACAGATTAACAACATTCACTTAGAACGCACTTGGCACTTTCACACTGTTAGATCTGAGGGAATAGGGAGGCCTGTATGGGTGCATGCACAACAACTAATTTTTGGGAGTTAATGACATGATGTGATCAAATGATGGAACAGTGCTCTAATATGGAAACTGTATATTTGTATGGTTGCCTGAACTATAAAAATTGTGATTTTTGTAAAGACTGTAAAGGTTCAACTGTAAAACCACAACCACTTCCCACTTAATGCTTTCTGGCCATATGATGAACCTCACCACAATAAGACTACTGACTCTCCATGTCTGCAACCCCATTCCACTATGTGGCACTATAAGACTGATCTCATTAGATGTCAAGCTAGGCCTCCCTGCTTAAAGAGAGAGATCTCCGCTATAAAATAGATTGTGCATCAGTGGGTAAATGAGATAAGCCACTGAGAAAGCATTAGGAAAGACAAATGGTCAATGTGTGACTCAGGCACATACAGGGTGGTACGAGCATCTATGTCTTTAAACATAGAAGTCAAAGACAAAAACCATATGATGACAAAAAATCCTGATAAACTTTGGCTGATACAGATCCCACTCAGATTATCACTAACAAGTACTAAAAGCAGAGCAAAAAATACTAAAAAAAAAAGAAAAAAGAAAGAAACTCAAACTAATCACAAAGCAGTGAAACTTCCTTGAGCAAGTTCTCCATATACATACACTGTATGTCAACTTCGACCCTATTATTTTTATGTGCTGTTTGACAAGTAATTGTTGCCACATAAATTGCTTCCAATCTAACCTGCCTTCAACAAATAACCTGAGCCATATTTTGGCAGGTCAATCTATGTCAACACTATTACAGATAACACATGGCCGTTGGATTCTGACTGCTGCGTGGGAAACAGGTCCTTGGAGGCAAAACATGAGAACTGGATCAGCCTGTAAGACAGACAGATGTCTGGACACCATGTCAGTTGGGGATAGGACACAGTACACTACTGTAAATATTAAGAGGCAGGTAAACTGGTCAAAAAAAATTATTCTGTTTTTGCTAAGTTTACTTCATTGCTAGATGCAAGTAAACTAGAAAACAGATCTGTAGCTACTTGGCAAAAATAGGCATTACAGTTGAAACCTTTGTAGCAAGACCAAAAAATACAAATCCTTTTGGACACCCAAGAGAAAACAAGACGATGTTGGCTGTTGGGAAAGGCCCGCCCGCCCCCTTCAGTGAATCTCGGCATTGGGATTGGCTGTCTGGAGAGGGGCAGCCAGCCAATGGGGGGAGCTTCCTGAGGTCATGTGGTTGGAGGAGGCAGAGTTCAGAGGTTCTTTATGTGACTTACCAGCATGGACTACCCTTTAATCAAAGAGTAGAAAGAAAGGACAAAGTTAAACCAAGTTCCCTGGGCACCACAAATCAAACAGACTTTACAGCAAAGCCATGTAAGGGCAGACAAGAGAGTGAGAGACGTAACAAATTTGCAATAAAACTAATTGCGCCATCAGAAGAAACAAAAGGTGGAAGGGTTAAAAATGGAGTGAGGGAATGTCGTAGTCAGACCTGGGCAAAATGGCTGTTGAAAGCATTTCAAATTTGTGCTTAAAATCCTGATGGGCACTTGGATATCACTTATCTGACAGGTGTTGTTTCCACATATGGGTCTGTCCAAAGTTCCTAGCAGATAAATCAAGTGCTCTTCAAGTAATTCAACCATTTGAAACTTGTTCAACTTCATCTTTAGCCCAGGTCTGGTGGCACTTCTTGCAGACATGACACAGGTTGCTGCTGTGGGTGGATGGTCAATGGAAAACTGGGAAAACACTTACCAGGCCGTCTGGACCAGTGTCTGATTCTTTTCGCATTCCAGGACTTGAAGGTACAGGACGATAATCTGAAAACAAAATGCCTACATGTTAACACCACCAGTGACAGCTCTGGTATTGTTGACGTGAAACTGAACAGCATTACATAAATGAAATGCATCTGAGTGTGGCTCACCTTGTGTGGATGCTTGACGTGCACACAAAAGCCCAGCTCCTTCAGGACCCGACGTTCTGCTTTGATGACTTGGTTTTTGGTATTTATGTAGTTCTGATCAAGTATCAATGGACTTGGATTCCTAGTTTATAAAGGAATCAAAATAAAATACCGTTTTCCCCCTTTCGAAATAAAGGTAAAAAAAGAAAGTGCCCTTCTGATTTTCTTGCACTCTGCTTTTTTTTCTCCCCGTTTCAACCAACTCAAAGCAACTGGTTTTACTGACTGCATGCCTGACAGTTTGCTGGGGTTTGTGGACTCCTGTGGTTCCGATGAAAGCTCATGGGATCTGTAGATGGCACTTAACCATCCTGTGTCACAGCTTTAATAGAAATATCAACTTAGACCATCATCCATGTTCTTAACTGCTCTCAACATGCAGAAATCAGAACTTTAGACTCTACGATGCAAATCTAAAACAATGAACTGTCACTGTTCTTGCCAATTCGAATGTATAATGTGCATTTTAAAGGACTCCATGCCACCTTTGCTACAAACACTGAATTAGGCTGAAAAACATATGCCGGTTAAACACAGCTCATTTAAAATACAATGCAGACAAGAAGCTCTACAAATGGCATTGTTACAGCAATTATCACAGAACTACCTAATCATAGATTTCAAATATTTAACTTAGATGCATTCCGATCTATAAATACATAAAATATCCGCCTCTTATCTGATGCATTATTCACAATCTACACCTGAAGCACAAAAGCACAACTTGACTAATCCTTTAAAAAAAGACATCTGTCTAACACTTCGAACACAAGTGATCAGTCATTCAGTACTCAACATTTTCTGAACCAACTACAATTAATGGCCCAAATCTAGTATTTCTACATACGAAATAACAGAAATTTAAATGTTAATATTGTCATGCTACAAAAAAAAAAAAAAAACATGCATGGGAAAACCTTCAGGATCAATGTAACATCCATTACTAAAATAACTCTTCATTTCAAAGCCATATCTTAAAACTCAGAATTACCGGTAAATGTCAATGCTGATTCAAATTACCTATACATAACACTCAACTACAGTGCATGCACTAATCCAAAGATACATAACCTGAGCCAACAACAAGAATTCAATATGGTATTCTAGCAAACAAGTTGATGTTTCTATAAAAAGCTGTGGGTAATAGCGAATGGGGTTTTGCTCTTAAAGCACAAAAAATGCATGGTGGGGAGCAGTCAGAAAAGAAAACTACATTACCCAATGGTCCGCAGATAGACGGACAGATACCCAAAGCTTAAGAATGAACCACAGGAGTCCTCAAGGTGCCCCAGGGGCCAAGGACCTTCGGCCAACCTGTCATCCCCGATCCCAGTGCCCCGCGGTGGCTCAGACCACGGGCGTCTCCCACAGGAGGGGGTGGGGTGGGTCTGGGGGGAGGAGAGAGATCCCCTCGCATCATGGTTGTCATGCCGACTGCTTCATCTTACGTACCATTCCACATCACCCAGGCATTGGTAAATGTAGCTGGTCGCTGTTAGTTGGTTGCAAGGGGAAAAAAAAGCCAAGTTAATGCCAAGGTCTGTAACACTGACATGAACAGATTTCTATGAAGACAAAGGCACACAAATAAAGCAGTGTCACCTTGTCTTACAATGTTTAAACTGTTAAGAGACTGTTGAGACATCAATTTTAGTTTCATATGTTGACAATTACGCTTGTGAAACTACCAGTGAAGCGGAAACTGAAAAGTTTTAAAATGGTTTAGAGTACATGAATAAACAGAAGAGCACTTTTACAGCAAAAACATCAAAGTCATACAAAACATTGGATAAAACAAATGCAATGCAACATGTTCCAGCTTTAAAAAAAAAAAAAAAACAAACAAACAAGGAAAACAAACAAAAACAAAACCAACAAAAATTTTTTTTCTTCCAAAAGCCAAAAATACTGAACTCATTGCTGATGCTTACTTTTTGCCTCTGATCTGTCTCAGGTGGTGGAAAACATTGATGACATCTCGTATTCGTCGGGGCGCTTCTTCAATCTTGGAGGCCAAGTTGATACAAGCCATAGCAACAATCTGTTAAGACAACCAAAGCAAGTTGGAAGGAAGAGTTCAATGACTTTAGATGCAACCAGCGAGCGGCCACACGTGATAAGAGAGAACACACGAAGATGACAAATTTGTCAATGTACAGGAGGGTTTGGCAACATTCACACTTTGCATGGTATAATGTCATAGCTCTGGAAAAATGGCTAATTACTTTATGCCAATAATGACTTTGTACATGATGTCACTGTTCTGTTAGATCATATCTTAAAATGTACATTTAATGCTCTGTAACACTGGAGCTTATGCATATTACACACTTCCATCAAACTAAAGTGTCTCACTCTAAGGCTGGGTGAGTTTTTGATTTGATTCCTAATTTCCTTTATCGCGTCCTCTGTCTTATATCACTTAAAAAAAACTCCGGTACAACGTACCGACAACATGGCTGCCACTAACGTAGCCCTGACGTTATGCTATGCTAACGTACCGTTACGGTGTGACCGGCGGGCTGTCAAAGAACGCACTTACCTCGAAACTGTGCTTGACGAAGGACTTGGAGTAAAAAAAGCGATGAAAAAGCACTTGTCCCGTTGCCATTGCCACCTGTTAACAATGATACAAAACACGTCGCTAGTAAGTTTGTCTTATAAGAGCCTGCTTAGCCGCTCACAATGAGCCGCCGCCATTTTAGTTCCACCACGCCAACGTCAAAGAGCTAACATTAGCAAAACGCTAACAACTAGGCCGTGACGGTTGGCTGTTAGGGCAAAAAGTGTGAGTCTGTACAAAACACACAAAGACATTCTTAGTGTTCCATATTTAAACCTTTCCACAAAGTTTACCTGAGGTAACCTCAGAAGAATACCCGCCGACTGAATCAGTTCACATCCAAGGATGCGAAGGTCGGTCTCCGTGTTCAGGTCGAGGCCATCGAGCATCGACGGCGTCGGCGAAAGCCTTTCCTCTGGTATGAGCGAGTTGTCGATCGTAAGAAACACTTCCGAGTAAACTTTATCACCAATGAGGATGCCATCATTGTTTGTGGATGCGTTAGAAGACACAGAAAGAGGACCTGCGGCCATCGTCGCCCGAAAAACGACACTTACCAGCTCGAGCTCAGCCAGTCTCAACGGACAGACGGCGGAACAGGGCGGCTGACAAAGCGCGTGACGTCACCAACCTCATGACACCGAAACGTGTATGTGTACATCCGCGGTGGTAAAGTAGTTTCGCAATATTTAATGTGTCACTAAAAACAAGACGATTGTGTTTTTCAGACTCACTTATAATATGAAATGGAATATAACATGTATTGAACTCACACTGTTCATCAGTAATAAATTTACCTGATATAAAGTCTATGGTTTCTTGTGTACAACTGGTAATCTTGGGTTTCCTACTTACAAATAATGACAAATAAATCATAAAATTCATAAAACATTACAGTACATCTGATTCCAGAGCCATAGCCAATACATTAATAACAGTTTAGTCAACTACTAGCAGTTGTTATTTTACTTCTTATTAGTTTTTAACTATGAAGCTGCTCAGTTACAATTAGCTTCTTATATGAAACGCCACATGTTGCCAGTAAAATCATCTTATTCTTTTATTGTTTCCGAGATTAAGGCAACACAAGGAAGAGTCGCTGTGACGTCTTTTACGGGAAAGTCCAGACTTCTCACTACTACCACCGAAACATATCCTTCCGCCAATTTAAAAAGAGACGGGGAAAAGGATTAAAAGAAGTCTTAGCAACATTTCAAAGGAATTTATTAAGCAATAACTCTCTGTATGACTAATTTAAGCAACGTCTACTCGAGGTTGATAATAGCAACTTCCTACATTTGACCATTTAACTCTACAACAAGGCAGGTAGGGAGAACCAAGAAAATGTTTCCATAAAAATTGTGAATAAAGTTTTAACACTCTGGCAGTGACTGGGCCAAAGAAGGTGCAGCTCCATGTGAACAGTCAGGACATGGAACATTGTGTTCAGTCACTGTGTGGCCACCAGGATTTTATCGCCTAAAGCTTTGCATTACCTCAGAACAAACAGCAGAGAGAGCCAGGGGCCCACCAAGTGAGGCTCCTGAAAATTAGATTCCTCATGTGAAGCACTGGTTTGCAGGACCTAAAGAGGGTCTTTGTGTGAGGGCTCGCACGCTGACCTTGCCCTGAATCCCCACTGATGACCAGACGCAATACAATGCAGTACAGTTGACAGCAACATTTTACTGCCAACAAGTGATTTACGAGCCTACAGCATTGTAGTGTGTGTTCCTGTGAACGTTGCATATCTACAGTTATAAACATTTCTTTGCTGTTTTCTCCATAGGTTTGTTGACAGTAACAGCAACTGTCCTGCTTGGAGTCCTACAACCCAGGTTCATTTGGTAAATTGTAAACAGATTAATTGCAAATTTGAAAATAAGTCAAATAGCGGAGGCTGATCATATATTATCATGTGATTTTGAGGCTGTGTCTTTTAGTGTTCTAACTTTAACACCTCAGTTAATTTAGTTTATATCAGTAGTTTTGAACATTTTACATTGGCACCTCCTGTCAAGGCTTTAGTCCATTAAACAATGATTTTTCCAGGGTCAATATGTATGTGCATATAGTCTGTGTGTTAATGAAGCTATTGAAAGCATGCAGTCATGCAAACATACCACAAGGATCTAGTTTCACTACCTGTCTGATGCTCTGTGTGGGAAATAAAGGAAACACTCATGCACGCACGCACACACACACACACACACACACACACACACACACAAAGGCCTGCACACACACACACACACACACAGATTTACCCACCTCAGTTTTACTAATTGGGGGAGCAGAGTGAGGTCACATTGTCCGTCATTAATCAACACCTACAACCAGCAACCTCCCCCCCCCCCTCACTTACACAGTTACCACGACGACAAGAATACTGAGCATTCTTTCTGTAGTTGCCCGGGTGACACTAATTATAGGGCGTGGGAGGGCTCACAGGACGGTAGAATTCCGGAACAACCATAACAACGCAAGAGAGAGGCGTTCAGGGACGCCCTGTGACGAACAAGGGCTCAGTTACACACACACCACTCCCTTGAGCATGTGTGTGTTTGTGAGCAACTTGCACAGATTCCCCACGGACACGTGTGCATGCCTGCCCTGCTATGATAATTACTGCGAGGAGATCACGCTCCAAATGTGTGTATGGCATGCATGTGTGTGTGTGTATATGAGATGAAATAAACTGTATTCATATGAATGTTAGTGTGTGGGGGCATTAGTTAAAACTGAATGTATATGAGCAATCAAAACGCCATTCGTGTCAGTGTAATGAAGCTTTATGCTGTGTGCCTGTTACTCACAACAAGATGTAGGAGTTACATCTATTCAGGCCACAACTGTCACACACATGACCCCAGGCTCTCTCTCTCTCTCTCTCTCTCTCTCTCTCTCTCTCTCTCTCTCACACACACACACACACACACACAAACACAAACAAACCAGGAAGGACACCAATCAAGGGCATGAGCAAAGCACCAGTAAAAGAGCAGAGAGGAGTAGAAAAGGGAGAGTGGACTGGATCTGAGATAAAGTGAAGGCACAGATAGCTGAGGAGCAGAAGCTGAGAGGGAATTGCTTTTTAGTAACGGGGTCAAAGGGGTTGAATACCAAAAGAAGGCCACGGAGATTAAAAGAATATTGACCCAGAGATTTATGTGTGTGCCAGAGATAGAGAGAGCTGTTTGCATTTTGAGGGCAACAGAAAGTGTGTGGCGTTAGAGCAGAGAGTTTGTGTCAAAGACAACAGAGTCAGAACTAGGAGAGTGTGTTAATGCATCTGACTGGCAGACTGGCAGAGGGTTATCTCTTCAAAAACAGTGGAGGAAATAAAACAGATATAAAAGGAAAAGTTTAAAGGTCAAAGGTCAGAAGTGCATCAGTAGGGAGAATGTGAGCTGTTGTCAAAAGGTCAGCACACGTGTGAAATGAACCTTTTTTCATGGCAGACATTTTCACTTGTCAAAGCACAATACTGCTTATAGCCCTGGAACCAGCTCCACTAAATGACATACAGCCATCAAACCTTAGAGCCAACCACAAAGCATCCACATTCATTCAGTCATTTATTTTTATTTTTTGCCATTTTATGGATTTATGAAACATTGTATATTCCCCAAAGCTTACACAAAACCCCACAGACAATTCCCCCATTTCGTTCCTTATACCATTAAAACCTTTTTAAAAAGCAATCCGAAAAAGAGGCATGTTTTTTGCTCTACAAATATTAAACCAAGCTCAACTCTAGGTGTGGTGTGTTTCATGGATGTTTCTGTCCATAACAATATGGACAGAGACACCAGATGTGCCCTGTGCATGACAGTAGCCACCTGTGGTTGGCTAGGGCTGTCTGCAGTTTGTTAGACATATAAATCTCATTGGCACCTGAGAAGAAACTACAGATACAGTAGATCTACAAACACACCATAATTAAAGCATAACTCCCCAGCTTTTAGCGAGGCCTTAGAAATTAAGGTGGATGCCCGTGATGAACCTTTTGCATATAACTCAATGAAGTGTGATTTTTTTTCCCAAGCTAATTATTCCCTTGACACCTCCTGCATGCAGAAGCTAAAAACAAGCTGGAACATGCAGCCTGCTCATCATTTTCAATTGGCTTGTTTACCCCGACTGGTCAAAGTAATGCCCAGTTATAATTGGATGAGAATTGCTGTTATGCTGAAAACAGATCTGTATAATGGTTGAACATGGTGAATGTACAGCAGTGAACCAATACAGTTTTCTACTACTTTGTGTAGAGATTTGCCTCAGACCCAGTCCTGCTGACAATGCACACAAAAGTCCATAGATAAAAAAGAATAAAAATTTTGCCCATATTTCACCATATTTCAGTTTTAGCATGAGGTGTGCTCAGAATAATAAAAAAGTTAAAAAATAGTATTTCCAAGTCAAGCTCACATTTTTATTTGTATCGTTAAAAGAATACAGGGTTTCATAGATGAATTCACTTTATATTTCTCAAAGCAGAATAATAAATTTAAGTTACACACACGTAATGTCTTTCTCTTTCACATACTTTATCGTGATGACCATACAATTGATGTCCTTCAGTGGCATTATGTGATTACAACAATTGAGGAATGGTGGCATTAGGAAAGAAGAAATCACTCACTGGAGACTCATACACAAGCTGTCATGCATTTAGTAAACACACACAAGGCTACACAGTCACACACGCAAACACAGGAAGGTAACAAGAAGTCAGCTGCAAAGCATGAATGAATGCCACATTAATCACATCAAGGGATTATGTATTGTTTTTATAAAGGGGCAGTTAGGGATATTCTCACTGAAATAACCACAGCTTTTGGCATTTAAAAGATTCTTTTGGAGTAATCAAGATTTATTAGGAAATGTCACTGAAAAGCAACCAAATGAATCAAATGACTTCAAAATCTACATTTAGTTTTTTATTGGCACTCCATGGAACCAGTTTATTATGCATAGTAGAAAATTTACATTTACTCATCTGACACAAAGAGAGAAGCCAGAAAATGACATTTTAATGGCACAGAATGGTCACTGTTCTGTATTTCAGAACCCACTCTCCACACTGACCAAGGTTTTTAACACATGACCCATATGTGTGTGTGTTTTGGCAACCAGAGGAAATGTTGGCAAGATAAAATCATTATCATCCCACCTTTTCTGCGTGAAGAACATGCATGTGCATTGTCTTGCAAACAGATTGGAAGAGAGAGCGACACACAGGGAATTCAAACCAAAGGCTTTCCATGTGTGGCCGTAATTAGGGAAATTAGTTCCATGCCACACACACACACACACAGTCACACACGCACACTTCATGCATTTCTTCCATTCTATGCCAATTCATACCAAGTGTAGAGCAAGAGGAAAAGCGAAGCAGGGTGAGGGGGGATGGAAAGGCCTTGCACGGGGTGAATAATGTCAATAACACACAATGCATGAGGGGAGAGGGCCTAATTGTTCTATGTGTGTGTGTGTCTGGGTGCTTGCCTTACAGTTTCTTTTGTGCATGCCTGTCTTTTGTTCGTGTCGACGGGTGGCAAGGGACACACTGTCATGCTCCCTCAGCTCTGCCCTTGTGATAGCCTGTGTATATTTGCATGTGTCTGTGTGTACATGTGTTTGTGCAGCTTATGTGCGAGCATGGGTGTTTGCCTGCAAAATCCTGTGAGTGAGGATCTGAGAAAACAAGCTGAGTTGGAGAGTGTCTATCCTTGAAGTTTAATGGTGTACAAACAGGACTCATCGATTGTGTCTTATGTATTAATTGTGTGCTTTTGTGTATACATGTATGTGTACGGCATTTTTAGATAATCAGACAGACTAAATAAATATAAAATACTATTAAAATAATACAATTAATATTAAAATACTTTTTACATACAACACGGAAATAATGTTTTTTCTTTTACGGCCTTGCCTTTCTCTCCATCACTAAACTGACCTTATGTTTGACTTTGTTTACTGTGCTGCTCGCTTTCACACCGGGCAGTGTCCCCTCTTGCTTTATTTCTCCACCTAACACCCTATTGCAATTCCAGGAGTCCAAACTCCTCACTGCTCCTCGTCTGTCTGTGTCACGGCTTCTGTCCATATCTGTGCAGGCAAGAAAGGGTCGCAGCGTGTTTGGGGAGGTTGAAGAGCGAGTAAGAGGCATCCGAGTTTGATTATGGAAATTGAAGTGCTTGTTCGTTGATGGTGTGCGTCTTTCCATGGAGCTTGGAGGGGAACTGGATGAGCCGTGATGAGACGCTTGGGACCGGAGGCCAAGCAGCTCCTCTTGAGCTTTGCACAGAGCAGCAGTCAGCTCCTCCCTCTCCTCACACTCCCTTCTTACTGTCTCTTGGAGTAACACCACCTGGAGGGACAGAGAGTAGAAATATAATTTATTTCGCTGAACTGAGTCTTCTTTGAAACGACATTCTTTTTGTTTTAAACTTAAATAGATAACTTCATCTATGTCATCTTTAGCGATTAAAAAAATGTTTTTTAGGAAATTTGCTTTATTTTAAAATGTCAGATAAGAAAAACAACACTAACCCAAGTATAAGTATGTATCTAGCTTGTTTGTTTAACCTCCAAATTAACAGAAATGTAGAAACATCAAATGACAAGGCAAATGAGGACACACCGATTTAAACATCGTTCTTTGGAATTTATTGTAAAAAAGCAAGAAGCCCGTCTTACTGTCACATTTCCACCACTGCTCATGCCGACTGATTGATCAGTGGAATAATATGCGATCATTGGCAGCAGCGTGCATTGCATCAACCACAGGTACATTCAAGTGTCATTGTGCTCAGGCGCATAGAAACAAACACAGTCAGAGTCCAGTCTTAAAAACATTACATGAAAAAAAACACAGACCTAAAAATCACAACTGTGCAATACACATGCAGCTAAAAATACAGACTGATTAACTGTGCAGATGTAAATTAAGAATAACACAAACATAACGTGCATGTGTTCTCATTTCTCAAAATCAAATCACAAAACAGCCTGAAATAGACCATGGGTGCACAGTTAGTGAAGGGATGTCAATATGTGATAGATTATAAAGTTTACATTTTCAGGTCTACTGAGAAACAAGACCTCTTTGACTAAATCAAGTCTGATTAAAATAAACTACGGCTCTGGCCAGACAGAAGTAGGAAGAAATGGAAAAGCTTCTCACTTTATGTCCCGAGCCAGAGTCTGAAAATAAAAAGCTGCTCTCACGAGGATCTTTGTTCTAATTTTCTTTTACGTTTCCTACCAATACATAAATACTGCTCACTGGCTAGTTCTAAACATGGGTCATTTGAATGGTTTACATCATTATGATCATTTGATAACAGACATGTCATATGCAGTCCAAAATGGTCAGGTCACAGAAAGTGGAATTTAAAAGATACTTCACATTTATATTCTTAAAAAGACTCAAGCAAACAAAATGCAGGAGATGAGGACTCCTGTGGCAATTACAGATTGTATAACAGTTTCCATAATAGCTGTATTACAATACATACAACTTGACTGTGTTACATTTTGAAACATGAAAGGTGGAGCACTTCACTTATATCAAGATAATGATACTTTAACTAATTATACTAATTAAGTTGGCCACAAGTGAGAGAATAATGGTAAATGCTAAAATATAGTTACATAGTTACTGTAAGATAAGACTCCTGAGTGACTCAGTAATGCAGTTTATACAGCATTATATAGATAGAGTTTGCTCACACACCGACTCCCACCCCTACAGGAAAATAGACATGAACAAAGCCAGGACCAGTCCGCTATCCACCACTCTTCAGACCCAACCATTCTAAATGACGTATATTTTTTTAAACTGAAAATGTAATTTGGGAAATAGAAAATACAAAGTGTAAAAATGTCAATGTAAAACAGAAAATTCCAAATGTAAAATTAATTTTCCTTTTTCTTTGTAATTAATAATTATATATAATTCATATTATAATGTAATTATGAATGATTTTCTTAAGTATTAAAATAATACATTACTTATTTTGCAAATTCAGTGTTTATTAATTTTCAACTATCCTTTTTAATTAAAACTTTCATTAAAATATTTCTCCATATCAAACAAGGTGCTGACACATGTGCACATGTCTTGGAAAATCAGGCGTAACCTAAGAATAAGTATATGTTTAAGTGACACTGTAATGCCCTTGTCTGACTGTCTGTCATTGTGTGCACATGTACATACTGTATAGTGCTACCCATGGGGGTCGTCTGTACACACATATCTATGTCTGGTACTCGCTGTGAGGGAAATCCCCAAATGATGGAGGACATAGTGTATAGTGAATGTGTGTACAGTCACATGATTTGTGTGTACTTTTCTTTACGGGTGCGTGCAATGGCCAACATATGTTTATGTTAAAAAAAGGTGCCTATAAGTCACTATATCCATGTTGCATGCACAGCATGTCACGCCTCACGCCCAGTAACTGTGAGTTTGTGTGTGTGACATTGCACACACGTCTGGCAACCTCTTTTCTGTTTGTGTAGGAAAGACTTTATATGCAGGCATGTGTTAGATCCTGCATGTGTGTGTGTGTGATGTTGAGCATGCCAGGCTAGCTGTACAGAGAGACAGCCATCATTAGAGCCAGATTACAGGGTTATTAGATGGAAGTCACACGCAGACCCACAGAGCCCCACACTGTAAAACACATTCCAGTGGAAGCATACGCAGTCACACAGGTTTGCATTAAAAGGGGCTAGCACATCCAGAAAACACATAACCTTTTCCTTGCATGTGTTATGTATTCCGTGTGATGTGTGACCTCAATTCTGTTAATGAGAGGTTAAAGGTCAGGTGCCTTTTCCTCAAGACAAAGTGACTTTTTCCTCTTGTCCTGGTCCATCTGGAACAAAGCCAGAGAAGAAGGGATGGGAAGTGGAGGGAGAAAATCAAAGACAGGGAGGGGAGAGAGTGTGAGAGACAACCTAAAAAAGGAGAAGAGTTTGAAGGAGGGAGGAGAGATTCAGACTGAATGGGCCACTACCAGAGTGTGTGTTCTTGTGTATGTCCATGTGCATAGTTACTTAGCTTAGTTTGCTACTGTTCAATTCAATTTTCCTTCCTATACTGACCAAAGATTTTCACATTAGTACAAGATGAAAAACTAAATGTTCAGACCTGGCACAGGGTTAATGGTTATGGTTAAACAGGGACCATAGAAATGTTCAGTATTTGTTGGGACAAAGTTAATGGACAAATATGAAGAAATTGTATCTGTGTCCTTTACATTAAGGGCATGAGCATACTTCTTTTTTCTGTTCAGTTTTGTGAAAATGAAAATGATTATTTTCATGTATTCATGTATCCAAAAATAATCTATTCTGTGATATTTAAATGTTTGACCTAATTTGTGTAGTTCAGTTTAAAAAGACTCCCTTATCCCAAGCAATTGATTATTATGTTGTTATCTTGAAACTTGACTGGGTGAAAGGTCACTCATATGCTCAGACACTTAATGAAGAACATCACAACAGCATCTTGGCAACACAGAGATATCACAAGGTCATGATTGAAACCAGATTATCTCTGCCCAACACACACATACAAACATCCACAGATCAATAAAACTTTTACAAAGATAAAAGAAGCTCGGGAATAAGATAAGAAGTGGAACAGAAATGATGAACCAGAGTCCAAAGGGTAGGAATACAGACAGAAAGAAAGAACAAAGGCCATCTAAAAGGATTATACTGACTGACTGGCTTGAAAACTACAAACGCAGCACAGTATAAAAAAAAAAAAAAAAAAAAAAAGGGCCCCTTTAAATTAGATGAGAAAGAACAGAAAGAAAAGTGTGGTGGTAGAAAAGAACTGTTATACTGAAGGTTTATGAATGGCATAAAAGAGCATGTCAGCTGTGAAATTGGCATCAGGGCACCTTGAACTGGCTGAACCTCTCTGGACAAGCATGCCGAGCGGGAGGCAGTTGAAGAGACAGTGGATGAACAGAAATGGAGTGCTGTTAGAGGGCTGTCAGACTGCAGCAGTACAAAGCTGAACTGGATTGGGGGGCAGGTGGGGGGGGGATTGATTAAAGAGAACAGGAGGCAGTAACTTAACTCAGTGACCTTGGTAGACTAAGAATGGCTGCTCATTTCGGTATGAGCCTTTTCTGTGATATTGATTGGCTTGTATTAACAAATTATCTACCTTCTTTTTTAAGATTTCCTCTAAAATTAAAGCATCTTCCCTAACAGACATTAATATAATATATGGTTGAAAAAAGAGTGATTCTTGTTACACTGAGATCTAGCGACTGGTCAAAATAAAGCTGATCAAAATCTCATGCTTTTATTACTGCATGCTAATGTGTTTTTCCACCTCAACCTGTCAGTGTTGCATCATTGCTCTCAGACACTGACAGTGTGCTGAGCAAAACGCTTAGCTTTGCTAAACTTTGACACTAAAGACTGTTAGCAATAAATAGTATAAGAAACATTTAGCATTTTGAGCCAGCACTGACTGGCCCATTCACTTGTTAAAAAAAGCAGCAGGTCGTTTCAGCTGTCACAAATATACACTTAGCTTGTTGTTTAAACTGTAGCCAATGTCTGATTTGTTATTCTGGGGGAAGATACTCCACTTTTAACACCATTGTCAACTACAAGTGAGTGTGTTTCTGGCCTCCAAGAAAGTAATACGTTTTTTATTCTAGTGGATCATATCATGTTGGTTTCATATGACTTTTGGCTGTCACCCTAAAGGAAAAATATATGGCCTTAGGTTGACAGTTTCACAGGGTTTTTAATATTTCAAATTCAACAGCAGTTCCCCTCAGATCATTGTTTTGGATCTGTAGCTCACTCTTTCATGCTTTAGTTCAGTCTCATCAACCTCTTTCCAGGCAGTGGATGAATGTTTTAGCAAAAATAAAAATCAACAAACAAAAACACTAATTCACACACAAAGTTAACTATGTATTCAGGGGTGAACATAATGTAGAACATACTCCACATTTAACAGCTAATGAGCCAGACATTTCCCTTAGAAGTTGCCAGAGATCAAAACAGAGCTAAAAGTAGAGTGAATATGACTACAAACCAGAAATATGAATCCAAATGAATTTTGTTTGTGTCTGTGTGAATGTGCCACACATTCATTTTCATGGGGGTGATAATATGTTTGCTTATTTCACTGTCCATAAGTGAAAAAATAAAAACAAACATTGGCTTAAATTAAGTTTTACATTCTGCTGGCACATTATAACAAAAATTCTAATTTTCCCTTATAATGATGTAGAATGACACAGACAGGCACAGCACAATTTAAGAAAGATGAGAAGTAAACACAAGCAAAAGTTGAACTAGAGGGCAATAAGGTTGTTTGCTTCTTTATGACTGTGTGTTTGCGTATGACTGTGTGTGTGTTACTGGTTGGATAGGTGATATATGTCGTTGCAGCCACAGACAGTTGCTGTCAAAAGAGGCGCCCATATGTTAAAACACACACTGACATATACAAAGACAGAAATATACATACACAAAGTCTAGAAAAGCCTCTTTGCTCATCACTTTAGGATGGTCTCCTTCCTGTTCCATCTTTGTTCCTTTTCAGAAACTTTTCTCCGTCACTCTGTTTCATTAACTCCCACACAAATACACAGTTCCCATCCTTTCATTGCTTCCTTCCTTCAGGCTCTTTATGTACATCCCATCCTGCTTCCCCTGTGCACTGCCTGCCTCTTTTCCCTTTCTGTTTCACAATTTAATTCAGCACCATTTGGATGTTGCTGGCACAGAAATCCATCACTGCACACTCTGCTGCCAAAGCAAATATGAACTCTGTCTGTCTTCATCTCTCTCCCTCTCTCTCCATCTAAAACTCTCTCACTCATTTCCATTTGCTGTGACCACACTCATACTCACTCCCTTACTAAATTTAATGCAGCTCTATTTAAATAGGGCTGGCACAGAAACACACCCGTGAGTGCACCAGTGAAAAAATTTTCCATCTTGATTTTTCTTGTAAGCACTTGACAGCAGCAACACACATGCACAGACAAATGACAGACACACACATATACACAAACACACACACCTCTTCTTGTAGTTCAGCATTCCTCTCAGACATCTGCTGTAGTTCAGCTTTAGCTTGGCTCAAATGTAGGGCCTCCTGCTGTTGTGAGTGCTGAACCTCCTGGTGTAGCTCCTCCTCTCTCCTCCTCCTCTCCTCCTCTTGTTTCCTTCTCTCCTGCTCCCTGCTCCTCATCTCCAGCTGCAGCTTGTCTCTCACTCCCTGCAGTTCCTGCTCTCTCTCATTCAGCTGAAGAAGAAGATTCAAACTGGATTCAAACTGTTTCTTTTTTTTTTCATTTTTGGGAAACAATTGTGTCAACACATCAGTTTCAGTTCAGGGCTTTGAGTTGCTCTTTATAGTTTTGTTAATGTTAGCGATATATTTTATATTTCCTTTTCAACCCACAAAAATATCTTGCAAACATTACAGAGAATGCAAGACGACATAAATCGTACTGGACTTTTTAGGAGGTCTGTGTCATATGTTGGGGGCAGTATGTATTTTGCTACCTTGTCTAGATTTTGTACAGGAAGTGTGTGGGAGCAGTATTTGCAGTGGGGGCTGAAGAGGTTTAGTTGGAATTTTCAAATTAACTACACATGGAAATTTATTAACTGTTCTATTCTTAAGTCTGATGTTTTGGCTGTGTCACCCTTTGTGATTATATGTACAGTAAGTGACTATACTGTGGGTGTCTTTGCTTTCTGTCATCTCTCCCCAACCGTCTGGATTTAAAATCTCACAGAGTGCATTCTCTCTTTGTCTTTCTTCTTTCATTATCTTCTTAGTATGCACAGGAACTAACTACGGTGTAATCACACATTACATGTACATATGTGTGGGTCAGTAATCTGTAGAGTGTGTGTTCATAATGGTAGTTCCAATGATGCAGAAGGCATGTATGGGAATTTTTCACAAAATACTGCAAAATACTGTAAGCAGAAAAACACACTAACACAGACAGACATTACAGGATTGCATGCAGAAACAAAGTGGAAACTCCTGGTCCTAAGTTCCTGGAAGGAAAAAATTCACATAGAAAATAGAGACAAGCAGAAAGATGAACATAAAGGGAAGTGAAGCAGCCAAACAAGAACAGAAAAAGGAGAGAAGTGATTATTTTGTATTATTTTGTTAAAAATATTGTTTGATAAGGATTAAATGCTACAGATTACACACAGTATCTCACTCTTAATGCAATGTGATGTATTCACTGGTTACTTTCAGTTAATAAGTACACACCTTCTGCTGAAGCTGTGTACTGTCTTGCTGATACTGCAGAAGTAACAGTTGGTTCTTCTCTCTGTCAATCACCAGCTCCAGCTCCAAATCACTGCGAAACTTCTCCATCTGCTGCTTAAGGTGCAGTGCATTCTGGGTTCTCTGCTCTTCAAGAGCAGCAGCCAACTACAAAATTAAACGTGAAGACAAACAACACATTCAAACAGCAGGATTAGTGTGTGTGCATATTCAGATGCTAATAACAACACCACTAACCCAGACTTTGTCTTCTGAGACTTGTGACCATATAAAATATACTTTTCATCATCAAAAAGATTAATGTATATAGTGTGTGATGGCCAACACCCTAAGGCCTGTCTGTAATTCAGTGTCTTTAAAGAGGCTGTGAAGTGTTGATTTCTTCATGAGATAAACAGGAAGAAGGAAGGCCGCACAGACCTTTGTGTAACAATGAGGCAGACATAAGCAGACAGCAGTAGTATATCAAATTTCTGAGTAAAACATTTAAACAATATAAAAATGGGCCAAAATTAAATACATTCAAAGTTTCTATAGCTACCAGTGAAGATTTTTGAAAAGATTAAGCATTTTTTGATCAGTGCTTCTGTATGCATATTTTATCTCAGAGAAAAGCTGTCCTATCCACAGTCACTAACCTCTAAAGGACATTTTTGACAAATGTGTTATTGTTCTATGTTGTGTTATATTTCATTGGTGGTGAAAGCTCCAAACAGAAACACAACGCTTTTCATAATATATGAGGGGGATTATGGTTAAGACAGCTTTGTCACAAAGTGTGACAGTGACATAAAACACCAGCTTTGGCCCTTGTAAGAGTGGGGCTGAAGTTGCGTGTGACATATTTTTAGTCAGGCTTGGCCAAGGCCAACTTGTTTTTTTCCACCAGCACTAGAGATCAGACAAAACTGAGAGTCAGTGCCATGGGCTGGGATCACTGTGGCTATGAGTGTTTGTGTATTTATCTCTGTGTGTGTGCACTTATGCATGCAAGCGTGACAATAGAAAAATAGTGGATGAGGGTGTCAGACAAAAAAGAAGACAGATTGGCGTGTGAAAATGAGCAAATTTAAGCCTGTGCTTGTGTGTGTGTGTATGTGTGTATTATACTTGTGGCTTTCGGAGACTGTATGAGAAACTAAGATTGCGTGTGTTGGATCAAATAAGAAAACACCACTTCCTCTTTGTTACGTGTGAAGAGCATGGATGGTTTTTTTGTTATTATCCCTATGTGTGTGTGACTGTGTAAATGTGTGCATGTACACAGCTGGCATTTCTATTTAAAAGGTGCACTAGAGTGACCACTTCCTTTCTATGGGTATAAACCTATGTTAGGTCAGAAAGCCCAGAGGGAACAATAATTAGTATGAACGTGTATGTGGAAACGATCCTACAGTAGTGCACACATCAGTCAACTTATATGTGCAATATATGGTTTAATGTGTATTCTGTCACATAGCATGCGTTATATGTCACATATTTATATTTATTAAGTTTTGCATTTTTTGAGATTGACAATAAAACAGAATAGAGTAGAACAGGCCAAACATAATTCTCAGATCTAATCCGACAGCTCATCTTGCTGTGACTAAAAAACTTGATGACTATGGGTTTCTGTGAGGTTTTGCAGCAGAATTGGGTCAGTGGTTAAAATCAACTACAAGTCACATAAAATAAAGAACTAAACGAAAGAGCTGAAGTTAAAAGACATTCAAAGAATTTGAAAGACTCTTCATATACTGCACATACTGCAGTGTGAATGGTGTCAGCATATGAATTACTAAAAGATTTTAGTTAATAAACACACACACACACACACACACACACACACACACACACACACACACACACACACAGTATTTCCTTCTTAAGTAAAGGCACAGGAGCATTAAATGTATAAAAGCAATGGTTTCTCTATACAAGATTATGTTTTTTAAAATATACAAATCAGAAAAAAGCTAAATATAAGATAACAGTGATTTTGTGCTGTTTTCTCATCTTATTGGTGAATTTTTCTCTGCATTGACATTTAGCAAAACCTCTGACTTGTCACCAGAGAGGCAGACAGTCATACAGTGCAAGAGACAGTACAACACTGTTTGACTAATAAAAGACAGATTTGCTGTGTGTGTGTGTGTGTTTATGTGAGTACGTAGTTTGTCTAGTGTCAAACAGACTGGTGGTCTTGGAGCCCCATAATCTTATCCACATTGTGTGTGTCAGGATCCTCCCCATTAAACTCCTCTGAACTGTGACAATGGCTTGGACGCTGTCCTACATGTCTGTTTACTGCAACACACTGGAGCTCAATGTCTGCCGGTCGTAAACTGATACACCCATGGTCTCGAAGCTTATGAGTAATGTTTGATTTGTTTGAGTTCCCAATACATAATTAAAACATTTAAGTGATGGGCCATATGAACAATATCCAGTTACACAAGGCAATTAGATTATGGTACATTGGTAACTATTATAGTTAGATTTTCATTTTATTATACCATACATATCTCAGACAACACTGAAATACGTAAGACAGATGCCGACTTGCTAACAATGATTGGTGGCTCCAGCCTTATAAAGGAACCCATTGGGCTGTTTTGTCAACCACAGGATTAGAATGGATCTGGCTTTATGTAGCCAATACTCCACAAGAAAATTCCTGGACCAACCCAGATCCTACAAATACTACAAAGTGGTTTAAGACAGTCAGTATAGAGTTTGTTTGTTATTGCTGTTATTACTAAGGTTATTGTCTATTCATTAGTAGTAGAGCTGTTGCTTGTATGGGTAAAGAATTACCTTTGAGGCTATTTGGTGTCTGGAGTCTTCTTCCATCTTGGTCAGAACTCTGCCATGGGACTCTATCAATATCTCCCTGTAAACATAAGGGAAAAAAGCAATAATTAATTTATTTAAAATAAATAATTTTGTAAAGAAATCATGTGCTGCATGTAACATTTTTTCTCTCTTTAGCTAAACATCAACAAACATCCACAGTGTTGTGATACTTTTAGTATCAGCAACATCTGAAGCTATGTTCAAAAAGGCCCTGCACTGACTAAATACCTAAATTCCTTGACTTCACACAGCAGATGCAAAATCTTTCATCTGTTTCTAAAACCAATACCATGCTACTGTAAGTGTCCTAAGATTCTCATATGAGACCAAACAACATAGTCACTGCCTGCTTTAAGTTATCATACTTAACAACTTAAAACTTCCATCCATTCCAACATTCAAATACAAAATCTGAGTAACAGACAAAGGCATGAATGTTTTAAAAAATGGCATGCAGTGACACAGACAGACAGGAAAGCTTTAACGGTCTGTAAGTGAAGTAAGTGTAAAATACTCTTTTGCCTATATACACACACACAAGAATGCATTAACCATTTTAACAGTTCAGCACTTTCTGCAGTTGAATAGATAAGTACATCATCCCATCTGTATCTATCACAATCCAAAAAGCTCTGAGAATATTTACACATGCTTCTTTACTGGTGATCCTCTGAGCATGTCAAGGTTACACACGAATATTTAACAACAAAGCTCTTAGGTAACAAAAAGGAATAAGAAAGAAAAGAGAGGGTGAGATGGAGGTGAGATAGCTAGAAAAAGTAGATTTCATTGATTTGTAGATCTTATCTCCAAATAAATGTAACAAATGTAATTTCAGCAGCTGCTCTGGGTGATAAGATGTGAAGCAGCATAAATCTAAGTCCCACCAGAGACAAGATAAGGAACTGACAATTACCAATATTCACACAATGAGAGCATGAAACAAAAAGCTCTTTGAGGGAGCTCTCAAAGAATCTGAACACAGATACTGCTGAAAGTACACAGAACTGCAGACTAAAAAAGTAAAAAAACGCTTTGTATGTGTAAGCAGGTTCATCTGTGGGTGAGTATGAGGTAATGTGTAAGTCTGAGTGAGCTGATGTCTACGTGTGCACAAGTGTGCTCACTTGACTCTGTGTATATCTGATAGTCGAGTGGATGATCTACAATATAATAAAGAGCAGCAGCTACATTCCATCTCTTCCTACTCAGGGCAGACACAATATTATTCACTTCACTGGCTCTAGCTAATCACATCTGCCTACTCACCACACTCGAACATACACTCACACACAAATGTTTGTACAGCTACTGTATCTCTGTGAGGACACGATGCATTTCCCAGCCCGTTAACCCCACCTTAACCATCACAACTAAATGCTGAACTCTAACCTCAATCTAATTCTGTACTTAACCCTAGAAAAACCATGTGATAACCCTCAAACAGCCCTTTGAAGGTGTGTCAGGAAGTGAGGACCAACCATAATGTCCCCACTCCCATGGTATAAAACTCAACAATGTATAATTGTAGAAGAACACACATAAATACAAAAATAGATGCACAGCCATACATGAACACTCCTTTGCATTTTCAACTTCGGTGCCAAGATCTGACTCCTAAAGCACATTGAAATGTGTTACAGCCTCATTAAAGCATAATATTTAGTGGTAGATATAAGCTAAAAATGGATGTTGCCTTTAAGAAAGCATATGAAACTACCCACCCATGGGAAAACATCTCTTATAGATATGGAATCGTTATCATGTTACATGCACACCTCTACAGGACCATCATAATGTACATTTCTGCTTAGTTTTCGTGCCCATACTGCTGACTCTTCAAGGGTTTTGCAGTAAAGCCTGAGTTGATGAAAAACCCATACAAGTGAGGATTGAACAGTTTTATAAAGCTGAAGCCTTTTTAATATTTAAGGAAGTGCTGTGTGAGTGTGTCTGAGTACTTGCATGTTTGTATCTCATCGTCAGATAAAATTCTGGCTTCCTGGTTATCAAAACAGTAGACCTCTGCAAAGCTAGGTTACCAGAGATTTATAAAATTAACTTTTAACCTGTGTGTGTGTGCATGTATGTCTCTGCATGTGTGTTTGCCTGTGTGCGGCCCCCCAGGGAGTGAGAGCGTGCAAATTCACCCCTCAGAAGGAGGTCTGGGGGGATTATAGAAAGGAATGATGAGAAAATCTGGGAGCACTCTCTCATTCGCTCACACGCCAGGCTGCTTTTAAAGACAGGCGAGTGTGCATGTGTGGTGTGTGAGTGGGTGTCAGCGTGTCTAAAGTGAGCGGCTGCTACCTCATCAAAAGG
The DNA here is from genome assembly GCF_900324485.2 of Mastacembelus armatus. NCBI lineage: Eukaryota > Metazoa > Chordata > Actinopteri > Synbranchiformes > Mastacembelidae > Mastacembelus > Mastacembelus armatus. The sequence continues at coordinate 4,601,015 of NC_046645.1, read as the reverse complement.
CGCATTCCTTTTTTCCACTTTATGCTGATACAATCTTTGCGTGCTCATTTAGACAAAGCAGCGTGACTCAACTCCAAATGCTGTCCAGTTTTTACTGTAAACTCAAGGGCAATCATAAATAGTTTTCATTGTGCATGAATCAAATAATGTAGATCAACAGTTAACAGGAATCTCCACTGACATCATCTCACACTTCCTCTAGGTTTTGTTCAGGGACATAACTCTCCACCTGGAAAGGTGCTTATGATTTCAAAGTCAAAAATCTTCTCCTACTCACTCACTCACTTTCAAAGCAAGCACAGACTGCCAAAATGCCAAATATGACATATGAATTTAGAGCAACAGCAATTTATGACAAGTGAATAAAAAGCGCTGAGAGCCACAATAAAAATAAAGACCCAGACATGATGATATAATTCCTTCCACACTGGAAAATGGGCAAAATACAGAAACGAGAGAAAAAAGCTGCACGAGAGCAGTAAACATAGCTGGAGAATGTATCTTAGAGATGTGTTGCTGACATTTATCTTTTACATTATTTTATTAGCCTAATTGAGTGAAGCCTAAGGCACTAAATCACTTCTAAGCATAGGTATATGTAAAAGGAATAGTTTTTGCGATAATAATTTCTGTCCAGGAAACATTTCTCAGCTGCTTGAAACCACTTTAAATGAGTCCTCTTCCATTTAACAGATGGATGAGGAACCACACCGCTATTCTTGCCCTCTCTTGACTTTTAAATCTTTCACTCTATTCACTTTATGCAACTTCAGCTCTTTTTTCACTCTGTCCTGTCTTGATTTTAGCTTCACATCAGTTATACTGAATCAAGGGTAAGTTGTCATGCTTCGTGGGTGTGTGTGTGCATAGATCGTATGTGACCCCTGTGTCCCAGGCTGTATCAATTTATGAGCCAGGCAGTGTGTGAAGTAACCACTGTAACCACAGTCACAGTCTCCATCCCTCCCCCTGTAACAATCCCTCAATCCCTGCTTTCCACCCTCTCTCGAAATGTCCTCCCCTTCTTTCCTTCCCTCTGTGTGACCTTACATGCTCCTCTCTATCTTCCCCCTGTCCATCATTTCTTCATTCTCTCTGCTTCACTCTACTCCCTCCTTCATCCCTCTTCACTCATCTGTCTTTCCATCCCACAATCCCACCACCCTTCAGTCCTACCCTGGCCTTGGGGAAACTATTGTCTGCTGGTTGGTAAGCTTGTCTTTTCACTGTCACTTCACAGCTGGTTTTCATCAACATCTGAAACTGTTCCACATTAAAACAGCAAGACCAAAAGTCAATCTAACGACAATGGTGGAAATGATTCTTGTTATTGTAACTGGGTGACCTATTTATATAGCACATATTGGCACAGACTTAAGTTTGTTTTGACTTAGGTACTGTACATCAAAACAATACATATCATGTGTTCTAATGTCTGCATTGTCTCATTATCTTTACACATTCTAAAGGAGCTAAACATTACCTGTTCATGAAGGGGGAATAAATATATTGTTTCTTTCCACAAACTCCTGAAGTTTTAAAGTCCATATTAAATCTGCAAAGAGCTGATATATCTTATATATCTGTTATATATATATATATATAGATATAAGTGATATATCTTTAGCATTAAACACTTTTCTCTCTACAGAAATAATCACCACAGTTACAACTGTAATATATACACTAGTCCTTAAGCACAGAAAATGGTGGAAACTCATTTGGAACAGCACTGTGCATTGAAAGGGTGGCAAAGAGGATGAAGTTTGAGTTTTGGGTTGTGTGTGAATGGGATAATGATAGATTATATTCATAAAGGAGCGAGGTTTGGTAAGAGAAAGCACAAGAGAACTGGTGGTAAGGCATATACTGCAGACGTGTATGAACAAGGGAACAGTGTGTCCTTTTAAGGGTCACTTGAGGTCAGTTGAAATGGTCAAATCTTTTAACTTTATGACGAGCTAAATGGGAAAAAAGGAATTTCTGGAATGTGCGTACTTGCATGTATGTATGTATGTGTGAGTGTGTGTGTGTATGTGTGTGACTGCTTGCGGTTGGGACACAACGTGAGTACAGTCAAGTCAGTAATCCAACCCTTTTCTCTCCAAGCCTCTCTGAACATCTGAAGAAAGGACATTTGGACACACACATGCACGCACACAGCCACACACAGACAACTGGACCAACAATGGAACTTAGTTCAGTTGAGGACGACAAATAAGAACACTTGTGTGTCCCTTTGTGTCCCACCAAGCCATTAATAAGATCAACTGCTTAAATGAAACTATTTTTGCCTGGAGGAGTATGTTTTCACTTTCACGTCTACTGTTAGTATATGAACATTGGAGCTGTTTTCTTACTAACAACCCTCATGACCATAATCAAATCCAGAAAGACTTTAGATTGTAGACTCTTACACTCTGTAAGTTACTAAAAATAAAAGTGTTTATAAAAATCTATCATCTATTATTATCAGCAACAACAAAAAATGCTGTTTATATAATCTTTAAAAGGATAGCTTAACCAAATAATCAAATCAAAGGATGTTTTCACTAATCATTTCTTCTTGCGAGAGGACAGAAAATTGCATATAATAGTGAATAAGAATTAGATGATACAGAAATGATGAAAACACACAGACATCTGCACTGGGTTTGAGATCCTGAAACAGGAAAACAAAACCCTCTTATGCAAGATGATAGAAGGAGTATTTCCTATGTGAGGTCAACTCCATGACGAAGGTCATAGTTTGCAGTGCTGTCCCATAAACTTAAATGATATACTGTAAGAATAAACATATAAATTTGTCATCTATTGGTCTCTCCTGCACTACAACACATTTTTCTTTCATTGCCGGGGTGCTCAATTTATTACTTGGAAAGACAGCTGAAAGTCTAGAAAATGTCTTTACATAGCAATTTGTAAGTGTGCTTGTGCATTCTGTGGTTCTTCTTACATTTTTTATAGCATTCCAGTTTTTCTGATTATCCCAGTTAATCTATCATAGTTTAATGCATATAAATGTCAAGGGACACAAAAATAAGATCATCCTTAGGTCGTAAAGAATGTCTGTGTTTTTATGTAAAGATTTTTAAAATTATATTATACTTGCCTAGACATGCAGAATCACATTCTTATAAAGCAAACAAACAAATAAACAAACAAACAGCAACACTAATTTAAAGATAGTAAATAAAGATAATGGATCTGTTTTTGTTAGTCTGCTGATTTATTGATTTATGCAGATCTGGAGATCTGGGGGGAGGTTCTGTTAACTGCAGTGATGAAATGTTTGTGTTCTTTTGTGATCTTCTTATGCTTCTTTGGACCATGATATTTGTTGTGGAGGAAATTGGTGAAATGTTCAGCCAAGCTGACTAAACATTTCCTGTGTCCTGGGTTCAAAGGCTGGGCAATTGGCTTGACAGCATTATCTCGAGTCACTCACTACATCAGCCCTTCATCCCTGTCTTGCATCTCAGAGGCCAGTAAATTTGTAAGTCTGTCATCAAGGGAGACTCTCGGCCCGAGAATTTGAACCCAACATAGAGCTGTTGTCAAGCGAGCTTGGTTGACTGGATGATGTGTTTTATGCAGTTTTATTGTCTGGTGTCAGAGATAGAGGGAAAACGTGTTTTTCTTGCACGATTCTCACCGGGGACTGAAGTGGAGTGATTTGTGGCAAGTCTGCTCCTCACACAGAGACCTAGTCTAAATTATATACATAGGGAATATTCCTTCCATCTGCATTGTATACTGCAGCACAGGAAGCATGGCTGGCTTGTACATTTGTATACATCAAATAGGTTTATGAGACAGCAGTATAACCTATGACCATTAGCATCAAATTGACCTTAAGCCCTGCTTGGAAACACACCGACGGAAATACTACTCACTACTACTTATGAGTGTAACTCATGACCTTCAGTAATGACCCCTAGGTCCCGCACAAAAAGATAAACAAAGAAAGCATTTATCATGTATGAATGGGTTTTCAATAAATTTATTTTTATGCTCTTTAAATTTTTACTATTTTACTGAATATGTATTTATGTGTTTATTAATATTGTGTTAGTGTACCCCTAGTAATATAGTTATAAAATATAGTTTTGGGGTACAAAAAACATTTGTTTGAGTCGTTCTCATGAACACAGCCTTAGAGTGTGGCAACAGACATTATATGATCAATCAACACTACAGTAAAACTAGTGGTGGATGATAAGGACATTTAAATGCTAAAATGGGTTAAGAATAGATCCTGGCCTGTTGGGCTTGTAAACTCCATCTGTTAATCTCAAAAGTTTCATCAAGCTAAAAGCTGTCTTCCTTTGCTCATATGTATGTATGTGTAGGACAATGGAGATTGTGCAGTTTTGACCCAGTTACAACAGTTTGATCCCAGCTTAACTAAAAAAAATCCTTTGAATTTGTTTTTAAATTCAACAAGAGCTAGCACTGTGCAACAACCCTATGGTCTTAGCCCCATGTAACGCTATCTTCAAACACTGCTGCTCGGTGACATTTAGTCAATGTGATGAAAATAAAATAGAGAAAGCATTGAAAAGCATTTACACAAATAAACAAACCTAACTGCAGTGTTACTGCACAGTGTTCAGGGGGTGAGCCAGCCACACATACAGAGGTAAACCTTGTATAAGCAACTGGGCACAGATCCCAACACTATTAGAGTTACCCTCACTCTGCACTCATGGACAGGATTAAGCCTCTTAGTTCTGCATTGACAAGCTCACATACATAGGATTCTTGCGTGTACTCACTCCATGTCATCTCAAACACAAAGGGGCTGTAAAAATTTAACATTAGAATAAAACAGTTGATTTCCCAACAAGGGATTTAAACAGCCAGCAGTTTGTGATTGTGGTTTCATTGTTCACAAAGCAATGCAGTACTATGGTTGGCACTTAAAAGCAAAGCAGCCAATTTGAAACTGTCGTTCAGTATCTGATATTATCTTCCCAATATGAGATGAGATTCATTCTCTTTCATTTTGTGTTGCAAATCACTGTTAACAAGTATCTGTTCCCCAAAAAACTATTCCTTTTATAAAGACCAGTTTTTGCACCAGTTTATTACTGGTCTTACAATTTAAGAAGGTTTTTAGGTTAAATAGAACAGACCAGAAAACAGTAGAAGAGAATATGGTAGTGTGGAGCCCTGATTAGAGAAGCACATTAAACAGAGTAAACAGAGCAGAACAGCTATTACAATCGTGACCTTTGTCTCCGCAGCTCTCTCGTTTCCTGCTGGACCTTCTCCAAAGCTTTCCCCAGCCGCGTCACTTCCTCTTCAGCTGCACTGCACCTCTGGTTCATTTGTTCCTCTCTCTGTTGCCATAACAACAGCTGCTCCTGTATGGTGTCACACTTTTGTTGGCATGACAACCACCTCTCATGTTTCTCTTCCAATTCCTCTTTTAACCTGTTGAAAAGATGCAGGAGTAGAAATATGCATGTAAACAGGCCATGAGTATGCACATGCACATACACACAAATGTAAAACTGGTCCAAATTATTACACTACTAAAACAAACAGGAGAGTTTTTCCACGCAGGTCAAGCACCAAATCACTGTAATGTTGTTCTGAACTTTGGTATATCGAGGAATACTGGGAGGACGCATTTTACCTTATGCATTAAAATTGTACTTATATCAGATAAACTACTTTCTTCCTCATCTTTCTAGTGTCTTAACACAGAAACAATAAGGAACACTTGAATGTGTGTGCTTATGCTCATATCCTTCATTGTATGTCGTTGCATGCACTAACAGAGAGACAGAGCACAACTAAGTGATATCATTTGAAATTATCTTTGGAAAACTACATCATTGATAGGAATGACAGTTCAGTTTTCTCTCATCTACAGTAAAATGGCAGCGTGTTTATATGTTTTCTGTTTTAGGTTGTCATAAGGAGAGAAACTACTGGTGGATTCACAAAAAATTATTTAAAACCATTTGAAAAAAGTGACGCTAGACATCCTATTCAACTTAAAACCACCTATATCCTGAAATCGTGGACACTTGGGAGGATTGTTGTCTCCTATTACGTTTTCTGTCAGCCATGGCAAAGAAACGCCTGAAATAACCTCCACCCCTCCAGGGAGTGCTATTACATGTTGTGCTGTATAGAAGCCAGAGGGGGTGATCAGAGCCTGCTGTGTGAGAAAGAAAATAAATCAACGGTGCAATTGAACACACCTGGCTGCTAGTGGCTTTGATAAAGAATACCAGCAGAGATCCCATGTGAAAAAATACACACCAGACATACAACTAATGCCTGCATGGAAAGATGAGAGGCTTCGTGAGTATATGTCTGCCTGTGGGTGTACACATATGGTTTGGGTGTGTGCATATATGTCTTTCTGCCCATATATCATTGAGATGCACTCCAACACATGCACGCCTCTACATATCGACAGCATGTGCATGCCTCTGTGCACAGATGTGTGCATGTGTATGTGTGTGAAACATGACTCTACGCCAACTAAAAAGTGCTTCCATCTGTTGCGCCAGCCTCACACGAGACTATCTGATGTGTCACTGGCACTTTTTGGAGCCTTAGATCTCCTTAACTCATCCAAGAGCACATCTCAGCTGACACTAATATCCTCACCTCTCTCTGGGAGGAAGGAGACAGAGGAGAGAGAGATGAAGCGGATGATTTGAAGGATAATGAGACTGCTGAATGCACGGATTGTGGGAAAGTTGAAAAAGGGAAAGGATGGGAATTTATCACGAGATAAATACTGTAAAAAATATATCTGTATACCTGAGTAGTTTTTTTTTGTGCTCCTTCTCTGCGTCTTCCTGCTGGGATAGCTGCTCCTCCCTCTGTCTCCTCTGCTCCCTGAAGACAAAAAGTGCATAGAATTGTTACTCAGTTTGTTGAGTCTGAAAATTTATGATCAACGCAGACTGATACTTTCCCTAAAATGTAATTATTTGTACCCACATTTAACATTCATAAAGAGGGAAACACAATGTTTACTCCCATGATATATATTTTTTACAATTTCTAGTGTCAATAAAAAGGACTTGAGAAAAATACCTGATCCACATAAATGTTGTTGTGTGCTCTTATACTCGAACCTCTATGGGGAAAGAGGCCAAGTCTTAACAATAATCTGTGATCCACAAAAGCTCAAGAAAAATCGTCTATATATCACGACTCATTTAACTTTAACAAAATTCTGTGAGTTGTTTTACAATGGAACAACTTTGTATGAGTAATTTTTTGTGTAACAGTCAAAACAAATAAGCTATGTGCATGCATGCAAGAGATCCCCTCTTCTTGCATGTGCAGCTGCTGCAGTGCTCTTGAGAAAGTAAACTGGAAATCAGTTTTAATTCTAATGCTGCGTGCCATGGCAGTATGTCGTACTCTTGCCTTCTGTGCAAACACACCCACACAAACACCCACACAAACACACCCACAGACTTTACCCTAACCCTCCTAACCCTGTCGGCTTCTCAGCCTAATCCCCTCTCTGGCGGCATGATCACTTCATGTGTTTGTGTGTGTTCATGTGTGTGTAGCTGGCTGTCTAGCCCTGTGACCTTGCAGCCACACGCAAAGAGGATACAGACTGAGAGGGCTTACACGTCTGGGCTCACAAACAGCCTGTTTTCACTGCCATCTACAACATTTTTCAGAAAGTGGTGTGGAATTATTTGTACATTTTACTAATGGGGGTACTGTAAAACAACCAGGACAAGTGATAAAGCTATTAAATAAATCATTATTGCAGCATCATAGTAGAATGTAGGCTGGTTGGCTTTTGCTCCTTTAATGCGTTCGTATGATATTTATATTATATTACATAAAGATTCTGATACTGGAAGCCACATATAATGTTGCTTTAAAGTATTTTTCATATATCTATAGCAATTTTTTCCATCATATGTGAAAGTTAGCCAGACAGAAGCACAGACAGACAAAGGTCCAGATATACACCCAGTCAGTGTAATATACTTACAGCTGTCTGGCACCAGCTATCAGCCTCCCTCTCTTTGTACCTCTCATCACACATCTCCATTCTATTTTTCTCGCTCTCTCTTTAACCTTCTTTTCCTCCCATGCTGTCTCAGCTACTGGTGATTTAGAGCAGGCCCCTGAGATCTCCTATATTCTGCCTGTTCAGCTACAGCAGACTGTTCACACTTTACAGTCCCTTGTGTCTGTCCCTTGTCTCCTGTTTTCTTTCTCCCCCTTTTTGTCCTCAAGGTCAGAGATGACATGATAGCTAACTCCCAGCTGCTGTTTCCACTATTCTTCGTCTCCTGGTCTCCAGTTCCTGACATTGTTTCAGAGGTGACAAAGGAGTTACGAGAGAGAGAGAGAGAGAGAGAGAGAGAGAAAGAGCGAGAGAGAGAGCGAGAGAGAGAGAGAGAGAGAGAGAGAGAATGTAAGAGAGTAATAAGACATGGTGTTTTTGTGAATTACTGTATGAAGCAGGGTTCAAAGTGCAGTCAAATGCAGAGTGCAGTGAAGGAGTGACAGCACTAAGGGATTTTTTGTGGCTGCAGGCGTGATGTGTACCCAGTGTACACGTGAGACCAAGGTGAAATCAGGAAGAATCTATTATCATGTATTATCACTGGGTGTGTCAGGTGCAGGCTCCTGAGGGGTTTCAGAAGTAAAAGGTCAAAAAGTATTTTCCATAACCATGTGAAGATGTCACAATCTCCAATTACGCACTGCATTAAAAAACTTTGTAGAATAATGCGTCATAACAATATCATGTTTAGGAACAAAAAAGTTTTCTGCGTGTGCAACAATTAATCAAGGTAATCATAGCAGATCTGTCATGTGTAATTACAGTATAACATATGTGGTACTCACATCACACAGCTTTAGACTTCAGCTGGTTGTAAAGAGAGTTAATTAACTCTTCTGGATGATGGATCCTGATAAAAATTAAGCAGTAATCTTCATTCTAGCCTTCTTAGCCATAATCAGGACCAAAATAATTTCCCTCTGTGTAATTAGATGTCGACCAGTCAAAGAATTTAACGTAAAACTGACAGACAAGCAAAACATGTCGGCGTGCCACCACAAATTAAACCAAAGAAAACTGTGCATAGTTGGTTGTTGATCCAGCCTGAACAGACGGGTGGCAGATGGTGAAAAACATGGTGAATCTTGACACCAAAATTTTAATGTACCAGTGACACCCTGCTAGGTCCTTCCTTTACTCTTTGGTGTATGGCAAGAAAGCCAAAATACCAAAATGCCACATAAGAGGGATAAGCCCTTCTTCATTTCAGGCAGGTACCATTTTTGTACAGCATGTACTCACATGATAAAGTCCAGAGAGAAAGAGAGAGAAACAAGAGCAGTGAGATTTCTTTTGAATCTGGGAAAGAAAGGAGGAAAGAAAAAAGACTTCCTCTTTCCTGAAGGGCTGTGACTGATTTTATCTAATGTGAGATAAACAGAGGAGGTACAAACGTGTGTGTATCTCTGTGTGTGTCAGGCAAATGGCAGAGCAACATCTTGTGGGAAACAAGGTCCTTGTATACACCCTCAGATCAATAGTGATTACACTGCCAACAGTCACACAGGCACAGGCACACATTTCATAAAAACACACTTTAATGCATACGTGCACACACATGCATGGACATGCACAGAGCAGCCAGCATTATGAAAACAAGCTGTATCACATCAATCACATCAATCCTTTGCACTTTTTCTCTTGACCTTCACTTATTCCATCATTCACTCTTTCATCTCTCCACCCTTGCTCTGTGCATCCATCCTGTCTTTCATCTACCCCTCTCTTTTCTATAATCCATCCTTTCAACCTGGCCCGTGACTGTGTTGGATGATCCATGTGTTCATCTTCTGATGAAACGATGAGCTTGACGTCTTCTGTAAATCAGACGATAGCAGGAGATTCCCAATACTGTTTAAATGCACGTCCTCCAGATGTTAGAGGAAGAGGTTTGCTTAGAGCTTTTGACAAATCTGCCAAAGTGCCAATCACGAGTTATACATCAGATAACAAGAGATAATTATCACATCATACAAACATTTTAGACACCACTAGTCACAAACTATGACAGACTAAGTACAAATAAATAAACAATATTCAGGGGCACAACCAATACAGACAACAGTCTACAAGCTCCTCAAGGGTGTGTAAGTGTGTGTGTGTAATTAATCGTGATAAAGCAAGCTGCACTTGAGTGTCTCTCTGACATGCTGATGTTGCTGCTTGCTAGGATCAGGCGTCCACGGCCACTGACTATAGCCAACCCCTGAAATATGTATGCATATGTGTGTTTCCAAGGCAATGGGGTTGGAGCCACAAAAACACAACAGGTACGGAACACTTATGTTTGATGAAGTTGTGGGGGGTCAAAGGTCAGGCAGTTGTTATGGCAACACCTCTTCCTCACAAACAAGCTGGTCTTTTTTGTTGTTGGATCTTAAGAGAGAATCAAAAGCTTGGGAAGCTCTAGCGTTGATATATTGCATAGTGAACACACAAACACACAGTCGAGGAGGGTGTTTGAACAGGCGACCAATGGGCATCGACCTCACAGTGAAAGGAGAGTTAGCGGATCAATGCAACCATCCCTACTGGATTGGGCAGTCTGGCCCTAACCGGACTTTACTAGTAGTTTCATTTAATGTTACCTGAAATGTCTAATTCACTACATTTGATTCTTTAAAAGTAACATTTTTACATAGAAAACAAATGATGCGCTAATAAAGCATGACACATTAATATAACATAAAAATTAAAATACATAGAAATTTGCTCGACCTCAACACATTTATGTCTCTGCATTCATGATTTAATGATATAATATGTAATATATCATATATACCATATAAAAGTGTAACAAGCTGTCCAGAATATATCTAGCCAATGTCAGCTGGGATTGGATCCAGCCCCCAGTGACCTTCTATTGTTATGACCTTCTATAGGACATGCAGTGTAGCTAATGTATGGGTTTATGTTAATCTGAATTTAATTTTGTATTACATTTTGTTCTTAATACTGAACTGAAATTAACAGCATGTTGAAACTGTAAAAGAGAAAACCACAGCAAAATGTGTAAATTCTAACTGTCAAAAACAACATTTATGCCAAAAAATGTGGAAAAAACAAAGTGATGATGAGATTGTAAAAGGAAAAGGAGGAAACATTAGTGAACAAATGAGCCATTCATGTGTAGCCTGTCAGGTCAAGTAGTCCTTTAATGCTTTGATTATCAGACAGAAGCAACATTTAACATTACCTCCCTTTGTGTGTAGGAGGATGTTTGTATTTCTGTGTATCTTAAAGTGTGTTTCTGTGGTTACTTGTCAATTCCTGTGTTTGCACTTTTAAAGTGGTTGATAGTTCAAATATTACAAATGACGTCATGAAAGTAAGACTAAAAGCATTCTCTGTTTCTTAATAACAACACCATAATTCAGAATGTAGGACATGTGCAAACATTTAAAAAAGGTTGCCACTCTACAGAGTAAACCCGTGTCAAGATATGGCCAAATATGGAATCATTTATCCATCTGAAATTCTTGAGTAAAAAAAAACAAAAAAAAAAACAACAACTTTTTTCTTGGAAACCAGAATCTAACCTGCAGTGAGCAGCTCAAGCATACTTGCTTGTGAAAGAGAAACTAGCTGCAGAGAGCAGTTCATCCATCAACTTATGAAGCTGGGAGACAAATGTTTTGTATACTGCTTTTTGCCGACAATATAGAGAGTCAGAGTTTAGCAAATCCATGCATTTTGTCAAGCTTGCAGTTTGGTGAGTGGCATACTTTTCCTCAAGTCCTAAATCCTTTAATAGACTTTTGTGTGAGTGTATACAAATCAGGTCCTCTGTTGTAACTACTCTTCAGGACCGGTATGTGGAACAGGAGCATTTCCTGGTTTGGGTGATGCAGGTGGGTCTGTTTGAAAGATTTGATTGGTTGAGGAAAATTATACATAGAGCAAAGCCCTGCTGTGACCTGTTCTTCACCCAGCATATTCCAAATGCCACGATCCACCTGCGTCTCCATCTGTGCGCATGTTTTAATATGTGTGTCTGTGTGTGGGTGTGTTTATACTGTAAACACTTACGTCAGCTGCTGAGTGAGGTGCTCTTTCTCTTCTCTTATTTTCTCTAACTCCTCACTGGAATGCTTCACCTCCTCTATGAGTACTGTTCACACAGACAAACACATACACACAGATTCCAGTTTACTTGATATAATGAAGATGCTGTAAAAGCTTACAAAAGCTTGCTGTATGTAACAGAGGAACTAAACCGTGTTACACTACATGGTTTACAGAAAGAGATAGAGGAAAAAAAGAAAGATAGACAGATGGAGTAGGCAGGGATTTCTGTCTCATTGTTACTTGAGCACTTGAGCAAAGGAGGAAACCCTACCCCGTTTGAAAATATCTATGAGAGTGGCAAAGCTGGTAAAGACAAGAAGAGAGACGTTCCAGACAGAAACATGAGTAACTCAAAAAACAGGTGAGAAAGAAGAGTGAGAAAAACAGTCAGGTAAATGGAATCCAAGACGGAAAACTGAGACACAGGAAAGCATAAATATGAGGAGAACGGGGGGAGGGGGTTGTTGAGAGGGGAACTAAGAAGTAGGGAGTATGGGGGATTTTGTGCTCAGGAGGAACCATGAAACAGAACACCACAGTCTGACTGGCTTTGTTGTTGTGTGCTTGATGCAATGTAGCTGCTGTATTGCTACTGTTTCCTCCTTTCACAGTCTGTCCAGTTTCAGCAGCTATTATAGTGTGTTCACAGAAAGTAGACATGATATAAAAAATGTCACAAGGATAACAGTAAGAAAATGCAAATAAACACTGTATAATTATTGTAGCCGCTTAAGAAACTAAGACAAAATGAGCGAAGTATGACCTGTTTAAAATACATTCAGTAAAACAATCTCAATGAACATGTAGGATGTACAGACATTTCTACTTTCTTCTACTTGCAAACCTGCTGTGTTCTTGTACATGTAAACGGTGTCACTTTGCCCTGTGCATTTAAATTTGAATAACATGTTTCCAGGTCAGTGAATACATTTATTAAAAAACAGACCTGGAAAAAATGCTTCATTGCAATATTTAGGCTTTATTTCAGGCCAACAACTTGTCAAACTGCTGTGCTGGACGTAATGTTGCTCCATGCAGGAGTGGTTATCATGCAAAAGAGAAGCACTTAAATTTCAACTCTGCATAGTGAATAACTAAAGACACTATTTTCTAACTACTCTACCTTGGTGTAAATTACCATCATCTAAACAATTCTAACAACATTATTTTCATAAGCTTCGTCAGTTTCAGTGATATATTTTAAAGCAAGCACTGAACTACAGATTGAGCATGAAAGACATGAGCATCAAATTTATCACTGGATTATCAATGTGCTGACCTTCATACAACATACACAGTGAGTGAGTGTACAATACATAATTGTGCTATATGTTAAAGAAATGGAACTATGATGTTGGAAGAGGTTTGAGGTCTGAACTTCAATGTATTCTGATCTCATTTGGACTGATTTGTGTCTTAACACACTCTGCAGTGGTTCAGTATTAAGCCTTATCTATACCAGCCATGCATATCAGCAGTGACTGCAATCTGCCATGAGTGTCTACACAGTATTTTTTTATCTGGGGTGCTACTGTGCACTTAAACCGTTTGCAGTTAAACTGTGTCTACACAGGAGGCGTAAGGTGATTAGCAGGACAGCAGTAGCACCTTTAGTGCTCTATCTGCATGGGATGCATTCAGGAACAGTACTGAGTTATAGGTCACTTACATTTTGGCAGTGCTCAGAGGCCAATACACTATCTAGTTGTGCTGTTTCGTGCGCAAGTTAGAAGAAAATAAATTTCCAGGATAAAAGTACATTATGTCTAGAGTTTCAGCTTCTCATGTAAAAGGTAAGTGAAGCATAAGCTCTCACCAGGACAGCTGTTTTTAAACCCAAAACAATTCAGACCCTGTTTCCCAAAAGTCATGCAGGCATTGGTTACATGCAGCTCACAAATGGTAGCAGTGTCACATTTCAGAAATCTTCTTAAAAACTGCAGATACACCTGTGATTCCTCCAAGAATACCATTTGTCTTGATTAAAGAAAGGTGGTCAAATAATTCAAGAGTAACAGAGGCAAATGATAGCCTCCATGTTGCAAATATGGTGAAATGGATGCGTGTTCCATTGAATGTGTGTTCAGATTGGTGAGTGAAAGGTGTGGCAGAAGCTTGTCCAGTTAAACTTAGCAAGTGTCAATGCCAACAATAGTGTCAATATGAGAGTCATGGAAAGTATTTGTGTCAGGCATAGATGTTTAACTGTCATATGAGCAATTCTTCACAGCCATCTATTGTGCTTTGGAAACCTGTGATGCTTGCTGGGAGGTATACATACCTATTATAAATAGTGATGTTCATTCAACTAGATGTGGCTTTTCTTTGTGCTTGTTGCACAGGAAAAATTGGTAAGAAATCTGAGACCTGTGAATTAAGTCTGTTTGAATATTGACAAATACAAGAAAATTCAAGGCCTCTACATGTTTACATTCAGTGGCTCATTAGGGACTTTAATTACATGAAAAAAGTATTCATTAAACATACATGTCAGGAAGTTCCATTGATTGCTTCTCTACTTGCTTACTTGTATGAAAGAAAATGCATTGTCAGTTTAACAGAGTAAAAGAACTGTCAAAAACCAATCGGCTCTGTGTGGGTGTCTGACTACTTGTTTGCATGGGTAGCAGAGTGGATAGTGGAGTGTGAAGTGTGCTTGTATTTGTGTGAGTGTGCGTGCATGTGTGTGTACTGTATATTGAGAGAGTTGTCTGTGAGGGTCCTTCAGAGCGGTATGGCAGGGCACAGTGGCTACAGCTCTGGAGAGCTCTCAAAATGATCTAGCTATGTCAGCCTGACATTATCTTCCTCCGATTGTCTGTTTCCTTCACTCTTTTAGTCCTCTCTTCACTGTCTCTCACCTCAACAGTCTTTCTTCATCTTCCTCTCTTTCTGTAGCTATGTTTTCCCTTTTATCTCTTAACCTCTCTCTTGCCTTTCTCATCTTGCTTCTTCCTCTCTTTCTCAGCAGGAAGAGGGGAGTGTAGGAGGCCCTCCTCAAAGCAGCAATACACCAATAATTGCTTTCTGGTCACTGTGACATGACAAGGTCTGTCAGGGTAAAGTAACACACACACTCACACACACACACACTTACACTCAGAAATACACATAGGCAAAGAACCATTTGAAGAAAAACACACACAAAAGCACTAAAATGCACACAAAAACACAGAAATACACACAGTAACCAACACATCCAAACAAAAATAGTGGCAGAAATACTACATGGGGCAGAAAGGCTTTGCAATGAAAGCAAACCAGCCTGTCTGATTTTTGCTTTAGTGCTTCTATTATGTGTCTCAGTGCTTACACACAGACACATGCAGTGTAACAAGCTGGCTTAGCATTTATTATGTAGCAACTTACATTACAATACATAACTGCTATGACTATGATTACTGTAATTAAAACAACTCAGTTTAACCATTATTATTCCATTCTGTCCATTCTTAGGATAATCCCCTATGGGAACCCTAACATTTGTTTAAAATAAGGGATGTTTTTAAATAAAGAAAACTTCAGATATTTAAGACAAATAACCGACTCCAGATTTCAACTATAGAGTTCATCTGTACTTTGTACAATATATGTATTTCAAATTTCAATGACAAAGTTGGCTTAAGGGAAAGGGATGTTATATAGATTAAGGATAGCCCAGGGTGTTGGCAGATGGCTGCGGTTCAAGGATCGGTCACACACACACACACGCATGCACGCACGCACGCACACACACGCACAAACAGACACACACTTAGTCACAGCCTTTCACATTAAATAAATAGCCTCTATCCTTTTTTTCTCTTTCACCTTCAAATCACGTGGTGCACGTCACCTGCTGACAAAATGAACTCAGATATGTTTTCCATCTTCGTCTACTCGGTGCTCATCTTTGTTTGGTTCACTGTAAAATTCCACACCCCTTATGGTTCTCTCATCTCCTCCCTCTTCTTTCCCACCTAACCATAAACCACATTCATCTGCTCACGTTAGGCAACCTTATGTTTCTCAGTTTCTATTTTCCTCTCTCCTTCTCCTTTCTTCTGCTGTTTGGTGCTAACCACAGAACGCTGATAGACAGGTAGCGCAGTTTAACTGCCAGCTAACGCCCATATCAGTTTGGAGTCATATGCAGGTGACTGGCCTAGGTGTGATTTTGTACAGCTCTTTATTGAGTTCAATGAGACCCGAGGATTTTCACACACGCTGATTCAGGAGCCTTTTAGTCTACCCTTTTTCAGGTTTTGGTTTAAGATATGCCCAAGTGTTAAATTTTATTTGTTTACTTTGTCAAATTATATGGTTTAGTTTTAGCTAACTCCATGAACAGATTTTTGAATGGACCTACCAGAGTCACTGTTTGACAAAACACAAAAGGACAAAAAAGAAAGAAAGAAAGAAAATAGAAGTACAACGAACAAAATGCGAAGTGACTAAAAAACATGTACTAATAGTCTAGTTTGTTAAATAGCTGTCTGCTTGCCTTGTCATGTTAATGTTGCTGAACGCATAGGGAACCATTATAAAAAGTAGACTACTTTTTTTTTCTTCTTCTTACTCTATCAATTTCTCCCTCAATTGCTCTGTATCACTCTTTCTGTCTCTGCCACACACACGTACACAGACATGTGAACACACACACGCTCAGCAGCTGTTTGGAATGAGCGGCAGAGAGAAAAAAAGTCCCACCCATGAGGTGAGCCGGAGGTTAGCTCTACTTTAGGTATTCACTGTCAATGTTGCACGCACGCACGCACGCACGCAGACAGACAGACAGACAGACAGGCAGACAGACACACACACACACACACACACACACACACACAGCCTAAGTTGTTTTTAAAGGTTACAAAACTTTGTGCAGTAACTTTAAACACACTTCTATTTACACACATCAGGCAGCTATGGTTCTGCCTTCAGAACTAAAAGAGTCCATACCACAGTTGAACTAATATTTATTCCTGTTGAGAGGTTATTTCCCCAGCTCCTTCTTTCCAACATTTCTCTTTCATGTCCACTCAAGCTCTGAATCAAAGTCCTATAAATCAGCCTCATAGATCCAAATCTTGGTTTTTCTCTCTGTTTATTGTATGTTTAAAGTGTGTGTGTTACCTGAGGACACCTGTGTGCTCTGCTGCAGTATCTTAGATCTGAAGCCCTCCCAGGCCCCCATCAGCTGGGTGAGGAAACCCCGTACAGCAATGAGATCACTGCTAGAGGAGCGGAGCATGGACAGAGTTGCTCGTAGGGTCTGCTGCTGCTGCACACACACATGTCTGTCACACAAAGACACACACACACACACACACTCATTTGTTTTCATTCCTCGTGTGAACTTACTTATTCACCTGGAGACTTACCCTAAGCTTAATGATAGCCACAACTTAACCATAACCATAACCAGTTTTTCTGATTAAAATGAAGATAATTGACTACCCATGTAGAAAGGCTGTTGAAGTGACAAGTATGTAAATAAAACATTAGCCATTACAGGTGTGGCTCAGAAAGACTGTAGCTGGAATTCCAAACTGGCAGAGAAATTCTTTGAGCCACTCTTGCTCCCTCCTTAAATACATTTACTATGGCTCTTCATCCCAAATTGCTTCAGCATAGTTTTGTGGTGCATAAGAACAGAATATTGTGGTTAATGCTTCCTAGTGTGAACATGTGTAACTTTGGGCTTTTGAAGTGAAGAATTTCTGAAAAAGAGTATTTTGTACATCTTGTGACAACATTCCCTGGATAGATTCAAGGATTTTTAAAAATGCAGCTGCGCTTTCATTGCAAAGAGCTTTGCAAAGTTGTTACTACATATTGTATGTCAATATCAGCACTCAAAATAGTTACAATTACAAAATATAGTATTTTAGTCTGACAGTAACTGATTATACACTGAAAACAACCACACTACCAGGCTTTAAAAGGACACACTCACATCTGGATGCTACACAATAAATGCTAAGCCAAATGCTGGAAAATCTAAGCATTTATATTTAAAAAAGTGAGTCTCACACATAATAGATGTTAACTACTCTGGCAAAAAAGTGTGCAAAAATAGCTGGAAACAGGCACATATAAATCACACTTTAGTCACAGAGCTGTTGTGCACAAACATAGCAGCTGGGATGGTAGCAGCCACTGTCTCAAGCAGCCGCAGCACAGTCTAATAATAACCAAATCACTGGGTTTTAAAAATGTTGAAAGGTAACAACCACTTGAGACAACTTTGAATTCAACATCACTGTGAAAACTATTCTGACATGCTGACTTGAAACTAACTATGTAACATACTTTTAGTAATTTTATGTCCGCATTTTGCCATCAAATGTTTTTTAGTCTCCCTAGCTCTGTGCTTTAAAAACACCTACAAACTTTTACTTTGGAAATGGACAGAGGAGTCCTACCTGAAAATTACATCCAAGTCAAATTAATCAGATTACACTGTCAGTTGGAGTCTATGCTCTGGGTATTCAGACAGCCAAAAGAGAAAACAAGCAGTTTTAATAATTATAAATGAGAGAGGCTCTATTTATTACACAATTTCTCTTGCAGGCTCAAAGCACCATTATTAGCCAAACTGCTCTTACAAATCAGTGCTTGTATGCTCTCAAACTTTGCCCTGAAGACTGAACAGAAGTCGACATCCATAGATGTAGTAAATGAATGACAGGTGGAAACAGAATTACATAATCAGTAAAGAAATGTAAAGAATCAGAAAAGGCAGGGCATTAAAAATGACAGTTGAATCTAAAAGATAAAGGTAAACTGGGAACTATTGTTACAAAACTGTCCTCTGCAGTGCCTGAGAGTGTGTGTGTTTGTGTGTGCATGTTTTACAACACTCTTTTTTCCTCTCTGTCCTCCATCTCTCACTCTCAAAGAAATACGTTTAGTGAAAAGCACTTTAAGTAACATGAAAGATCACTAACTCACATAATGCACACGCATACATGCATTAAATCAAGTCACAAACTCATGCAAAGCGTAGATGTGGAAAAGAGAAGTTTTCTTACGCAGAGACACATTTGACATGTAACTACGTACCAGGTAATACACCTGCACCAACACATAGCAAGCCCGTATTTTACAGACAGACATCATGAGCATGAACTGAGCCTTGCGTGCAAAGTGATGTGATGTGTTTTGAAAACAACAGGACTCATTGTTTTTCTTCTTCAGGGTTTGTGGCTTAAGGTGATCAAAAATGAACGTAGTCTCAGAAGAAATGAGACGGTACCAGAGGGAAGACCTTTAAGCTGCTCTGCAGTGCCTGAGAGTGTGTGTGTGTGTGTGTGTGTGTGTGTGTGTTTGCGTGTGCGTGCAGAGTGGAGGGGAGCATAGGCACTGCTTGTCACGAGAGCCAATTTTATAATGTCAGATGACATAAATCATAAGCCTGACAGCACCAAATGGATGAACAGATATGAGCCAGATCTGTCATCAGCGATAAGACTAAGATAGTGAAAAACAGAGAGAGAGCGAGAGAGAGAGAGAGAGAGAGAGAGAGAGAGAGAGACCTTCACTCACCCGATGGTTTACTCATTTAGCGGTTTTCAATGTCAGCAGCCTGATTGAAATGAACTTTTTTTTACCCTGATGTCTCATCTCCTTCCTCCCACTCTCTCCACCTCCACCTCTCTCCTCTGCTCCTCTCCTGTCGTTAACTGCTCATGACTTTTTCAATCTCTCTCACGGCTTCCAGGAAATTACCACTGGGTCAGCTGAATTAACTTTCTCTCTGCTGTTTTTCCATTCTCTCTTTGATTGTCTTCCCTCTATCATCTCGCACAGTTGTTTCCCATCTGCCCTGGCTTTCCTGTTGTGCATCTGGTCAAGGAATAGTGATGCAAATGGTGGAAAGGTGATGCAAACCCTGTGTTTTTCTAGCGTTTGTTTTTGTGTTTCATCTCCATCCTGCTTTAGCTTTACTAAACTCCCACTCTCTCTTGAGTTTATCCTCTGTTCTCTTTTATTTCCTTACCTGAGAATTTCACTCTTCTCCTTCTCTCTTCTAAGTGAATGCTCTGCTTCCTCCTTCACAGAAGCTGCTGCTGCCAGTCTGCCAAGAAAGAGAAAGAGGAGAGTATAAAATAAGGGTGAGCAATATTAACTCATTAGAGAACCTAAGCAGAACATAATGCCACTGTCCTCCCATGGGGTAAAATGAGCTCATAGATGATGCAACTTTAATGACTGAGGGGATGATTGAAATTGAATGAAATGAAAATTTAAAACCATCATTATAATCTCAGAGTTAACTGATATAAAGATGGGTCTCTCATCTTTCTGGTTTTAGATAATCCATAATAAATTCTTTTTTTAATATGACTATAGAGTCCGCAAAGCATGTAGGCAACGATTTAGGCAAAGTTTATCATTTACCATGGTCTACTGCACAGAACCAGTGCACTTATTGGCAGTAATGAACCTTTAAGCTAATTTTATGACCAACAATAACCTACAGACATGATGTTAAAGTTTATGACATGCTCCTAACTACTTGGAAATAACACAAGTGTGGGGATTGGAATGAATCAACACATGTTTTCAGTTTGACAGATTCCAGACAGGAGCAATCGAATCTGACAGACAGATTTCAGCGCAGTCAAACAAGGCACATAAACAGTGAGATTATGTGACCTGGGCACTCAGAAAACAGAGACACACATCCTGTTCTTTCCTTAAACAGCCCAAATAAGCAGTGACAGCGAGACAGAGACAGGGATAAACATCATGAGCACTAAGTTTTACACAAGGTAGGCTAGACAGCCTAAAACCAGACAGGTAATAACCATGGTCAACAAAGTTTAAAAACATACGTGTGGTAAAAGCCATTTGAAAACCTTATGGATGAAACTATATGTGAAATAAGCAGCAAGATTCTCTTTCAATATAGGCCACTGCAACATTTTTACAGAACAATGGAAGCTAACCTCATTTTACTCTTATCCAAAGTTAAAAGTAAGCTGGTACACTCAGCTGACATTACATTAGGTACACCTAGCTAAAACTAACCAGTGCAGAGAAACAGTCCTGCAGTCAATCCTCCCTTCATGAAGGTGTGTTGATAAACTGTATGCGTGTTCTGTACTTCAAGCTGTTGTTGAACTGAACTGAATTAGCCTAGCCTCATAAATGGGGTGAACAAAACCACAGACAATGACATCTGACAGTATAATGCAATACAACAGGACTTTACATCTTCCAAAATGACCATGGGCGTAGACAGCATTTCATGTAATGCTTTGGCATCTTGCTAACTCCTCTTAATGTTTTTGGGAATTTACCTGGCACCATAATCCAAATTCTGCTACTTTAGTAACCACAAAACACTTTATATGGTATAGAGAAACTCAGCTAGTATATACACACATAGTGTAACCATTTACTGTTACACGAAAAAAAAAAAAAATTGGGACACATCATACACATTTGTAGAGCTGCCCTTTTTTGGGATCTGAGCTCATTCGCTGTGAGAAAATGCTAAATCTCATCATTAGTAAATGGGTGGGATTTCAAAGGACAGTGATAATCATCTATTGACATATTTGCAAAATATGATCATGCTGTGCTAATTACATTATCATGTGTAAATTATAAATTTATAAGTTATTATCATTTAAAGGACTATAATGTACCCACAATATGATGAGCTATTTAGTATGGTTTTATTTGTTTGTTGAGAATTGTTTTGTGTGTTTTAGTCATTTTTGTGCACCATATTGTGTAACATATTTACTTTCCTTTTATTTACAATTCTCTCTGTCGGTGTTGTATAATCTGTCAGTGTGAGGTGAGAATGGTTTAACTAAAGATGAGTTGAGATGAGATAAATGTTATTAATCCCCAAAGGGAAAATTCAGGTAGTCTTGTAGCAAAGTAACAAGTACTAAGTAGTAAAAGTAGTCAGCAATAGCCTAGTTCATGTTGGTTAGTCATCTGCCATTGGCTAAGTTGATGGCAGTGGCGCTGAAGGATCTCCTGTGATTGTTTCTAGTAATCCTGTGTGCGTGTGAGGCCATGTTTAAACCCACATGCATGTTTACAAGTTAACAAGTTTGTGTGGCTTAGCTGATGTGTATGTGTCCTTGTCCCTCTTTGTATGTGTACGAGAGTGACTGAGTTAGACACGACCGTGAGCAGTTTAGCCTGTCTGTTTGTATTTTTGCTGCTTTCTGGAGTCAGACTGAGCCTGTGATCCTGTGTGCGTGTGAAATGGGCATACATGTGTGTGCGTGCCTTTGCTTTTCAAGTGATGGCAGTCCAGACTCCCACTGTTCACCCATCTGTCCCCACCAGTCCCAAAGCGAGATCAGAAAGAACACTGCCCTGAGAGGGCTTTTTGTGTTTGTGTGAATGTGTGTGTGTGCATTTTGTATACCAATCCATGAGCTTTGTGTGTGTGAGCTTTAGCTGCTGTTCCCAGGGCAGAAGCTGTCAGTGGAATAACTAGGTGGCACAGTGCGTGCCAGATTAGAGTACCCCTTACCAGTAGCCCAAATCAACTGCCTCATCAGGACATGTCATACACACTTATGCACACTCAGGACACACCACACACCCACACATGCACAATCATGCACATGCATCAACAACACTAATCCGCAGTGTTATCGTGACCTACCAAAGTCAAATGTTTTCTTTTTTTGGATCTGTATGTGTTAAAGAGTATACAAGCTTTGTGCTCCCTCAGATTTCAGGAAGACAAAGCCAAACTTCACATCCCCTAGGCATCTTACTTTCAGACCCACATTGTGTACAAAATATTCATCTCTGTTTTCTTAGTTTTACTTTTCTAGAGGCACAATCACAGAAGGTGCAGTGTTTGCTGGGAATCAATTACCAATGGTTCCCTTAAAAAAGAAAAAGCAGCCAGAACAAATCTAGTGTAATTCCTTTTTCAGCCACTAGAGACCATTTCTTAGTGTGTGTGCATGTGCGTACGCTGGCATTTTCTGTCATTAGAAGTGCCATAAAAGCTTTCCCATATCAAAGTATCATCTATTCACCTACTGTGTGTGCGCATGTGTGAGTTAAAAGACTGTTTTGATCACCACCATGGAAGGACATTCAAAACCAAAAAAATCATCCAAAAAGGAGCACAAACGGAACCTACCACACCTACAAAGAGAGGCACATTAACACAGAGGGATGGGCATTTTTTCAAATGTTTCTAAAATTAGGCTAAAATAAACATTTTTGGCTTGTCAAAGGCTGACTAAATGTTCCAATAAACATTTTAGACAGTTTAATTAAATCAATGCCACAACTATTAATCATAACACCTACTGAAAATGTGATGTGTGTGTGTGTGTGTGTGTGTGTGTAGTGTGACACGTTTCTGTATGTATTTTGTTTTAAAATTATCTGGTAACCATGTCAGGCATACCAAAACAATGACTGTGATCATCAAAACAGCATACAAAGCACAGTATCAGCACAAACAATGACACTGTATTTTGGCTAAATGAAATAACTTAAAGGATATGAAAATACATTTGTCCTGCAGCTTGTCAATTTTAATTCAAATTCAGAAAAGCAATCCATCTTTGTTTTATTTGTATGTGTGGGTTGCTATGATACTGCGCCACCATGGTATTGTTGATTATCAAATAAACGTTGTCATTTGTCTCCATTTCTCCTGGAGTATTTTATGGTAAATTACTTAATCTTACATTCATTTCCTGGAGACTTACCCTAACACTAACACTAACCCTATACTTCAACCATTTCATCAGAGATTTACATGGTAGAGACCAGCATCTGGAAGGAATGTCAAACCACCACAATGTAAGTGTGTATTCGGCGCCCACAATGTGAGCGATACCAAGCAAACACACAAACCATTGTTGTTCTTGTTTATTGTGTTGTCATGAGCCCCACAGAAGTGCTGAGCCAACATTAGGCTGGATAGAGGTCATCTACTACTAGGGAGAGATCTCTTCAAACACAACAAAAAATACACACAACACAGGCATTGTAGTGTGTGTGTGTGTGTGTGTCAGCCCGTCTGTTTGATGTGGTAATATGAACTTGAAGGTGGATCTGTGATAATACCTCACATCATGCTGGCATTAAAGGTTGTTTGACTCTGTACATTGTAGACTTGCCATATTACACATACACATAACAGTACACACACGCACACACACACAAGCAGAGAGGGCGACAGAGTGTATTTGTATTTGATTTGTGTATTGTTTTTGCCGTTGCCTGTGGAAACCAGAAATTGAAATACAACCACATGAATACATAACTAATTTGGCGTGAAGCACTTCCTTGCAACAAATCGGTGTCTTTCTATTTGTCATTCATCATTTGTCTTTCCTTCACTCCTGCTCTCCCACCTGCAAGTTGCCTTATCGCTGCTACAATCCAGCCCCAGGTGTGTGTGTGTATTAGTGTGTGTGTGCATTCACACATTTTTTATGATTCATTCTTCATAACTGCCAAATCTAATTTTTGTTATTGTGCACAAGAGTGATTATCTTATCCATTGCAGGTGTATACAAGTGTGTGCAGGCACACATCATGGTCAGACAAATACACACGCACACGCACGCACGCACGCACGTACGCACACACACACACACACACACACACACACACACACACACACACACACACACACACACACACACACACACACACACACACACACACACACACACACACACACAGTGAGATACAGACATAAACTGACTCACACCCAGACACACAGTTTGGATCAAGACTGAAGCCAACCAGCCAAGGGGAAGCAGGCAGTTCATGTTAAATTCCCAGACACTTTTCTCAACATTATAAGCATGCGCACAAGTTGCAAGATATGTTTAAACCTGTTTTTAGTTAGATGAGCTCTGTCTGTCTATACCTGTTTATCAGTTTCTTTTACAGAAAGATAGATTTTAATTATTACCTCCTCACAATCCTCATGCCTGTTTTCTATGTCTTCACAATTCCTCTTACTCATTCAAATGGGGGATGTAACTTCATTTAACAGAGCGCTGTAGCTGGATGTATGATGCTGCATTATAGAGAAAAACATTTGTGTCTGGTTCAAGTTTTCATTGGCCAATCATGCATTTGTGGTAGATTACTTCAGAATATGAATGCAGTATTTATGCTGTTTACCTCATGACTGACCAAGCCTCCAGGAACGGCGCTCGGCTTTGAAGCCATTTTGAAGCAGTGGCCAATTCGAGTTACTACAACTGCTGCATTTATCAAATGACAGACAGTGGCCCAAAAAGCATTTTAGCCATAAAACAGTGTTAATGTCAGTAAGAGGTATTTGTTGACAACATATTTTTAACAGCAAAAATAAGAAATAAAAATCATCATTTCAAAACAACTGACAAAATGTTTTACATTTTTTGAATACAAATAAAAACTAAAAGAGCTAAACTAAATGACAACATGAAAGACAGATGAATCAACATTAAGTAATGAACATTTAATGGAAACGGTAGCTCCTGCAATAAAAGTTTCATTTGCTGCCTAAAATCTCTCTTGTTTAGAAGCTAATAAACTGCTTGACAAGTTATAGGCCTATGGACAATAACATAATGTTTCTTACAATCAGTAACATCCTGTCTGTCATCTGACATTGGTGCTTCTTGGAATAACTGGACTTATGAAGTAAATGCATCTGCAATCCACTGAGAATTAGACAAATGGACTCATATAGTGCATTTCTACACACTAAATACACTCAGCGCATTTATAGTATTCTTCCATTCACCGTTCACAGACACACTCACATTGATGGTGCCATACAATCATTTACAGACTCACACATTGATGGCACAGGCTGAGGTTCAGTGTATTGCTGAAGGACACTTCAACATTCAGACTAGAGAAACCACCACATTAGAAGATGGAAAAACAAGCAAAATGTAGCAGCACATTAACATTTCTAGTAACATTTAATGCTCTGGGCGACGATGTCACATTTCAATTTGATATTCTTTGTATTGCTCTGCAGAGCAGAGTGACACTGTGTTACAACACCTATAATTATGTACCAAAGGTAAAACAGCAGCTGCCACAATACCTTTCTAAAATCTGTATTACAAACCCGTGTGCTGTGTTTTGGCATCTAAAAAGCTTCGAACACAGGACTGGATTGTCTCACCGGTACATGAAGCAACACATCCCTGCTAACTCAGCCTCTCGTGTTTTTTAATGCAGAGAAAATGCATCAAGCCCTTTTTTTGCCAGTTTTAACATTAACCCATGTAATTTACACCTCGACTGCCTATGAATTGTTTATGACCTAAGAAATGTAGAGGTTCAATAATACTGTTAATACATTTACTATTCAGACAGGCCAAGACAGTTTATTCTGATTGATGAACTTTCAGTCAAAATTATTATTAGGATGTTGACATGAATGGCATTTAAAAATCATGAAAAAAGTCAATAAGTTGACATAAACATAGCAGGTCTCTTTCTCCTTCACCCTCCCACTTTCTTTCAGATCAAAATATC
This sequence comes from Mastacembelus armatus, assembly GCF_900324485.2. NCBI lineage: Eukaryota > Metazoa > Chordata > Actinopteri > Synbranchiformes > Mastacembelidae > Mastacembelus > Mastacembelus armatus. Next base: position 4,574,380 of record NC_046645.1, on the reverse strand, counting down.
TTCAGCTCATCTGTTTGAACTTGTTCAGCAGGTGACATTTTAAAATCAGGTTTAATTACACGCAGCACATTACTTCCCTTTTCATCTTGCTGTGCTCGCTCATACACGCACACACTCTAAAACACTCCCGTCATTAACACACTGTCTGACAGGTGACATTTTAATCAGGTTTGGATTGCATGGCAAGTGTATTGTTATCAAGCTGCTAATCAGGCTGACACCCACACACCCACACCACAACCACTCATCCAACAGCTACAGTAAGTCACATGTAAGAAAGCCAAGATACTGAATGTGCATAGTAGAAGAGGAAAACTCAGTCTGGATGTGGTTATAGTTGTGGGGGGAGTCTTCAATATGAGGGTGTTTTATAAAACTGCTGATGAAAAAACTGGTTCAAAGCACTTTTTGACATATATAGCAGCCTGTGCCTGCTGCCTGTTTCTAGTCCTTTATGGTAAATTACTTAATCTCTAGCAAAAGATATATTAAGTGTTTCTGAAAGGAAGGGGAGGGACATTGATATAACTCACATAAAAACTCGTCACACTCTTCCTGAGCAGCCAGTCATTTGAAGCATGCTCATTGAGTTCTACTCCATATAATCTGTTTACCTTTCTCTCTCCCTCTGTTGCCTTTTAATTTGTTCATTAGCACCTGTGTGAGTGATGGTGTACAATTGCAGAAAAGTGCTGGCAAATTGCTGGTTTATGTGTTTAGGGGTTAGAGAGAGAGAGAGGGAGAGAAGAAAGAGGAGCTTGAAAGAGAGCAAGTGTCTAAAAAGAAAATTAGCCAGTAAATTAGTGATAAAGAAAACTGAACTGACAATATTTAATTTAGATGAGAAACAGAAATGAGGTGAGTGGTGGCTGACAGTAAGTGACAGTGAGTGTTAAAAATAATGGAAAAGAACTAAAACAAAAACCAATGAAAAAGAAAAAAGAAAGAGAAGAGAGGCAGCAGAGAGAATCCGCTGCTGTCCGCCCATACTGGCCTCTCACACATCAGTGTGCTGTGCATCATTATCTCTGTCTGATCTCTGACCTCTGGACCCCTCCCCTTGGCCCCAAAGCTCCAGAGCACAACTGTGCACAGTATGTGTTTGTGTGTTTGCGTGTGTTTTTGACTCAATTAAGTGTATGAGAGAGATAATCAGCTTACATTAGACCATGGAGTGAATTGGCTCTGCCAGTGTACCATACTCTTAACAACACACAAACAAGCTGAACCCCAGCTAACCATATGAGCGTACCGACTGTGGCCAACCCATACAGTACACAGACACTGTTGAATTAAAGCAAAACATGTACTATGAAGCACCATGCTGGATATTTAGGCACAGTTTTGACACCTATTCAATATAATTTCTTGCCACACTTATGCACAAAATCCTCACATATTTATGGGTGTTTTTGAGTTGGCTTCTACAATTTCTAACTTCTAGTATTCACAGTTCTCCGATTTTCTGTTTGCATGCACTAACACTAACCTCCCCTGTCATCTCTGCCATGCCCTTACCTTCAACTAACTGCCCTCAGATTTTCTAGCCATTCATATCCTTTTATATTAATAAGCTTCCTTCCAGAATTAATGCCTATAATATAATATTTATTAGAAAAATCCACATTTGGTGTACTCTTACATTTCCATGAATAGTTACCATCAACCCCCAGAGAGCATGCCTGAGCCTGTTGCATTAAGCTGAGATACAATACAGCGCATGTGTAGGCGGGGAGAGAAATAGCAACAAATGGTGACAGTAATTAAGAAAAAGGGGCTGAGCTGCATCCATCATTTAAAATAGATCTCTCATGCCTCAGTTACATTCTGATCTATTAAGGCTGTTTAATGTGGCAGATGTTTCTGTGTGACTGTTCAGTGTCAGCTACCAAAATGCCAAAAATGATAATGACAGATGAATATACATATAATTATACATCTAGGTGTATGTCTGACACAACAGCTACGGATATTTGTCTGAGTGTGTATGTGTGTTTTTAAGTTAACAGCATGACTCACAGGATAATTGCCCACAGGAAACCTGGCATTAGTGATCATTTCACACCAGGGACGGGAAGCACAAACACATATAAGCCTCACCCCTCTTCCAGCTGTTGAAGGTATTTTCTCTGCTTGTCTATATTTTTATTGGCCTTTTGAAGTGCGTCACTCAGAACTTTCTCTCTCTCCTCAATCCTCCTCTCCAGCTCTTCTCTCTGCTTCCTCAGATGCTTTGCCTCCAAGTCTTCCAGCTGTCGTCTAAGTTGTCTCTCTTTTTCTTCACTGATTTTCTGACACTGCTCTTCCACCTCTCTCCTCTTCCTCTCAGTTTTTTCATCAAACTCCTCTCTTAAAGTTCTCTCCATCTCTCTAGTCTTCTCTTCCATCTCATCTCTTAACTCCATCTCTTTTTCTGATGCAATTTGTTGCATCTGAAGTGCCTTCTCCCACTCCAGCCTGCCCAGCTCCAATGCTTCTCGCTGGGTCTTCTCTCTCTGGGCGGTCTCTCTCAGTTCCTGTAGCTCAGCCTCTTGCTGAGCCAGTTGGATGTTTAGCTGGTGGAACTCATTGAAAATGAGGTAGCTTACACCACAGTAACAACACACTGTCTCACTGCGCTCCATCTGAGGGGAAAATACAAAAAAAAAAAAAAAGGTTGAAAATTATATTAATAATGATATTTACCATATTTATCTGTATTCACCAAGGGTCTGAGAGTAATGAAATTTCGACTCCCTGTATGTGCGCTACATGTGGCAGAACTGACAATAAAGTAGACTTTAACTTACCAAATGTCTGAAAGTGTTAAACATTTTGGCAAGTAGTTTGCATAATCACGTCTTTAGAAATGACTGAAATTTAAAGCCCCAGAAAATGTTGTTTTCTGATTAGCAAAAATACACACAAGTCACCAGATTCTCATTTAGTTTAATTCAGATTTTGATTCACCTTGATATCACTTTTTCCAATTAAGCACCAGTCACTTTAAACCCCCTCATTTCAAACCAAGAAGTGAGAGACAGATAAAAACAAAAATACAAAAATTTTGTGATCATGTAGGAAACCATTTCTCATAGTTAAAGGATGAATAAAATTTGTTTTTGGAGCTGTTAAGAAAAATGGAAGGGTAAAAAAGTTAAGTTTTAAAAAGGTGTAATGTAGCATAAAATAAAATAAACATCTTTTTTATGTCAGCAGTTCAAAGAAGAGGAACACACACTCTAATCCCTTCTTTAGTTTTACCACCGTCCGTCAGAAAAAACACATCCTTCTCTTTCTCTGTGCATGTCAGAGTGTTCTCTCTGAACTGTTATCATTTCTTTTATACACATAAGGCAAGCTTTCATCTTCGTGATGATATGTAGCAGTGAGGCAGCTGATATCTGGTTGATATGCTGACAGCTCTTGTGTCAAAAAGCTCTAAATACACATGATGCAAACATGGTGAAATAAATAAAGCTGGCATTCTTGGCAAGACAATAGGGAACAGAATCATTTACTTACTTCTGTCAAGTTACAGAGGTTATAGAGGTTAACTTGTTTGAGGAGTGACAGGACCCAGTGCCAGGAGTGACATAAAATTTGATGGGCACATTTTTGCTTGTATGACCCTTTCCTTCAGTTCTACATTTAGACCACACTTTCACCCACAGCTTCATGCACTGATGTTGAGTTTCAATAAAGGGAAAAAGGTAAAGGCCACACAGAAAAAGGTAGAGGCCACCCTCAAACGCACCAATCATTCCCTTCACAACATCCTGATGGGCCAGAGAAGCAGCTGCAGTGAACAATTCACTTCGCTGCTCGGCAGGACAGAATGACATAGGAGATCCATCATCCCCACTGTCATCAGACTATACAGCACCTTAGCCATTGGCAGATGACTAATTAACATGAACTGGACTGTTTCTGACTAATTTTATGTACCACTCATTACTTTCACTGAAAGACTACCCAAATTACCCTTTGGGGATTAATGAAGTGTATTTTACATTATATGGGGTTGTTGAAAGAACTCATCCTGTTTGACTAATCCCTTTGCTGCATTTAGAGATGAAAGAATGACAGAATGACACAAACCTATGCACAATTCATTAGCCTTACATTCAAATGAAATGTAACCACAAAACTATATTATGATATTGAAATACAAGATCATTTATATTAAGAGAATAATAACAACTAACATTTATCTATACTCAGTTCATTCCTTCTCCTTTGCTATGAATTACAGCTACAAACAAGTTAAACTAAGGACTAAGAGCCTAGATGTGAAAAGAAGAAAGATAATCAAATTGATTTTGGTAAATGATAACTCCCAGTTATCAACTTCTCCTCTCGTTTCCTTCCTTTTCATGAAAAAGAGAGCAGTGAGAAACCCGAAAGAATGACAGGGCTGTAGACAAGACAGACAAAACACAGCATTACTTGAAAGTGCTGTTGACTTGACAAATGATTGACAGCTGATGCTTTATAACAGATAAAGCTTTTCTCTCTCTCTCTCTCTCTCTCTCGCTCCCACTGTCTATCAGAAACATCTCACTGTCTCTATGTTCCCATCTATCACATCACAGTGCCTTCTTCCTCTGCGTTAGCATCTTGTCTATCCATGTCAAGTCGAGGTGCAGATTATGTCTGCTTCACGTCTTCAGGACAACAGGACTGTGTCTTCAAGCAGCCATGACATGGAGAAAGACAGATAGAATAATATTTTGCAGAAGAATGATATACGACAGCAGATAGTGAAGACTAAGTAGTTCTGTTAGTAGTTAGTTCTGATGTAAACAAATAAGAAAAACATTCTGCTATTCTGTGATGCTTTAGGCTACCAAGCTACATTGTACATATATCTTGGCTTCTCACTGTTCCCTATGTATTTGGATGCTTGTATAACAAAGCAAAGGTGTACTCCTATTGGTCACACTATAAGCTGTGTCAGACATTTGCCCTGATGAACATCTACCCATACATCCACCTATACAAAGTGTATTTGTATAGGTGGAGAAAAAGCTCCACAGCACGACCATGTATGACACTGTGTTGCTACAGAATACACTCTGGAGAATATGAGCTATTATCTGTTTGCCGTGTCAGTGTGTAAGAGAGATAGAAACATACAGAGAGAGCCAGAGAGAGTGCGTGCAAGTGTGAGCAATATTTAGGACTGGGGCTCAAGGGGTTTTAGTGTTTACTGTGCAGATGTCCTTGCGGTTCCTGCAGGCATAGATACAGCAAAAACTACTGTGTGTTTGTGCTGTAAATGACTTTTTGTGAGTGGGGGTTGTAGTTTGTCCAGAATTCCTTATGCATGTAAATGTGTGTGTTTGCATGTGTAGAGTGGGAGGGTGGTGGTGGTGGTGGAGGAGCTCTTTATGGGAGTGATGTAGTCTTGAAGACAGCCAATAACGGGCAATACACAACATCAAAGTGACCTGAGCTTGACACACAAGCACAAAGACAAGCTTTCTCACGCTCACAACCAAGCACAAATGCAGTCAAAAGAACACACAAGGGCAGATGAAGGCAACAGAGTACAGACAGCAAACTTACACAGTCACACTCACACCCTTAACACACACACGTACACACACCCTGAGGGCACAATGTCTGTGCCACCAGTGAGTTGTGTGCTCCCGTGACTGAGTTTGGCCCCGCAGGGAGACCCCTTGCCCTGGGCCCTGACGCGTTCACTTAGCACTCAAACCACAAAACTAACCCCGCCACATACTGGCAAACCCCCACCTCTCACACACACAATAGCTGAGAGGAGGAGGTGAGAAAAAGAAGCGAATGAGGGAGGCGTCCTTTAAATGCTTTGCACCCGCAGCCAGTTGTCTCTCCTTCACACCAAACATCTTTGTCTTCTCATGCACCCACCACTTCAATGGCTCCCCTTGTTTCTCTTATATCATGCTTTCTGTCCCTTGACTGGCTCCATTAGCATGCTGAAATCTAGCCAAAAGATCTTTAAAATATTTAATTTCAAGGCATGTGAAGCTCTCTATTATTCCATTATATAGAGAATTAAATATTATTACTTATTATAGAACAATAGCTTATACATAATGTGACTATGCAAAACATCTATAATGCTTTAAGGTGCACCAGTGATGCATTAGCTATTGTGTATGCCTGTGTCTCAAACATCTTACTGTAAGTGAACCTCCAGTACAGGTAGTGATCTGTGTGTGTGTGTGCCTGTGTTTTTTGACATAGACCAACTCCACAGTCCATGTTATTAGCACGATGTTTCCATGCTTCATCAATTAAACATGGGGTTATTACCTTTCGCCTTATGTGAACCATTTAGGAACGGGTGGGGCCGACACGGTGAGGGCACTCTGTGGGTGGTTGGTGAGAAACATAATTAATGTATGTGATGCTTTTTAAACTCCCTGTCTGTGTGTGTTTCTGTGTGCAAATGTCTGCACTCGTCTCATGTACTGAGACAAGGCACAAGAAAAATCAAATTTTCCTAGTTTGACAACTCTTCTGCTACAATCACTCCACCTCTCCTTTCCTTTTTAATCATTACCTTATCTCCTATTTCTTTCTTGCATCCCTTTTCCTTGTCTTTGTACCCACTCTCCTTCCTCCTCTTCCTCTTCCTAAACAACTATCCGTTCACCCTCTCTCTTCCTCGACTTCCTGCTCCTCTCCCTCACCCGCCTCCTCATCTACAGCTGCGATGACCCATCTGGCTGATCAAAAAACACAAAACTGGGTCACTGTCACAAACATGGACTCTTCACATTCCACATACATAAAGGCATTAGATTCACACACACACATGCATGCACAGTATACCTCCACTGTCTGTACACATGCCCAAACGTGTTGCATGAACAAAAACTGAGCAAACAGACACTCACATTTACACACACAAACATGCACTGTGCACATCTGAATTAATTACAAATTAACCTCATGTGCACGTAGCATGAGTAGAATGCTAAAAAGCAAAAATTATCGAAAAGCTAGAGAAGCTTTTTTGGTAGCAGAGTTACTTTGTTTCTTGATATTAAATGTTGGTGACTGATGGCAAAAACAGTCTGGGAAGGCTTCTTTTTGTCCACCTTGCTTTAAATAACCCCTTTTTTTTCATTTTGTCACTACTTATCTTATTCTGAACACAGCTCTTTGTCTCTCCTACTGCAATTTTTTGGTACATGTCAGCCACAGAAGTCTGACCAAAGACAAGCAAAAACAAAAAACAAACAAAACAAAACAAAAAAAGGCCTCTTAATTGCAACTATCACATACATCGACAGTTTAGGCTTTTAATGAAGGAGAAGGTGTGCAGGCTACACTCGGCAGGCAGAGACAGATTACTGTAGGCAGCAAGCCATGACAGATCTTCACGAACAGACAGACTAAACAATTTATTTTCTCTAATCCTCAGCACTTGAAAAACCTGAATGCATTTGTGTAATTCTGGAAAATATTGAGGGTAGAAAAACTACAACCCACACAAATACAGTCACAGATATACACGGGCACGATACAACACAGATTAAAATCAGTTTAAAGATGGGGTATGAACACTTTGCCGTTTTTTTGGGTGCCGTGTGGATTAGAGAAATTAGGATTATCTTTAATCAAACTATATAAGGAATGGGTGATATACGTAAAGAGGAAAAAACATAGTCAGATAGTTTGTATGCTTTTTAAAACTATTTCTTTCCAAACTCCCTCTCTGTCTTTCAATCTAACACATATTTTCTACTTTCTCGCTTAGCTGGCACTTCAACCCACTTTTTACTGCCTCACAGACACCATAGATCACATAAGTGTTTAACAAGGGATTAAGTAGTTAAGTGACTTATACATGTTTACACCCTAATTTTCCTAAATGATCATCTTTTTATACTGTCACAGTGTGTGAGAGTGTCTGTGTATGTCTGTCCTCCAGAAAACATTGTCCAGCTGTGCTCGACTTTGCATGTTAAAACAGTTTTATTTTTTGGGGGGGAGCTTTTGTCCCTTTGTGCGTGTGAGTGCTTTAGTTTCTTTGATTTTTTTTTTCCTTGTATACGTCTGTGCTCATGCTTGTGTGTGTGATCGAGACTGCACTTCGTGACTGTGGCATTGTTGATTTTTGCAACGATAAAGACCCCCTGTGGTGCTCACTGTAGCGAGCACCAACACTGAGTTTCCACTCATCTGCCCTCCCTGGTGCACCACACATCACATGACAACAGTATGTGTGTTCATGAGCGAGTGTAGATGCGAGCATGTGTGTGAATATTTGTGCGTATAACTTCTTTGACCAGGATATGTTGTGGGTTTTTGTGTGAATTAACATTTCTATGTCTGTTTGTCTGGGTGTGTATCCGGGTGTGTGTGGAGGAGGGAATGGCAGGGGATGGAGCAGTCACAAGGGATAGAGGGAAATGCAAAAGCAGGGGCAGAGGCGTGAGAGTAGCAGAGGCGAGAAAAGGGAGGGGGCAGAGAGATCAGGGGCATACAGTACTGTACAGTGGATGAATCAAAGTGTGAGAAATGGCCAGTGTCTGGGTTATGTGTGTCTCTATAGAAAAAACAACACTGGGGTCAGTCAAATACATATATACACAGATGTGTGCATGGAGACAACAGAGGATGAAGGGCTCAACATTTACAAGAAAGTCAAGACAAAGGCAGCAGAGGAAGCAAAGTATAGTAAGGAAGGTTTTGAACCATGTGTCAAAGGGGGGATTAAGCTGGGGGTAGCAAAAAAAAAAATGGGGATGATAAAGTGAAGGTTTGGAGGTGGCTATACCATCTTGCGTTTACGTATGTGCTCTTTTCCTGCCTTCCCCATTTGCCTGGCGACCACCTCACTAGCTCCTTTTCGTGGACTCAGGCAAAGGGCAGTAAGGATCACCTATGGCTGCCTCGACCAGCACTTGGCCATGCATCACATCACATCCAAACACAGGGTGAAGCACAGCACGGTATGGCACAGCACACGCATCAACAACTAGCCTGGGGAGGGAGTAGGCAGCAAAAGGCTGGAATGTCCATTTTATTCTCTCTGTGTGTTGTGATTTTGGTTGTGTGGAATTCAACCAATCAGTCTTAATGTGAGCTGAGCTCCAGAACAGCCTGGTCACTGCATTCACTGAAGCTAAGTACATTTCTCATATTGCAAATCAGGGTCTCTGGAAATTAGCCACTGAGAGCAACACAGTAAATAACATGCTGCAGTATCAGCTCTACACCTATAGTTGAGTACAAGTATCCGGGAGCTAGTTGCACCGCATGTTGGCAACCTCAAACTTAGTCTAGCTTAAGTGTTTCCAAGCTGAAAACACACTGGGAACATTACTAAGACATCATTACACACAAGGTAGCCTCGTACAGACATTAATCCTTGCTAGATATTAACACCCAGTAACACCTACATCTTATGCCAATAAGCATTTGATAAGATAGCATTATCACATATTTTCCACTCACACATACAGGTACATACTGTAATACTGCACTTAAGGGTTGACTTACATTTACAAAATCATTTAGCCCCTACTAATAATTTTTTGCAAATATGTTACAGCTTGTGGTAATACAGTGACTGTTTACAGCCACATTTGTAAAAATGTTGGATGCTATGTAAATAAAAACTGACTAGTTGTTTTGAAAACTCCTTTAACTCTATATTCATTTGATAAGACATAACATTCATAATAGATTTTATATATTTTGGTTTATATAAGCTTATTATGAATTTGAGGCCATAAATATGAGAGGGCCAACAAAAGCCTGAAAAATTATGTAATGCTAAAATAAATAAATAAAAATTCAACTGATGGAAGTTCAACTCTATCAAGAAGAAAAAAAACAACATATAAATGCAGCCCTGTTCTCTGGACCATTATATATTATTATTATTTATTTATTTAAGATAGACTGAGGCAAAGTGTAAAACATTCCTATTGTCCGCAAGACAAAATTTGAAATTCTTTTGAAAATCACAGACGCAGTGCTGACTCTTCAATGCCAGACATTTGAAATATTTTAATCATGAATGTTTACTTGGTAAACTCCAATACACTCTATACTAAACCATCAAAACAAGAGAAATTCATAACTGATTCAGAGCTCAGGTTTAAAACACAGACTGCACTCAGACATAAGAAGTGAAGGGAGGACAGCAGGGCAGCCAGTGGAAAAAAGCCAGAGAGAGAAGGGGGAGCATAGCCTGTTACATTAATCAGAGTTAGCAGACAACACATGCGTTTCCGTTAGCCCCACTACATCATGCATCACAACACACGGCCCAGCACGACATAGCACGGCACAGTAAGCCAAGTCAGTCCAGAGGAGGTAACACTGGTTGAACTTGTGTCTGCCCTCGTGCTGTCTATCTTTGCCCATACCTGACATACCAATACCTTCTTAATAATAGCTTATTTGCCATTTAAACCAAGTGGAATGACATTATATTTGACTATGGGACAGTCAGTGAAGTGAAGCAAAAGGCAACCTCACTTAACCTTCTTGAGCAAGCTAAAACAAGTGCCGTTGCCTGCAGTGTTTAACTCTAAGTACATTATGTAAAGAAGCTTCAGACACTTATGAATGGGTAAAAGCCATGAAGATCTAATTCAGTTTGACAAATAAAGCTGTACTTTACCAAGGGCCACCTTTTGAACAAAGCAAATTGGCAAAATGAATTAAGCAATAAATTAATTTTCTCTGCAAGAAAAAATCTTATTCTCATGCATTGATCAGGTAATAGCAGTGTTTTTTTTTTTTTCTTTGCCTTTTTGTTGGAGCGATAATGGTCGTACATACAACAATGCAAGCTATTCCAGTATTTAAAAAGTCAGATTCACAGCACTGGCTGAAAACACAAAATATTTTTGTGAATATTATGAATAATGGTCTATTGAGGCAAATAAAAATGAGGAAATTCGTCTTTTGTACGTCTATTTGAGAATCAAACCTGAGGTATTTGACATGACATTTATAAGCTAACAGAACCAAACACCAACATCAGCACAGATATGCAAGAGATTTTTACTATCATTATTTCTTTGTTTTAATGTATACTTTCAAAAACCCGTTCCAGGGTGGATAGCATGGCAACTGCTTCATAAAAGCAACTGTACCCTTCTAATGACCCCACAGATTATCAAGCAATGTTGTCACTTTGTGTTATCAGGCTCCAGACAACACCAGTGACAATAATGCACAATAATCCTCCTGCTACCTCTCGGTCATTATTGCAGATCATCATTGAACTGATGAAGCCTTCCCCTCTCGCACTTTTACTTAATCTCTATCTTTTCCCCCCCGAGTTAAGAAAACAGACTGAAAAGGGGCGGGAAAGGTGAGGACGGAACAGGAAAAATAGCCAGAGACGAGGAAGAAGGAGGAGGACAAAGAAGAGGGAGGAGGAGGAAGGGAGCAAATCTGAGATACGCTGATTAGAGAGAACAGACAACACATGTGCTACCACTTTCCAGTGACGTCCTGAAATCTTTTTGAAGAGAAGGTTGGGGGGAAAAATGAAGAGAGTGTCTGGCATGAAACTATCAATTATGTCAAGGGAGGGAAAATTGAGGAAACCAGAAAGGAAGAAAGTGAGACAGACACAGAAAGTTGTTGTTCATCGGGACATGGGGCTTTTCTCTCCTCCTCTTTTTCTCTAGAAGACTTGCTATGCTCACATTAATAATGAGTGAAATGGAAGGAGGAAGAATATCAGTAAAAGCAGCTGAGAGGATAGTCAGAACTTTGATTTCCACCTTTACACTGGATCACATAGAAAGAAATGATGAAGAATGCCAGATTTCAGCAAACAAGAAGCGGGGCGTGCTCACACAAGTTGAAATAATGTATTGCCTGGTTGCTATAAACTAACCTTAACCATCGCCATTAGTATTTATTACATCCTTGTAAAAACACTGATAACTGACTGATGTAACATCTTGTGAACAACAGGAAACATTTCAGACACTGAAGTAAAAACAAACCAAACTTTTAGTTTGTGAGAAAAAGAAGTGGTTAGATAAAAAGATGCAGATGTTTTTTAGTTTGGGTACCACTCAAACATGAAATGAAGGTGAGTGTAGCCAGTTCCCTTTTGTACCTGTTCAACATACAGAACACTGTATGGACTTTGATCACACCTATTTTACACACAAAGGCCATAAAACCCAATGTACTGTGACCAAAAAGTATATTTTTACATAAGACACAAGGTTCCCAAGGTTTCAAACTAAGATTGGATCTTGCAAAGAACACAGACACATGACATGTAGCACATATGTAGCTGAGACTGTAGTAGGAGTTGCAGCCTATAATGTAAATGCACCAGCTCAGCAATGATTTAAGGCAGAGCCAGACGGTAATGAATACATGCCATGGCGTGCAGTGTGTGTATGTGTGCAGATTTTTGGGGAGTGTGTAAACAGTCTTTTTAAGTACATGTTATGTCTGTAATCTTCTGCTGTATTGGTAGTGTGTATGTCTGAAAGGAAAAAATGTTTAATAGGAGAGGGCTTGCAAATATATTTACAACAAAGAGTCTATGTTTTTGGTCTTTCTGGTTTTACTCGTCATTGATTCACTCTGTAGAAAACAAAACCGAACATCTTTCACTTATTTCTCTCGCACACATAGTGGGATACCCCCTATTCTGCCTTTCCCTACACCATCCATCCATTATCTACATCTGTTTATTCCTATTCAGGGTCACAGGGATCTGCTGGAGCCTTCCAGCTCTCTTTGGGTGAAAGGCAGGGGTACACCCTGGACAGGTCACCAGTCATCTCCCTACACTCTCTCTAATTACCTCTGAAGTGAACATCTTGCTGTGTTACATTGTGTTACATTGTGTTACAGCGTTGTTCACAGACACACAACATTTAAGAAACTAACATCCTGTGTCCGTCTTTCTCTACTTCCTTGGTGCTTGGTTCTTTTGTCTCTTCTTCAATTCATTTTTTTACTTGGAAGTGAATGTCCTGTCCTGTTACACTTTGTGTTTGACCTCCTCTCAGGTTGTGACACTAGAAAAGTGAATAGGTAGTATCAGCATCTCATGGAGAACAAGAGGTGCTCAGCAGCTGTGTAAAAAGACTGTAGGGTACTCTGCTCTGTGCTGGACTGAAAACAACTAATGCTTCAGTCACATTTGGACTGGAACACTGTGCTAGGAAAGTGGGGAAAACGTCTAAGTTAAAATGTCACTTTGACAACTTGGAGAAATATCCTGCCAAGTAAAGCAGGAGTGAAACAGCTTTGTTTTGACTTATGGGGGTGGCAACAGACAAAGGCTTATGGCATGTTCAGACAATAGCACTGCGTCACAACATTAGCACACACAAATGGTGAAAAAAAAAAAACTTAAAAAAACCCTCAAATATCAAATTACAAGTGCAAGCACAGAATCCAGGCTAACTACATATTAGATATTTAACCTCCTGAACTTTACATGAACTTGTATGCTAAGCTATAATGTGCCTTATGCTGTTTGTACCTGTTTATTTTTTTTACTTTAACTTATCTAAGTTTATTTAGTGGTTTATACTATTTAGTGTTTATCTGTATGCACCAGGTCTGAGAGTAACGAAATTTCGATGCTCTGTATGTGCTCTACATGTGGCAGAATTGACAATAAAGCAGATTTGACTGACTTTACAAAGTACTAAAATCCTCACAGTATTATTCTGGGCAGTTTTTTTATTGTCTGGCAAATCTTAAAATTGATGGTTTCTATCAAATTGAACTTCCTGGACCATATTGCATCTTACCAGTGGTACCTGTAGCAACACACCAACGCAGTTTCTTAAAAATGCAGAACAATATGGATGCCATTATATCTGTTCAAACAAAACTGTGAAATACAGGCAGCGTATTTAATTGTGACCGTTTGTTTTCCCAGCATACCTTTGGCCAGAAGAAAGGGAGATAGTCTAGACAAGTTGCTAGACTGGAAGTCCAGCATGCCCATGCTACATTCAACCTCATAATTATAAGTTTCAATCCACCCAACCTGCAAGTCTTTCAAATTTGGGAGAACGCAAAGCAAAGCAAAGCTAAGTTATTTTAGCACGTGGTGGTGTCACACCCTGTCTTACATTATTTAATTTAATTCAGCTTCTCTCTTGAAATATATTATTGGCTGTTTTCTTATGTGCCCACACCTGTAGCTATATTTGTACTGCATCTCTTTGTGTACAGACAATGAACACACAGCCGGCATGAATGTTCATTGCGAATATGTGTGTTTCTGTGCCGGATCCTGTGGGTGGGAGCCATTGTGTGCGTGTGTTACCACAGTGTTCTCCTTCTCAGCAGCCCACCATTAAACCTTGGTGCCAGCCCTCTCCCAGCACACCAGGATTAACAGCACTTAAATGGGCCTGTTAGTACACCACCTCCTCTTAGCCTCCCACACTGACTGGTGCACATGGTGCTGCCCACAGCTTTGCGCTGCCAATGCACACTGGCTCTGTTGTTTTTTGTTCTCCGCTCGCCCCCAGCCACCTAAGCCTCCTCCAATAAATGGTGTTGAAGTGTACTCAGCAGGGGGCTAAGCCCAGAACATCCTCTATTTTACAGACCTATTGGAATCTGAGTGGATGACAGAGGGAGAGAGGGTGGGAGGGAGATATATCCTGAGAATGAACCAGATGGGCAATGAGTTCTCCCTCCCTCTCTCATTTTTGTTATTGTCTCTCTCTCTAACATTTGCTCTGTGACTGGATATCACATGCCCCTTGTGATAAATCATAAACAGAAGGACTCAAAAACGGATGCACACATATACACTGGAGAGCAATGGATGCCCACTACAGAAAGCAATAGTAGTAATAGAATGCTTTGTTTGCCAGATAACAGAATGGTTTATTTTTTTTCTCAATATTAAATTAATCATAAAAGTGGGCGTGAACAAAATAATGCTTTGTTTTTTTTCTTCTCAATATTAAATTAATTATAAAAGTGGGCGTGAACAAAATAATGCTTTGTTTTTTTCTTCTCAATATTAAATTAATTATAAAAGTGGGCGTGAACAAAATAATGCTTTGTTTTTTTCTTCTCAATATTAAATTAATTATAATTAATTATAATTATAAAAGTGTGTGTGGTCAAAATAATGGTTTGTTTTTTTTAAAGTAGGTCTGGGAGGAGTGAAGGGTGTTTCCTATGGCCCCAATAGCAGAATGGTTTGTTTTTAGATAACAGAATGGTCTGTTTTTAGATAAGAAGTGACGTGTGGGTCAAAAGGGGTGTTTCCTTGCAACTGATATTATAAACCGTTAAAATAATTTTTCCTACTCCTTTTTTAGGAGTTGTTATATGTAATTTAATGAGGTTTACTGTTGGATGTTTCAAATGTGTGAATGACAACATTTAACTTGAGATTTTTAGGGTGCTAATAATTGTCAAGGATTGTTACAACTGTTACAGTTGTGGGGTCTTCATTTGCATACGGTCTTGTTGTAATTGTGGATTGAAGTGTGGGTTTTTGGAGCGTGGGGGATTCTTCATTTTCTCAGTGAAATTATCTCTGCTTCTCTGTTGGTGATGTTGTATAAAGGATCACATAGTAAACTTCAAACTTTTGATTCTCTCTGGGCAAGTCTTTAGCCTGGTTTCCAGCACAAGCACGAATACAGCAAGCATTTGTTCAATATCTGTGCCTCTCAGTTTTCCCTCAAAAAAAAAAAAAAAAAAAAATCAATGACTTCATCAATGACTTTTTTTAATCTTTGCTAGTGGAGATGCTTAGCCAGTTGTGCTGAAGCTTCTTGATAAGTGAAGTGAACTATGCTTCCCGATCATGTATCTTAAACATTTACAGTTTGCTCTGGCATGTCCTGTATGTCTTTTAAGTCTTCAGTGGAAAATGTTATCATGGCTAGATCTCTTATTCTTATATAAACCTAGTTCTGGCTCAGAGGTACCAGCCACAGTAATCATACAGGGCAATATGTCATTAACTGTAATGTAAGATAAAGAAAAGCAGTGAATTCCCATATTTTAGAACCTAGAGGACAAAAATGTTTTTACTTTTTAAAAAAATCAATAATAGGTTATCGAAATAGCTCTAAACCTTTAAATATACCTCTATATATATATATATATATATATATATATATATATATATATATACATACATTTGTCAAAGTATTTGTATAGTGTTACTATAGGAGTTGTACACAGTTGCAAGAAAGTCACACCAAATTCACAAGTAAAGCAACAAGGCAGAGCAGGAAGGGAGTGAAGACCTGATTTTTGGGGAAATAAAATGTTTTACATGCTGAGGAAGAGCTTTACAGAGTGTTTTCACATATGCATAATTACTGGACACACAACACACCCTTAACTGACCATCACACAGCACACCCTTAACTGACCATCACACATACACACCCTTAACTGACCATCACACATACACACCCTTAACTGTCACATGCCACTTCTGACACGTGAATGAGTTAAAGCTATTACCTACAACATTTCTCATTTTTTAACAATAAATTTACTGTATTTATTTGACATACTATTTTCCATTTTCTTCAATTACAGAAAAATGTATGTAAACTTAAGCTGACTAACAGTAATTAAATATGCTGCACATTATATAAATGTTTATGTCCATAATAAACATCAAAGATTTTTCTCTGTAATTTTAAAGTAAATCTCATTAATTTCTCATTTCTGTGTAATTTTACATTTAAACCATAATTGACTATGTGGCACATTATACGGCATAATAATCTAACAATTACAACACAATATTTTTTTATTTTGTATTTGTGTATCTATATAATTTTGCATTGCATGAGATGGCTTACAGCAGTTGCCATGTTGATGACAGGTTCACCTCGACTCCATGATAACCCAAACACAGACAAACAAGGGGAGCACAGGTAGAGGTGAGGTGGGCATGTACTTGAGTATGCTGACAGGTGGAGATATTAAAATTTGTCTTACATTAGAGTGGAAAATAACCTGATGTGGTGTTAAGCAAATTGAAAATGTTTGAAAACCAATATGATCTCCAGATTTTGGACATGGATGTAAAAATGTTATTTATGCTTTCTGATTTTTTGCTTGAATCTGTTAGTCAAATCACCTTATTTAGATAGCCTAGCAAACCAAATTGAGAAACACAGAGATCCTAATGAAATCTAATTGTTCACAAATACCCTATCCACATTCAGTCAGATACAGCAAACTTACAGTATGTGTTGGCAATTATGTAATCAGATCAGAATTTGTTCTACATAGAAATTGAATGGTCAAAAAAACTGAAAAGACATTTTACTTACTGAATATATGTAATTAATTAATTAATTTTGATTACTCTTAACCTATTCATGCACTTTATCTTATCATTTTACCATTAAAACACAATTAATAATGTTTTTTTCATAAATCACAATATTTGCCAGTCATACAATAGGTGTACAGATTTAAGAATAAGTGCTCAGTGCTAATTTAACTCCTAATTGTTTGTTATATGTTGTGTCCTCATGCAATGCTATTATCACCTACTGCATTCATTTTAGCTTTAACTCCCCAACAGGTGTGTATTAATGAAAAGCTATAGTGGCCATATAAAACTGACAGATGGCCTGCAGACAACTGAAAAATGCAACACATGGCGATAAAATGACTTGCACATATCCCAGCATGTACTGGGGAAAAGCCATCACAGAGCTAACACACCACAGACTTTAAACACTATGGACAAATTAAACCAATTTGATAAAATTTGGTTGAAGAAGAACTCATTACCTACCTTTTTTATCTCATCAGGCAGTGGGTAGAGGGGTGGACAGTGAAGAACCGTCTTGATTTCCTTCTCCTCCTCCTGCTCCATCTCCATAGATCTTTCTTTGTCTCCTGGTAACAAGCACGAGCCCAGTAGAATTAGCTGCACTGGAATTGGTGTCTGTGTTTCTTTCTATTTCTTGTTCTGGAGGCATTAGTCCTGAACCTTTGATACAATTAATGAATGGTAAGTTTTACTGTCTAACTTCCAGATTCTTAAATTCAAAATCTTTCTGTTTCAACTTGCAATGTAATGGTTGACATAGCTTCCAGATGAAACGAAAAAAAACCCTGCTAATCACTCTAATCACAAATTAGAAAAACTTTTTAAAATGGTATGTAAGGGGGTAAATCTCTTAGCATGATATTCATCATTGTATGTCCACACCGATTTGCCATACACTCTATTCAATATATTATTCAATCAAAATTTTTTGTCCACCACTACAGGAAAACAAGGTTAACTTTTATGTGTGAGAATTTTCCACAAAAAATCTTCTATTAATTTTTTATGCATGAAGGTGATATTTTAACTGCATAATGTGTTTTAACATTCTCCTGCTCCTGTGGCCACTAAGGTGTAGTCAATAATGTGTCAGTGGGTGCAGGATGTTGTGTGAGGAGAATAGTGCAAGCCTAATATAGCTTCAGCCTGTCTTTCTGAGCATGCACGCTTTTAGGGCATTTATCTGTCAGCTCACCATTAGAGAGGTAAAAGCATCACGCCAACTCAACACTTGACCTCCGATAAAATACCTCTGGCTGAGATAGGTCACTAGTATCAGATGGTCCCCTGTGCATTGCTATATGCCAGACATTAAATACCCCAGCATACCATTAGCAGGGAAAGCAGAGTAAGAGAACACACAGCAAAACAAAGAGCACAACTAAACTAGGATTTGACCACAAGCAAAATGAACACAGACAGAAATCGAACTATATACAATCTAAGAACTCATTCTCGCACACACCAGTGCAGGAACATATGCCCTGCTCAGTCAAAGAGAAAGCTTCATGCTCCCTAATAACCTGCTGGCCCCCTACTGTCTCTAGGTGGTGCATTTAAAACACAGCAGAGATCGTCCATCACTGGCTCACACAACACAGATAAATTAGTAATGCCTTTTGACCATATTAAGCTGGCCTATCCTTTTAGATAGGCACATATGTAAAAGGCTGATTTTGCATGACAGCCCCTCCCCTGTGACATTTGGTGTGTTTTAACCCTGAGTGAACTATTAATCAGTCTAATGTGAGAGAGGCAAGCTGTTCATAATCTATTCTGCATGGACGCATGCCTGAGTCCTGAGAGAAAACACACACAAACATACAAACTCACGAGGGCGCAAAGTTTGGCACAAGCACAGACACAGGCACTGAGAGGCAAAAGGCATAGCTAGAAAAGGAAGGACCCAAGATGAAGATGAAGATGAAGATGAAGATGACACACCTCATCCTGACAGAAGATGAAATTATTTGATTTTATTTATCCACAAAGACAAATGTTCAGCAGCAGAACAATTTTTGTATTGGTAGAAACAACTGGCCCTCCTATAATGGGCAGAAGATAGTTAGTTCACTCTCACATTTAAAAATCTGTTTGCATGACTGAAAAGTTCCAAACAATACAGTTCTGTGGCTTATGTACACACGTACACACACACTCACACACACACACACACACACACACACACACACACACACACACACACACACACACACACACGGAGCGGGCGAGAGAGATCATATTAAGACAGCCACCCTGTAAATGAGCTTATTTGCAATGTGTGTAGTGATAGATAACTAGTTTTTATGAACAGACGATAATCTCAAAAATTTAGCCAACATTAGCGTTAGCTTCACTCTGTAAACAAATCAGTGCACTCTCACACCCAACCATCATTTATCACTGCAGTTTTTTTTTAAACTTCTGTTGACTTGTAAGCAGAAGAAAATTTTACCTACCCATTGTCATCAGTCTCGTTCGGTATGAAGGCGAAAATAATAAAATCCTTTCATTTTAACGAATTTAACGACACTTTTCCCAGCATAACCAATACTTTGTCTATTGCTATGGTTACGACGTAGAATTGTGACGTAGACACGCAGCGCAGAACGTCCAATGAGCAGCCTTAGCAAGCACCGGATGTTTCTTTCCTATCAAAATAAAAGTATACCTTATATGCTTAAATGTGGGATTGTTTTCACTGGTTGAATATAACAAAGTTAATTTTCTCGAGTATTGTCCTTAAGTAATATTTAAATGTAATTTACCTATACCTTCTTCAACTTCAATATATTTTAGAAAGAAATGTTGTACGTTTTATTTCATTACATTGACTTAATACAGGCATCCAGTTACTTATTATTTTGGAGAATAAAATTTCAACCTATTAAAGATTAGATTACTGAATTGCTGATCATGAAGCAAGACAACAGTACAACTTAACAGGATATAACATAACCTATCTGATTTTTTCCCCACTAAAATATTCCGTCATTACTAAAAATCTTGTATTATAAATAAAATTATTATTAATAAAATAACACTGACAAAGGTTTATCTCCTGTTAATGAGTACTTATACTTGAGTACCTCTACTATTATTAGTTGTGTACTTTTCCATTAGGCAAGGCAGGACATTTTTTCTTGTAACGGAACGGACCATGACTAGGATGAGCAGATCAGTGACATTTCATTGAAATACATGAAGATTAAACGGATGTTAATCATCTTGAATATCGTAATACAATCATGACCTCATTTTATATAAATGGCTAAAAGATATAGTTTCCAAAATGGAAGAGCCTTCCTATTAACATAAACAAAAATACTTCCAAGAATACATCTAGTGAGAATAGGTTTAGTGAGTTTATTTTTAAAATAAACAGTTTTATTGTTTGTATAAATAAAGAACGTTTAAGTTATGATTAGGCAGACAGACAACGCTTTGAAATTGCCTTGAGTTCTGCTTGCTTGCATGCATACATCACACTCTATGCTCTGTTTGGGTTGTGTGCATGCAATTCACTGCCTCAGAAGTAATGTGAAATAATGACCAGACATTCCCATAGGGGCTTTTACAGGCCCAATCATTTCATGGTCATAGATGGGTAACAAATGTTGTTAGACAGACATTTTTGTAAAATTGCTCTAATTTTTTTGTGTCTTACCAAAATAAATCTGTTTCTGAATGTTGTCTACTCTAATAGAAGGTAAGATGTAGTGTGAGAGATAGAGAGATCTTTGGTATGATTTCATTTGGGATGCATATTGTCTATTTATGGAACAGTCAATGAATCATGAAGACTCAGTCACTCTGATAAAAACTGCACCCGGCCACTCAAGTCTAGCTTACCTTCCCTGCTTGTTTATTTGCCTCCACAGCAGAAAAAAAAAATTAGGTGAATGTGACAAACAGGAAAAACACTTGTAGTCAGGCGGAGACAATAATTAGACTTTGCTCTCTACTGGGCCAAACAGGGAAGAAAAGACAAGCCCTCTCAGTATAACCTCCTGTATGTCTCACTCTCTGAAATCAGTCAATAATACCTTGTATTAATACCTCAAATAGCTTGTAGCAAAGGCATAAGAAGTAGAGACTGGTACCATACTGTAGCTCTACACTAAATGCAGAATCAGATACAAAGCAGTATGATTGGATCACAATTGTAAATCATTATTCATTTATTTTACTGTAACTGGTTTGATAATTGAACCCAGTGAAGTTAATAATTGAAGAAAGCTGGAATTAACGAAAAAAATCTAATTATTTCTTAAATTCTTTGTGGCACATGTAGAGTGTATTTAGGGTGATCTCTGTAGCAAAAGCAAATTAACCTAATTTGGAAAGGTGCATCCAGTGTTTTAGGGGCACTGAGCCTGCAGGGACTGGGAGCTTGGCATCTATCGAGTCTGTTTCCGGCACGCTATGCTGTCTGGGCAAGTGTATAATGAAGCATGCTTAACGTGTGCTTGTGTGCATGTGTGTAAGAGAGAGGGTAAAGGAAGGACAAGGAGGGGGAAGGGCCAGAATGTGCATGTCTGTGTAGCTTATTCATGCACAATTTTAAGAGAGGAGGGGTGAATATGACCCACTATTCTTTTTTTGGCATGAAATGATGAATATTGTCACGCCTGACATATTTTGGCTAGGCACTGTGAGACAATTCTCATGGCCAACCATGCAGGATGAACTCACCAAAATGCCTCCAAAATACTGCACGATCAGCACAGACGTGTGAGCAACAGTGAAAGAGAAGATTTATGGAATTGATGTCACTCAAAACACATACACTATGATTCTCACTATGATTTTATGTACTATGTTATAACTTTAATGATATAAGCTTCTCTAGACTTATTCAGATAACCCAAATACCGCATCCCACCCACTGATTTCTGTGTGTCTCACTGAGATATGAGCAGATGTCCTTGCTATTTCTGTGGTTAACACCAAATGGTTCTCTTGTGCACGATGTTCTATCATATTAGCCTGTCCGCCCTATAGAAATATAAGTAGGCCTACTCACCACCTGTTAAGTTGCGTCACAGTGTGTAGCCCACTGATTCTACTGTGCAAGGCCCTCACTGGCCCTCCTTTCTCTTCTTTTTGAAGTAATAATAAGGAAACCCAACATCTGATTCATGACACATTTGGTGAAACATTGATTTGTTCATGCCCTTATATGGCAGGCAAATAAAGCCAAATAATCCTAGAAAATGATAGAAGTCCTTAGAGCTGCATCTGGAAACCAAAATATAATACTAATACTAGTTATAGATCATCAACAAATGAAATAATAACATAACATCATACAGATCAGTTTGCTTCACCAATACGTGCAGCACCAATCCTCTACATGCAGCCGCTAAGACAGTTTACTAAAAAGTTAGAGGATTGTTTTATTTTAAAACATTTATAATACTTCTAGTAGGCTACCATTTGGGGCCACCAGTGAGTGAACACATTTAAGATCTTAGGAACTAGCTCATCCATTATTTATTTTAGGTATGAATGTGACCATCTATATATCTGACATAAATGACAGTTTCATTGTAAGTGCCTTTGTGTCTTCAGGTTTATTTGTTTATCTGTTTGTCCTTCAGTCTATCTGTCCTCCTGCCTACCTAATGTTTATCCTCCACAGTTGTCTCTCTCTGCTTGAATCTCTACATGGCTTGCCTGTCTGTCTCTCTGTCTTTTTGCTTATCTGCAAGACTATTAAGTGTGTGTGTGTGTGTGTGTGTGTGTGTACTGAATGGATTTGCATGAGAGCCAGTGGGGGTGACCATGCTCTCTCACGCTAAGGCTTCTGTGGAACAAATAGGACTAGTCGGATGTCGTGACAGCACTCACATCAGTTTAAATAAGAGTGCTGTGCTGCAGCCGTGTGTGTGCGTCTGTGTGCGTGTGTGTGTTTAAGCAAGCAGCCAGGCACGCATTTAGTCAGAAAAGCTTTGGGAGGCTCTGTATGTGTGTATGCAAGTGTGTCTGTGTGTGTATATGCAGGACTGTGCGTTTCAGCCATTGCATTTCAGCGAATAAGTGTGCAATATCTTGTTAGGTTTGAGGTTTTGTGAAGAAGAAAACAGACATTAACAGTTTAATGAGCTCAGTGTGGTTCACACACATCGACACATGCAAAATGCTCCACAGAGTTCCTTTGAAAAAGGTTTGTCCTGGCTAACCTGCCTTCTAAATAAATGAACACTGTCAAGGGGTTAAACAGAGTTCACATCAACATACACTGCTGCAATATAAATGAGTGCCAACCACAATTATGAATTTAAACACTTCATTAAAGGTATGATGCCTGAAAATATAAATGGCTGGGCTGTTTAGCAGGTGCAGTAAGGGACTGCTAAATGCTAGATCCAATTAAGTTAATTATTTTTAGATTGTTTACCTAAACAAGGGTTGATTATACATGTTGCATCCTTATCTTCATGCTCCCATTCTGTCATAGAAAATTACTTTAATTGAATTTCCTTGAGTTTGCCACAGAGCTGTGAATGTGAAACATTAACACACTTTAACACAAGTGAAAATGTATTTTATCAGCTTCCAAGAAAAGTCATGGAAAAACAATAAAGTTCAAAAGACAGCATGTTTTTGAGGAATGATTTCCTGAAGAAGATTTTCATTTAGTTCAGTATGTTAGGTGATGCACAGTAAGGACACAAACTAATGCTCACACTGATATAAAAAAAATGTCATTCTACCAGAGTTAAATAATGATACGATTAAACAAAGCCATATTCATGTTTACTGCATATTTAATGTGATGGATTATGTATGTGAGGTTACTCGAAACTTTGCAGAAGGTTTCTTAATATTATACAGAAAGAAGGAACCCTGATATATTTAACAATCCTGTATACTGAGAGTGTTAATCTGAGGGTGTCATCAGTATGTGTTTGCATCATAACTGTTGTTTACTATGCTTTACGACTGCTGGAAAAATGTGCACTTAAATGCTTAACGATGATTACAGTTTTTGTCCTTGTGGTACTGTTGCTACATTTTCTAGTTTTAGATTTATTGTACTACGTGTTTTTGTGGCAAAACCAAACATAAACATTTTATGTGCTGTTGGTTAGGCAGAAGGAGTGGTTAAAGGGAGTGTTGCATGAAAACAATGAAGCTGGCAATTGCAGAGTCAGTTGTTCATCATCAAAGGAATTCATGGTCATTTTTTTTATTATGATGATAGGTTCTTACTATCACGCAAAAGCCTGGGATCATCTGAAACAATATAATGTGTGAGGGAAAGGGGAGAAGGGGAAAAGTAAAGTAAAGAAAAATAATTAAAGTCACATAGTCATAAACTCAAGATTGCAAAGGATAATTCCAGTTTATTAGAATGGGCCATTTACAATAACAATGTATTCACCAAAATAATTGAATTGCTGGAACAAACTACATATTTGAAGGTAAAACCAAAAGCAGAAGCACCCAGAATGTTAGTAATATTCCTTCATTGCACTGAAAAATTGGATTTGTGCGCAAGTATGGTAAGTACAGTAAATCTTAGTTAAATAAGTTGAAGCACAAAGTCAGCTATAAACTGTGATGTATGCTTGTAATAGACAATTTAGGCAACTATTTGATTCTACATTGTTTTTCACTCCTGAATCTATGTAACAAAAAATCTGTATAATTTTTAATCAATCATCTTTCTAACCTTATTTGACTATGTTTTTGGGTGTTGCTGCTTGGTAATTGTTTTTTTCTTTTGCTACAAAGTGTAGCAAATATGAATATGAATGAATGAATAGGAATATATCCATTATCTTTCTTATCAATCATATATTATACTATACATATAAAATATCTAATCATTTACATATTTTGAGACAGAGACACATTCATGTATGTAACACATAACTATAGGTATGTACATACTATAGGTAAGTACTGTACACTATACTTCTGCACATTTTTTGTATAATACATAGATTTAGATTATTGTTTTTTGTATACAGTGGGTACGGAAAGTATTCAGACCCCATGTGATATTTCAGTTTTTCTTTTTTAATAACAAAAATTTCTACATTTCTGTTTTTTTCTGTCAAGATGGGGTGCTGAGTGTACATTAATGAGAAATAAAATGAACTTTTTTGATTTTGGCAAATGGCTGCAATGACACAAAGAGCGAAAAATTTAAAGGGGTCTGAATACTTTCCGTACCCACTGTAAGTCATGGTCTTTTATAATTAATTGAATTAATGTCCTTAGTGTTACGTGTTCTCGTTTACTGTCCTGCATTATTGTTTTGCACAGCCTGGGAGTGTTGCAATCACATTTCACTGCTGTGCATGTGACAAATAAAGGATCTTGAATCAAATATTTGACAAACCTATATAATATAATATATTACTTTTTGTTTTTGTTTTGTTGCATTGGAACATAAATATCTAAATAATATACTGTATAATAAGAATCTAATGGTAATAAATCCCAATAAACATTTAAGTTTAACTGATTATTGAATCACTTTATAGTCTGCAACTTATTAATCAATGTCTATATCTTAAAAACATTAATTTGGGTTTCCACATAGCCAAAGAAATAAAATTGGTCAAGTCTTTCAGTGAGGACCTCTTAAATTGACCCACACGAATCCAATCGGGTAGTCTGGATTTAGGATGCCCACCATGCGTCACAACACTCACTCTGAGTCGTGATGATTGTTGAAATACAAGGAAGACATGCGTCACTGTGACAAGATGGGGCAGATGCGTGCGAGGAGTGCAGAGGATGACTCTCTCTTTCACTATATGGTGAGTCATGAAAGCATTTACGTCTTTTTTCACCCTGAAGCTGTGAAGGGAATCCTTTGAGCTGTGTGTCTGAAGGGTAGTAGCCCCAGTGCATTTTAGCAACATGTCTCACACACACGCAGTCAGCCATGCTGAGACAATCACGACTCTGGTGTTTTGAAGAAAAATGAGAGAAAGAGAACTAAGGAGACAGGGAGACAGGGAGTCAGTGTGTGTGTGTGTGTCTGTGAGTAGGCTGGCATTGGGACATAATTATGGCAGATTAGTGAAGCCACACTGAGAACCTGAGTTGGAACTGTCTGGACCCAGAGACAATAGGTGCTTTTCCACCAGAAGTTCCAGGAACTTTAATTTCACAGGGGGAAAAATGTCATAAACAAACATTTCTTCAGCATGTTGTGATATATATTAAGAGCAGAGGCAAAGCTGTGGGACAGTTTGGTCAATTAGCCTACAATCAATCAAATTCCCTCTGCAAAAATCATAAAGCCTGGAATTAATTGTCAGCCATTGGCTAAAAAATCTCTTGGGCTGATCCATCCTGATAATTGTCAGCCAAGCAAAACAACATGTTTGCACTTGTGGGTTTTTAAAAATGGCTGTTGTACAACAGTGCTGCAGAAAGTGCTAGCGCAACATTCAGCAATGCCAGCCTCAGCACTGAAGCTCCCAAACTTTCGCAGAAACACGACTGCATCAGCAGGGAGTAAAAGAACATTATTTAGACCCTAGTTACTATAGTGGAAATATAGGTAGGAGATAGGGGTTTCTCAAAAGGTTGCTTTTCCCAGGGAAAAGCTCCTGCAGCAAAAACTGAAAAAGTTTGGATAACTTAATTTTCTTCATTCATTTTATGCTTGTAAATTGCCATTTGTTTTCACTTTGTCTGCAAGGCTGCTTACACATGAAACCTAGAGGTATAACAAAGTTGCAACATCAATATCAGTAAAGCAATAAAAAACATTATGCTACTGAATCATCAAACAAATGGCACAATTTGTTATTAATTTATGAAATGAGTAAAAAATTAACAGGTCATGTTACATACATATGTTACACATTGTAGCGTCCATGTTGCAAATGTACTTGTCATGTACATGTCACCTGCAACACTGCAATACTAATGATACTGTCAGTGCCTTCCTCCAAGTGCAGTCAATATTTCACATCTGAAGAAGAATACAATGCCAAAGATTGGCATGTACAGGTCTGAGACCTTGCCTGACACCACCCAGCTTTAATTACATTATTTGCACCTGACCCTAATTGCTATTACTCCATCTGAATTGAAGTCTACTCTGTTTACTGCAGTATGTTGGAAGTTCAATAGACAGTTCTGGTAAGTTCAGGTTATGGCGATGTGTTTGTTTGAAAGAACAAAGAACTTCCAACCTTTTGTTTTCACTCACTTCTTCTCCCTCCATGAAAGACAAACAACAAAGAATGCAGATTTTTCTTCCTTTCCTTTCCACAGAATGCCTTTTTAATTTCCTCCTCATTACTTTGTGTGTATAGGTGTATGTGTGTGTGTGTGTGTGTGTGTGTGTGTGTGTGTGTGTGTGTCTGGGCAGCACTCCAGTCTGTCATCTCAATCTGATCTCTATCACCCTTGGCTGTCTGGCTGGGATTATCTAGCCAGAGGACCACCCTGACTGAAGGAAAGAGGAGTGCAACACTGGAGCACCACTCATCCTGCCCGCATTTTTACGTAATCCTTCCTACTTCCTCTTTTACTTCTTTCTTTTTGTTCATCTACCATCAACATCACTCTCCTCAGCTGTTCACCCTGCGTTTATTTTCCTACTTCAACTCCATTTTTCATCTATACACGTTCTTCTTGAAGGTTTGATGGAAAGATCAGTAAGACTCTTAACATCTGTTACTTAGATATGAAACTACATCCAGGAAATGTTGGTTTAGTATCACAAACGTGTTTAATATCTTGTTGTTTAATCTTTGCAAAAGTCCAGTCTTTTTTTTTTTTTCCTCATTACTCCAGGTCTCTATGCAAAGCTAAGCTAAGCTAACACTCTTTTGGCTGTTCATCGTTTAGGTGTGATAGATAAATACCATAGTTTCTATTTAGTATGGTATCATAGTCTGGAACTTAGGCCTCAGAATTACTAATGATGTTTTTAATATAAGGAAAAAAAGTGAGATTCTTATATTAATTTATAGTTTATGTTACACAAACATTTAGATTTATCTTTACAAACTGGGTGAAATAAAAGCAGTAGACTTTTTAAACTAATAAAATACTTTGATTTTTGATTAGATTTGATAAGGGATTTAAAACAATTTTGGTGACTGGATTAATATTTCCCAAATCTGGAATGACCTACAGTGAATTGCATAAATTTAATTGTAAACCCTACAGTTAATGGAAAACTGCATAAACCAAAACACGGGTAGGTCACGTCACAAGTGGCCCACCCTTTGTGTCAGCGTTGATGGTTCCTTCCTCACGTCCTTGCTGTGAGATAAGGAGGTGGTCTGGCCCTTTTGAGGGGCGTGTGTCTTAATCAAAATCACTCGGAAACAGAAACACAAGCAGACTTGGCAGCAGGACTGATTTAGTACATGGTTATGGCCGCCTGCTTATATAAAAACTATCCATTTTAATTTCACTAGTTACATTGTTTTGTCTGTTGATTGTGTTGTGGCTGCCAACATTCAGGCATAGCATTTCCTTTCTTGATAGAGTAAAGACAACATGTAAAAGTAAGGGAGAAAAAGACCAAATGAATTCCTTATAAGAAAAAAGTTAAGGTCAACTTAAAATACACACTTCAGTTTCTTTATATTTGCCTTTTTAAAACTGCCTATTTCATTCTTTGCAGTTAACATCTGGTAAATTAACCTTAAATTTATCTCAGGCTATGATCCAAGATAAGATTATAATCCTTTGATCATTAAATCTACCAGTGGAAGCTGAAATTGACAATTGTCAAACTGATCTTTTGCATGGCTGAGCAAGGTGTTTGCATTCTAGCTGTCCCAGAGCCATTTTCCCTTTGGGAAGGCTTACTGCATATCATAGTTAATCAACACACACAGCTAAACACACATAAGTAATTGGCTGATGTTGCATGCACACACTGGGGTGAGCACTGCCTTTTATACAAACATACACAAAACCCCTTTAGCCAGCCATGAATGTGTCTCTGTCTCTGTACCAGAAAGTTCACATTAATGCATATTTGAAACCTGACATTTATCTCACTCCATCTCTCAACTCCCCTTCTCAAAACTGTTTACTATATTGGCTGTGGTGTTGTTGACTCCATTTTAATCTCCAGCTACTAATTAGGCATTTGTTTTGAATTTTTCTCTTGATTTTGCCTGGTCATTACTTTTCCCACATTTGCATGTGAAGCACAGGCACACCCAGCCATTAAAAGTATCTCAGGGCTCTTGGGGACAATGACACATGAAAGATACATGGGAAATAAATACAGAGAAAGAGAGACAACAGATTATCAAAGCCACATTCTTTGGAGGTTAAGAGGAGGAGCAACATAATGATAAACATCTTATAATTTAGAATAGAAGGCGCTGCTCACAACAGACGTTCACATAATCACAAAAATTTGTTATAAGATGAAAGACAGATCAATATGATCTTAATATAAATTCTATTTGAAGTTATGGTTTTCAGGTTTAATGGGTACACTGAGTGATACATCATTTCCATTTTTCTGAAGTCTGTGTTAAAGTAGGACACTAGCTGTGAGACTAAAGATATAGCATTGCATAAATAAAACTCGTGACACAGTGCCAACTTTAGATTCCCACTCATCAACTGAAGTCGTGAAAGGTTCCTCAGCTCCAGCCTACAAACTCGCTCATGCTGCAAACAACTATGGTGACGTATTCATCACACATCTGAGCATGTGTACGCACAACAAACCGCACACTTCACCTGTGTGTGTGTGTGTGTGTGTGTGTGTGTGTGTGTGTGTGTGTGTGTGTGTGTGTGTGTGTGTGTGTGTGTGTGTGTGTGTGTGTGTGTGCGTGCGTAGCTCCTGTGTTGCCTTGACAACCTGCTGCCGTTTCCCTTTTTGTTTGCCCTTGGAGCCGAGAGCAGACTCCCACCAACGCAGGAGCAGAAATCGGAACAGAGGTAGGATGGAGAGCGACATCAGCACAGGCTTTTCATCTCACCTCTCGAGTGAGCAACACCCACGGCTCTCCCACCTGCTCTCACCTGTCAAGCAGCAAATGTAGGCTGATCGTGCTGATATGTCTACAGAGGGGAATGAGAGAAATGTGTCTCATCTGTGAACTCTGTGTTCTTGAGAAGTGGTTGAACTGTTAAACTGTATCCAACAGTAAATCCAGGTTTGAGATGAATCTTTGTATCTGGCTTTGGCTTAAAGTAAATATGTGATCCAGTTCAACATTGTGGAAAAAATAAGCTTATTCACTATTCATTGCTTTAGAAACGATGATAGATAGCCCTCTCATATCTGTCCGGTAAAAGGTAAGAACCCAGCTTTTTAGATTAGTATAAAAATGAGAAAACAGGCCTGAGCAGCAAACCTGCTCCTCTCTGGTGGTAACAAAATCCACCAACCCTTATCCTGAGACAAATAAAAAGTCATTTGTTTAATCTCCACAAACACAGGCAGGACTACTTCTTGGAACTTCAGATGTTGCATGAACTAAAGATATAACGTCATATATGAGCTGTAGAGGTGCTGCTAATTATATTAATTAGGGACAGAGCCAAACTAGCTGTTTCTCCTATTATTATGCCAAGCTAAGCTAACGAGCTGCTGGATTCAGCCTTAATATTTATCAGCCAGAGAGGAGAGTGCTATTGATTTTCTCATCCAACTCTCACTGAGAAAATGAATAAGGTTATTTCCCAAAATACTGAGTGCCTTAGAATTTAATAAAGGCAATGTATTTTATTCTTTCATTGTCATGTAATGACAGCAATGAAATGAAAGCAATATATTTCAAAAGGTGCCAAAATCCTCTGACTAACAAACTATGCAGTGATGAGAATGTATATTTTGCCAGTTACGCTGCTTTGTGTCGGAGCATACAATCTCCATCTTACCAAGCAGCTGTGTTTGATAGTAAACAGCAGTTGGCTAGTGACTACAAACAGCTTAATACTGAGTCAATGAAAATGACCTGAAGCCATCACCATCCACCACAATAGAAGTGCTGAAAAAAGTTTGGAATAGAAACAAAGCAGAACAGAGCCAAGCAGGTAAACCTGTCCCTGCTGAATACAAGGATCTGTTCTTTTAGGTCTGGTGTTTATCTCTTTCCATCTCCCTTGTGTAGCGTGTGTGTAGGATATTTACCAGAGTACCAGACATTATAGCTGTGCCATGTCCTGTAGCCCCTCCCCCCCCGGCACCTTGGCAAACTACAATGTGTGCACATATGTGACGTTCAATCAGGCGGGACGTCGTGAAAAACAGTATCAGATGACTGGGGACCATGACGGCCTCAAGCCTTGTTGCCAAGGTTATGAGAGAAAAGAAACAACAAACATTTAATAAAAATGCTGCAGTCAAATGACAGATCCAGGCTGTCAGTGCAGTGCAACCGCCTTTTGTTTTCAGCTAATGCTGAAAGTGTCAGTGACAAAGTCTTCATCTTGAACCCAAGTGTTAGGATGTTTTCTTCCAGGGCACTTGGACAATAAATCTGATGATCATTTTCTCAATTAAGTGTTTTAGTCTATAAAATATCAGTAATATACAGTCATGTACAAAAAATGGTCTTGACAATTTAATATAAATATCAAATAATGAAGTAATAAAAATTGACAACCAAAAATAAGTGAATCTGTTAGTTGCTGCTCCAGTTGACACTGATGATCAAACTTAGAACTTATCTCTATAACTCATTTATAATAGAGTCTGTGACCGTCATCACTAGCAGAGCTGAAGCTTGGTTGGCCTTCTTAAAAACTCTTTTTTCTGTCTTCTAATTGGGAGAAAGTAAAACATTGAGCAACCCTGAAAACTGAATGTTGACATTTTTGTAACTCTTTAGAGTGTATCAGAAATGATATGGATCAAAAAAACAACAGCCACCCGGGCAGATACCATTCTGGTCTCCTGTCTGCTTTCAGACAAAGTGCCTGGAGGTGGTGAAAGTCAATCGAAAATAAAGAAATTATAAGCAGAGCCTGACAGCAGAAAAAAAACTTGTGCTAATATATGACTTTTGCTCTAAACACTGCAATTATTATTATGCATCATGTGTCCATTTCAAACCCAGGACTTAGTGAGTAGTTTTCATGAAGGAAGTCACTCTTGTGACCCTTTTACATTAAATCTGATGAAGAAACTATTCAATACAAGATGTCGGTATGGGGCATCACACAGAGTCACACAGTAGGTTAAAAAGGCAGTCACTGTTCACAGGCTCTGACATTTCAACAACTACTAGTTTCTCTGCAAAATATTTTGAGTTTATTGTTTTACTCCTTAAATTAAAAAACACATCTACAGTATTAAAGATAAAATGTTCTTGGTTCCAATTACATGTGGCCTTTGACAATGGCCACATGTAATATTTCTTTTTTCACTGAACAGTCATTATAACACTGTTGCTCTGTAGGTCAGTAGGTAGTTGGCAAAAAAAAAAAAAAAAATCCAAGCATCCATTGCAGCTCATGAAACTACTGGATGGGCACATGAAAGGTGAGTCATTGTAGCTACAAATTGCAGCAGGGCACAGAGTTTGCAGGGCTGACTGCAGAGGGTTGGAATGCAGGCCTGCTGCGGCTAGTTAGCCAGCCAGAGCTAAGGAGCGTGCAGCTCAGTAAATAAGGTCTGTTCTGTTCTGTTACGTGGTCTATTCTGTTCTGGTCTCCAGGATAATCAGGATGAATGGGGAGCAGCTGGGTTTTTTTTGTTTTTTTGGGAAGGAGGGTGCAAAAGCGAAATAGAGGAGGCAGAATTTTTACATGGGAAAAGAATGTGGATGAAATGAATGAGAAAGGCCCACGCCTGAGGCAACATGTCAACAAACAGATCTGGTCTAATGCATAGGGGCTGCAGTGATACATAAGGAAAAAATCCAGGTGTAATGCAAAAGATACACTTGCAAGTCAGATGTGGAGGATGTGGATTATTTTTATGTGCTTGAATGCCCCCGAGATTCTTTGGTCTGTGACATCCAGCACTAACCTGTGGAATCACCGGCTTTGACTTGTTACTGGGAGTTTGATAACGTGAATGTTCTCTCTTGCTTCGATCATTCGCCTTTCCAAGGCAAACTCTGACCTTTTTATTGCCCCAGTTCTCAAAGGCCCTTCCTCTCCTCTCTTCCTGTTACCAGTCTCTTTTATTTACGTCCTCTGTCCTTTAATTTTCCTCACTATCTCACTTTACAGATCTCCGTCTAGCTGCCTGTGTGCCTGACGTCCCATACAGAGAGGGAAGAGACAGCAGGAACAGAGGAGACTGAGGGAAGGAAAGAGGGAGAAAAGAAAGAGGTTTAGAGCCAGGAGGGAGGGATGAGTTTCACAGACATGCCACCAGGCTGTACACATTCCTCAAAGGCTATGCATCCTGTTCTTTCGTCCCCACCTCCATCAAGGCCCACACACACCATGCTGCACGTACGCACGCCTCACACACTCTCAAACACGTACAGTGGTGCCCACTCTTCTTCCGGCATGGTCTGTACATATCATGAGGACTTATTTCTTTCACCAATATGCTGCATTTTCATCTTTGCCCCGTGAGCTGTTTTCCATTTTACCTACATATTCTAGCCTGGGTGATGGGGTATAAAACAGTTTGATAAGCTGAGCCTTTACAGCATCTGTGTCTGGATTAATGACATCTGAGTTTGGAATATTTAATTGATGTGTGGCATTAAATGGTTTCCAGCCTTAAACCAGTAATTCTGCCCCATTAATTGTTTAACACGAGCAAGCCATATGTGGACCTCCATATCATCAGAGGAGATGAAAGTGCACATTTAACAATGTCCCGGTTACTTTGGTACATTTTTCAATAGGACTGTTTCTCTGGCAGAAAGTATTTCCGATGAAAAATGTTCACAGTGAGATCTGAAGATTATGGATAGACAAGTTGTTTTGTTTTTTCTTTTCAAAATGCTGTGGGCACCAGCCATTTTATTTTATACACAATATATTGAGGATGGGAGGTGTGAGTAAGGGACCTTTTTTTTTAGTTTAACCATAATTAATGACACTAAAATCAACCACTATTTAATCTTCACTAAAAATATTTCTTGATTGTTCCAATGCTGACTTTAGATAAAGTAGTTCTAATATATCTTTATCTGTTTATTAACAGTAATCAGGCTATTGAGAACATACACCTCCTTTCTTTCTTTGATTAGTGAATGTGGCCATTGTCACTTAATGCTGTTTCAAACCAAAGAAAGCTTTCTGTAAATCTATCAAGGAAACAGGAAGTTAGTTCCAGTGTCTTGTACATCTGTAACTTGTTGCTGAATTTTAAAATAAAGCACACAGTGCTTTTATTTAAAATAAAAGCTTGTGGACATATTGTTCCTTCAGCAGGGCAGAAGAGCTTCTGTTCCTTTCAGGGACAAAAATAGGCTCTAACACATTTAACCTCAATTGCCAACTTGGATGGGTGAACGAGACATACAAGTTCATTTATCATGCTGGGAACAGCCAGACACATTTTGAGCCTCAGCCCATTATATTAAGAACATGAAAATAGGATGGATGGGTACACTGATTCATAGCCAGTCATCATTTGGCAACAGCTGGAATTTAGTCATAATGTAGTCCAAAGGTGTATACATATCAGATTAAATAAGAGGTGGAGAGGGTGTGAGACTTGCAAAACCAAAGGTTTTGTGTGTTTGTGTGCACAAATTATAATCCTTGAGGCCTTGGGGAGGTGCACACACATTCAGTCTTTTCCTGTTGCTTTCCATTAATTCCACCTGTATACACTGAGAATGAGCCCCTGCTGGCCCTCAACCTTCCTGCCTCCTCCTTCCTTCCACTCCTCCCTGACTCTAAATCCCCCGTAGGCTTACTGAACACCCAGAGCGGCCAGGCTGCTTTCTTCTGTTGCACGTTGTTCCTCACCACACACTGTGTTCTCAGCCACAGCTCCACATATTACACTATGAACGGATAGGATGAGCATTTTTATTCAAATCAACATTTTGCTGGAACATACAAGACAGCTGCCACATGGCTGCTGAACTTATGATAATGTTGCCATGGGAATGAGCACTGGCACAGTGTGCAAGGTTCAGAGAGCTGAGGTGTTGCCAGCTGCATTGTGTCTGCCTGACACACAGAGACAGAGACAGAGACAGAGACAGAGACAGAGACAGAGACAGAGACAGAGACAGAGACAGAGACAGAGACAGAGACAGAGACAGAGACAGAGACAGAGACAGAGACAGAGACAGAGACAGAGACAGAGACAGACACAGAGACAGAGAGACACACAGAGACAGACACAGACACAGACAGAGACAGAGACACAGACAGAGACACAGACAGAGACACAGACAGAGACACAGACACAGACACAGACACAGACACAGACACAGACACAGACACAGACACAGACACACACACACACACGTTTTTATTTGTCTCAGGGACTTTACACTGACATTCATTTCCTGGTGACTTGTACCAACTTTAGCCGGAACTGCTATTTGCCTAAGTCTAAGGGTAGGATAAACTGGTCCATCACTGTAAAGCTCAACAGCTTCTCTTCCCCACCAGGAAGCCAAATCCTCACAACATCGGTGTGTAAACAGGTTTTAGTAACCACAATGTCCATAATACAAAACACACACGTTCATATGCTCAAGGAAACTATAACATACTGCTCATTTAAATGGCAGCCAGGTTGGGTATAGCTGACTTTAATCTATTTTCCATTACAGTTACATCATCTGTGTTGTAATTAGGTCACAATTGCCACAGCAGTCTGAATATTCTGGCTTTCTTCCAGGTAGTATATTCAGTTTGGCAGATTTCAGATATAAAGCTGTATGACTAATTATTGTTTTTATATTCGTAACCTATAAACCATGCAATGCTTTCTGGTAATACGTGGCCTCAAGAAGATCTCAAACAATGAAAGAATCCAAGAGTGATGCTAATAAAACATCATGTTAAGAGCTGTGTTTCCATTTTACATTTAAGTGTCTACAAACTGGCAACAGTGACCATATCCATACAGTACAATTAAAACCCTACCTTCTAACTTGTTTCTCTTGCCCTTACTGCTGCTGTCTCCAGATAAAGTAATGCTGGATGACATTTACCTATTTTGAATTTGCTACCTTTCACTGAAGAAGTAGCCTAAGTCTGACACAGTCTGAAAATACCTTTAAAAACTACTTATTATTCATTAGATGCAATCCAGCACAAAAAAAGATAAATATTGCAAATAGTGTTATCCAACATGTGAAGTGGATAATGATGGCTGCTACAATCATGTCCAAATAGAACTAGAAAGCGATCTGAAATGTTATTACCAATATTACTGACTTTCACATCCCTTTGAATCTCTGGTTGTGCCGACTAGTGACTAGGACAGAAATTTATCAAGATGCCACTATTTGCAGATAAAAAGTGTGTAGTCATGCTATGAACATGACATCAGCCTTATAGTTTTCTAGGTGAGTTGAAAGAAATTTTATACCTTCCCTGTGAGGAATATGTGGGTGATGACTAGGAGGTGATCAAGCAAGTGTGTTCCTCCTTCTGTACTTTTTGACCTTTTAAAATATACCAAATACAATAAAAAAAAGGTTTATAAAAAACATAAAAATACCCAGTAATCACCACTGAAGATGACCTATACTAGGTAAGTGTTAAGCTGTGGGGCTTTTCTTTATTTTGTTCTGCTCTCATGTCAGAGCCATGACTAAGTCTGAGAGGCGATCACGACGTGCATGTTAAACTTCAATTATTAAGGGAAGTTGCACAGCACTGTAGCACAGCTAACCTTTTGAACTCAGCACAGACAAGCTCAGTTTGCATGCATACTAGCATACACCAGTTTGCATGCACCCACACTCCCTATAACCTTTTGAATTTCAGACACACATTCAGATGGATGCAAATGAACATACATAGATACACACACATGAAAGGATATTTAGACTTTGTGTGAAAGATCCTAAAATGAATGCCCAGTGCCACAGACAGAAAGGGTGGTCTTGGGAGTTGCAATATATGTAAATAGATGGCGCTTAGTAGGGTTGTCATAACTATTCTACGTTTTTAAAAAGGTTTTTCTAATTCATGTTATCAGATGGATAGTATACATGTAAACATTTGCTTTAATGTTTAGTACCTTACATACCTTGCAGGCCTTGGGTGCTCAAGAAGCTCTGCCCTCAGATGTATAACGTGAATGATGATTCAATCTCCAACCACCACATCTAAAAATTCAACAAAACAAAATACAATGAGACACACTAAAGGTTACGTTCCGAAATGTGTTTTAAATATATTTTAGGTTTATTTTCCATTCACTTAAAGAAGTGAAATAGGTGATTTACTGAATATACTGTCTTACCCATTACACTACTAGTCTTTATCCAGGACCAAAGAACGCTTTTCCATGCAAAGCTCACATGTTAATGGTAATTGCTAGTTGAACCTCCTTTCTTAGCAACAAAAAAAACAAGGCTAATGCTGCCCAATATACACCAACACTGCCTTTGTTCTGTCTGACTCCATGATTAGCAACAGGTGAGTGGTGTCAGAGTGAAACTACATAGCTAACAGGTGAGGTGTGCATGTGTGCAACTATTCTATCACTTTCAAGGCATTTATTGTTAACTCACCAGAAAGCACAAATAAGGAGTTTTAAAACATCCCTGAAGGCAAACATTTCTATACAACATCTTCATCACTGTCTCTTATATAAACCAGGTGACAGTCACATGACCCTCACATCTCATCACATGATCATTGGCCTGTCAGATATTTCCAAAAAAGGAAGAAACACAAAACTATACATCCCTCACCCCAATATAAGATACTATCTATCTGCTAAAAAGTCGGCATTTAACATATTAAACTTTAGTGTTGCAGCTGGTAAAGGTGGACCTAATGTTTACTATTGTATATATTTTACATACTGTTGGATAGTGTGTGAACTCATCAGTAAAGTTGTATGATTGTACTGTATTTATTGTTACTGTTTGGAAATCCTCAAGAAAGCGCAAATGTCTTAAATTGATGTTGAGTACATGATTTGATTAAAGGTATCACTAACATTTTAATTAAATGTGGCAAAAGCAGACTGCTCAGAACGAACTAACAAAATCACAACCTAAATATTTAAATGTACATCACTTAAAGAGCAGGTGGTTTTTAAATCAATTTTAGAGCCACTTAGTGACTAGATTACCCTGCTAATGTGTGTTTTCCCCCTTGATTCTTACAATATCTGTATTCTGAATAATGTAGTGCTAGCACGTCCATCAAGCCCTGATTCATTACTGGACTCAAAAGTAAACATGGGCACCAAGAATCATTCAGTAGGTTTAATATTGCAGATGTCCTCCTGCACTCCCAGACCCTAATGGTGCTGACCAGAACTCTAAACACATTCGTACACTTTAATTTGAATTTTACCATGTGCTCAGACTCCAAATAGGCCTGCTCCTGAAGCCTCTTCATCTCTTTGTCGCTCCCTGCCTCCTCCTCCTCACCATCTCCTGTCACCCTCCCTGCCAGACACAAGTCCCCTGAACCCCAATTAGATAAACAAGAGATGACAGCAGGACTGGTGGAGCACAGGCAGAGAGATAGAAGATGATAAAAGAGAGAGGTAGAAAGAGAGATAGAACTGGGCATCTAAACAGATACAGGGGGCCTTGATTTGGTATCTGTTCAGCTCAAACATGATGAGAGGTCACAACTATTGTTTTCTTTTTATCAGAGGTGGATTTTTCACTAAACCTCCACTTTTGGTACTTCCATGCCTACTCATGACATTGCTTGCCACAACTTGAGAAGGGAATGCACTAGAAAGAAATGTCAATAAAACTCAGGAGGCTCAGAGGAATTTTGGTGTGATTATGGTATCCACCTCACATGCCAAATCTTGGTGCAGGCTATGGTGTTAGCTGATATTTACTGTGGTTTCAGGTGGCAAAAAAACAAGATGTAGCTCTTGTCTGCGGCCTTTGGGAAATTTCAAAGTTCCATCTTCACTTTTCAAAATAATCAGCCAAATTGTGGTGAACCATTACCACTTATGGATGATCATACTGTATATTTGTTTGGCTTGTTAGCTGTCAGGTTGCAGCACCTGTTGGAAAATAAAACTCAGTGGCTAGGGGGAATTACCCACTGCAACACAGTTCCACATTGAGGGGAAGTAATAAACCGTCAGAGAAAAAAAAAGAATGAGAAAACAAAAATAAATGCTGGAGATAATTAAAAAGCCATAAACCAAGGGTGCAGAAACAACAAAATGAGCCACTAAATGGTCAGAAATATTTAGTAAGACACAGGTCATGAACTCTGCCTCAGACCCTCAGCAGTGTGTACACACACATGCATATATCTGACTGCTTTCCATGGTCATGCAAACGGTGCCTAAAGCTCACCCTCAGGCAGGGTCTTAAAGGTCATGATCTCGATGCAGCTTTAGAAGGTCACACAAAGTTCATGACTCGAGCCGTACCATATTTGGCTGCTAGCTCTCAAAGACTTAGGGTTGAAATTTGAAATGATGGAGAGGGAGGGGGGAAAAATGGTAACTGGAATGTTCATTGGTTGCAGCTGGGTATCGTTGGAGCAATATGGTCATGGGTTTAGTGCAGGAAGTGTGTGTGTGTGTATGTGTGCCTAAGGGTCAATGTGCATACATATGTGCATGCATGTCAGTGTGTTTATGCGTGCATGCGTGCCAGAGAAGAGAAACAAGATATTTGGTTAATACAGACCACAGCTTAGGCATTTCCAGATACATGTGTCTGCGTGAGCGTGCTCCTGCGTGTCTACATGCATGTCGGCATGTGTGTGAGTGAAAAAGCATAAGCAAGGGGCCAAAGAGGCCAGAGAAGATGTGAACAGAGCAAAGACATGTGATTCTTTTAAATAAGTAATCAGCTAATTTTGAAATATAATCACTAAAGTGACATTTCAACACCAATAAATTTCAACATGACACTCAGAAGTGATTACTTTTTATAATTAGCTGCTCAGCTGTGTATAAAATGTTACCGTGGTTGTACGGTAGTTGTATGAGCTTCCTGTGTAACTGTGAAATAATGTGTCTGGTTGGTTCACTGTGTGTAGCAGATTAACAGCAGTAATGTTCTGCTTTCCTCTGTAACACCATCGTTTATTAGAAGCTAAAATAGCACAAGTCTATTACAACCTTTGATTGAAAAATCAGCAAAGGCAATTTTGCACACATTCAATCATCACAAAACAGTGTGTTACAAATCAGTGTGGGAGTGTTTAACTGTCTAATGTCTCTACCAAGCAAACCCCGTTTTACACACTGAATAATTTAGATGGGAAAGTTTATAAGCTTGATTCAAAGTGATGCCTGTGTGTGTGTTGGAGCATCATTGAACCTAATGCACAATGTGACTCAAATAAATTATAAATCCATCCAAAATTATTTAGATGTGTTTGAGATGCCTGGTCCTCATTTGGTCTTACACACACAAATATATGGCAGCAGTGGGGCTACATCAAATATCACACACAATAATCTTGACTCTTCTGAATAATTCAAAGCTCTGTCAGTCCTTCTATGAAGGCTGCACTTTACCTTTCTCTGCCACATACACACAGTCCTCTCATCTCTCCTTTCCCCCTCATTATTTTCCTTTGTTTGTATCTCTACCCTGTGTTTCCATTGCCTCTCATCCCCTACACCCTCCCTCCACATCTGCTCCTTGCATTCCTCCTCTTCCTCTTCTTCTTCTGTCTGTCCTCTACTAACTCCACCCAGCAGGTCTAAAAGGGAGTGTGGCCACTTTCTGTGTGCCGGCAGCAATTCCTGGAGGGCAGTCAGGCAAATAGACCTAGCCAGTGCCTGCTGCATGACTCACAGAGACACAGAAACTGAAAGAGAAGAGGGTACAGTCATTAAGATGAGAGGGCGAACGTATTTTAAGCTGTTAAGAGCTGATGAGGGGTGGAGGGGGTGGGGGCAGGTTGGAGGAGGAGATTGAAAAAAAAGTAGAACGAGAACGAAAGGCTGTAAGAGAGATTAAGAGGGGGAAGCTGGGAGAGAGAGACTGGAGATAGAGAAAAAGAGATGAGGGCAAATAGAGGGCAACCCGTGCGATCTTGCATGCACACGAGAAGAGCAGACAGGC
Source organism: Mastacembelus armatus (assembly GCF_900324485.2). Taxonomy (NCBI): domain Eukaryota; kingdom Metazoa; phylum Chordata; class Actinopteri; order Synbranchiformes; family Mastacembelidae; genus Mastacembelus; species Mastacembelus armatus. The sequence goes on along the minus strand of NC_046645.1, from coordinate 4,532,995 downwards.
ACGCAGCTGAGCCAGGAGGCACAAAGAGGGCAAAATAACTCTACCTCCCTCTCTCTCCCTCTTCCCCTCCCATCTCTCTATCTCTCCGATCCCCCCTCCTCTGCCATAAAGCAACTCTCTGACAGTGTACATGACACACTGACTGAGGCTGAGCAGAGAGCAACACTAAGGGACGCAGAGACTGAAGAGTGCAGTGGTGGAGAAAGAAAGTAGAGAGGAGCCCAGAAAACGTGCTGATGGATGAGGATTATCACATAAAGCTGTCACTCCATGTAAGGATGTCTTCTGTCTGATGACGTTCTGACACAGGTTGCATCACATACTCCCAAAAGCGAGCAAATCAAAAGCTAAAGTCATCAGAGTTTCGTGGTCCACAGTAAATTTTCATGTTCCATAGAAATTCTTGTCACATACCCATCACCCTCAGATACATTTGACCAGAGACATCAACTGTACCTCTATTCTTCCAACAGACTTCATGAATGATGACATTGTAAGTTTTCCAGGTAACAAGTTCAGACATCACAACCTTGGTGCATCCACTGATGAAACACATAACCAGCCACAGAACCTCAAGTAGACATTTCTACACTTTGTTTATGTGCAGATTAAATACGCACTATACAACGTGTAAGCTAGTCCTCTATAGGTACTGCAAGCAGACTGTTAACATTACAAAGATCCAGGCTGGCTGCGCCTCCCTTTCATACTAAACTAACAGCTGCTTCCTGTAGTTTCATGTTAAGGGTAGTGACATGAGAGTGATATCAATCGTTCCATCTAACTCTCAGCTGGAAAATGAATCAAATCAAATGAGTCAAATGATTCCATTAATAAGAAACACTGAGAACATGACCTCATTGTCCTCATTGGTAGATATGACCCTGGAAACAAATACCTGCAAATAAGACAAGCATGGGTTAGAGAAAGGAAAGCCAGATAAAAGGATTAGGCATTTAAGGACAGCTGATGAAGCCACCGCACAGGAGGGAGAGGTTCGTTCAAAGAATGGTTGAGGTTGAGAAGGTGAAGGTGGGGAGGGGAGCAGAGCTCTGCTGTTTGCTCCATATGAACTGTCACTGGGCTGAGATAGACAGCTACCTCTGCCAGCTTACCTCTGGACTGCATTAGACATGGCGCTCAGATGACACACTTATTGCTGGAGAGGGTGAGCATGGGACATTTATTTTGTGATACTGGATCAAGACAATAAACAAGCAGGACATAGCTGAAAGTTACACCAAACTACTACTTTCACTGCCCTTTGTATTGGCCAGTTCTGTAACACAATGTGAAGCTAGAGGCAGGAAACAGAAGGGTATCAATTTTCTTATCTAAATCTTGGCGAGAAATCTTATTTTCCCAATCAACTGCCAAAAGAGCAAAATATTAAAATTCTTTTTGGAAACATTTTGTAGAAGAGTGGGATTAAAGTGGCTGCTGTAATGGATTCTCTATATTAGTTTCTAATGAATAAAGTCTACATTATGCTAATTTTTCAGTGATCTAACTAAATGTCCATTTGACAGCCCTGAACCTTTAGGAATAATTACTAATTCATCTGAATTGACATGAATAAAGCACAAGTTGGTCAATTAATCATTTTCACTTTTAGATTCTTTATTTAATCAATGTTACATTAAGCTAACATAAATAAACATTTTTATGAACAAAAGGCACACAGTTCAAATATAAACAAAGAGAACATTTGTACAATTTGTCTGAATAAAATGTCTACTGTCTCTGAGCGAGAGAACGGTCCAAGAGAGATGAGTTTCAGGGAGTTTTTGACAAAACGCCACAGCACTGCCACTGCTGCAGCAGCAGCATCGAGCCTCAGCGTGAAACTGTACACTTTTTTTTTTAAATCCCACATGAGGAACCAAAGTAAGGGCAAAAAAAAAAAAAAACGCCAACCGGGAACAGCGCTGGCTTCATGTGAAACATCTGCCTGGAGGTTTACAGTGTGCAGAAGAAAAGTGGAAAAGTCCCACTGAAACTCATGTCCATTGTTGGGTTGAAGAGGCCACAAGACTCGTGTCCACTAAATTAAAAGATTCAAACACGCATTACTTAGACTTAAAAAAAAAAAAAAAAAAAAAATGCATGGGTAAACACTAAGATGTTTTTAAGAGAATGATGGAGGGATTCAGTATTGCCATGGTATTTCTATGGAAGCCTCTAATTCACAGATGTCAAACTTTAGTCCTGGACGGCCACTGTCCTGCTTGTTTTCGAGATATCACAGCACTACCCAATGCTGATTACCTCGATCAGGTGTGTTCATCCACTCTGAAACTGCAAGGGCAGTGGCCCTCGAGGATTACACTTTGACACTCCTGCTTTAATTGGTTGGTCGCTGCTTCCACAGAATAAAACGGCCAGTTGGTCATTCACAGTAACGGCAGGACAATAACCATCTACTACAGCTTTTGTCCTGTTGTGAAGTTCTTATACAGCCATAGAACTAAGTCAAAATGATAAAAAGGAGTAGGTTTGGATTTTCTGCATCTTCTTCCGAATATTAATGTAGATAAAATCCTCTTGTGTCTGATGGTCACTAGACTCCTGTTTATGCTAGATGACAAAGTGTGGTCTATTAGTCCTGTCCGGTCTGTTGTAGCTGTCATCCATCTTTGAACATTAGATGAAGCAGATGTTGTCCTTTACTAGTCCAGTTCTGTCCAGTTCCAGTCTGCTCCACTCTGCTGTTTCTTTCTGCAGTCCAGTCTGGACCATGAGATATTTCAAAAATATTTCACAAACTTTGTTTTAAACTGTTCAGAGCAGCAGGTAGGTGGAGTTCAGTTTACCATAGAGTTGGTTAAAGCAACAGTGTCTAGTACTCTAAATTTCAACTTGTTATTGGTCTACTTACTTTTCAGCTTAAGTGGTAAACTCCAGCCATCTACCACATTAACAGGTTAAACCAAAGTATGAGTAAGTATTGGCAAATACAGATAGATCCAAGTCTGACCCAGGGCCTAGACAGCGACAATGCTGGGTACCTCCTCGTAGTGAATGATAAAATAAGGGTAGCTCTGGTCATCGTTGAAAATGACATATATCTGGGGGTCCACCCAGTTGTCCACACAGGAGTCATAAAGGTCACTGGAGGGGTCACGAGGATTAATGGGTGGAGGTCGCCGCAATGAGGGATTTCCTACAGTGAACCTGTACAGACAACACAAAGAAGACAAAGTCTGGGTTGGTTATGTGGTTTGTATTATGTATATTCACACAGGAGAACAACTGTTTTGACATTTTCATGAGGAAACATGTTAACAGATTCCCATTCAGGTCAGAAAGAAGAAGGTATGATAAAACAAAAGACTGCTGCCCCACTGCGTGTTGCAGGTTACCTTAAAAAACATGTATCAATGGTCTGTAAATATATGACATGAGCCAGTTCACAATCAACAGTTTATTTTTCCTTTCTTAATTATTCATGTCAAACCTTAAAGATGCTTAAGCTGTCAGTCTTTGTACCATTTTCTCTAGGGCCATAAATAAACATTTTAAAGTAAGAACACTTTTAGCTACAAACAAAGTGAGAGATAAGAGTCTGTATGCCAAATTTAAGACAGGAGAATAAACCACACTGTACAGAAAACTTCTTCATTAGTGGATATTCCTCCTCAGGTCTGCAAGCAATGTGTCCATCTGTGTTGTGGAACACATTAAACCCAGGTTTGGAGTGGAGGGGGTTTATGTGTGGCTTGTTTCCAGAACACCACACTATCCTCTGGGCACACCACCGACTGTCTTCTGCAGCATAACAAAGCTGTTGATAGATGATTCAGCCAAATCAGCTGTTTTACATGTGTGGCTCTAGATTTGCTCTTTAAGGAATGGGAGTAGTACGATTACATAGCATGACCTAATGACAGTTTATAAAAAAAGCACCTCAGGATTTCCATCATCCAAATTAATGCTGATGTGTTCTTTGTATGTAATGTGTAAAGCAAAAAGAGTTCAGGGGGAGAAAGAGATCTCGTTTTAGCCGAGGTGTATGAAAGAGAGAACTTACTTGTCAAACACACCATAAAGTAGATGACGGAACACAAAAACATGTAACCACAACAAAAAAATAGATGCATAAGGCTTTAATTTACCATTTACCAAAAAGTATTCTTCCCTGCTAACACCTCAAACCAATCTACCTCTGAAGGACAGCCTATAACACAAATACAAGAAAATGGTGGCTTTAGAAAATAATTAATCTGATTACGCAGGGAAAAAATAAAGTAGAGGTCAATAAAGTAAATAACCCATATGTAAGTGTACTGGAACATCTAGATACAAGTGATTATGTGCAAAAGTTGTAAGTACACACACACACACACACACACACACACACACCTGCCAGTGAGGACTTTGGCCAGGAACATGCAGTGGACTCCTTTGGGCGAGCGCTTAGAGAAGTTGTGGGAGTAGACAGCCTTCCGAGCAAAATAGGAGCCTTGGCCAAACATAGTGGCGTGTTTGCCGCTGACTCGTGGGTCGAAGTTGTGTTTGCAAATGCCTTCCACCACATCGGCTGAGGTACCATGGAAGAGGTGGCGCTCACTCAGTAGCTGGTCCATCTCTGACATACGCCGGGACATGTACTCCTTTTTCCTGTTACAGAAAATAAAGACAAATGGTGAGATGGGACATCAATGAAATTATGAGACATTCTGCTTTTCAGAGAAGATATTTCTTAATTTTAGTATACTCATAAAAAATGTAACTAGAAATCAAAATAAAACATTCTTTATGGAAACTGATGTAGAAACACAGATCAACATCTGATGAATTACTAAACATCTGATTGTGGTTTTGTTTTCCATTTAAAAGTTTTGATCACAATCTTGTTTGAACTACGTTTTCTGGTGGGAAATTTACAATGACATACATTTACTCCCTGAAGACCTACCCTAACTTTAACCATAACCACCCTAACCCTTACCTTCCTCTAACCTCATGGGGACCCACATCTTGCCCCAACAATATGTCTAAACAGGTTTTGGTTCCTACAGGACTGTAATACCAAGCATGTGCATTTGTGTGTGCGCATATGCGTACTTGTATAATACTTTATAATAACCATCACAACTAAATGGCTAAAAATAACTGATAACATACTCCAACATTATAATGCTCAAACTGGTCCTCACAAAGATAGAAGTACAATCACAGATACGCAGACACGCAGCTTGTTTGATGTGAGCAGATCAATCAGGCTTGCACAGTTTCGAGCCAGAGAAGCTCTGACCCAGGCATGACCTTCTGTGTCCCAGCAGCTTGTGGCCTGACACAGACTGACACTGCACACATCCAATCATGCGCACACAAGCAAACGCACACTTTAATTTCCTCCTATCCAATTTTAGGATGAAGCTGCTCAACTTCTTTTGACACACACCAGCCAGCCTTTCCCATGGCAATGCACACACACAGACACGCAAACAAGCAGTTATAGTTTCCCTGTCATAACTGGAGTGTGGGAAGAGGAAATCAACTGACATTCAGAGAGGGCATCACTTTCAGAGTTTTTACACACACATACTTAAACACATACTCTCAGTCATTGTGAAACCGTGTGGTACCAGTCAGTGTGGGAGAGTTTAACTGTCACAGCTGATAAGACCTGCCCTGCTCTAACCACAGTGGTTAGCCCAGTGTGTTTGCGACAGGAACGCCATCATCACCAAACATCTCTCCATCCGCTGTGTTCACACACCACTGAGGATAGGTTCTCACGAAGTCCCACACAGCTGGTCCCATTTGCCCTATTTTTCTCTTTTCTTCCTCTTCTCACGTTTCTTATTCTCCCTGTGTTTGTTGTTAAGACATGTTTTTATTCATGTTTCTGTCTGCAGAAACATATGCAGCTGTGTCTGAAACTTTTTGAGTTCAACATCACAGATCAGGATAAAAAAAAAAAAAACGGTTAGAACTGCGTTTTATGCTTCAACAGCAAAATATGTGAAACTTGGAAAAAAGAGGAACCAAAAAATGTTAACACGACTGAAACCACACTGCACTAATATTTGGGTACAATTTTAGTATCCCTTCGGGTTTGTAATATCATGCAGGTACATATATGACAGATTTGTTTGTTTTTTGGGTCTCCAAGTGAAGTTTTGACTGTTGAAAAAGTATTGACAAACCGACTCAATCCACCACTTTATACCATAGCACTGTAATGACACACTGGTGGTAATCATTTCATCAATTCATAAGATTTATGTTCATTGAAACAACCACAAAGGCATCAGTCAGATGCCACAGCTGCACCAAAAACTATTTAAAGAAAAAAAAAAAATCATGCAGAAGTACTGAAGACATCTAAAACTGAAGACAATATACTTTCCTGCATTGTACCCTGGTACCATCTATTTCCAGCAGTGTAAAAGCAGGTTATGATTATTGGAAATGATTCATGATTTGTGGGTAGACAAAGATTATATCTCTAGCAACAAGGAAGTGTTTTAAAAAATGCTTCTATTCTCACCTTTTGTACTTCTCCCAGAGAAAGGGGTTCTGCACACGCAGGATCTTGATTATCCTGAACTTGGTCTCTGACACGGTCTTGTGGAAAAGGCTGTACACTGTGCGGTAGCTGCGGTCTTCACGTGACACTGGCACCTGCAGGAAGTCCTGGCTCATCGTCATGGGCAACCATGTTTCGGGAAAAAGGCTCGGTGGGTTGGTGGTCGACGGCAAGAGGGTCTGTGGCGCTGAGAGATCCATGGATGAGGAGGACGAGGAAGGGGAACAGGGAAGGGGAGATGAAGAGAGGCCACCCAAAGTCCTAGTGAGAAAAAGAGAATGCAAAGGAGGCACAAAGCATTAGAGCCTTTATGATTTTTTACTTGCTACAGACAAGTACATGTGTAGAAATACTGTACAGTGACCTGTTTTCAACAAGGTGATTAGTCATTTACTGAACCATCAGCAATTTCTGATAACTATTTTCACACTTCTGAGTCCCATTTACTCAAATGTGAGGATTTACTGCATCTCAGTGTTTTTATAAGAGTTGATTAGAAGTAATAGTAAAAAGATTAATACATTTTTAAAATTGGAAATTACCATCCTAACTTTATGTGCGTAAATCTTTTATGGGTTATGTATCCACAATGCTGAAAATTACAATGTGGATCAATACTTTAGCACAATAGAGACAATATTCAATGAACACACGTTCAATGAACTATTTTCTTCCATTTAATAAAAAGGAATCTAACATTTCTTCTGTTGACTAACACACTTCAACATTTAGCATAGGGACTATTTTGGTTGAAATAGAGGAAATTTCTCAGAAAATCAGTGACCATAACTATTTCCTATAATTACTATCCATAGCAACAAAATTAAGAATTACCAACAATGCATTTACGTTTCCTGTCAACTCTGTGACAACCACAAGTTGTGATCAACTATATCTGTACTATATTTATTTCTTAGCTAGCAGCAAAAGCAATGCAGCATGCTGACTGTCCCAAATCCATCCTACAGTTTTATTCTCATGTGTTTTCAATTAAGGCTGCATCTTAATGTGAAACAAAACTGACACATCTGCGCTTCCAAAATCATATCCCACCAACTGTCAACAATGACATCACTGCACTGCAGAGCGGAGCCGCTCCACAGCAGCCGTCACCAACCAAACAAAACAGCAGGGCTGCGTGAAAATGAAACCCAGACACTAAACAACACAACGGGGAGGCAGAGTGAAGGAGAGACAGCAGCGAGAGCGAGAGAGGGGTGAGAATAAAATGCCAATTGTGGAGCTGTCATGGAAGTGACAAAAAAAAAAAAAAAAACAAACAAAAGAAAAAAAAAACAACTATTGTGTCTGATATTTGAGTCAATAACGGTGGTTTGGCTGTCAAGTTATGGTGCTCTGAGTGTAAATACTGTTAGTCCTATCAGCCATAAGAAAGCACACGTGTGTTAAGAGACTCTGATCACTGTGACTCTGAATCAGCGCGACAGTTTTTCTCATCTCTTTTCTATGTTTATCTCTCGCTCTCTCTTTCATCTCTTCCGTCCTGTGTTGATCTCTCCCTGCAATCGATGTCTCTATTCCCCATGTGCTTTGAAGAGACACACAGACGGCCTGCTGCAGAAAACAAGTGTGAAATGAAAAGAGGCAGATAACAAGAGTTTGATGGGTTTGGGGGAGAGGAGGAGTGCAAAGGAGAAAGATTAGGACAGATAACAAGGGAGGGAGACAGGGAGGAGATGGCTGAAAATAACATGAGGAGAGAGAGATGACAGAAGGAGAGAGGTGGGGAGGGAGTAAGGGAGAGTGTCAATCAAGCTAATAACCTCAACCTCTAAGCCTAGCACAGACTGTTCCTGACACACACACAAACACATGCTTCCTTTGCAGAGTCACTTGGGAGGACACTGCATTGATTTACATTCACACCCATGGAACAAAGAAGTAAAAGTAGGCAAAAACCAACTGTAAACATTAAGAATTTAAAGGTTTGCCTCGTTTGGGCTGTTTTTTTCTCCCCAAAATAAGACTTCGATATCATGTTTGCCCCAACTAAGTGATTAATAGAAGTACACACACACAACAAAGGGACAAATCCCTCAATCCAGATTCCAGCTGCACACAGTCACTTTTCACACTTGTTCACTCACCAGCTCTACTCTGCTGTGCACCCAGTCTGGAAACCATTTAGACCTTTCCCACTTCCTCCCACTCTGCTCTCCATCTCATTCACACTCTATTGCTATCTTTTTGTCCATTATTCTTTCTGTTTCCTGCTTCCTCCATCTAATTTTCTCTCTCCTTCGTCCTCCATCTCCTGCTCTCCATTTTGTCTTGTCTTGACAGTCTGGGCCCTGCAGGAACAGCTCGTACTAGCATTCGCTCTGTGTGGGACATTAGCAGGACACCGCTAGTGCAGCCTGCTCTGCAAAGGAAGTGAAAAAAAAAAAAATCTGTACAGGGGATGAGATGACTACATTTGTTTCAGGAATATCACTGTGCAGCAGGGAAAGTTACCCCAAATGACTGTGCAGAAATGAAAATTCCTGAAAAAAGTGAGTCACCAATTATATAAAAAAAAAAAGAATTTAAGCCCAATTTAAATGACTTTTTTCTGTCTGTCCTTTCAGTTCACTTTCCCCTCTGTGTATTTCTTGTCATTCTTCTCATTTGTTCCCGACTTACTATCACATTTTACATCTGGCCTGTATCTCTTTGACTCTGATTTGCTTAAAATCTGAGAATGCTAATATGGATTTCAAGCTTAGCTCAGGCTGCCAATACGCCACAATCTTGCAGTGGATTAAAAGGTGATGTGACTTTCAGAGGATTTTAAATATTCAGGCCTGGGTATGACATTGAGTACCGAACTCTGTGTGCCTGCCTGTCTCTAAACAGGAACACGGGACACAGAGCCATGAGGAGACAGTGTATCACATACTGAAGAGCCAACTTGAGTGTGTTACTGTGGACATATTGCCAGACACTTCATGTAAAATTTATGACTTTGTTCCAATAAGCAATGTAGGCTCATATCCAAAACACTAAACATTCTCTAAGAGAGATGAGGTGCTAAGGGTTGTCCAGTACAAAGGCAACTTTGGATGACCTCTAACTCGCAATCAAGAACTGACTGTTCCTTCTTCTTTGCCCCACAAATAACTGTAATTTTTAACCTCCAGTGCTTATCACAATGTGTTATTATCTGTCCCAGAAATCTAGATACTACTTGGACATAATACTCGATGGTGATCAGATCAGAAGTTAGGGAATCACCTCCACTTTGTCACAGCACAGGTAGCAGTTACTTTAAGTGCTAAATGTTTTTACTTACTGTAGGTGGGGTGTAAGCATCACAGATGACATGAACATAGGCCGCTTCTTGATCTGACGTCTGAAGCCGAAGACAGCGTTTTGCTGGAAGCCCTCCCTGATGTTGAGGATATACTGGTTCTGGAGTGTAATGAATCGGACCTCCTTAAGACCCCTCGAACTCGCCTCCTCTATGAGTTTCACGACTGGCTGTGAAGGGGGAGGTGGAAGAAGGCAGAAAAAAAGAAGTAGGAAAAGAAGAGGAGGTCAAAGACATAAACTAGAGTTCAGACTGATTTATAAACTAATTTAATGTTTCCTTTAACAAAGGAAGGAGGAAGGAACAGTTCTGAGAAAAAAAAAAATATCACTGAGGTGCGGAGCATTGTTCTGATAACAAAAAGTGTCATTATGGGGCACAGCCACACAGACACACACAAAGAAAACAATCTTTTCTGACTTGGTGGAATGAATTAAAATTGGCTGTGGACAGCTGTGTCACAAAGGTTCATTGAACCAATCACTGTAGCCAGACAACTGCTTGGTGAGGGCAGAGTTAATGCATCTGGCCTCATGTTCATAGAGTATGCACACAAACAAATCTATAAACACATGCATAAATGCACCAGCTCATGCAGTGGCTCACCTCAGAGTATTCCCTCCAGCCAAAGTTGTCTCTGCAGTAGTACTTCCACACTGTGTGACAGCTGGGGGTTGGGTTTGGGTTGGTTGTGGGTATGGGTAGAGGGCTGGGGGGTGTGCTCAGTCGTCGGACACGGTCAAACTCTAGGTCACACACCCGCATCGTCCCAAAGTCTAAGGAAAACACTCGTCCCCTGAAACATAAAATTAAAAAATTAAAGCCAATGTAAAAAAAAAAAAAAAAAGTAACTGCTACAGTCCTCATGGAAAAACATAACAGACTTTCATACTCCGCTAATATGTGGCTGTGACATTCTGACCTTGCTGTTAAATGGTCACAGTTTATATTTTCATCAGCAGCCGCATGACCAGACATGAGGTTGCTGATGGAAGCTTAGTTCAAACCCAAGTGCCCTGGAGCAAGACAACCAAACCTCTAACTGCTCACTCAGTATGAGTCACACAGGGTGACTGCATCAGTTGACTTACGTTCTACATACAAACATGCATGGATGAAAAAGATGAAATTTAAACATTACATTTACACATCCTGAAACAATTTTTTTTATTAAAAGATAAACCATAGCAGATTCTGTCAAGATTTAAACCAGAATTACAAAACGGAACCATCTAAGTAATCTACTGTTTCAGTATGTAGCGTGATGGATGGTCTTTGGACGAGTTTTGGGAATTCCCTTTTGGCTTCTTGCTGAGAGTTAGATGAGAAAATTGACTTTATACTCTTTATATGAAGCTGACTAGATAAACTTATATTGCGTTAAACGATCTTTAGAGGTTCTGGTATGGTAAATGTATTACCCATAGACAGAGCTAGGCATGCAGTTTCTCCCTGTTTCCAGTCTTTATTCTATGTTAAGCTAACTGGCTTCTCGCTGTGGCTTCATGCTTACTGCATGACAGGGTTATCGATTTTACATTTATCTAGAAAAACAACAAGCTATTCCTTTACAGGTCTGTCTCTAACTTTGATATACTGACACTGGTCAGAGGTGAGGTTCAGCTAGAGAACAGTGACACATCACATGATTAGCAAAAGTTCAACCCTGATTATGGTGACGTCCATTTACAGTTACACTATCCACTAAATACAAAAATACTAGCTTATGAAAACATACATAGTGAAAACAATTTATCATCCGCATACATGTAACCACATTTAACCCCTCTGTCTTGACAAAGAGGGGTCAAAATCCTGCTGTGTGTGTGTGTGTGTGTGTGTGTGTGTGTGCGTGCGTGTGTGCGTGCGTGTGTGCGTGCGTGTGTGTGCATTAGTCTCTCCACATTAGTCCTCCATAGGCCCTGTGGCAAATCATTTCTGGGTCAGACATACAACTCACAAATGTGGGCATCAAACACTGGCACGCTATGCCATGGACAGCAGACAGACACATAGGCACACACTCACGCACACAGGCACTCCGACCAACAAAACACACAAAAAAAACATAGCCTATCGTTGTTAATGGCTCATTGATTTTTGACAGGAAACTAATTGGATGTAATGTCAAAGGTTAGACATTGTGAGTGTGTGTGCGTATAAGGCCAAGGTTGTGTTCTGGTAATTTGGGTCTGTTCTATATTAAGCACACAAACTTAGATGTTCACTGTTTAAAACACAGAGAACCTGAGAGAACCTGATGAGTTATTAGCTCAGCTCACACAGGTAAAACCTCATGATATAATTGGGACAATGGATGTTGCATAGGGCAGCATGGTGGATGAGTGGTTAGCAAGAAGGTCACAACAAGAAGGTCGTGGGTTCGCAACCCAGCCTTTCTGTGTGGAGTTTGCATGTTCTCTCTGTGCTTGTGTGGGTTTTCTCCAGGTACTCTGGTTTCCTCCCACAGTCCAAAAACATGTATGTCAGATTGATTGGTGACTCTAAATTGCCCATAGGAGTGAGTGTGAGTGTGTGAGGTTGTTTGTCTCTATGTGGCCCTGTGATGGACTGGGGACCTGTCCAGGGTGGACCCCTGCCTTTCACCCAAAGAGAGCTGGGATAGGCTCCAGCAGATCTCTGTGACCCTGGTTAAGGAATAAACAGTTATAGATGATGTATGGATGGATGTTGCATAAGGATTCAGTTTCATCTACTGTTGAGTTTTACAGACACACAGATGTGCATCGGTTTTGATTATGGTAGTGATACCAAGAGGTGCTGACTCAATTTTCTAATTGCACACGCACTGATAAAAATACTAATTATACACTATTTACAGCCTGTACTTCTGCTAAGTCATACTGTGACTGCATTTCTGTAAGAGGAAGTGAAAAAAAAAAGAAAACAGAGTTCACTCACTGAGCACATGCAGAAACAAAACAGTAACCGTGGAGTAAGTCTGGTTATCAGATGACCAGATTACCGGAAAGAAGACGCAGATACCGCAGATGTCCACGTGAGTTACTGCTTTCTGAAATGTTTTCATGCATTCAAATGACTAACAAGAAACTCAAAAGCGTTGCGATTTACCTCAAAAGAATTTAACATTAAGAAAATAAGCAGAAAAGCTGAAAAAGAATGATGGGAATAGTCGCTAAAAGAAAGATGTAAACAGAAGGATGAGAAAAACTATAAATTTAACACTAAAAACATTGCAGCTTGTTTTTTTACAGACAGACTGCTCTCTTCTGCTCACTTGGATTTCTTAATTTTTTCGTCCTTTGTTCTGACATATCTGTTTTGTTCCCTGTTTCGCTGCTTCTTTCTGTCTCGCTGCACATCTCTGTTCTCTGTTTTTTCTGTCTAAAAGGAAAGTGCACTATATGCAACTGCAGGATCCTCTCTCTCTTTTATTTACTGTCTCTCAGTACAGAACACACATCGCCTGCAACTGTATGTTGCGATGACAAGAGATTCTGTGTGTTTTTGTGAACTCAAGTGTGACTTGATGCACACACTCACATTTTTTAAGTATTGATATGAGGAAGTTAAGTGAACCTTTATCGCACTTACAGGCAGCCTCCCCACGTCACTGATTACCTCTCAGTATCTGTGTGTCTCTCTAGCTCTTTCACACACTCAGATGAAAACAGGTCTCCAGAGAGGTCAGTCAATGATTTTCAAAGTCTTTCACAGAGTCATTTTCCCTCCCCTGCTCCCACACTAGTTTGTGCTGTTCTAAAAATAAAATTCCACCGGTTAAATTAAGTGCACTGACATTCAGTGCTTTCAACATGGAGGCCAATCAAAAGTTGGAGAGAGACATAAGGCACACCCTCCCTGGCAAGGTCGACGCTTTCAAGACCGCGCCTGAAATGCTGCAGTGCTCCAGGTTTACGCAACTGAACATACAAATTGAAAGAGAAGATTTGAAAGTGGAATATTTAGATTTAATAGATTTAACAAAAAAGAAATTTAAATGCTGATTTGGGAAGGATGTTAGTTTGCTAAAGGTGATCGCCCTTGAGCAAAGTACGTGGTGCTGAAAAGGCACCAGACCTGCTCTTGTTCTTGTACTGGGCAGCTCCCAGGTGTGAATGTGTGTGTCAGCGGTGAATGTGAGAGGAGGCTGTTCCTGGAAAAAAAAAATAAAGAGAAAGCCTGTTCAGCAAAACCTTTCCCTAGATAAATAAAGGTTAGAAAAACTCACTGCAATGTTAAAATGGCTGTTAATACCCAGGACAGTCACACGCACACACCTTCAAACTTTCTCACAGCTACACACGCACACAGGTTTCTGCATACCAGCATCCGTCAAGCTTCTGTGAACGTCACAGACTAGGAAAAAAACAAAAAACAAAAATAACACATACACAGACAAGTTTTTGATAGATGTACACACACGCAAACTTCGTCCAGTCACGCCTAGATAACTCAGTCAACCAAATCTGCTGATGGAGGCTTTTTACACACACACACTACCTTGATGTCATGAGTTTATTTCCTCATTTTAGAGCTGTTCACTTTCAGTGTATCTATTTTTGCTTTATTTGACTTTGTTTTTTTACCTCTATAGGCTTTAAAAAACATGAAGTCAGCCCCACACATGCACACACACACACAAACAATTGGAAAAAATGTACACCGTCACCATGTCCTAGATTAGTCCTATAAGAGTGGATCGCCCTGTTCTCCTTTACACTGCATCATTAAAGCTCATAGTTCAGAGTGTCCTGTCTCTCAGGCCTTTTAAGCTTCTCCTTTTAAAACTACTCACTCAGGTTTAAAACATGAGAGAAAAGGGCGAAGCTGGGAAAAATAAATGAGTCTAACATTTAAAATTATACTTGAAAAAGATTAGAGCTGACTGAAGAAGAAGGGAGAAAAACACAAAGAGTGAAAAAGGATACTGCATGAGTGGAGTGATGAAGCCCATGCGCATTTTCACATCTCTTACATTTCTTAAGGCCCTCAAGGGACAATTGAGGAAAGAAAAAAATTATACAGAGAGAAAAGAGGGTGAGACCTTGATGAAGACAGACCCAGCAAGGACCGATTACAGACAAAAAGAAAGACGGGTTAGAGAAATATAAAAGATTGGTGAATATAGGAAAACTGAGTAATAAGAGGCAGAGCGACCCAGACCTCGCCTCTCTGATTCATGGCATAGTCTGCCTGACACGCTAAAGGCACACGCATACGCACACACACTCATAGCCTGATTATTTGACGACAACGCCTCTTTTCACAAACACAATCACCCCCATGCAAACAAGCTCTCATAGCCAGAACCATCCTCAATTTTCTTTGATTTGTGATACAATGAGGTAACATGGAATCCCCAACAATGTAAACACACAGACACACACGCAAATGCACACACACATACACAGAAATGCATGCACACACCTTGGTGTCAGGTCGCTCTGCCCTTGGTACTCAGTGACTCTTTATGTCAGTTAATGACAAGTAAGGCTTTTATCACCTGGCCAACAAAAGACTCTCTCTATTGCTCTCTCTCACACACACACACATGAAAAATGTGTGCTACATCATGGTTACGCAAAAACACAAATATGTTTTTTAAGTCCTCTCTTACACACATATTACAGGAAACTGATCTAATTATGAGAGATTTGCTTGCTGATGTGTTTTCCTGTAAATAACCAATGTCACGCAACTCTCTTAAAATAAGTCAAGGACAAATAATAGTAGAGATTATTTTTTTCATATTTTCTCTCCCCCCACACACACACACACTGCAGCACTGTATAAATCTTTTAACAAGCAACTGTACAGCAGAGGATCATTACACTATAACTTTCAGAAGTGATGACTGAGGCGATTGCTCGTCGCTGCTGAGTTCATGACTGGGGTGGATTAACCGGACTTTCATTCCTGCTTATCATATGGATGGGATTAACCTGCGCTATGATCACACACATGGGAAAAGTTCAGTACAGAACGCACATTCACACACACATACAGTACAATAGGCTGCATAGCACATAATCAGATGCAGACACACACAAAAAACACACACATTTTCTTTTGTGTCTGCTCTGTCTCTTCCGCACACATTCATTTGGCAGAAGGCAAAACAGGCCTGGGTTACAATACCAATAGTAGAGGTTCTTAAGTCACTCACGATGTGATCATTTGACTGTGGTAACCACGGTAATACCTTCGGCCTGTGATGTGTGTGCAAGAAGAGACAGGCTGGACTGCAGCTCTAAAGAGCAGTATCAAAAGAGCCCTCACACACACCCAGCACGACACAAAGCTTTGAGCGAATGTCTGAATAACGTGATCACTGAACACATTTTACTGACTTGTCTCTCATCGTGCGACAGGCTGCTCGGCTCTCATAGCCCCAAAGTGACCAGTTTTCCCCAGCGTCAACAAATCTCTGAAACTATTTAATAATGTTCACGTCCATCAGGGGAATGTCGGCCATGCATTTTCTAACCTGTGCTGTAAACAAAACACTGGATTAGAAGAGCGAGTGATTGCAAAACCATGTGTTTCAGGAATGAAAATGTTTAACGTCACGTCAAATATTTTAAATTACGTTTTCATCCTACCATTCTCAAACAGTCAAACCTGATTACAGGGTCACGGTGAGAAAAACTGCAAATGCATTCTTGAGAGATTTATTCCTTTGATGCTTGAAAGAAAATGTAGAAATGCACAATGGCAAGGGTTAAAACAATTAATACCTGCTATGAAAACATATTTGGCAGTTACTGGCCTCTAATCCTAAACAAACCCACAAAAAAAAAATAAATAAATAATATATATATATGTGGTATGTCAGTAAAAAATTAACATAAATATATTGTATTTAAGTTAATCTAATTGTAAATTAAGCAGAGTGTCAAGGTGCCTTAAACTAACAAAATACTTGTAAAACACAGACAAGTAAAAGAATTATCTCTAATAGTCTATGTTCTATTCAATACATGAATTAATACAAATGTTTGTGCTGGGCTAAGTGCACATTAAAAATGAATCTGCTCAGTAACTAAAGTCACTATAATGACAGCAGATATATGTCAAACATACTAACACAATTAATGTTGCATTTCTAGTTTCTACTGAAGTTTCAGTCAAAATGAACCAGATGGTCCTGTCTGACTGTATGAGAGTGTAGCACAATCAAAATGCTGCTGAAGAATTAGGGTTGACACCACCAGGTGCATATCCTGCTTGTGGAGCAATATGCACTTTGCATAGAATTTCAGTTGAAAACATGAGTCAACAAGTCAAACACAGACGCAGACAAACGTTTTTACACACACCCAAACCCGTGTGTTCATATATATGCGTGTGTGTCTACTGTTCACACAGATGTAAACAAAGATGACCACTCAAAGACCTCAGTCACGCTAAGGGTCTCAGGATGTAATTGGGGGTGTGGATGTGCTTGATGGTTCGAGGCTACAATGCTGTATCAGTGACTGAGTTCACATGCACTACATTTTTAGCTCCAGGCAATAATGTGACTAAGAAAGTGACTAAGCAAGTACTCAAATTTTCTGATTGCATTATAACACATTATAGGGGTATAAAATTATTAAAACATGTCATTTTACAACATGGACTGAGTTTTAGATGTGTCTACACCTTAATCAAACAATGATTACCCATGTTTTTTAATTTTAGAATAAGTAAAACAGTTTAACTGCTTGACAATGTCTGTTTTTTGCAAGTACAAATGTTAAAGCCTAAATGATGAGTCAATGAAAAAAAGAAAATGTATTAATATTTCAAGCAAACAGGCCAAAGGTTATCTTTCCAGCTTCTCAACTGTGACGAGCTATTGCAGGGAATACTATGGAGGGTATAAATAGAATAAACATTAAGCAACCTTTGTTTAGAATAAGGTCAACAAAGTCCATGTAGATGTACTCTGTGTATGAGTACTCATGTGTAAATGTGCCTGAATACAGTACAGTTTCACAGGAAGGAGTACATGCTCATTTATGTCACCCCCTGGGGCTTGCCAAGTGCTTGCATGTGTGTATATCTTTGTGGGTGTGTGAGAGTGAAAGAGACGTCTATCTCCGTCTGCTAAAAGGCGTGCGTGTGAGCAGTGCAAGCCACTGAGCTGCTCAGCGCAGCTGATTCGTGCGAGCGTCTGCGTGCCAAGCACTGTGTGTGTTTGTGTGTACACAGCAGTGTGCGTGTCTATGACCGATGGAAGGAGAGAAGCTGCCAAGTACGCCTGTGTCAGTGACTGCACAAGGCAACTGAGGGTCATGGAAGTTCACAGCTTTCTGCCATGCCTGCTGTAAAGTCCAGTCAATCACTGGGCAGGGTTTGGGAGCAGGGAAATACAGGAATTAGATAACCAATATCAGCGCTCGGTGATGGCGTGCCATGCCTCCACAAGGGCACAATATCTGATATGATAGTTCCTATAAAGTGATACAGGTGGGGTACACATTAACTAGAAGACACGTGAAGGCCAAACTCACAAACGCAGGGTATAAAAGCACTAATACACACTTTCACACATGCATAAATAAACCATGTTTGCTGTATTAAGAGTTGTGAAAGTCACATTCACTTGGCCACAGTCCATCAGCTACACATGTACAGAACAGCTGGCGAGTCAAAGCTTTCAGTTAGTCACTGATGGTGAAACCAAAGAGGAAGCTCAGGCCGAGGTCTACTGTTTCCAACACACTGAACCAGAAGTGGCTTAGCTTTCACCAGGAGCCTATCAGCTTACTGCACCATTGTTGCCATATCACAAGTACCTATCAGTTTACCACACAGTAGCCTTCTCAGCAGTACTTACAGCACAACAATGTACTGGTGCAGCTGCAATGCAGTGTACTTTCCAACTCTATTGATTCTGTAAGAGGATATTTGTCAGGATTTGAGATCTGTGCTGCTGTTATTAAAAGATCTATATTGTTATTGATAAATGATCATAATGTGTAGTTTTCCACAATAAACAGAGATGTTGAAAAGTGATGCCCTTCAACAAGTGCACGAATTATCGTTTCTGTTCCCATTTTGAATTGATTGAATTGAAAGTGAACTGACCCAATACCCAGAGGCACAGACACAAAACAGAAATACAGAAGAGCCATGTACTGCTTCTCCTCACAGGATCCTGTATGTAACCAGGGGCACACACAAACAGTACAGAATAAAACAGCCTGCAGGTTGCAGAAAACACTACTTACTGAAACTTGAGCTTGACTTGCTCATTGTCCGGGTTGCAGTACAGCCTCTCCAGATGTTCCTGGGAGTCGTCTGCTATGCTCTGCCACTTCTGACTACTGGTCCTGCAGATCTGCCAGTGGTAGGGCAGGACAGTGTGGTGGTGGGCACAATCACTGCCATAAACACATTGTCCTTGGAGGAAATCCACACAAATGTCCACTGAGTCTGACTGGTGTGTGTGATACTGGAGCTGAGTGAGCAGCTCAAAAACCAGGTCCAGGGAAGCCTCTTCACTCTTGTCCTGAAACAGCACCCCTTTGTCTGGCTGCAGGAGGAGGGGAAGAGGGTCTTGGACTCCAGTGCTGTCTTTAACTGGAAGGTTTTTCACCCCAGGGGTTAAGAGGTCATTGGCTTTGATGGGCCCCTCTTGATGAGAAGCCTGGGGTGTGACTATGGGAGGTATATCCCTGCTAGGGGTTGTTATTGTCATTGTGCTGCCAGCTGCCCTGAGGCCAGGTTTCAGTTGAAAGCAGCGGCTGTCAGGGGTCGGATCAGTGATCTTGGGGCGCTCCCCTCGCCGCTCGGTCTCCTCCAGCTCCGCAGTAGTATCAGCTATTTCCACATCGCCCTCCCGGGTCATCATACCCGGTACCCCAGTCGCAGTTGTGGCATCATCAGCAGCTCCCTGGTCTTTGAGACATACCTGGCCCATGCAGCTCTGTTTCGCCACGGCTGCTGCGCACAGGTTGCTCGGAGTCCGACCAGGCTGGTTCCGGGGAACAAACACCCCATCCCCGGAGACTAGCGTATCCGTGCTGAGTAAAGTAGTCAGTATAGGGTCCTCCAAGGCTCGGTGGAGGCACTTAGCGTCCAATTTCCTCTGCTTCTTTTTGAAATAAGGTTTCACCAGAGGTATTTTGTCCGAGAGCCCCACGATCTGCTGTTCCCGGAAATCTTCCCCTTCGTCCACATTTAAACTCATATCCAGGGAGATCCCAGTCGGTACGCCGTCTGCGGATTTCTGGAGAATGTGCAAAGTTTTATCCATGATCCCCTCCTAAACCCCGACAGTCCTGAGAGAAAGAAAAAGAGAGAAAGAAAGGAGGTAGTCATCGGGGATAACACCTATAATCCTATAATCTCAGTTTCCAATGTGAAGTCATCCTGGCGCATAAAACGCCGATTAATATGTTGCTTAAACGAGCTATTATGCCATAGAAATAGCTGAACCCTCGCCTTTCCTTTCCTGGAAAGGGAAACCCTCGCCCCACTGAAACGAAACCTGCTCAACCCTGTCCGATAAAAACTACAGATCTGATCTGATCCCACCATGACCCTGCAGACAGGACGCGCACAGCGACTGCAAACACAATGATAATGACAATCTGCTGTCTCAGGCGCATTACTGGTCATTTTACACACCGGCTGTGGTTTGGAAAGGAGACAAAGCTTCACGCAGCCTGAAAAAATGTTACCTAATCCTGCTGAAGGAGCTCAAGCACGTAGTCACCAGCCCCAGATTAGTCATAGAAATAATGAACAAAAAAAAAAAAAAAAAAAAAAGAGAGTATCTACATAATTGGACAGTCTTTTGTTTTATTTTCTGGTGTCTTTGGTCTCTCGCTAACGTCATGGCTGCAATTACAGCTGCGTCTCGGAGCAGGAGCGATAAAATCATCGCTGTAACAAAACCTCTCTCTCTCGGGACCATATATTTTGATCACGGGAGTCCGATACGCTGCCCCTGCCGTCTACGTGCCGCTCACATATCGCCGCCCGAGCAAGTTTGCACGTAGGCTACAGTCGACACACACACACACACACACACGCACACACACTACACACACGCACCTACACACAGACACAGACACAGACACAGACACACGCACACACACGCACACACACACAGACACACACACACACACACACATACAGGGCAATGCGGCGGAGCAGCGACAAAGAGACAAACTGGGCATCCCGGAGCTTATTTCACCGTAAAACTGGTTTTCTCTCCACTTCTTCAGCGGAGCCGGCGCCTCTCCGGCGGCGGAGTTGCAAAGCTTACACAAAACAAGACAGACCGAAGCACTGCAGTTTAGCCAGCAGGGCTCAGCTTTTCTCGGGAAAAGACGGGAAAAGCATAGAAACACTGAGACGACAAAACCGTACCTGCGCGACAAAGTCCGCCCTGTCCCCCGGGTGTCTAGACTCTTTGGTGGGTAAAATCCAACGCGCACATCGGCGGACAGCTTCGTATCCAGTCTGGAAACAATAGTATCCGTGTGTGCACTAAACTGTAATCCGGTTAGGTTGGTCGTGTCCCTCCTCTGCCCCCGCCGCTCTCATGCCCTGTCTCTATTTCATGCTGTCTGTCCCTCTCTTTGTATCCTTCTGCCGGATAGAAAGGCGCAGGGAAGCACAGACCTCCGCAGTCCGGAGCACAGCTGTGGCGAGAGACGCTCTGAATGCATCCCGCCTCCGCACACCCAGACCCCGCCCCGTAACCCGGTCACAGGCGGAGCTTCAGGGCCTTTATCTCTGGCCCCGGAAGTAATAAACACTGGCCGGTATCAGCTTGGGACCCAAACTAGAGAGCAAATTACACTTTGGACCTGCAACTAAAGTGTCATATAACATCAATTTAAAAACCTCACTAACATTCAAATGCTTTTAAACATGGATGTTAGATTTTAGAGCCTTTTTAGGGGTGTTCAAGCACACCCAAACTTCATCTCAGCACCCTTACAAATGATCAGAATAATTATCATTAAGATATGCATTTTATTCTTTTTAGTTTATAAATTAGAGATTAAATACCAAAGCCGAGCAGTATTATTATTCTTCATCAACAAATAAATGAAATTTATGTTCAGTTTTATGCTTACATTAAAGGTAGGATATTTTTTTTCCAAAGAAAACAACCAGGTTCAGATGTCAAAGTGAGGTCAAAATGACATTACCTGACTGCATTACCCATAACAACCCAATTAGAGGAATATAAATCTGTACGGTTCTATTTAGGCCTTTATAGGTTTTGTGACTAGGTGTTATGTTTTCTACTTATCTGACAGCACAGAGAAGGAGAGAGGAGGACAGTGATGGAGACAAGGGGAGAGACCCCTGGGCATAAGGTCCTATATAAATGCACATTCTTCTTTGTTTTTTGTGTGTCAGTCAGTTTGGCTTTTGTAGAAATAGATGTGAGCCCAAATCTTAACATTAGATTTAGACAGGACCTCCTCTACTGAGGAGATGGCGAACTGCCATAGTTGTGTAGTTTTGTGGTGACAAGTCATTAAATCACCAAAGCATCCTGACGTGCAGAGAACTGGAGTTTTAGACCCATAGGGCCCTGAGAACCTGGGGGAGCTGCTCCCTTCAACTGGTTGGTAATCTGCATTTAAGTAGAGTAAAAGTACTACTCACCTACTAATTAAACCTTTCACAACTAGCAATCCAAACCTTGTTCATATTTTTGGCCCATAATTACATTAATTCATAAATAAACAATTTAATCAATATTATCAATTGAATTAGTATTTGTATCTGATTAAGTGAAACTGAAAAAGTAGCATAAAATGTCAACACTTGAAGAGGGGAACAACATAAATGCCTGAGCAAATGCGCTCATTCATTTTTTCCATCACTTAAAATATGCAAATAAGTGTTTTATAAATAACCTGCTTCACACATGAGATCATTTGAGCATACAAGAAATTTGGTAACTCAAATAATCTGTTAATTAGGTTTTGTTTGAAGATGATTATCACGTCTCTTCTGACAGTTCCTGCAAAGAGGTAAAACTATGCTGCTCAAAAGTTATGGGAACATTTAAATCACGCTTTGGATCTTGATGAAAGTCTTTACTAATGTACACTGTATAATTTGTTCAGAGCAAAATGACATTACAACACTCAGTAGAAACCAAAATCATCTGCACATGGAGGTCTGTATTAAAAATTACCCCATTAATCAAAGTGAAAAATTGAGATCACAGGCTCATCCAAGCTGCGTCAATTTCATGACAGCAACTCATAATGGCCCCCACATGTCTGTACGCTCAGGCATGCTCCTGATGAATCAACACATGGTGTCCATTGGGGATCTGCTCCTATTCCTGGATCAGGGCATCAGTCTGTGGCGGTGGTTGGTGGCTTCAGACTGAGACATAATACTCCATAGGTGCTCAACTGGGTTTAGGTGAGGGAAACATAGCAGCAGATACTGGGTTGTTGCTCTTCAGGGGCCCTGCCCAGCTCTCCTGGTGTAGCGGTCAGTCTCTTGGTATCTCCTCCATGCCATGGAAACTGTGCTGGTTGATACAGTAAATCTTCTTGCGACTGCACATCTGGCATGTGTCACCTTGGACTAACTGGGCTACATGTGCAAATTGATTGTTCTGCAGGTGCTGTCTCATTCTACTGGGAGTGACAATTACAGTTGCATAACACAAAACCTGAGAAGAATGAGTCAGGATATCCCTGAAGTTGACCTGACTTGATGCTATACTGTGATGATTAAGTGTTCCCCTATTGTTTGAGCAGTTTGGATTTTTTTATCACACCAGATTATTTTACAAAATACTGTCATGATACCTCATGAGGCTTCAGTAGAATTCTGCCAAAGCAGATACAAAGGGGATTAGTCATTTTTATTGTGCTCATGTAGTATCAATTCCTTATAGTATTTAGAAGGCCTGGCTGTCCTGTTTAGCTGATTTGTCACATTTCCATAAGGGAGTGTAATGTTTACTGACTGCGCATTGAGTCAGCTTCCCTCACCTCCCTGTTTTATCAGAAGTAGTTTTTAGGAACCGGCTGGGCTTCACTGCCTCCCTGCATGAGTTTCATTATTTGCAGATGAGCCTGCTCAACCAAGTGGTTTCTAGTTTCTAAAGAGTGGACTTCTCCAAAGAACTAGACTTTAGAACAAAATGCAAACTTCTTCCGTAGTTGTATATGCCAGAATGTAATGGAGAAACTCATGAGGGATTCTTGTCTATTATGTAATAGAGGTATTACTTTATGCAATCGCTTTCCAAATATCTACTACTTACAGTATGTGACGTTAGATGAGTGCCTTTAAAGATAAGCCTGCTGTGACAGTCACAAGCTCCACTGTATTGTTCCCTTTCAACTGGAATAACAGACTGAAAAAACAACTTTAAGGGCACCCTACAATATACATGCATTTAACGCATTAAGGTTTAGTGCAGTGTTTGTCTCTATAAGGAGAAGCATTCAGTCTTGTACATTTCCTATTGTTCCGGAAAGTGAAATAACAGGAAATTAAAGCAACCCTCATTTCCCACTCAAGATCCCTGTGGGAGACACCATAGAGGAAACACTAAATTTAATTTATTATTCATAAGATTATCTTTTAATACCACTTTCAGCATCTCTCCATTAACCTCCTAAACTTTAGTGACAATGGTCAAATGGACAAATCTCCTACCAATGTGCCACAGCTATTTACATGCAACCCTTCTATAACACCCACAAACCATCAGTGGCTCTCTTCACTTAGTGATTTACTTTGCCATGTACAGGCCACAGGTTGAGGCTCAAGAGGCCAGAGATTACCAGAGATGTGTACAACCATCTTCCAGACAAACACTGATGCCGTCAAAGTCGTTCCAATGACGGTTAGTAATTTGGAAATTACAGGCCTGCAGCTGAAGACACAGGAGAGCTGACGTATATGAGAGTAATTGCCTGGTTGCATACCAACAGATCTCGAGCATTCCTCCTTGGCTGACATGCATAACGATGTCCTATTGTTCAAGTTTGGACTTGTCTCAGAGGACGCCCTATAAAAGACATACCTGCCTGCCAACTCCAGTTTGCTTGTTGTCTCGCAAAAGTCAGTGAGTGATCGTAACACATGAAACAACAAGTTCTCTGATGATCCTCTAATACATTTGGGAAAGAATGCTGCTTTGAAGGGTAAAGAAACATTGCAATAATATTTTGGTCATATCGCTGTAGAATAAAGGTAATATTTGTACCATATGGTGTAGCTGTTTCTGTACTGGGAGTATTATTTTGCTTGCTTTTTTTGAGTATTTGTTTGACAAAATTAATGCATTATTAATCCATGTAGGCACATTTCTCTTCCCTCACCTTCATGATAAGTAGGTCAAAGGTCAGAGCAGCAGGGTGGATGCATTGAATAGAAGGAGCATAAATTCAGATGTGTTTCTGAAGCCATGGCAGGCATGCTCGGCCCCAAATAAAACAGCCAGTAAACAAATTCTATGAACCACATCAGATGAAAGGGCATTAGGTAGGTCTTTGTAAGTGACAAGGTAAGGGGTGCTGCGTTTCAGCCCCCACCCTTTGAATTTTATCGATTCACATGCCAGCACACAGCACACTTACTGGAGGCAGATTAGTTAACCCCAGTGACAGGCCTTCAGCCTTGACATGCCTGTTTTATACACTAAACAGTTCCACAGCATGGAAACATAAAAATACATTTTATGGAGATTGGTGTTGGACTGGAAGTGGAACCCATGGGTGCCATAAACAATGATGAAAGTCATGCTGTATAATTATTGCCATTATGGCCAGTAATTTTGTGTCTTTCATGTTAATCATAAGAGGAAAATTTGAGTTTTACACAGCTTTGCAGAATGTGTTGTGTTGTATGCTTTAGAGGTGGAAAGTAACACATTTTCTTATGCATTACATTCTCCATACAAAGTACTTGAAACTAGTTTTGTTGCTTGTAGTTCTCCACTTTTGCAGAAGTAAAACTTTGAATGCAGAACATGCAATGGAGTGTTTTGCATTGCTGTTAAGGACTGTAAAGTAAAAGATCTGAATGTTTCATCCATCACTGGTAAGCTTTGCTGATATGATAGAAAGCAGTGTCTTGAAACTATTTGCTTTACATGACTAAAAGTACAGATATGTGTAACTTCCAACGCCCATAACAGGTGCCTTATTTTGTGAGTCTGTGACACAGCTTTCAGAATGAAACTGGTTCTGTATGAGTCTTATGCTACCATTGGGCTGTGCCAAGACCTCTTTTTATGACTAATTGTTTTCTTATGACAGATGGAACACAATGCAAATAAAAGAGTTAATGGGCTGTTTAAAATTTCCACATGAATACTGAAAAATTCCCAGTAATTATGGTATATAAGCAGGTGTAATATCTATTTTAATGATCTATTTTCTCTCTTTAAGAATAGCCAAGTACAGAACACAACACATGAAAAGACAAGACCAGATGAGATATGTAAAAGTGGCACTGATAAAAACATGCCTGCAAACACTTGCCTTACACTGGTTGCTTTCCACTACGTTTCCAGTTCAGTGGTTTAGTGAATACACCTCCTTTGTATTGCTTGTAGTATGACTCATCTGACTATACTCATTGAGTCACTGAGCTGTCAAATTAGTTTTTAAATGAAATTAATTAATGACTTTTAAATGGAAACAGCCTTTAAGAGAGACAGTATCAGCAGTGAGCTACATGCAGCCAGGTAGACCTAATGCAATTTCTCTTTGACACATAATTTTGTAATATAAATTTACAATTTTCCACAAAGGAGGTACACAAAATACATTTTGCAGGACAATTGCAACGTGTGAATGAACACACAGAGCTATTTGAGGTACTGTAAGTGCACATGTAAACTTTATGTAGTCCTCTGTATTGGTCTGTTGTCTTAGTCTTAGTGTATTTTTTATGTGTGTAAATATATGATCTATGTAGCACCTTGGTCCTGAAAAAACATTTTGTTTCACGGTATATGGTTACAGTCGCCACGTGGCTTGACTTAATCTATGACAAAATGTTTTGAAATGATTTTGTCTTCTGTGTTTTTTTTGTTTTGTTTTTATTTTTACAATTGCACACATATAAACAAACAGGAATCCACAGGAAGAAAGATATATTTGCAAATATTGGTGAGTTGGAAAAAGGCACTGTGATGATGTATCCAGGTAACTAAAAGAGTTCAATGGGATGCTAATGACCCAAAGTGCCACAGGGAATGTCTGTGTGGCACTGACCCATAATGGGACTTCTATCTTTGTAGGAGTATAAAGTGACACCAGGAATTTCTCACATCTATTCAGCCTTCCTTTGACACAGCTTGGGATCACTCTGCACACTGAAACACACACACCAGACCACACCAAACCACACACTCACACTATTGTTATCACCTTATATCCATCACAGACACCACTCTTTAAACAATCTAACCAGTTAGGTTACCTGTAAATTTGTTTCTCATTCTGACCACATGGAGCTCGAAATAGCTAGAAACGCTGTGACAAGCATGTTATTTTCAATGGATTGAGTGGAATCCTAAACACCTTTTAGTTTTAGTGTGTTTGTGTGTGTGATTGGTTTTGCACGTACATTCCCACGTGTTGTCTGCACATGGAGCAGTCCATCAGCTTGCAGACATCAACTGTTGTACACAGTGAACTAATGTCTATGTACTTGTATACAGCTGAGTCAGTAGCATGTGTGTTAGGGATGTAGGTTAAATGCATGTTGTTTCAGAAGTTTACACTTTGGTATTAAATCTTTATGATATCATTTTATGGGAAAAATATTAAACAAAGCTCAGTCGTAAGCACCTTTATGTTATCTAGTAGAGCTATAAAATACATGAACTTGAACAAGAGTCTTTATAAATTGAAATCCGGCTAATAATAATTGCTGAAGTACTTAAATCTGTTTAGATTTATTAAAAGTGATGGACTGACAACCAGACAGAGACTAAAATTATGAAATCTGAAACCTGAAGCCTGAAGTCATTAACATGGCTTAAATACTCCCATGTCTCTCTGTGTTGATCACTGACTAGATAATTCACCCTTTTCTTTAACTAAAATGTCAGTGAGTAGAATGCATGCTGCCTTTTCTTAAGACTTTTCAGGCTCCTAACCATACATTAACCTTTAGAAGGAACCATCTCAGTGTCACGTCTGATCTGTCTGAGTGGACCCCTAAAGGTGAGAATGACCTACTCGCATACAGGCTCAAAGCATGGTATCAGGGACTGGTGCTGCTATGGCAACATAACAGGAATGCAGTGTGTGTGTGTGTGTATGCGAGAGTGAAACAGAGTGTGTGTGTTTGTGTGAGTGTGTGGTCTATCTGATGATCAATTCCAAGGCTTAGACATTATTGTATGTTTGAGGTTCAAGGAGAGAGGGGAAAAAAGGTTGAGAAGAAAGAAAGAGGCTGACGGGGAGATGGGGAGGGGCAGAGGAGAGGTTGAGGGTCAGCTACACAAAAGGCTCTTTGGCCCTGGTTCACCCAGGTCAGGGCTTAGAGGGCAAGAAGTAGCGCAACAATATCCGGCACTTCAGGTTAGGACCTCCCACCCCAACAAACTTCAGAGTCTCCACCTCACACACACACAGGTCACCCAGTGTGCCTTGACAATGTATGTTGATCAAAGGCATGCTCTGCTGAGGGGGAAGGCAGTATAGGAGATTAGTCTGGGAGGGAGTGTGAACTTGTGTGTGTGTGTTCATTCATGGGTACTGTGGGTCAGCAGGTTTCTCCAGAGAAGTAGGCGTTTTTAGTCTTATACAGCCAGAAATACAGGGACGTTTACTTTCCTTAAGAAGCACAGAAAGAATTAGTGGTAGATACTGTGGTTAGATACTGTAGGAAGTACTGGGTTTTCAGTTGCCATATAGAATGATTTGCCCTTTATCAAAGCCAAATGGACTAGACAGAGATTTTTTTAATTTTCAGAATTAAAAAATATAGTATATACATTATTTGTTATTGCTGAGTCTGAATCCAGTATGTTACCTGAGTATACTAATATTTAGCAGTAAATAAAATAGGAAATATTTAGCAGTAAAATGGATAGTTCATTGTCACAATTTGACTCTTAAGTTGCTGGGTTTCTGAGTGTATTTAAGGGTTATGGTAAAGTTGTAGTATAGTATAGATATTTGTCAACATCATTTCAACATGGAGCCTAATTGCTTCTCTTGGAAAGCCAGAGCTGTTTTCATAGTACTTATTTTCTCTGTAGGTGACATTTAGAAGTGTTTGGAAGCTCAGGTTGCCTGTACATATTTTAGTCGGGTCATGGATGTTTTTGTTGTGGTTGTTGTTGGCAGGGGGTACTTAAACAAGAGGTAAGGAGTCTGGGCAGGTTTGATGTTTACTTTGTTTGCTTCATCATCTCAGATTTGAACAGAGGTGACACTCCAGAGAAAACCACCTTATGCGCTTCAGTGGAGAGAGGGCGAGCAGACACCGTGGAAAGAAGAAAGTGAGGGGAGACAAAGATGAGGCCCGACTGTCTAGATCTGCGCCATCAAAGAGGATTTATTATGCTCACATCTGGATGTGGAAGAACGAAGGAAGGAGTGACAGGGAGAGGGAAATGCAAGGTAGTCAGAAAATCACCAAAAGAAAACTTCTTGAGAAATTTGTCTTTCTGGCAGATGGAGACGTCAGCGTGCTCTGCAACAGCTTGATAACAGAGAGAGAAAATGGAAGTGAGGAGGCGAGGCCGAACAGGTGGACATGAGCCAACGTGTTGCTGGAGACAGAAACTGTGGCTCCTGAAGGGAGAAGTGAGTAGAAGTGAGGAAAGGAGAGGAGGAATTTTAATGACCCAGAAACCAGCCTGGCAGGTCTTGAGGGGTGAAATGCCACAGATACCTCCCTTGTCCTCCTCTAAATCTCCTCCTACACTTTGGACACATTGTTGACTTAAAAAGCAGTATTATTTTCAGGGATCATTATCATTATCATTTTTACCCACACCTTTATATTTAACCCTGTTAGGCTTTTAATTAGCTGTTAACCTTTAATGCTGTAGTAGTGACACTGCATAGTTTCTGTCTAACTCTATTTTGAATCCCAGAGGCCTGTTTCTGTTTGTTTAAAAATTAGTTAATGATTCTTTAAGTTTCTGTTTACTAGTGTCTTTCCCTTTCCTTCTTCCCTCCCTCTGAAGCTTAACTTTGACCTGTGTGTTGATGTGATGTGTGATTTGTTTTTTTCATTAGACTCTGTTTCACTCAAGCCTCAGGAATCTTTCTTTCTCTTATTCTAATGACTAAGAGCTGATGACTGTCCTGCTGTAGTTTTTGAGGACTCTTGTGTGCATGTGACTTATGTATGTTTGTGTGTGCTGGGTGGAAAGGGGGTGGGTAGAGGTTTTGATTTTCATTCTCTGTCCTCGTTTTGGTCCTAGGTGTGGTTGTAGCCAATGTTATGTAAGCTTAATGTGCAAGTATTTGATGTTATTTACACACTTCTGTAATTTAGCACTATCATTTTAGTCAAGAACAGTCTAGAAAATATGTTATTGTTTTACTTTTAGAGCTTAAGATTTTTTTAAGTCGTGATTCTTTTCACCATATTTTCTCCTTATCTGGTTACACATATAAAATCAGCATTAAATATTTCATTGTACAATTAGTTACACTGAATTTAATTATCTTGGGAATGAGGTTTATTCTGTTGCTGCACCAGGTTGCTCTGCATATCATACTCAGCTCTGTATTTTTTGGAAATCATTAAATAAAAAATTTTTATTTGGCTCTTTCTCTAAGTCAGTCTGAAGGTCAGTTTCAGTGTCAGTAGTCTGGTTAGCTATTACCATTGTGTCTAAGACACTGTTCCAACTCTTGACCAGGGAATGAACTGGACCAAGTGGTGCCATCAGTTCCATAGTAACCAACCAGCACCTCCTATGGCGTGCAGGTTTTAGCCACAGAAACTTGAGGTCCCAGGAAACAGACAAGAAAAGAGGACATTAAAGATCTCTTTTTGTTCAGGAAGTGGCAACAGTTGCTTTGCTTGCAACTCTAAAAATGGCATAAATTGTGGCATTTGACAAGAACTTCAAGAATTTCTGTTTAACTGTGCAAGCCATCACATATTGCAATCAGTAACTGTGTGGAAACATGTAATCTGTATCTATATTTGGTTAACTTTGGGACATATTCTATTTATTCCAGTTTAGAAAGAGCAACTTGAACTATACCTTAGTCTTTACAGCATGTGTCATCCCCTAAGAGTGATTCCCATTGGTTTTGTTGACCCTTTGACTTTTTTTTTTTTTTTTTTTTTTACTTTGAATATTTTGATTATTTTGTGACCTCTTTCTACCATCAAGCCACACTTAAGTACTTCATTTGTGCTCTTCTTGTGCCTAACTGCGAACTTATTGCAGCAGAAATGACACTTTTTAGGTAAATTACAGCAAATTCACACTCCCAAGAAAGAAAGATTACAGTAGCACTTTGCTCAGTGTAATTGCACTACTTGTATATTTCTCCACATTATTATTTTTACCATATACTTTTTTTTCGTTTTCAACCTCTGTGTCAATTATCATCTCATCTCCTACTGATCTGTGATACTCCTTTAGCCTGTCATATTATGTTTCCTTGTTCTCCTCCCTCACTGACCATCCATCACTACAAATGACAAGTATACAAAGACATCAGAGGACTGGAGAGAGCAACAGAAAAAAACAATGAAAAAGAAAGCTAAGGGGCTAGTGTTAAGATTTCATCTATAGTGACTGATGGAGTGGTGGGGGATGATAGAAAGAATGACACACCACCATTTCCTGACTGGAAAAACAGCTTGGCAGAAGCACACACACACACACACACACACACACTCATGCAGAGATACAGCACTGTTGACAGGAAAACAACTTGTTGCCAGGACGGAGGATTCATTTATTGTTTCCCCTCTCTCTCTCTCTACATGCACCATACGGTACTGACACACACACACACACACACACACACACACACACAGTTGTACTTCTGTCTTTGTGAGGACACTCATTGACATAACACATTCCCTAGACCCTTACCCCTAACCATCACAACTAATTGCCTAACCTGAATCCTTCCCATCCTTAAGGTACACATGCATTTCTGTCTGTGTTCATACTGTTCATGGCAACCACAGTATTTGTGCAGTAAAGCAGCAAAGAATGTCAGAGATGACCTATGAAGTAATGGAGCTAAAGGTGAAAGGTTTGTGTGTGTCTGTACAATATGCACGTGTTTTCTGTTTTATGTGTGTGGACCCTCAACACAGCAGTGTGCTTGTGTGTGCATTTGTGTGTGGGTTGTACAACAACTGACTCACATTGAGGATGAACTTTAGCCCCTGTACATTCTTCACAGGAAGCATGTGTACAGCAGCTGCCTTTGTGTTGCAGCAGGGTTTGAAATGGAGTCAATCACCTCATTTCCTGGCAAAGAGGCAAAGTGGCATGAGAGGAGAGGAAGAATCAGAGTAGAACAGTAGACAGAAAATAAATCAGCCTTTTATGACATAAAGCCCAGGAAGAATAGGCAGCAGGGTGGTGTTTTGAACAACAAGGCGTTCTCCGTCCATAGTTCATGACCTTCTGAGGATAAACACACTCCTTGCTGAAGTGTCCTTGAGCAAGTCTCTGAGTCCCTAACAGCTCTCTAGAACTGTTATGCTGTACCTGACCCTAAGCTCTAACGTCCAGGTGAAAGGAAGCACAACAAGAGACAGCTTCTCTACAGGGACCAACCAGCTTTCTGATTCATTTTATTAATATTATCACTAAATTGTGCTTCTAATAGAGAAATATGAAACTTTTAGCTCCACCTCCTGGTCTATTGCTTTTATACATCAGTTGCATCAAGGGAGACAGAAGGAAAAGATTGTGTCAAAACCAGATCTGAGTGACTCAGTTCCTGTTAAAGTTCGAAGGTCTTACAGACACACACACGCAGTCATAAAGTTCTGCATTCTGTAGTCTAAACATGTGGGTATGAGGCTATTCCCTTCCCAGAAATTATACTCCATACTAATCTGGACCAGTTGGATTGTTTCTTACTATTAGAACATACGCATATGTAGACTGTCTCTGTCCAAACAGACAAACATACTGTTGCAGACACATGAGTTAAAAGGATAGTTTGGCTGTCTGGGAAATATGATCATTTGCTTTCTGTCCTAGCTTTATATAAGAAGGTAATATAGGTAATTTTGTAATGGTCCACTGCCACGACCAAGAAAATGATTAAATAATTCCCAAAACAATGAACTATGCCTTTAATAGAGTATAAAACAAAAAAGAATGGAACACTGTTGGAAAGTAAAATGTAACACCAGAAAGTGTAATAGAAAGTAGAGAAAGTGAGATACAGAGGGGGACAGAGAAAGTGTTAATCAGTTAGAGTGAAGCAAATGTGTGAGGGGAAAACTAAAATACAGGCCTAGGTGGGAGCAGTAGGGAGGTGGTAATATGGAAAATGTGCTGCTTGCTACTGATTTTGTGTGAAGGTTGATACTGTGTGATTTCACTGAAAGTCTCCAGACCCATCTGGAACACAGCTGCAAGTGCACTGGGTGTGTGTACATGTACACGTGCCTGTGCACACATTAGTGTCTGTACTGCCTATGTGAAGGGAGATAAAGCCACCATGTGTAAAAACTGAGTTTGAAAGGGTTTATCCCACCCACCTTTTTATAGAAGTCCTCTAGATACACATACACTCACTACAATCAACCAATGGGCCCGCAGCCTCAGACGACACCAGCAGTCAAGCTGTCATTGACAGGAAGACCATCCTAATCCTAAACTTTCATATGACTTCACCGGAAAAGTAATGAGCAGATTACTCTGTTTTGTGCCCTTAATGGCTGTTTTCTTCACACAGGCAATTGCTCATGCCTTTTTCTTAAAATGCAAACTCAAAGAATAACATCTCAGTGAGGGGCTATGGTAGGATTGGACAATAATGGTTTTAGAGAGAGCCTTAGGTAAAAATCACCTGTTAAAAATGTAAAATGCACATTTACTTACACATTTTAACGTTTTTAAATATATTTCAACATATGTACAACTAAACCTAAACCTGCCCACATACACACACAGATATTGCAGTCATAGTGAAACACACACACACCATTGTCCTGGCAAGGGAGCATGTCACTGTCTGCTGGTGTCAGACACATCTGCCCTTCACGCCGACAGCTTCATGGCCTACTGCTTAGCCTGTGTATGTGTATGTGTGAGTGTGTGTGTGTGTGTGTGTGTGTGTGTGTGTGTGTGTGTGTGTGTGTGTGTGACCAGAAGGTAGCCCAGCTGCCAGCTGTACTATCTACATGCTCAGGAAGATAGAGGATAGAGAAGGCAGGAGTGGGGATGGGGCAGAAGTAACTTGGAGGGTCACTTCTGGGAACATGTTTCATCTTGTGTTGACAGAGACAAGGAGAGACTGATGTACCAAAAGCCAGATGCAGTTCTGAGCGTCAGTGTTAAACACTACAGTGAAAAAAACACAAAAGATGAAGAAAATATTCCTTTTAGTGAGTTATTAATCTTGGCATTTACATGGTTTATTTACATAAACCAAGTATTCAGCTTCAAATGAGTTATTATTATGAAACAAACATGACTATATCTAGTGATATAATACCTTAAAATAACACAGCAGACTGTTATGAAGTCTAATATATTGCTTTTCTTGTTTTATTAAACAATATACATTTATGATATGATACCTTTTGACACATGCAGTAACACTTTTACAAACTAAAATCTTAGCTGCCAAACTATAAATCTCCCTTTTAAGACAATCAGATGAGACTGAACCTCTCATCAGGATCAGCACTACCTTAAAAGACCCCCCTTGACCAAAACATAACAGTGAGAATTGCACCCAGCACCCAAGTAGAGCTGTCTACAGTAGTGCTCTGAAATATCAAACAGTAAGCTAATAAACCCCTCATCTCCTGAATGGCAACTAGACCAGGAGACAGATCCTGCCACCTTTGATGCCATAAACCCTTGATGAGGATCAACATACTATTTGCTGCCACAGTGAAAATTTGGTACATACACACAAATGACATGCATTTTCAGTAAGACAAAGAAGAACAATGAAAGTAAATCCATGCTCTCTTACATGTAGAAGCAAGTGTTAATGTGGTTTATTATCATGTCATGTTTAGTATCAAACTTCAAAATGCTTAACCTAAAAATATAACTTTCAGATGTAAATGTTACCTGTCAATGACAAAGTATATGAACCAGGACAATCTATCAATTGTTAGGAGAAGTTAAAGTTTAAAGGCCCAGTCTGTATTTTCCTGAGATAATTACCATGTGTGAAAAAGTCCAGCTAGATACTAGTTGAAATTTTCCCAGTCAAGTCTTTAAGCACATACAGTATGTGACACCATAAAACAAGTAGGATTTCTCAGACACGTCTTTTATCTACATCACTGCACATTTCCACTACTTAACAGGACTGACACATGTATTTGTTGTCTGCTGTTGTGATATATTTTTGCATTCATTGATAACATTTTAGCAATGAACATGGTAAAGTGGCTACTGAGTGAATTATTGCATAGTCTCTTAAAAAAAATCCCACATTTAGTCACAAGTCACAAGGTCTCTGCACCCTTTACTTCTTCTGCACTTTGCGCAGCGCAACTAAAAATAAACTGTATTTTAGAATTGTCCAATAAAACGTAATTGTGAGATCATGTTTAATAAGAGAGAAGGAAAATGAATATTGAAAAGGATATGCCAAAAGATACCTCAAACAGTCCAGAACAGGGAACAAGACAAATAGTAGTTGAAATGCAAATCTAAAATCTGACAGAGTCAGACTTTGTTCCAGAAAAGAGCTGGTCTTTAACAAAATCTAAATGTGATGATAACTGTAGCAGAACCAGACAATCTGCAGCAGCAGCCGTGCAGCTTTGATCCTGGTTTTTATATGGAGTAGGTCAGACATGCAGTGTCTAAGAAGAATTCCTGTTATCTCACACATGTTCTCCAAATGCACCATCTGATCACTCATACTACCCATATGGTGTGTTGTACACATCAAAAAACATTACCCAAACACACCAGGGATGTTCTCAAAGGCACATCCCACTGCATATGCTCCTCAGTTAACACTTCATTTACTAAAAATCTTTATTATTTGAGGTGTAGCAGGCACCTAACTAACATTCAGTCTTACAGTCCCTGTTACCACTATTCTTTCACTGGTGTGCAGTTACCCACTTTCCAATTGAAAGACTTAAGCTAATGCCCCCTTTTCACTTTCACATTTGGAAGGAGCAAAGTGTTCCAGGTTAGGATCCAGAAGGATATTATCATGTACAAACAAACATGATGCTATTCTAATGCCACTAAACTGGACACTTTCCAGACCTTTCTGGCATCTTGATTCCTCATCCATGACCATCATAAACGCATCTGACACCCCAGCAAGAAACAGCTTGATATAAGTCCAAGAATGCAAACTCAGCCGTCACACCTTGTGTACAAAAACTGGTTAAATTCTTCTCTTACATACTTGTCAGTGGATACCTTTTTTTTTTAGTCTTTGACAAATAAAACCTGGCTACACACATAATTTATCTCTGAGAATGTGAAAAGCTGGTCTGTGGTTAAATGACTCGGCTTACTCTATGCCATCATTATGAACCTGACGTTCTGCACTTGGTCTGAATCGTGAGTACACAGTGACCACCAGGCCGTGAGGTCCTCATTTACGCAGATGCCTGGGTCACCACTATGACATAGCTTCCCGCAGCTGCTTTCACAATAACAGATGAACTGCCAGACCTTCTCGTCAACCTCCTCCGTCACATATTAAAGCATTCCCAGAATATCCTCGCACTATGTTTGTGCATAGGAGGCCTGTTATGCTTCCTGCCATTTGGTTCCTTATATCTGTTGCTATGGTCTTTGTACACAGTGTCCAAATTTGCATCTCTTTATTCCAGCCATTAGATAATTGGAGACTGTGAGGCATCTCATCCCTACTCCAATTTAAAACCACAGGGTAGGTCCATTACAAAACTGGAATAATTGTTGACTATCTTAATGGTACACAGTCATATTTCAATAATGGATCAAATGTGTAATGTGTAGGAAGTCACTGACAGTGTGTGAATTAGCGCCTGAAATGTAGTTCACCTCACCTCTATGGAGCATTTTAGCATCTTTCAGCACATTGTTTTGATTTGGCACTACACAGTTTTACTCTCACAGTTCTTATCAACTACTTTCAACCACAGCAGTCAGCTGTTTACAGCAAAAAGGCTCTATAATAAAAACTGTGTCTGTGCTACTTGCCAAGAATCACACAGAAAACAATCAACTTGCTATAGAACATAGTGGATGTGTTAGCAGCTAAAAAAGCAGGTATTTCATTCAGAAGTTGAATAGAGTAGAAGCAAAATTCCAAATTAATGCAGTGGTCCACATTTGGTAACTACTAAGCCAAGTCAACTTTAAAGCTGATAGTATGTCATTAGTATGTGCATAGCTTGTGTCCTCTGCCCACTGTACACCATAAAAGCTTATATGTTAAGACTAAAAACAAAAAAACTTATCTGTACCGTTGGAACAATGCCTTTTAGTTTTACTGAAAGTTAGTAGATCTCCCAGCTTTTAGTGGCAAACAAGATTAAACAAGTCAGATATTTTATTCATTTCCCAAGATGTTCGAATTTTCTTATAGGTCTGTTTTACTAAAAATATGTGGTGTTTGCTGCTACCCTGTTCCTACATAGCCAATAAACCTCTTCCAGGATGCATTTGTGTGTACAACTGTATGTGTGTGTTTGTGTGAGAGAAATGTGTGTGTGTGTGTGTGTGTGTGTGTGTGTTGGGATGAGGATTCCTGCTATTTTGTTTGTGCTGTGCCCAACACTTCCAGCATCTTTGTTTATAGCTCTCCTCTGCTCTTTTCACACAGAATTGATGAGAAAGACACACACATTAAACGCACTGTTTTTGGCAGGCACTGGGGCGCACACACACACACACACACACACACACACACACACACACACACACACACACACACACAATACAGTGACCTTTCAGATGCAGATGGAACAGCAGCTTCCCTCCACTGCCAAAATGTCAACATCTTCTGCTCTCTCTCTGCTTCTAAGACAAGCCAAGTTGGCAGCAGGTTAGCCTTCATGTCCCTGCACATCAGCTAAACACTCACAAACACACAGTGTCCTGTGCACAGAGTTCTCATTATTAGATTTGTTGAAGGATATAAATTCCCACGCAATTCATTCAAGAGCAAACAGCTCTTCAAGCAAACGACCAGGCTACGATTCACTCTCTCTGTAGCCACACATTGAAACAGAGAAGTACAATCTTATCTATTTGTTTCTCTTTGAGTACACTCTGAAATCTGGGGTTTGTTGAAGTAGAGGAATGGGACCACGTGAGCGTTTGTTTTGGGACTGAGCTCTGCCTGGAGGGTCACCATAACTGTGCCAAGGGAAGCTTAGCCTGTGTCATCGCAGTCCGCATACTTATAAATCTGTGCCTGGGACTAGGTGACCCGATAAATATCGTCTGTGATCATAGTTACACCCCCACATGGTATCAGTGCCATCACTGTGGGAAACATATACATGCATTGCAAAAGAAAAATAATCTACTGACACAAGACAAACACAGATTTCTTCATTATAACTGTATCTGCCTCCTATTTTCAAGACTTCAGTAAATTATAATTGATAATAAATGATAACATTGATAAACTGTTCAAACACTGTATTTGCACAGAAACAAAGCAAATCTGATCTGGATATAATGTTATAATGTTAAATGATTGCTTAGTTTGAAGCTTAGGCTTTTGTATAATCAATGACTATTTTTGGTAGCTGTATGTAGAAGAAGAAGAAGTGTATGTACGCTGCTTTGTAAACAGCTAAACTCTCTAAAACCCATATTTATTTATAAAGAAGCAAATAATCTTTTGTTCTGGTTTCATGTGTACATTCATGGTGTTTGTGTGTGGCATGCACACATTTAATAACTTTAACACCATCACGTTTTCCAACAGACGATGAGGAAAGAGAGTGGAGAAAATACATCAAAGTTCAATTTTGATCTCTGGGGTCTCTGCCTTTTTTTCCTGTCTCTGTCTCAAACACACACAGACACACACAGACACAGAGTCATATGGTTGCATGCAGGTTCACATGCAAGTGCTCAACCCCGAGGGTGAGGAAACTATTTATGGTGAAAGTGGGCACAAAGTGTAAACACATGTCTGGCATCCTTTAAAACGACAAATATTTCACTGCTTTTCCTCCTTATTTGTCTCTGAGGGATCCGTCCTCCACCCTCTTTCTCTACCATATCACATTCTCCTTCATGTTTTTGAGCCGAAAGGGGAACATGAATCATAGGACATGGTTAAGATAAGAAGTGAGAAGCACATGCAATCATTTGAGCAAATGCCTGTGACAGGGAAAGACATTATGGCTGAGGGTATAAGCAGGGTGTGACTAGCTATGACAGTGTCATCAGACACTGAAAGAGTTTCATGGTGACTCCATTGCCATCACACAGGTGCTTCTGTCTGTCAATCCTCTCTTTGACTAATCTGTTCATTTTACAACATCTGTTCATCCCAAACCCTGACACAAGAAAACTGTTGTCATTTTCGGTATTGCTGTATCATTCACAGTGGCCTGAGCTGTGATGGTATGTTAAAAAAGGTAGAAGCCACCAGTGTTCTCTCCCCTTCTATATTTCCTCCTTCTGTTTCAATTTTCTTTTAAGTTGTAACGCAGAATGTAACACACACTTTCTTGGAAGACAGCTGTTTCTTCCCATTCTTTTTGTTTTTTTTGAGAAATTTCATTTAGGGTCAGTGGATGTCACATGGTCTGCAGTTCTGTCTGTGGTCACTCTGCTAAAACTGTCTAAGTGCTCTGTGCTGTTCTTGGGGGCTTGATCCATACAGTGTAAATAATAAACTGAGACCTAAAACCAGGGAAATAAAAACAACAGGCTATTCCTTAGCTGTATCAAAACTGTGAATTCCACCTATTCTCTCATTTATGCCAACACTTTCAGTCAAGACTAAATCACACTACCTCAAAACACTTCTGTTCCTCTCTCTCTTTCTACCATTTAGGACTGCAATATTGTTTTGTGGATTGCACCTTGTTTAATTTAATAGTTACTAAAAAGGATGGAAAAGAACAGACAAATATATTCTCAGAACGTGC
The DNA here is from genome assembly GCF_900324485.2 of Mastacembelus armatus. Lineage (NCBI taxonomy): Eukaryota > Metazoa > Chordata > Actinopteri > Synbranchiformes > Mastacembelidae > Mastacembelus > Mastacembelus armatus. The sequence goes on along the minus strand of NC_046645.1, from coordinate 4,492,925 downwards.
TAGTTTTCTATCAAACTCTCAGTTCGCAAGCTCACAAATTGGTCGCTAATGTTAAAATTTCACAAAAGTTAAAGGTGCAATAGCAAGGATCTCTACAGTCTCATCTAGTGGTGAGAATGTAGAATGCAGCCCCCATTTCTAAGCACAAGGGAGGGTACAATAATCATTACATTTAAAACAAAATAAAACCCAATTCCCTGTGTACAGCCAGTGTTTGGTTTGTTCGTTCTGAGCTATCCTACAAACATAGTGGCCCAACATGGCTGCCCCTGTGAAAGGAGACCCACTCACTAGTTAGATTTGCAGATTTCTGTTAATAGATCACTCTGAATATTACACATTGAACATTTAAGCAACTTTTACTGTTCATGCTTGTCTCAAAACGGTCTGTATGCACCTCTGTGTGGAGCAGTTTATACTGAGACAGAGGAAGGTAAATAAAGGTGTATGGCGTGGTGCAGTGGGAGTGCTGGGATGTTTTGTATATAACATTTCACTGCAGTCAAACAGCTTTTTCAGCTGTAGTTTGCAGCATAAAGAGTGTGTGGTGAATTGCTAACTTGGAACCATCACCAAAAGGAAATTGAGAACTCAAGGTTTTCCATCTGAAGAAAAAAAAAAACCTATAAATCAATGAACTCCCACTCTGTATCCTCTAACTTACATACACGCTACATACCACTGAAAAAACATTAATAAACGCTGTTCCTCTTTTACCACCAGAAGACAGAGGATGTTGTGTGACCACACTGAGTCATACTTTGTACCATTTGTGAATTATTTTTGCAGCAACAGGAGACTTCCATCATGTCCAACACTGTGGAACATTAACAAGTTCTGTGTCCATTTTTAGACTTTAGGTACTTTTTTAAATCCAATAAGCAAAGACCCAAGAAATACACACATAAATGACTGTCACACTTGCTTCATCAACTTCCTTGTCATCCCTTCCCTGTTTTTCTCTTGAGCCTGTGAGTTCATATTATACATTTGTGCAGGAATTAAATGGCTGTATATTACAAGTAGCACTTGAAATAAAAGACATTTAAAGACCATGTGCTAAGAGATTCAGTTTGCCTCGACACATTACAGCTATTTGTGTACTGGGTCATTACTACACAAGCTCAAACATATAACGTTGAGGCATGCAGATAAAGGAGACGTAGGGCTTTTAGAGCTTAGCTTTTGGCAAGGGAGAAAAGAATAACTCAAAAAGAATTTGTCACTGTGATGGGTGATATGTCATATATACTTAGGGTACGATCAGTGTGAGCTAAAACATACCAGCGCTGCCAGGCAAACTGCCCAAGTGAAGTACAGCAAGTACCAGTATGTGTGTGTGTTTTAAACTTATTCTCTGTTGCCTGTGGCTGGTCAGTATATGTGTGTTTGCCTATGTGGCTATGTCTGTGGTGTCACCAAAGCCAAAGTAATTTGGCACAAACATACGCACTCACACACGAGGGAGAGAGAGACAGAGATCACCAGCCTTGCCTGGTGTTGTGCTGGCAGGCCTTGTGGAATCAACCGCCTCCCTCCTGCTGCTCCTCCTCCTCATTGCCTCTTTCCTGCACCCCTGAAGTGCACGCTTAATCCCTAAGCTCTATCCCCATTTAAAGACATGGACATCACGCAAACCTGCCGGTCTGCATTGCAGTCCTGACACACACACACACACACATACACACAAACCATACACTCAGTCAGTCACACGCACATGCTGCTTGCTTCTGCAAACAGAAAGAAAGAACAGCTCAGCAGAGGGTTAAGCACTGCAGGGGCAGCAGCAGTCGGCTGAATAGCCGTCTGGTTTTTCCACAGTCCTAAAATGTCTCCTGTAGAAGGAGTGTGACAGGCTTGGATGACAAGATAAGGAAGAGAAGGCACTTCTGCAGATGCTCATCCTCTGCTAATGGGTTATGCATCTGTAGCTGCTCAGTCACACTCTCATGCACACCATGCACTGTGGCATGCTTGTCAGTTGAGGATGTGTAGAAGAGTTTTAAATAGACCTTGAATATCTTTGAGAAATTTGCTCGTGAAAACTGAAAGCAGGCAGTGGTTAGACAGAAATCATATTGACTTACATTTGTAAGGAGATTTGAGTTGTCCTTATGCTTTTAAGGTATATATATATATATTGCTCACTTATATCTGTCATTAAGAGACAACTTCCCAAACTTCTGCTGCCAGAGAAAACACGGTTCTCATTAAATAATATCCAGCTCTCTGCACAATGTAATTAGTGTTTAAAAACCCTAAAATACTAAATAAATACCATTTTATGTGTCACTATAAACTCCATATTCACTGTGATGGTTTATGATACTGGTCTTTAAAGACCTGCAGAGCTACACTGCATCTATTACCAGTGCCTCAGGAAATGTGGTGAGCTGAAAACATAAACTGACAGGTAAATATTGACCTCTAGTGGGCATATTGTGAATCTAGCAAGTAAACCTGCATTCTGCTGGAGCCACTTCAAAAGATCCTCTCATTCTTCAGACTTTCACAAACATTTGCCTGTGGCAGTATCTGGTTCTTTAAGTTGTACTTCTTTAACTGGCTGTGAGCGATATGAGAGAAGTACTTGGTACAAAGTCAAAGACAAAGAGGAAGGTGGAGATGAGAAGGAAAATAAAACCATTGATAACAATTTTGACAGAGGCAGGAAGGAACCTGCACTACAAGAAAAAGCGTTAACTTCACTAAAGTAATTAAGTGTAGGTTGTTCAAAGGTTCATGTGGTTCAAAGAAGTGCACTAATGTGGCTGTAAATAAGACGGGATGTGGGGGAGCAGTGAGCCTGGGTATTGAAGAACTAAGGATTCTACAGAAAAGAGGAACAACCCATTTGATTTTTATATCTTTCTTTAAATTAGCAGCTAAAATAATACTTTTTTTCTTCACTTTGACCTTCAGCTGTATTAAGATGTGTAAAAACACAAGACAGGCAGCAAAAGGCCCCAAATATAACTCACATAGGGTTGGCAGGCTAGCAGTTACGGACAAACTGTTTATTATATTATGACGAAAAAACGAAATCCTTACATTTCATTCAGGCAGGCCAGATGAGTTAGGCCGGTCAGAGGCAGAACAAGAGTCCAAACTTGGGTTAAAGGCAGGCAGGCAGTCCAATCCAAACAATACATCCAAGGAAACAGGCAGGAGACATCCAAAGGTATGGAAGCTCCAAAGAGCACATGAGACAATCTGGCTAGGAACAAATAAAACAGACAAGACATTTTACTATGGGAGATAATCAGGGGCAGTGGGTGTGGCCAGGACACAAGAGCACTGAGGAAACAAGAAGCAGGTGAGCAGTGAAACATCAGAGGGACTGGATGGGGAATGACATTTTCTAGAAAAGCCTGACAAATGACAGGGTCAAGAAAGCATGAATAACATTCAGAATTTTGATTTTTGTTGCCCACATTTTTAAGATCCATAAAATATAGGCCACAATAAGCTTTGATAGGGACCAAGTTTTTTTTCTTCATCTTGAGATACAGTATTAAATACCCAAATAAACTGAACCACGAACTAAATTGACTAACATACTTAGGGTTTTGGGAGTAAAGAGGAGTTTTGTGACTATTTTTTGAGAACTGATTAAACTTTCATGTATGTATTATATAGACACAGACATCCAAAAGCACCCCACCTCTCCACAGATTGAGCCAACTGCCATATCATTCTGTGTCTTTTGATCTCTTTTTATTGTGCATCTATTTTTATTTATTTTGTGTATTTTGTAGCTATTTTGGTTGTATTTGTTTTTTGTCACTTTATATTCATCCATCCATCCATCATCTATACCTGCTTATTCCTTAACCAGGGTCACAGGGATCTGCTGGAGCCTATCCCAGCTCTCTTTGGGTGAAAGGCAGGGGTCCACCCTGGACAGGTCACCAGTCCATCACAGGGCCACATAGAGACAAACAACCTCACACACTCACACTCACTCCTATGGGCAATTTAGAGTCACCAATCAACCTGACATACATGTTTTTGGACTGTGGGAGGAAACCAGAGGACCTGGAGAAAACCCACACAAGCACAGGGAGAACATGCAAACTCCACACAGAAAGGCCCCTGCTGGGTTTCAAACCAGGAACCTTCTTGAGGCACTTTATAGTCATTTTGTTTTGTAACTCTTTGTAGCTGTCCTGTCTCCTTTCTATTGGCTTTGGTTCTCAATGTGGACATTTTCCATCTGTTTTTACTCATTTTGTGTCTCTTTGTATTTGATCAGTTGTTTGATTGAGATTTCAACAATAAATACTGACCTCATACTGAGCCTCTGGTCCAGCAGCCTCCTGACCTCTGGGGCCTCTTTGATAAATTTCAGTGAAGAGCAGTTTCTTTAGCCTCCTGTTGAGGGCAGCCCTGAGCTGCAGCGTCTCCTTCTTCGTCTCATGGAGGAGGAAGAAGAAGAAGAAGAAGTCGTGTATTTCCGAGTTTATGCTGACGCGTCTCTCTTCTTCTCCTGTACCGACGTGTCAGTCCTCTTCTGTTCCCGGAGCAGAGCAGCAGACAGCCCGGTCAGTCCACAGACATGCCTCCTAAAGGCAGCAGCAAACAGCAGTCAGAGGAAGACCTTCTCCTCCAGGACTTCAGCAGAAACCTTTCAGCAAAATCTACCGCGCTGTTCTACGGAAATGCGCTCATCGTCTCTGCCATCCCCATCTGTGAGTAGCTGGCTGCAGCTAACTAGCTTAGCCACCGTTAGCACGGGATAGATGAAAAGCTGACTTCAAATATCAAAGTTTCAGAGTCGCTACAATGAGCCTGAACAGCACAGACTGTTTCTCTGAGACAATAATAAAATGATGTTAGGGCAAGAAAGCTGTGTTATCGCAACACTGGTTGTGGTGGAAATGCATGGTAGGACAAAAGTAAAAATGTTTAAGTTACATAGTTGTATTTCTCTCATAAAGTATGTGTTGAAATGCAAAGTAGAAAACAAGTAACTCCCAAATGATCAATTTTCTGATCGTAGTTACTGGAGAAGAGTAAGAGGGATTTAGCACACTGCACACACACACACACACACACACATGCACATATGAGTTGAATTGATTTTGAAAATATTTGTAACTTTGTGATTCATGCCCTTTCTAGGGTTGTTTTGGAGGATCTGGCACATGGATCTTGCCCAGTCTGCAGTTCTGTACGCTGTGATGACTCTGGTCAGTACCTACCTGGTGGCCTTTGCCTACAAGAACGTCAAGTTTGTTCTCAAACACAAGTAAGTTGGGCTGACTTTGCTTCTGGTGGTTAAAAAGTATGAAGTTTTGACAAACTTGCACATATGTTGTATTTTTGATTATTAAAAAAAAAAAATCAATATGGATGTTAAACATCTGTTAGACGTCAAATAGGTGGATTACTTCTTGATAACTTACAGAACCATGTACATCTCTGGTGTAATGTCTATCAGCTTTTTGACAGTACTCAGCTTTTTTAAGTTTGAGAATAATATCTTCCTGACACGGTTTTCTCCTACAGAGTTGCCCAGAAACGAGAGGATGCTGTTTCCAAGGAGGTAACCAGAAAGTTGTCTGAAGCAGACAACCGCAAGATGTCCCGGAAAGAGAAAGATGAGAGGTGAGATTTCCCTCATCTTACAAGGCCATATCTCTATACAGTGTGTTGTGCTGGAGGATCTGACAGACTAATTGAGTCAGTTGTTTTGGTTGGGAAAACCTAAATGTAATCTTCAAGCTTGACCTCTTTTTAAACAAAGGCAAAAGTGTAAGAGGCTCTCCATGTGTTTCCACTTTTGCTGTTGCAGAATAAGTCAGATTTTTTTTTTTTTTTTTTTCTTTCTAGGATCCTGTGGAAGAAGAATGAGGTTGCAGACTATGAGGCCACCACCTTCTCCATCTTCTACAACAACACTCTTTTCCTGGTCCTCGTCATCATCGCTTCCTTCTTCTTGCTCAAGAACTTCAACCCCACCGTGTATCCTTTTAGTCAGACATGTCACTAAATGCTGATCGTTCAACGTTTTCTGAATGTGTTTTTGCCTTAATTCAATCTTTCCAGCAACTACATTCTGTCCATCAGTGCTTCCTCAGGACTCATCGCTCTGCTGTCCACTGGTTCCAAGTGAACGAAGAAAAGGGTGTTGGGTTGGGGTAGACTTGGGTTGGAGTAATGGGTTTATTAAAGTTGTACGCTGTTGTTTTTCACTTGAGGTAGCAATGAGGGTTTAAAGGGGGGGGACTGAAATATTTCAGCTTCATGAAATTCATGATAAAATGTCTGGAAGATGTTTCTCCAGGTCTGTTTTCAGTTTTTTTGTAACAAATAAAGAATCCAGGTATACTTGTCCTCTTTGTTTATCTAGTATGTTTATGATTTAGTCTGCCTCACAGCCCTTTAAAACCAGATAACCGTTGTAGGTTGATGGGCGATTTACACACATTTTAACACAAGATTAGTAACCTAACAAGCGAAGGGGAGACAGAAGTTTCCATTGGCAATGCATTTATTTATATTCACACTTTCATAGGGACTATTTACAGAGAAACCAATTCAGGAAAGGAGTTATTACACTTACGAGGTGAATCCCAATTCCCTAATTTTATTGCTTCTCAGTCGACCTAAAAGTCGTCCCAGTCTGCCATAATAAAGGACAGCCCAAAGCTCTTATTTCCTGTCTCAGGCTCAAGGGGGCTGTGTGTAGAAGTTTTAACTGAGGATACACGTGTGATAGTGCAACCACACATCACATTAGAATGAGATAGCAGCTCAAGTGTTGTGCGCATTTTTTTTTCACAATAATTCAGACAAGCCAACATTAAATATGTCTAAGAGCAATAATATACATGCAAGACATTACTCCTAAATATGGTCATATTAACGTCTATTTCAACAATTTAATCATAGCCTGTTACCAGTCTCTGTTTAGTCTTGTTCATGTGTTAATGCAGGCTCCAGCTGTGCTGACATCATCAGAAACAGACATTGCCTGAGATTATGGATTGGATGCCTCATGTCAATTAAAATGTTTCCTCAGCTCCTCTGCCCTTGCATCTTTGCTTTGGAAACTCACGAGTGTAACCACATGCAAGGAAAAGAAACGAGGGAAATGTGGATTCAGTTAGTGGAATTGGGATTCACCCATGGTCTGCATGTCATTTAAACATAAGAAGTAAACTCAATGTCATTCAAGTCCTTTCCATCCACAAATTCACATGTAGAAAACAGCATTGATCTGTAGAATAGATTACTTTCACAGCTTTATCAGAGCTGATAATGCTTTTTATACCACAACAGGATCTTGGGTTAAAGTTTATGTGACACATTGCAACTTATGTGACTTTAATGTGATCTGAATCAGAGCTGAAAAGTTGAGCCACAGATTAATTCCTCTTGTATTTTATTGTATTGCTTGTTTCCCTCTTGAGAGCAGTCCGGAGTTTGTTGTAGAGCCTGTGGAGTTGGTAAAGTCCAGCTGGCTCAGTTTGAACTAATGTTGGATGAAACCAATGTCTGGTTGCAGGAGCAGCCATTTGTTTTCACGAAAAGAAGTAACAGATTAGGCAATAATGTAGTAATACAATAACCTGCATAAATATTTTCTTCTCACATTTTATTACAGTATCCAAACACCATTTAACAACTAATAATGAAAGATGTCCCTGAATATTTTTATTCCTGTAGCAGGACTCACGTCAAGGCACTCTGTCTGGTGGAGAAGTCTCCACACTCACCAGCAGCTGTGGTTCAGCATGATCACTGACTTACACTGATGTGCAACATGTTGACTTGAACACAAACCAAAAGTCCCACCATGATGTATGATATTGCACCTATTCAAATTTGCTTTGATCTGCAGGGCATTTGTGCTACATGTGTACAACAAATGTGCACCGAGAACAAGACAGTGACAGCTGGAACCTGGCCAACATTGCTGATCTCTGTGATGGCTTGTTTTCCAGATGAACAAGAACAACGATGCAAGAACGCGAGGACCGTGAATTATAAGCGCTGAGCCACCTGGTCTAGTCATAAGACAATGCAAAGCTCATTGTCGGTTTCTCATAACAGAGACTCATACTTTAAAAATGCCATAATTAATACAGATTTTATAATCTAACCTCACAATGCAAAATAAAATAAATTAACCTTTGTTTGTTACACGTATTTAAAAATCCTTCAGGAGACGGAAATGAATTTTGCGACAATGTAGAGTCAGGTTGTAGGAGGAGGAGGACATGTTGAAGAATGGATTCAAACACACCAACTGATGCAGTAACACTGCAGAGGAGCAGCAAACACTATTTACATATTATTTATATATTAGCCATACAGTACAGTGAAGTCCTTCTATGCAAGAGAGACTTAATGGTTTTACTTATGTTACAAGGTATACTTTAACATTTTATGTACATTTAACATTTTCAAAGAATGTCTCAAATTTAAAAATAAATTTACTATCTATTAACTACACTAGAATAACTACTGTAATCTTTGCCACATCCCAAATAACTCACCTATATGCCCATTGTGCAATTAACAAGCAGATTTTGCAGTTATAACCATTACTAGCCAGGAAGTCAGTTGTCCTGTCAATACATAGATTTCTTATACGCCTTAGTCCATATCTCCAAGGTTCATTGATTTAATCAGTGATGCAGGTTCAGTTCACAGGCTGAGACAACTGTCTTCAAAATGTACCTAAACAAAGAGAATGCTAGTCCACTCTTTTTGCAAAGTGCTATTTCTCTCTTCTGTAAACTAATGAAGCAGGGCAGCAGCTCCATAAAATGAGCACATGGGGGCGACATGCTTCAATCTCTCTCCCCTAACAGCCACAGTCTTACTATCACTCAATGTCCCAAAATCCTCTGCTTCACAGGCTGTCACAGACAGTAAACAAGCTTGGAGTACTTTCAATCAAAGTCCTTTTTGTTGTTTGTGCTTTGCAGAAAAAAAGAGAGGCACACTGTAGCAGGAAAACATGCATCTGTTGGTTAATATGCTCAGGATTTGCAGCCCATAATATTTTCTGAATATTGTTCTGTGCTAAATAAATATGGGACTGGATACATTTAGTAGGTAGTTAATTCTAGTAGTAAACTGGTTCATTGAGTTATATGTAAAGCTCTTACTTCAAGAGTCAACTTGTGATTGCTAAACCTCACGTTTCAGTACATCCTGTGAGTTCAACATGCAGTGCCGGCACAAGAGGTATTAGCATTGAGCTCATATGCTGATTTTGTTTTCTGCACCACATAATTTAATGAAAGCATTGCCTAACTGACTGGGAGTGTTCATGCAACTGAAGCTTCTCAATGTCCACTATCCAGGGGTAGCTATAACCTGTGTATATATATATATATATATATGTGCTGATGCATTCAGCTGTGGTACAGTAATTCTCATAAATAAAAAGTGCTCAATATGAATTTTGTGCTCAAATTAAATTGCTTGTGGGTGGAAGTCTGGACATTAGAGAGGAAGGCTTGAGGTTCTGAGTCATGAGCTGAGCTGGATGACATGAGTGGGAAGGTGAGTAAGTAAAAGAGCCATCAAAAATGACTTCCAAGATACCCTTAAGCAAGGCACTTTTACTTCAATTACTCCTGCAGTGCTTCTCCATGGTCATCTAAAGATGTGCATAAAGGTGGATTAATGAGGAGCTGAAGTTGAGTAGCTTCCCATATAATTAAAATATTTAACTAATTCAAATCAAATAACGCAAATCAACTAACTGCATATGATGCTGCAAAAAGCTGAGTTTGTTTAGCGTTTCTTGGCTGAGCTGGACTACACCTGAGATGAACCTGGTAGAGCTGATCAGAGCAGGCCAAGTCTCAAATGCAGATGCAATGCTGGGCTTAGCAAAGCTCTTTGTCCCAGTCTGACGTGGGCTGGAGCTGGAGATGAGTGGGGCCCAAGAAGAGAACCATGGACTTAATGAATGGTGTTTCCATGGTGGAAGTGTGGATAAGTAGCTAGATGCAGCGAGCCTCTCCGTAGTCCACCAGCCTGGTCTAAGAGCGGTAGTCCTTCTTACCGTATGGTCTGTTGCCCAAGATGTGGTCAATTTCAGACACCACATGAGAGGTCATCTTGGGAAGGACCTGGGGACAACAAAGCAAAAACTGAACATGCCTGATAGGAAGGAAGTGACAAATACAGGAAGGTAAAATAAAATCCACACACATGTAAAGAGAGAGTCAGATAAAATCAAAGACAGTGGAAACAGCAGTGTGTGATATGTGTTTCTGCATGTTCCCACCTGTATAGCTCCAAGGTTCTCCGTAAGCTGTTCAGGGTTGGATGTTCCCAGAAGGACTGAGCTCACGCCTTCATTTCTTAGGCACCAAGCTGTAGAGAAACAGACACTGACATTCAAAGACCACTTGATGGCGCACTGCTGCCTATTATTGTCTTAGCATTAAAAGTCACTTGTACTCCTTACATTATTGCCAGACACCTTTTAGACTCTCAATGCAACACTGATTTTTTTAATTTAAAGTTTTAAACACATTCACCTCTACTGCCCAGGAGCTCAAACAGATCTGGAGAGTCTCTGTGTTTATGTGTCATTGAAAAACTGAAGGGGAAATCAAATAATAATCCAACACAGACCCTGCATCCAAGGGTGTTGTGAGTGTGGTCATGTTTGACATTAAATAGATCAATGCATGACAGCCCTGCTGCTTCCATAGTATTTGTCATAAGCACAGGCAGGCAGGCATATCTTACCCACAGCCAGTTGAGGCAGAGTGCAGCCTAGCTTCTCTGCAATGTGATTGAGCTCTTTCAACTTGGCTTGTTGCTTCCTTCCATCCTCGCTAATTATTTTCTCCTTCAACCACTGATATGACTGTCAGGAGAGAGGAGGACATGGAGCAAATCAGAGAGTGAGGAAGGAAATGAGAGGTTATAAGAAAGACAGATTGGACAAAGAAGAAAATAATCACTTCTAATCACAGAAAAATCACGTATGTATGTAAGTATCTTATCTGGGTGTAAGAGATAAAAACGGGAACAGGTGGGGAAGTGAAAGAGAAAAGTCAAGGAGAAGGCAATACATGGAGTCATAGAGAAATAATAAAGTGCACACAAGGGACTTGTTGTATAATGTAAAATGGTCAATTGCACAAAAACAGGAAGCTAAAGTCCTGACCTCATTTAATCCTTAATTTTTAATTCTGTTTATTCTATAGACAGCAGGGACACTGCCATACTAGTCCACAACCTTGGAGTTTTTTCTACAGTCACATCAGGCTGCAAGGCGTGTTCAAGCAGGTTGGAACGGGTGGAGAAAAGTGTCAGGTGTGATGTGGGACAAAAGAGTGTCAGCAAGAATGAAAGGAAAGGTGGACAAGACAGTGGTGAGACCAGCAATGTTGTCTGGTTTAGAGACAGTGGCACTGAGACAAAGACAGGAGGCAGAGCTGGAGGTAGCAGAGCTGAAGATGTTGAGGTTCTCTCTGGGAGTGACGAGGATGGATAGGATCAGGAATGAGGACATCAGAGGGACAGCTCATGTTAGATGTTTTGGAGAAAAAGCCAGGGAAGCCAGATTGAGATGGTTTGGACATGTTCAGAGGAGGGACAGTGAATACACTGGTAAAAGGATGCTGAGGTTAGAGCTGCCAGGAAGGAGGCCTAGAGGAAGACCAAAGAGGAGGTTCTTGGATGTAGTGAAGGAGGACATGAGGATAGTTGGTGTGGGTGAGGACGATACAGAGGATAGGGTTAAATGGAGGCAGATGATTCACTGTGGTGACCCCTGAAGGGAGCAGCTGAAAGGAAAAGACGACATCAGGCTGCACCTGCTGCACCTGCTGCACCTGCTGCTGACTGTCAGATCCAAACTATGTGGTTTAAACTGTTGTTCATTCTTGCTTCTGTGTGTGATGTGCTGGACTGCCAGTTGTTGTTCTGCATAATAACCTGTTTACTTGATGGTGGACTGCTGCAGACAGACACAGCTGAAGCTAAAAACCTGCAGTTTATATATTTTCATATGTATAATATATACACATAAATGCTCCTACAGTATATACCCAGTTGCTGGTTCTGCAAGCTACTGAAACATTTTGGCTTCAATATATGTTTTACAAGTTTAATGGTTTAGAACCAAGGGTCTACTTCTGACGCTTGTCACAAGGTACAACCTTAGTTTGTGAGTTTTTTGGACTCTTTAACTTAAGTGTCAACTATATGACCATAAAAAAGAACAAATTCAATAATTCTTCGTCCTATTTATTATCACTGTTACAAATCTAATTTTATGAAGCTTTTACTGTTTATAATTAAATTGCAACAAAATAATTTCTCCTAAAACAACAAAAACTTGTAAAAGTGAGGCAGGTACAGTAAAAAGAAATTTGTATTAAAAACTTTCTAGAAATGAATGTCAGGTTTCTTCTATTGTATGAAGAAAATAAACATATACTGAAAAAAGCGTAACTGTTACTACCCCACTGTAGTAATATACTGTGACTTATGGGTTATGCTGGAGTTTCACAAAAAGCAGTTCAGTACACAGTAACTCTTCACAAACCAGCACCTATAGAAACAGGCACATATGTTGTTTGCCTGTCAGCCATAGAAACTAGTTGTGTCATTTAGAAAAGCCTACCTTCATGGATGCCCTAGAAGTTTCAGGAATGCCATTTTCATATTTTCCAGTGATGATGCCACAAGCCAGTGGTGACCACGTCATTGCGCCAACACCTGTCACCACAGAAACCATAGGGAGTTAAATGTGTTGACGGAAGAGGTGTGAGAAAAATGTGTGAGAACAGGCCAGGAAAGTGAAAACGCTTGACAAGTTAAGATTTAAAAAGACAAATTGTTTAAAACTTCCTAGAAAACCGGAAACAGAGAATGATAGAGATTGTTTATCTGCTTAATTTGTTACTTTCTTGCTCATTCACGATAAACTGAGTGGAGGAACGTCATGCTTGTGTTAACTTTTTCTTTGACCAGGGGACAGAAAAACAGTATTTCAGCATCAAGCATATCTTTGAATAATAAAAAAAGCACACATACACAAAAACAAAAAATACTTGCCTATTTTGTGGTAAAGTTCAGGCAATTGCACTTCTACTTTCTCCCTCTGGAAGAGATGATACTCTGCCTGCTCACACACTGGAGGGATCAGATTGAACTGTCTTGCAACCGAATACGCCTCCTAGAGTGAAAAAAAAAAAAAAAAAGTAAAACCAGAGAGGAGAGGTCAAAATGAAGTATTAAGTTATGTTAGATCTCAAAAAGAAGTGGTAGACTGTGGTGGGATGAACTCAGATGGGAAAAGGGTTGTGTTAATCAGCTTGCGAGTGTGGCACAAATTCAAATGCGCAGTGCACATCTTATCAGTATTCCAATTTACAACTCTCGAGGCATAAAATTCAAATTTGCTGTTATCTGAAATTCCATGTTTCTTTTACAAACACACGAGAAAACACACACACACACAAATGCGTTGTGCCTGTTGCTTCTTTAAACACTCTTATTTTGACAGTTTCCTGCTGTGAACACTTGCTACGATTAGAGTAGTAGGAGGGGGAATCTATTCAGTGTGACTCAAAGATAATGGCGGTACCATCACTCAACATACAAATTACAAGTTGCCCTCCTGTACTGCCACCTGTGACATGCGCCTCCAGCCTGTTTGTTGGCATTGCATGTGTGTGTGTGTGTGTGTGTGTGTGTGTGTGTGTGTGTGTGTGTGTGTGTGTGTGTTTGTGTGGATACTGCAGTGCTGCCTTGTCACGTACACTGAAAACCCGTGTTTACCCCTCCTTCATTATTGATGCTATCTAAATTACATGGCTTTTATCTGGGCTTGTGTTCTATGACGATATCTGCTCCCTTTCCGTGTGATCACAGACAGAGGATGTCAACACATCGTGCTGCACTTAGATGGGGGTGGGGAGGGGTGATAAAGAGACCAGAGAGACAGATGAGAGAATGGGTGTTAGGCCTTTGAATATCATTTTAGTCATGCGCTTCCTTAAAAACTCTGCTGTATTTTTTCATTAATGTAGTGAGGGTTCAAACATATGGTAGATTATTTCTGACAGGAAGAGTCAATAACACCAGAGCAAACCAATGTACCTCTGTGGGAACTGTTCCTAACAAAGATGTTTGTTCTCAAACTCAAAGTCCATTTTCCCATTCCCCTCCAATTTCCTCTTTAGTTTCTCTTTAAATATCATGACTACGCATGAGCAATCTGTCCAAGATGGCACAAGATACTAAGCCACTAAAAATGGATCATAAAGTTGGTGGTGTTTTTCATAATTAGTGCGTCTTTCTTGACAGTTTATTCTATGGATCACTGAATCAACAGTCCTCGTAGGACAAATAAAAAGGTGTTCCTGCCAGTGTCTATAAACCACAATGGCTTTCCTCTGCTATGCTCTTCTGAAATCTAATCTGTCGAAACAGCATGAAACTTTCCACAGAAACTATAATACAGGAAAGAACTGACTTTCACAGCTCACTTTTTACTAGGTGTGGAAGACCGTGCACAAATGTGGTCAAAGTCAAGACAAAAGAAATATACCAACTATGAACTTAAAATTTATCTGAAATTAAACTGCTCCTTATGCCTTGTTCAGGCACAAATTTGTTGGGCTTGACTTATAGACCTACTTTGTTACATACAAAATTATAAATAGTAACTAAATTATCAACTTAAATATTTTCACTTTTCTATTTTACTGACCCCAGTTATTATAAGTGTTAATAAGGTTTATAACAGACATTACACTAAAAGGTCCTTGTTTCTTACCATGATCTCCATGGCCGTCCACCGAGACGTCCCCCAGTACATCGCCATGCCTTGGTTGATCACGTAGGTCATAGCCCGAACAATCTCTGTAGGTACATAAACAAATGGCCACATTATGTCAATCAACTAGATTAACGCTGCAGAATTAAATAAAGATTTTTCCCACTGTATACTGCACTAAAAACAAGACACATGATACAAAATATCATGTTTTGCCTTGACAGCTCTCAAGTGAGATGGGTGAAACCCACAAAACAAACAGTCAAAGAGAAAAGAACAATGGAAAAGGCCCCCCTGAGTCTTCCAGTCTCGCTTACCTGCTGACGGCTCATCATCCATCCCCAGGGACAAACCACCAAGTTCACATGCTAAAACTGCTCTGATCACGTTCAAGCCTCTGTATTTTTAATGATGCAATTAGCTCCAGCACTGCTGACTATGTGAGCCAACAGCAGTAAGGGCCAACAAAAATTCAGATTAGAACTGTCATTAGGGTTATTCATCACTGCCCTCCACTCACTCCAATTATAATGCAATCGTTCACTGTGGCAGGACCCTTGTACTTCAGTCTGCTTCAGTTTCTTGGCAAAAGAACAAGACATAAGTGATAAGATGGTTGGAAATATTAGCAGGCTCTCACAGATGATGTAGAAGCAGGTGGAAGAAAAGGGGAGTAGATAGCAACAATAATATATAATCAAA
The DNA here is from genome assembly GCF_900324485.2 of Mastacembelus armatus. NCBI lineage: Eukaryota > Metazoa > Chordata > Actinopteri > Synbranchiformes > Mastacembelidae > Mastacembelus > Mastacembelus armatus. The sequence continues at coordinate 4,477,447 of NC_046645.1, read as the reverse complement.
AAGACCTAAAAAGCAGGTTTTTATTTTCCTTTCAATTTGATAAGCAATAATTAGCAACCTGAGACATAAATGCCTTACTAATACCATCCTGACAAGGGAAATAATACAGTATTAAGACAAGTAAACAATTGTCTCTCTACTGCCACATGTTACTTCTGTCTTCCTCTCTATCCCTAACCCCACCCTCCTGCCAAGGCTTCAGCAAAATGCTGTGCTTACATTTAAATGCTACTTTCATCAACGTCTGGCGAATATACCAAGAGGAGAAAGAAGAGGGAGTGCAAAGCAAGTTTAAAGAAGTAAGGATAATAGATCTACAGTAATAGTTAAAGGAATTCAATAGGAAATAAACAGTAAGTGCAGAAGGTAAAGAACAGTAAGCTCAGTTTGCAGCACAATGGAAACCTATGAAGAGGCAGGGATAAAGAATCAAGACCTTTGTTTTTGGTCATTTTGGCATTTTGATAAAGAATTCTTCACCATTCATTCTGCAGCAATAATACGCCAACTATCATGTAAATATTAGAAAATACATTATCAATGGCACCTTCTTCATTCATTCATGTTAATCATATAGTGACAAAGGAATGTTCTTTAGACTTTATTGTAAGTTACTGGGCCATTGCACACACTCATAATTTAAAGTGAATTGAATTGAACTAATAGAGCGCCTTGCTAAGCCTAATTAAATATGTTCAAAATCACCACTGAAGAAAGAAAAAAATAGAGAATAAAACGAGAAAAATCCAGAGCCTACTTTCCATACAACGTCCCGACTGATTAGTTCTTAGGACTAATTAATAAGGTATCGTGAGAAACCCCACAGATAATTGCCTATACCTAAATCAATTTATAATCAAAGGAGCCATTACACTTCTAAAACTCTTGATAATAAAGTACAGACCCTGATGATGAACAATATAAAATTCAAATGGTAAGTTTTCAGAGTTTCAAGGTGTCCTAGGTATTTGTTATTTTGGTATTTTCTGATTCTAACATGTCTTTCAAGTATATTGTTGCCTCCTGGCCACTGAATTTCTTATCAAGCAACCCTCTTGCCCTAATCAAAATCAGATCAATCAGGAAAGAGGTTTTAAATTAAAAAAATCACTGATAAACACGGCCTAGTCTGTTGTTTCTGTTTTATAAGCAATAAGCAGCCATTCTCTATAGTGCTCCTATTCATGGGGGGCTGGAGCCAGTCTCAGCTCACACTGAGTGAGAGGGGTGGTACACCACTGACATATTGTTAGTTTGTCACAGAGCTGACACTCACTCACATTCACACCTACAGGCCAATTAGAGCCACCAATTAAGCCCACCTGCATGTCTTTGGACTGTGGGAGGAAGTCAGAGTACCTGGAGAAAACCCATGGAGGCACAGGGAGAACATGCAAATTCCTCACAGGAAGGCTTCAGGTTTGCACAGGGATTCAAACCCCAAACCTTCTCACTGTTAGGTAGTAGCGCTAACCACTGTAGTGCTGTGCTGCATTCAGTGTAAAGTTTAAAAACCAAAATGCCAACAACTTGCTTCGCTCTGCTTAGTTTAAATGAACCTGTGTGTTGTGCAGTTGGCACAAAAATACCACAGAGAGTGCAGAGAGGATTTCAGGATGCACCAGCACCTCTTCATCATCATTAATGGCAAATGCTGGTCACTCAGGTATAAAGCTGAAAGTTGAGTGACTGACTCACCCTCCATGGGAGTGTTGCTGTCTGGGCGATTGGCAAAAACAACATCTACATATTCCAACTGCATCCTCTGTAGAGAGCCTTTCAGACCTAGAAGACCAGAGATACAAGACACAAAGCAGAAGCCAATCAGCTAACATAATGAAGCACTGTGAACAACTAGAGTATAATGTTGTTGCTGCTGTTGTCTGGTGTGTCTCAGTGTGTCTCTGTGTTTACCTTCAATAATGTGTTTCCTTGACAGTCCTCTCTCTGTCTCTGCTCTGATGAGACAAAACATACATCAATGACCAGCTGTAAATCCTTGTGTGTTTTTGTGCACAATTTTACTTCCTTTAGTTCACTTTTGGGTCTTAAAAATTAAACATAAAAAATTAAAAATTGTCCACTTTCTACAATTTCTCAGTGGATATTCTATTTCTGAAAAATGCTGCAGCAGCAGTAAGTGACATCAACATTATGTGAACTTTCTTGCATTTAATCAGTTTCTTGAAAATACTACAAGACACTTTCTATCCCATTTTTAAAATCCCAGTCTGGTGACAAAGTACAAAAGATCAGAATGTGCATATAAGGCTGTTTTCTATAAATGGGTCAGCGTGGTTTCAAATGTTCAGCATCATTATGCCTCCAAACTCTGGAAGAGAGAAATGAAGCGCTGAATCTTCCTTGCAGGAATGCTTAGGAATAGAGAAAAACTTCATTCTTATCAACAGACCCAGTTGGACAGTCTCTGCAGAGCCTCTGACAGTCTGTGTGTGTGTGCGCGCGCGCATTATGAAACAGATTTCTTTATCCCTTTTCTCTCCCTTGACACATACTCAGGAATTTGTTGTTGCCTGTTGGTTGTTACTATATGTGACATGATGTTGCTCAAACTTTTAACAGAGAAAAATGACCAGGAAAAAAAAACAAAACAAAAATAAAAACATTGGTGTTGGCCAGAGTTTATATTTTCTAAAATACAGCTGAATGCCCCAAGAGACATAAAGACATAACCTGTTTGTCTACATGCCATTTGGTATTTACCTCTTATCGCTGATTGATTTTAGCTAATTGGTTTACTACTTGAATAAAGCTTAACTAAGTATTCACAACCTGCCTCCTAGTATGGAAATAATAGTTTAGAGAGTTTTTTTACTCACTTTCCTCCCCAGTAGAGTTTAGTTGTAATGACCAAACTGGATCGCCTGAGAAAGTGCAGGAAAGATACAGAAAGACAGTATGAAAGATGCAGCAAAGAAAGTCAATACATATTGCATTGTAGTGGTGTTTTCAGGGTTTCTGGAAATGTATCACCTCTTTCTTTCCTACCACATCTGATCCCATCATGGACGTCTTTCGTTCCTGCACTACTGGTCCTGCTCACTCTGCTAAGTTGTGCATTAACAAGCACATTCAGTTGCTCTTGCTGTCACTGAAGTCCATTAATTTCCAATCTAAATTAGTTGCATGTCACACTTTTTGGTACATACAAAAGGTGTTAATGTGCCACCTACATGTTGGGGAAGAAATCTGCTGACACCCTGTCATTACTGGGGCCTGTTAAATCATTAAATCAGCTCTGCATATTCCCCAGTACAACAAAAGTAATCAAGCAAATATGATTTTTGTTCTTACAGCATTAAAGGATAAATTCAACAGATTATTCTCAATCAGGTGACTGTTTCAGAGTTTTGTATTTAACGTGGTAGATGTGCTGCAGTCTGCGGGCTTGAGACACGTGACGAATCAATACAGGTATTCCTGCTGTGTATTCAGCACAGAGTTGTGTGTTACATAACCCATTTTTCATTTCACACAGAAACTGGATTAGTAGTAAAATGTGGATCATCATCCCTCAGTGTTGCCTGTTCTTTTGTCTGCCTATAAATCTGCTCTATGTCAAAACTCAGCCTTAGGTGTCAGGAATAATGCGTCTTTACTGCCCCAGCGTCAAACCGCCTCGAGGTGTAATGTAGTCAGCTCAGTACGTGACACTAAACTGCATAATGGTGGAAGCACTAGCCAATGCAGCGAGACTGTTACCACAGAGAGGTTCAATCAACAATATCTATTACTTTTGATTAAATTCATTTGGGTTTACACCTAATATCATGCTTTTACATCATAAGTAGTAAGTCACCATCTCTCCTCTGTTTCCTACAGAGGTGATCAATAATAAAAACTGTTTTAATAACTCCATGAAGGGAATATCTGAAATCTGTGGAAAATGAGAATATCTGCAGGCAGTAATTATTTCATGCTGCTCTATTGCGATACAGTGCGTACAATGTGTGTGATGCAATTAGTGAAAATTAGAAATGTGGTCTGATTTGAAGAATTGTCAGTATTATGTTTGACTCAAAGATCAAACACAGTTTTCTATTGCACACACACCACATAAAAACAACACCTCAATCACACCGCATTTTGTTCATTCATGCCCCTCTCTCTCTCTCTCTCTCACACACACACACTTATCTTGCAATATACACACATTGACCATCTCCATATTTCTCTCACACAGAAGTGATGAAGCAATCATGCACATTAATGTCACCATTACCTCCAGCATTTCTTCTTGATAATGTTTCCTAGGATGATTTCGGCCCTGCAAGCAAATACAAATGAGGTGGCATTTTAAATTACAGTTTGAATAAACATTTCTGCCACAATATCAACCCTGCTATTCATTGAACACTGCACTGAACATATCCTAAAGAAAGCAAACCAACTGGTTGAAGCATGAGCCGATATATTAAACAAGTGGTGCCAGTTTTTAGTGATTCTTGTTGGAATTAATTTGCAATGAAGAATCATGAGTAACTAAATAATTGGAACAATTTGGGAACATGGATGTATGGAAATGATAAAAACACTTTCTGAAACCAAAGAGAGGCCTTTCCCTGATCACAATAAAACAAAAATAGGTTAAAAGCTCAACACACCTGCCACCTGCGTAGACCTCAGCTGTGTCGAACAGGTTGACTCCACTCTCATAGGCAATACTCATTAACTGCTCTGCAACCTGGTTAGAAGACACACACACACACACACACGCACGCACGCACGCACGCACACGCACACGCAGTAACATTATTTGTGTTGCACTATTTCATTTGTTGTTTGAGGGGTTGAATAATTCTGAGTGCCACTGCACATGCAAGATAATCAAGACAGTGACTAATTCAATACAGACAAACACACCAAAGTCTCAGACAGCCACTAGAGACGACTCGAGGGACAGGAGACAGACTCAGCCCAGGCAACTCAATAATCCACAAATCACAGCCAAAACAACAGAATTACAGCAATATAACCACATTATTCATTAAACTGGTTTAACAGTGAAGTGGTTTTTAATGTCTGTTCCGTTTTTCACTTGATTTTGAATGTCTTTTTTTATTGTAATCAAATATTTCTGCAGAACATAACTAATTTACACAACACTGCAATGCACTATATTTTTTACTGATCTATCTAGCATATGGCACTTATATCACCACATATGCAAAAGGGATTATTACATGTCAGCACAACTGTGCTTAGTAAGTAATGACAAGAACGTCTGGCATGGAGGAACTTAAGGAAACCTCCTCCCCAGCTTTTAAATGTTGAAATAGGGGTTTTTTGTAGGTTTTTCTAAAACAATGTGACAATCACACCCAGGACACTGGGTGAAACTCTCCTTTTTCTGTGTAACACAATAAATATCCCCCTTGAGAGACTGAACATTTTGAGTCATACAAACTAATCTTGATCAAGCATAACTTGCCCCTTAGAGCCTTGAGGTGGATGCAGGGATGGAGGTGCCTTACTGCAAAAGAAGTGTTATACAGTGTTAACACTGCAGCAGCATAATCAACTTGTCTGCTTAAACTTGCAGAGCTTCTGTGGTGCTGTTGATGCACAGACTTTACTGAGCAGCGGGATCACAGTGTAATTATAGTAACTGTGAAAAATCATTTGACTCTATGATGTATGGTAGAGTCATCTCATTCCTCTTTAGTTAGTAAGTGTTCACGCTTTCTAAGTGTTTGTGTGTGACATATGTGCAGATACTCCTGCACATTATTGCAGACACAGTGATGATAAATCATCAGATGGAAATCCAATTTCCCAGTGATGACTTTATTACATGGGAACTCTAAATGAATTTGCCATCATTTCCCTGTAGAGTTTTGTGTGTTTGTGTTCAGATGTGCATGTCTTTTCCCCTGCTTTAGTGTATATGCCTGCAATGTGTGTGTGTGTGTGTTTTAGTGGTGGCAGACAGAGATGGGGGTTTTTCTAGAAGGATTAGATAATCACTCGTCTAAGAATCTGCCTCAACCTCCTCTCTGCAACTAACACACACTGGCCAGCAATTAGCCTCTTTGTGATGATGAGACAATAATAAAATAAAATCCAAACAATGTAATAAAACAAGGGTAGAGAAAATTGTGTAATATAGCAAATAATATGAAAAGAGCTTAAAAAATTATCTTAAAACATAAAAATAAGCACAAAAAAATGAAATGGAGAAAAAGTTCATAAAAATGAGCTTTAAAAAGTAATTTAAGAATGTTATTGCAGCTGGGGGAGGGCTCCCATGTGATGGTACTGTCTGAACATGATCAGTGATATCTTAAAATCAACTTTAATAGACAGTCAAAAAAGAGATGCTTTTATTGAGGTGATGTGATATCACCTGTTTGCAACAATAGCTGTCCAGCATAAACACTTAAAACAACATATTTATGTTACATACATTTAGTAGTAAAATTTTCACAGCATTGAACAAGCATTTCCCTAAAACACAATGGAGATGTTTCCTGGATCTTAACCAAGTAGTTTTAATTGCCAAAACTAGAAAAGAAGACAAAGATGCAGCACCAGATTATTGTGTCCAATCACCATAATGCAGCTGCTGCAGTCAGAACCAGTGGGGGAAACTTTGGCTCATATGGCAGCAAGGAGAAATGGATTTACATTTTCTGTTAACAAAAAGTGCAAATGTATTGGCAGCAGGGCCACTTTAGACACAATAAGCATCCATCCATACTCTACACTGCTGGAGACAAGCAGGTTAGAGGTTATGTTTGAAAACAAAGGACAGAATGAACAGTATCCACATTTTAAAATGGCTCATTCAGCCTATGAGCCCCAGACTGCCCATAAGGCAAACAAGAATTAAAAGAGATGGATACTGGAAAGGTTTGAGAAAAGAGGGGTCAGTTAGGGAGAAAGAGAAAAAATGGACAGTATGTTCTCTCTCTCTAACTAATCTCTGATGAGAGCAGAAACAATCTCCGTAACAACTGTTGGGGGCACCAGAGGGTAATTTTCAATAAAGCGAGAGAATGATGGAAATTTTCTTTCTCTCTTTTATAGGTGAGAAAACTGAAAAATGTCAGAGAAAAGTTGGTGATAAAGTGCTTAATAGGTGAAAAAGTAGCAGGAATTCAACTTTTTGCTGGTGAGAAACAAAGCTGACGAGATTGAGACAGACAGAGAGCCAAGAGGGTGACAGTGTGCGTTTTTAATGGGTGACTGGCCTTTGGTGACTGCTCATTCATGATAACTCTCAGGGTAGGAAAGGTCAGTCACTGTGACATTCACAAGGTCAGAAAGTTTTGTGTTGGTGATGAGGCATTGCTGATTAGTCAGATTTCTGACTATTTCTGACTTCTGCTTATTTCAGATGAACTGAATGTGACAGACGGTCTTCAAAAGGAGGAGCAACATCTGAAAAAGAAGCACAAACTGCAGAAACACTGCACCTCTACCTACAGAAAAGCACATTATAAACTGGCAGAAATACTTGGGCAGCTACGCTTCAGGGTTTCTTTCTTTCTGTCTGTCTTTTCTTTTTTTTTTCTCTGAGGCTATAAGACAATTGACTTTCCATACATGGAACAGACATAATTAGAAAAAAGTGTTTCTCTCTCAAAACCCCAGACTCAAGGCCGCAGTAACTTCCCACAGACTACCCACACAGCCTTGAGATGGTTTTATGACTGCAATGCTACCTCCCATCCATACTCACAACATGAAAGTTAATATCGACAGGAGGCACTTTTCTTCAAATTCACTGCATTGCTTATGGATCCACTTTTGACCTTTTTGAATGAATAAGTAGTGTTAAGCTGCATCCCACCATCACTCGTGATCGTTCTGTCTGCTCAGACAAGACAAAAGTGAAACTAACCTGACTGCACTTTGAACAAATGTCCTGTAGGGGTTTAGAAATGGTATATACCTGTGTCTGTTAGTCACGGATGGAAAACAACTGTGTGTATGTGAGCAGCCCTCACTCAGATTTTATGTAATACCTGTGTTCGTGTGCCAAAGTACTTGTACATTTCTTAACCAGGACAAGGACACTGAACATTTCTCAGGACATGTAATATATTTAGGATCCTTGTGATAACAGTGACATTGAACATGGGGCATTCAGGACAGCAGAGGGCTTTTCAACCCGACAGCAGTACATGTGATGGCAGTACTTTAGCTTCTGTGGAATCGCTTGCATGTCCACTGAGATGCTCATTCTCACACCAGCTTCTTTTTCTGGTTGTTTCAAAAGCAAGTTACGTGCATTTTCAAACATTTTCCTCCAAAACAAGTCAAAAGCTGTATGTCAAACTGACTTTTCTGTGAGGAGCATATGAAAGACTGCTGAGTTAAAGGTCTGAGTGACTGAAGTGCGGACATTCTGGATAATGGATGAAAAAAAGAGGTGCTGAGCTTTGAGCGCACCATGCGAGTTGATGGCACTAAGCCCTAAGGTAAGAAAAATAATCCTGTTATATAAGCTTACTGTTTCTGCATCCCACAGGGTGAGCTTTGTTCTCTTCTCCCTAAGAGTCACTCCAACTGTGTGTCTGTGCGTGTGACGACCAAGGTCATGACCCAAACAGCACACACCCAACATTTGAGCACGTAAGAGGACGTAAGGAAATGTACACACAATGTGTTCTTCAGTCCCATTTAGAAATGAGTAAAAACTCAGTCAGTCCAAAAATGTGAATCATTCCACCTAAGGAAGGCTGGGACTTTGGCCATTTTAAAAATGTCCTTGTTCTTTAATTTTAGCATGAATAAAGAGCAATAGCTGAGTCTGTAGGTAGTTGAACTCTGTTAGTCACTCAACTCTATGGCATAACTGAGGTTAACCATGACATCATGGATGACAGACGCTCCACAGTCACACTGACGGCGTTTGTGTTCATGTGTCATGTGGAGTGGTCATGTGCTGCTACAGACTTTGAAACGAAAAAAAGCCTGTTTATTATCAAAGAAGAAATTAGGCATCAAAACAAAAGCAGTTTTCAGATTTAATATTAATTTCTACTGTACACACAGTACAATAAGATCAGTCAACCAATAAGCTGAGTCCATGAAAATCAGATGATATGGGAAAATGTTTCCTACCTCGTCTGTTATCTGTCCTCCAAATGTCACCCATGTACCTGGAGGGAAGCAAGACACAGACACATTTTACCATTAGGAAACATTTAGACTCTGTCAGTCTTTTCCGTCAGTGTCTGTATTTCTGTGTGTGTTTGACATCCTGAGGTAAAAACTGTTAATCCCTGGGCTGTGACACCAGTCGAGGGAGGATTTCAAGTTCCCAAGAGAAAATCCTGTCCTGTTCAAGGTCACAGCACTGAAGAATCCCATTTGTGAGTGCCTGTTAGCACTTGCTGTTCTCATTGGTCACTGTTTGTGCTTGCTATGATCATCATGCATATTTGGAAGACTTTGTGTCCCCTGTCCTTATGTTGGTCTGTGTGCACATGTGTATATGCACCTCCATGCTCCTGACTGCTAATGAGACAGACAAAAGGTTAAGTCACACTGAAGAGGACACACTAAATCCTCTGCACTTTCCCTCACTGATCTATGCAGCTTTAAGTTTAGATAGTGTCAAAGCAGTTTTCACTAAATAATGTCAGTCTGGTCCAAACCTTTGAACAAAAAAAAATGACTTCACTGTTTTCAGCAGAAAACAACCGAAGTAGAAAAAGCCAGAGCCTTCCTTGTATTAGCATTCAGAACATTGTTTTTGAAAATGCAACACCTCCGCCACCTAAGTATTTCCACCTCTTTGCTGACGCTCTGTTCAAACTTGTCTGTGTTTCACCCACCTTGTGCCTTTTTGCCTACAATTTCACATCAAATGAAACAAAAATTCTTCTTCTCACTCTGGTGACCTCCATTCCTTGACTGCAATAAAACCAGTGATATACCTCAGACAGACCACTTAACCACCTCCTCATTTCACAGACAGGGTGTTAGATTCCAACAGAGCTCATTGCACCAAACACTGAAATGCCATAGACTCCACTGAGGTTTCACTTACAGATGAGACCCTGTGGGTAAATTGAATCTGTTGGTGCATAAAGATATTGTGTTTAGTAAAGGAGCACCAAGGTGCGGTTCTCAACCTGCATCACCAGCCGAGCCGTAATCAAAGTTTGCTCAGCAGAGATGGTTGGGCTGCTGCTGGGGGAAATAATCATCAGAGAAAAATTTGTTTTTCTGCATTCTTAACATCAGTAACTATGGTAACCTCACTTAGGCTTAACTACATTTATTGCATTTGTTGTACAGTATGTGCAAGATTTTTTGCTTTATTGTTACCTGTTTTGTCTTAGTGTTTATATATTGCATATTGTCTGTGTGTGCACGTTCAATCAGAGTTTAAGCAGTCTCCAGCATGGTGGCAGTTTAATTGCAGTGGACAATATCCAGTCAAAGTGCTGAGGTTTGTGCCTGAACAGGAGACGCAGCATGGGACTAACGCCCTGCAGCGCTCTAATGTCAAGGCCATGGCTCTTATAGAGTAGGTCCAACTGAACTTCCAGTTTGATTGAAATTAAGGCCTTGCCAATGATAAACGGCTCTTTTTTACTGGCAGCTGCTGGGGGAAAGTGCCAAAAGTGGCACTTGATGTTGCTATGCAACAACAGTAAATCTGACAACCTTGCAGAGCTTTTTCTGAATCTGAAAGGTATTCAATTCAAAAAGCGACCCCATACCAAGTTATTAAGAGGTCTTTGTTTGACTAAATTCAGATTTAGTATGAATAGTAATATTTCTGCTGTCTCCGTGTCCGCTCAAATGAGATGACAAAGTGAGAGAAGCCAAGCTGTATAAAACGCTGGAGAGAAGAAATAAAAGGGAAAGAAAATGGGCAGCATCACAAGCAATAGGACGAAGAGACAGAGTTTTAAATTTGGCAAGAGGTGTCATGCTTTCTTTCAGCTTTGTGAGTCCTTTTAACCTGATTTTTGAGACCTAAATCCAGTCCTGTGCCTGGCAGCACAGATTTAGATAAAACATTTCTCTCTGGAGTCTCCTTTTAACTGACCCCTGACTCTCTTTTACAGCATTTTTCAATTTTCTTCCTGCAGTTCAGTATTAATTTGCAGCTCCAATAACACAGCACAATATAGGACTCAGCTGGTTAAGTTTGCAGAATTTCACACAAACTCGGATTATTTAAAAAAAAAAAAAAAAAAAAAAAAAAAAAAATTGTATCACCTTTATTTGTATAATTTGTTTTGTAAGTTTTGTAACAATTTTTTTTAAATGGACAGAAAATTTAAATTTAGTGAATTGTATGGAAAGTAGCTTGAAGATCCTGTATGGCCACCTCATATATTTTGTAGAGCATATGCACACAAGCTAAAAGAAAAACTGCCTTTCACTAACACACAGACACCTATTTTTTATATTTGGTGCATGTCCCAGCGGCCTCTTGTATTGATTTCTTTAAAATTATTCCACTTGAATTACTTTTGTGTTCTGTTACAGCATAGCTGTTTCCGTCTGGTCTACTTTTTCGGATACAGACCTTCAAACAGAAAGTGGTTGTTGTTTTGAGGTCTAGTGCTTCTTGGGTTATGTCAAAGTAGGAAACAGGTAAGAGGAATGCAAGTGCTGCAGAATCAGAGTGAGAGAGGCTGCAGTACATCGTGATACATTTGGTTTCTTTAAAAAAAAAAAAAAAAAAAAAAAGACAATGACAACATGTAAAGGTTTATCCTCCTGGTGCCTTTTATACACTGCAGGGCTGCAGGAGAACCATTATTGGAATTCATCAGTCAGTTACATCAGTGCTGCAAGCATTTAGAAAAAATATGGACCTGCTTCACTCAGTTCACAGTGAAGTGCTGATGGTTTAGATGAACTCCTGCATGGTTATGCTTGCACATGCAAATACACACCAGTGATCTGTTTTCCATTTTCCCATCAATTTGCACCACTGGAATCAGTGTGTGTGCTGATGGCATAGAGAAGCCACTGCAGACGTCCCTGTGGTCACTCTAGGGACAACAAATTATCTACAGGAGCAGATGGTCTGTGTGAGAGGCTAAGATGAATTGACTAGTCATATCATTTATCAATGAATCCACCCTTCATTCCTCCATCCTGAGAATGTTTTTTAAATCAATTTCATTTTAATTAACTGGGAGAAGGTTTTTAAATTGCAGACAGACAAAACACATTAACCATTTAGATGCATGCAAACTGAACCAATATTGAATCATCTTCTGCCTGAATGTGAAATAATGTAAGTGGAATAGAAATAATTGATATTAAATTGAATTTATTTCTGTCATTTATGACAATGAACATAAAACTGAATTGTAAGACGTATGTGAAAGGTTTCTCAGTTTGGACTGCTGAGAGCAAAAACGTGGATTACATGCAGTGTATTACAGTACGAGTGTGAACTGGCATTTTTTCTAAAACTGAAAAATTAATGTAATCTGAATAAAATGTAAAAAAGTATATCCACAGAGAAAGGCACATTGTGGATTATGTAGTAGTTGCATCCATAGTGCGAATGGGATCTCCAACTGTGTAGTTTTATAGATAAGTAGCAGAACTAGTTAACCTAGCTCTGCACAGGCTGAACGAGACAGACTGTAACTGTGATTTTGACTGTAGCTACGGGATGATGCCGTCAATCTGACTGTGGCTGTAGCCATGCCTGTGCTTCACTTGTTATGATTCTGGCTATGACATATTATTGGTAACATAGGAGCATGGATACCACAGCCTCAGCCAGAGCTTCAGCCAGCACAGCCAGGCCGAGCAGCTGCAGCTGTGCTCACAGCCAGTGGCTGTTTACTGCTGGAGATCTGCCCTTTTGACAGGATCATCACTCCTCTCTGGAGAGTGTTTCCCTTAACTGGCAGTATATTATAACTGAACTGGACCTACACACTAACCATTCCTATGGATCACAGGGAATGAAAAAATATTGACAGGGAATGAAAAACTAACTGTTATTTAAGCACAAAAGAATGCCGTGTCTGAAAAATCCCTCTGAGTCTTACATCACTGCCTCTGAAATGAAAATATATGGCAGGGCAAGGGCAATGCTGCATATGCATTATATAATATATAATTTTTTTTTATTATAGACGGTATTATAAACAGTCAAGTAACCCCTAAAATTCAAAACTATATTTACCCTAATGGGATCACTTATTCAGACACTTTATTTCAGATGTTGCAGTTCATCAAATGAATTTCAGTTACTGAAACTGACATTAACACTAAATATAGGACTACATGGTCAATTTCACAAAATAATGTACAACTTACAGTATCATCTTCCTGAACAAGAAAGTTTTACATACATGATATAAAAAGGTTTTGCTGCCTTGCTCAAGTGCAAGTTAAGCATTGTTGCTCTAATTTTTAAATGGCATAGGATTCATTTATTAAAGGAAGCCCCATATCAATATGCTACGTTAATGTTACACAAATTTTATATATTTCATCTCAAACACATCTCAGTTGTGATGAAGTTTGCCACTTTAAGTTTTAAAAGCAGCCATGAGTCACAAAGCAAAGACCAAATTTTCAGGAATTTTAATGAAGAGCAACTAGTTAAACTACAGTGTCTATTTTCATCTAATGCTTTGACGTAAAAACTATACTTAGTTACAGCTTGAAACCAGCATAAAATTTGAATAATGTAGGTGGGAAACCTGAATGTTAAAACACTGATTTTCTATGAAAAAGAGGTCTTCAACTCATTAAACCATTACGTAAATGAGGCCGGGGCTGGTGAGATGCCGTTTCTCTCAGTGCATCATCATGCAGCTGCACACTGGCTCTTTAAAGAGTCTGACTCCCGAGACAGTTACATCTTCTGGATGTGATTCCAACCAATGATGAATAAACAGAAATGACTAAATCATGATTTAACATGAGTGAATGTGTGTTTTATGAATTGTTTACATCTACAGGCATAGTAGTCTGTTCTCAACTGTGCTTTAAAAATTGGATTGTTAGAGTATTTGCACACATGCACACCCACATATGGTACATATTATATCCACCTCTATCTTGGCAACACTTCTTGAAATGAAATGGTGAAATCATCCTGCTCTTTGCCCTTTCTTTTCCTCCTCTCCCTGCCAGCATCATGTCCGCCTTAGGCGCAGCATGTGGCAGGCAGCTGGAACTATGCTGACCTTTTCTGCACCGTGTAGCCCAGCCAGTCTGAGTCAGATTTCTCAGTCTGCTCTGAGCCACCTGGGGCAGTAGCGCTCAGAGGTGGACTGGATCCAGACATTATATGCTGAAAAACAACTGTTTCACATGACACCCACGAGCATCTTTCAAAGTAATCTACCAGTGACACCAGAAAAAATCTTTTCCAATATGGGTGCATCCCAATTCCCTTAACTAATCCTCTCTCGCTCTTCAGTCGTTTGTCCCAGATGTCACATTGACCTGCTATCTTACAGCCCATCCCAAAGCTGTTACCCCTGCTCTGAGGAGACAAGACAGCATCCCTTGCAGATGTCTTATAAGCCAACATACCCACTTATCAGAAAACAGTTAATAGACCAGAGAAAAGGATGTGTCTTGTCCCTAGATTCCGCTTTCCTCTTTTCCTTTGCATCCTTGGTGTGAGACACAAGTGAAGGAAATGTGGAGTGAGGCAATCGAGAACAGTGAATTGGGCCAAGCTGAAATCCATGCATGGGAAATCCTTGCATCTGATATCAGCAGGAGCTCCTGGATAAATATGAGGAAGCTTAGCAGCTGCAGAATTACAACTTAGGTATAATACAGGGATTTGTAGCATTAAAGGGGAGATACACAGGGCCGGGAGGAAGCCTAAAATTGAGAGAGCTGAAAAATCAACAAAATCAGGGGTGGAAGATTGGCCAAAATTACAACCACCGTGAGTGCAGAAAGCACACTTACAACACCAACTTTGATATTTTTTCCTGTCTCTTCTACCACTGCTAAACAAAAATCCCCAATCTCCAAGCTGTGATTAAAGCATCTCCTACCTGTGAACACGCTCCCATCCTTCCTCCTATGAAAATATTTAGAAATGTAGGTATACTTATACTGTTAGCCCAAATAACCTGAGTTACCTTCTTTTTGTATAAATAAAAAAGACTGGTCAAACATTTTCTTTCTGGAGGCACAACCCTCTGTTGTTTGAGAGCTCTTCATGGTGGCAAAAATGTGTGTTGTCGTCTCCTTCCCACTCTGAAGCTAAATACTGAAGTTGGGGGTGGGTTTGACACCTTGTGCAAGTGAAGAACCTTTACCAGCAACCCACACTAACATGGCAACGCACACACACGCACTAAGGTTTACACTACAAATGATTCTACTCTGTATTCTGGTGGAAAACCTCATGAATAGACTGCAGAGTAATTTTATCGGAAACAACGCTGGTATGTTTTCATGTTTGTGCAACACTTTGAGCGCACCACAACGAACCACAGTAGATTTTCTGGTGTGAGGAAAAAAAAAAAAAACGTCTGAACTTAATTCCAACCAATAATGAATAAACACAAATGACAATTCTCAGAGTATTTTGTGTAAGTACTTTTGCGTAAGACACTTTAATTGTGTAAATCACTTAATGCAAAGCTCCTCTATCACTACACACAGAGTGATGCCACGGAACAGAAAGAAACATCACATATTTGTTTAGTGCATGTCAGTAAAGGCTTGTAGTTAAGCCGGATACAAACAACATATGACAGAGAGTGAAGAGGAGTGCAGGATTTACTCACCCAGTCCTAAGCAAGACACTCTGAGTCCTGATTTTCCAAGATTCCTGCAAAAACACACACACACAAACAAAAGAATCAAATCTCAACCACTTCACCAGAAGATAAGTACCGATGATTCTACAAAACTCTGGATTATGTGGACAACACTTAAAGAGTAACAATCTAAACCATTACAAACAGCATTTACCACATCAAGAGTTGTATTTTGATGGCCATTAACTCTGTAGCAGACAAAATATTGTGCATGTAACATGACAGCAAGTAGATTGACAGTCAAGTGAATAACAAGCAGGCCTGTCATTCTCACAAGACGCTAGATGTGGCTTGGCTTCAGATCCTCACATGACAGCTTGACAGCAGTTCTGTCTGCCTGATTTCTTCAAGACAGGAAACCAAATTCCTCTTTTCTGGACCTCCAGTTAGGTGCTGTGACGCTGTACGCACTATAAGTGGCATGGAGCGGTTAGTGTTAAATGAACATTATCTGGCCTCTACCGTTACTTTCCAGTCAGTGACACAGAGAGAAATACTAAGCTATCAATAACAGAATGATGGAGGAACGACAGACAAGATGCAAAGAATGAAACAAACACACTAATAAAATAATATGCAAAACACTAATCACTATCTCAAAGAGAAGGATGAGGAACATTGGCAGTAGCAATAGTTACAACTTCTGTCCTTTAGGACGGAGGAAAAAAGAAATGTGTGCGTTATACCGACCACATATTATAAGCTATTAGCCTAATTAGCTGTCATTAACACTACAATCAGCTGTTTGTTTTTCTCTGCACAGTGCAGTATATTTTGTGCATGCATAGAGTAATCAGCCAATCCATTTACAATATACACCCACGTGCTGTCTTTGCAACCTCATTAGGTCATAAATCAAGGACTTGCTGACTATAGCGTCTGTAGCAGATGACAGTGAGTTACTGTCCTTGGCCGTCTGCATCTGAAGCTCCCCTATGGAATGAAGAACTCCAATTATAATTATTACTAGTCTTATTATGCCATTTACATTTTATGTGAGCCTCAATTTGTTTTCTATGACCACTTGGGGGCAGCACAACAAGCTGCAAATACTATACTGAAATATTAGAACCTTGTAAATTTTGCAAAAGTGTAAATTACATCTACTGCCTAATCTTTGTCTGACTGCCACTTAGTGTTGGTCAAGTAGTGTCAAATGGGTTTTTAGAGCTTTTCACTGAAGGTGATCCACATGACAGCAGTGACACTGAACCAAAACAGTAAAGCTGTGGGCTTGATCAGAAGTATCACTTTTTACCTGACACATTTAATACGAAAACACATTAATGTGACTAGAACTATGAATATTCATGGATGAGCCAAAAAGTTATGAGTGAATAACGATTATGGCTTAGAATATTAAAGTGACATATTGATTGCTGTAGTAATTGTGTTAAATGTGGAGAAAAGCAGACAGGTGTAAAGTGTTAAGGACTAAATCCTTATTTTTCTCTGTATAGCACAGGCTGTTCTTTCATTCTGCTTTAGCACTGTGGGTAGACTGGCAGACCCTTGAGGAACAATTATTCTGTCATTATTCTGTCATGTCAGTGTCCTGAGCGAGTGTCCACTGGACTGATGACTAAACTGATGCAACAAGACACACAGATACACACAAGTTTAAAGATATTTCAGTGTTTTGAGCAGGTGCAAAGTAAAACTGCTGCTCCAATTTATCAACTTGTACTCAATACAGGGGGCACAGGTTTCCTCAGGGAGGATTTAACAATATGTTATGTCAGCACTTTTATACTTCCTAGGAAACCTTATTTAGAGAGAATACTTTAGGTCTGGAGTTAAAACCTGCGTCATCATATTTATTTAAAAATTGCTATCTTTATCACAATTTCACAAAGTGTAGAAGAACGTCTGTGCTTCTCATTGTGTATACAACCTGAACAAAACTAAATTATTACTGATCTGACAATATGACAACATGCTTTGTTAATTATGGAATTATTCATGAAACATTTAATACAATACTTATTTACGTGTTCATTATATACATTAATAAATAGTATAGCTCTATGTTCTGCTGAACCAGAAGATAACTAAAACTTTGACCACCTCACTGTATGCAGCAGAAACACAACATACTGTATAATGCACATATAGTACTTATATTAACACTATAATGAAGTTCATGTAAATTACATAAATAAATGTAAAACAAATAAATGGGAATTTAAAATTTGGTTTATGCATTAACCCATTACACCATATTTTTGGATTTGATTTTTGGAGTTGCAATATTTCGTTGGAGCATTTCTATCTTCTCCCCTTATTTTCGTGCTCTGATTTCCTCCCACAGATTGGTACTGTGGAAGGTATTTAGCTGGCCACAGGTATTAATTAGTGTGACTGATACTCCATGTTGAGGCAGCGTGGAAACCGGTTCATTTTACTGCCCTCCATCAAATATTCACAGGACCAGGATCCAGCCCTCCCAATGACCCTGAACAGGAATGTGGAGGTCATGTGAAGTTATGTGAAGTAGCAATTCTTGCCCAAAAAAAAAGAAACATTTTTAAAGTTCAAAAGTTAAGGCCTGTCTCCAGTCAGAGTAACCTGCTGAATTTAGATCATCAGGACTAGATGTAGTGAGTCAGGCTATGGAGAGCCAGACGGCGATTAATGATTATGTTGCTGTTTTCAGGCCATGGCCAGGAATAATGATGATACAGATGCACTCTACTTCCAGTCTAAGAAGAAAAGACTTGGTTGCAGCCTAATGAGACACATCATCTAATCAAGCAAAAAGCTGCAGTGTGTCAAGTTACGTGAGAGCTGACAATCCACTTAGAGCACCTTTGCTCAAAATGGAGTCATGCCAAAGCACATGCTTATATCAACAAATGCATATGGTCTAATACATAAGAATTACAGTACTGGATTCTTCTTTTAAAACAATCTTACGAAGAGGAGATTCACAAAAACTGTGAGTGCAGCTGAAAACACACATGGACTCACTGCTTGTTCTGCTATAAAAGGGAGCAGTGGAAAGAAGCTAAAGTCATCTTCAAAAGGGGCTGGGAATGATTTTTATTCCCATGTATTTGATTTTCTCTCCCATGTTGATTGGAGTAACAAAACTTTTCTTTGATCAGCGTGGTTAGCCCAGGTATTGCTGAAAGCACACAGCACATCTCCTCATGCAGGTTCAGAGGGACAGATTGTGAGATGAGTTGAATAATGGCAGTGAAGAGGATAACAGGAAATGGAGAGAATGATGCAGAGAGGAGGAAATTAAGATTTCCCCATGTGGGAGAAAGTGATCACTCATTTAAAACCTCTTTCAAATGGCTCTTCATAGATATGCAAACGCTTATAGACATACATATGAATACTGTAATATAGCCGTCCTTGCCCATCAAATATTTATTGAAATATAAGCCCACCTGTAGCTGTTTTCCCAGATCTACCATAACAAGCCTTCTCCATCAATATGGCTATTCACCTCCACTTAAACATGTCTTTATTGCCCTGATGATGGGCAGTAATGAGCTCCTCTAATACCACTGGCAATATTATCCTCTCTTCATTTGTCAAAACACACACACTCACTCCTGCATGTCAACAGTCATCATCTGTCACTGATTATCTCCTTCATTACAGCAGTGAAGGGAGATGCTCAGTATTTAGGGGGGGAAAAGTATCTATCCCTCATTTAAGCAGGTATATCCCACTGAGGTTAGCAACCTCTTTTTCAAGCTAGTTTGACAAAGGACAATACACCACAAAACAAATAAGTAATACTATAATACTACAATATTCACTGTGAAGAGGGTCAGAGTGAGCATGTGGTATCTTGGCATTTTAGTAATGGTTAAAAAATTAATTATTATTTGTTTTGTCATCTTATCTCAAGACCAGTTCTTTTCATCCACCCATCCATCATGTACAGTTTATCCTGGTACATCCATGGTCACAGGGGGTCTGGAGCCAAGGGGGCAAGAGGCTGGGAACAGCCTGGGCAGGTCACCTATCACAGGGCTGACAGAGACAGACACTCACATTCACACCTACAGGATGGACACTTTAGAGTCTCCAGTGATCCAAACCCCAAACTGCATGTCTTTGGACTGAGGCTGGAGTACCCGGAGATATCCCACACAGACACAGGGAGAACATAAAAACTCCACACCGAAAGACCCCAGAGTCGAACAGGACTTGAACCGGGAACCTTTTTGCTGGGAGCTGACAGTGTTAACCACCAAACTACACTGCCATCTCACTTTATAAAAGGCTTTTTATTGATTCTTCCATGATTGTCTGAGTAGATTCTTCCATTATGTTTCTTTATGTCTCTTTTTCTTCATAACTGTGAAGTACTTTGTAAGGTTGTGCTATATAATCAAATATCAAACTTTGGGGATCACTTTATTTTGACGTGAGCAGACAGAAATGCAATATATGATATATGACAACATGGCTAGACAATAGTCAACATTTCTGGGTGTACTTTGCTTTAATGATTTTGTGGCTTTCTTCCCAGAGGGACTGGTTTCACTATTATGACTGATTTGAAAATGAAAATTGAATTGCTGTTTACAATACAGAAAAATAATTATGAACCACAAGAGACCTCCTGACATACTTTTCCATGGAGTGTCTGTGTGTGTGAGAGAGAGACAGAGAGAGAGAGAGAGAGGAGCATGCCTAACGCCACCTGAGGTCCTGCTAAAGTAGGCTAAAAGGTTACAGTAATCACCCAAATTCTGGCAACACAGACTCTTTGTCTTTGGCAACATCACATTAGCAGTTTGCTCGTCCTCCTGTTCTTCCAGAGTTGCCATTATAACTTACTTTGACAAGTTTTACTTCTTTTAGAACAGTAATGTATGTTACTGCCTTTCAGCCTGCCTCTGTTTCTTAGTTCCGGTTATTTTCTGGCTCTTTGTGATAAGAACCCAATGCAGCACAGGCGTCATAAACACCACTGTCACATGACTGCACCAGGATGTTCAGCAGAGGTCACTTAGGGACTTCATGAGGTAAGGTCAAGGATAAAGCTGTATAAGGAACTATATTTAAAGGGTTTGTGACAACTCTGCTACCACAGACTGTTATGGGTAAAAGTTAGTCTGTCTGTGTCTGCCCTCTCTGTCTTCCCTTCTTATAATTCAATGTAGAAATCAAATATGCAGTTTTGTGAGTCATTCCAAAGTGTACATTGACAGTGTAACCACTAAACCATTTGTGCATCCCTCTACGTCCCATCTTCACTCTCTTCTCTTGCCTTCCACTTATTCACTCTCTAGTCAACACACCCATGACTCCTCCACTTTTCATCATCTGTAACTTTTAAGGTGCCAAATTTATGCAGCAATTTGTCAACAACCTTGGAACATGGACTGCATTCAGAAATAAGCTACAACTGCAACTGGCTTGTTTTTCTCCTCTAAAAACCTTTAACCACAGATTCCTCCAACTCCTTGACACGTCTCTGCTGACTTTGTATCACCCAAGGGGATAACTAGGCCAAGTCCTGTTAGAGGTCTGCTCATGTGACAAGACTGTAGAGAAGGAGAGAGAGGCTGTAGGAAGCCAATGTAATCTAAACAGTGATGTGTGTAATAGCAACTTGTAAAAATATATTTGCATAAAACTTTTATTTGTAAAAAGGCTGCAGACTAATGACTTCATTTGAAACCATTTGTGGATGATTATGATGCTGTGTGGACTAATTATCACATATATAATTACCACGCCATATTTAATTGAATGGCTAATTACTGTAAGAGGAAGATAGTTGCAATGAGTAATTTAAAAAAAAAAAAAATCCTGAACAGATCAGCTGAAATAAACAGACATTTCAGTCATCCATGCAAAAAATTATAATTCAACACAATCTCTGTAATCTCTTATAAAATGTCACAAATTTCAACTCATTTAAGTTGTGAAGGTTTTTTGTAAATACATGTTCCAAGCTAAGTGATGATAAACTGCACATGAGATCCACAGATTAAATAGAAACTGTTGTCTTGACATTGGTTTACGGTCCCAAAGTGAGACACTAAAAACTGATCCATTGAAACTCTAAATCAACATGTACATACATAAGGACTCACGTCACATATAAGCAAACCATGTTTTTTTTAGGTTATTTTCTTTTACTTTGTTAGCACCTGCTATATTTAACACTAGAATCTGAAAGAAATACACAAGAAGAGAAACAGAGGCAGAGAAAATACAGACGGGCTGTAGCTGATTGTGATTTATGGTGACACTGTCTTCACATGTCTTCCTGCAATTTCTGACATTGCCATGACCTTTCCCTGACCCTGTTACACATGTCCCTCCATGCTTACTGTCAGTTCGAGGGAAATGGGGGATAAAAAGCAATAGAAACTGTGGATGCTGTTCTCTTCTATGGTCTTTTAATAGACGCAGTTATAACATGGCTGTGAAATAACGTTTGATAATGACTTCAGCGAAACCACTCCAATCTTGATCAGTCATTATGCCTTTCTCCCTTTCTTACCTGTTGTATCACTTACACCAGAAGGTATTGAGAACGACTGAACTGAAGCTATCAGGGCAATCAAGCATTATATCAACACTAAAGAGAATTATATTTAATAAAAGCATAATGTGATATTCTATGTAGTTTCTTATTGTCAGAAAATCCTATAAAAACACCAGAGTCCAATGATCCTATTAAGCATCATCAATGTGCCACAGTGTTGCACTGGGTGACATGTATGTCATTACAATTAAAATTGCACATGCTTAGCTATGCATGTGCATGCACCTGCAGGCATGTTGTGCCTGTATGTTCGAGTCCATATGAGCAAAACAGTTTCTGTGAACTAAAGAGCAATCTCAGCAGTGGGGCTGTTTATGCCTATCAAAACCTGAGCATGAGTGGGTGCGAGAAGAAGTGAGGGGGGCACTTCTCAAAACCAACATCCAGGGAGAGTAACACAGCCGCCTGTGTATTGGAAGTAATATAAAAGCTGTCACCAAAGCAAGTGAAGCGAGATAACACTGCCATTGGGACTGGTAAGAAGCACACTTTCAACCAGTCAGTCTTTTGACACCTTCACAGTTTCAGCTGCAATATACTGTACACTGAGATGAGAGCAGTAATTGTAAGTTTGGACTATGGAGAGATTTGTGATGGTGCCTGTGCGTACGAGTGTGCATATGATCTTGTGTTAGAGCACACAAAGTTGGATTGTTGGACAATAATTGTATATATATATATATATATATATATACTGTGCAACTATTGAATGACTGGAGTGTATGAAGTATTTATCAAAATTGTGTTGAGTCAGCGTTCAAAACAGTTACAGTCACCTCCTTTTTTACTTGTTTCTGAATAAAGATAGGAGAGCTCTACATCTATCTCTATGAAACAACCCCCAACTGAAAAACAACAAGAAAATATGACATTTGTTCCTTCAATTTGGTCTTGACTTTCTACAACCTACAACCAACACTAACGCTTCACCAACCCACAGCAAATTTTTATTTAAATGTACCTAACCTACAGTACATCAGTAAACATATTACCTCTGTTACATGTACATATGTCTCCTGCTGTACTTTGTTCAGTTCATAAATCTGTATTTAATTAACATCCAGATCTATGACAGCTGTATGTGATTATTGTTATAGCCTCCTTTTGACTTTTTTGGGTAAAAGAGAAGTAAAACATATTGACATTTTCTGTCTCTATTATACATAAAATCAATTCATTATTTTAGCAAAAATAAGCCTTCAACATCAACAACTCTGCTGAGGTCTGGAGAGAATCCATGTGGCTGAGGCTCACAGGAGCTGTAGTAATTTTTGGCTTGAATGCCAAATAGAATAATTATTTCCCATTTACTGCTTAAAGCTGCTTAAATTGTACTGCCCACTGTAGAAACAGATAATGACTTATCTTAAATGTTTTATTACAACTTTTTAGAAAGACTGACTGATGAAAAATATCTGCTAGGGGAAAATAGACTGAGAAATTAGTACTTAAAAAAAAAAAAAGCTTAACTTGACACAAGGGATGAATCCAGCTGTTTTACAATGTACTGTAATTCAACCCCCTGGTACAAACGTACCGCTGTTAGTCATAACGGATCACTATGTAGCCATGTCAAACCTTTCTGCTCTGTTAGAACTAGATTGCTGTTCTGATAGTCCCATAGTTAGGAAAATATACACATACCTCTTGATTTTTCTCCTGAGTTAAATTTGCACAGGGTTAGATGCTCAAAATGCTAATTACCCACAATTAGCATCAGAATAAAGAGAGACAAGTGCAGCATATTATATGTATATACACAGTATATTTACAACTCTACAATAGAGTTCCTGTAGTGAATTTGCTCATGACAAGAAAGGCACTGAGTGAATGTTTAGAACAACACGATTCACATGCAACCATGTAATGTGTGTAGGTCAGTAGGCACTAGTAACTGTGTGTGCATGTTACAGGCACAGCTGAATGGTTGCAGAAGGACACATCCAAGCTCAACCCCATGTACGCCTGCAGTGACTCAGAGTGGCTGCGTGGGCAAGAGATCCTCACATTGCTGGCCTGAATCATTCTGCCACTCTCATCTATTTGTCGTCAAGTGGCCTTACTGTTCAGCAACAGAGCCTGACTGCTTTCCAAAGCTAAGTACACCCAGTACATCTGAAAAAGGATAAGCAATTTCCCCAAACCAAGATCCATAGCACTATATAATGTCCTTTGGCAGACAGTCAGATAATTCTGTCATCTATAGTCCAATTATTTCTGTTATGTGATGCAGCTGTTGAGCCAGGCTGGCATCAATCATCCTATAACGGAGCCCCATCTGTCTTTCACACACGCACACATATACACACATACACAAATCAATTTCCCTCCAATTTTCAGAGATGCTGATGGAAATATGGGGCTTTTCAGACTATTGTCAAACACTGTACTGCCAGGCCATACTGTAGAAGATTATGAAACTGTTCTGAGGATGTGTAGTAACTTCAACTGCAAACTAAGGCCAGACAGAGGGACGTGCTGACGACAGAAGTGATGAAAGAAACCACTTTCTTGCTGAATTGCTTTTTCGCAGGCTACATGGATTGAGCATACTGAACAAAAAGTGTTTCAGAAGGATGAATGACACCGTTTGGTGTTCTTTCTTTAAATCTCTGCATCCGTCATAATTGTGAGAGCAACTAGCTATGGTTTAATTTTCCCAAAACTCCCCCAGCTGTGGACCAGCAGGACTGAGTGCCTAGAGGCAAGACAAAACAAATACCAAATGAGATTCTTAGAAAATCGCAGATCCACCTTTACCAAAGATCGCACTTGCACAAAGAAGCACACACATTTATTTCTGTCCCTTGATGAAAACTTTACCTTGATTTACACACATTTCCTGGAGATTTACTGTATATTTAACCATAAACACTACTTGCTAAACCCTCACCCTAATTTTAAAGTCAACACTCTGAAATTCAGCAATTAAATGGTTGAGATACCCACAGAATGAGTGTGTAAAGAGGTTTTGGTCCCCACAACATGACACACACACACGCACACACACACACACTATAAAGTGTATTAAGATTCTGCACCACAATCATTCTTATGATAAAAATGGAACTGTGTTCCCTTCTGAACAAGGGAAAGAGAGATGGACAGAGAGACTGACTATCATGTAGTGCATAATGTGAAAATGTCATCAAGCAACACATGAATACAAATGTTACTTACTAAAGAAATAGTGTTAAATATCAATAGGTTTGCAGTAAATGTGCTGTTAAGTAAATAACTATTGCTACATGTCAGATTGATATCATATAAACATATTGGATTCATTGACAACACTGCAGATTTGAGGTCAGTGTTATAACTCAGTCCAAATCTTACACCATCTACATGAATCTGATGTATGAGAGAGTGATGCCCTGATTTTATACATATAAATTGCACTACACATTACACAATGTGTACTTGTCAATTACATGGCTTTGCATTTGGTAGTGACCACTTTCACTATTGGACATGAGCAGGTGATCAGACAATCTGCTGAATGAGAAAAGCAAAATGTAGTAAGATTTTACGTCAGACCGAATCAGACTGCATGTGTTAACCGAGAATTCAAATTATGGGGGGGAGATTTGCAACACTTACATGTTCTTTCTGCTTGTATTTCTCTTCCATGGAATGAAGAGATTAAAAGCTGCTAAAAAATAATTTGGACACTGTAATAAAAAGATACGTGCTGTACAAGACGTAAAAGACTATTCTCAAAGATCCGTCTATATACGCATAGAGTGTCTCACTCTGCCAAACACATACACCCACAAAATCACACACAAGGCACACAAACAGGTGAACTTAAGCCTTAAGTTCAAAGGTCTGCTAGCAGTAAGTAAAGACATCACATTAATGCAGACAGACTGGAGTTCAGCTGCCAGTGGTGACTTTGCATTGTGTACAATTTGCAAATTAAGAGGAGAGACAAGCCAATGACTGAAATTAAACTCAGCACAATTTTCTGTCTGATGTCCAAAATTCTGTCTGCCTACTGTTGCCACCTGAGCAGCATCTCTTGTAAATGGGAAAACAAGGTTGATTTGTTGACCTGCGTTCAGAGTCACTGCAGAGCTCTGGCCAGGGATAGAAGGAGGTGGGGAAACAGACTGCAGGAAACTCAGACACTGTTAATAAGCAGTGGTGTAGCTGGGAAATTGTAGGTTTATATTCCTGAAGAGCAGCTGTAAACGGTAGCATCTCAATTCCCTCAACAACCTCTGCAAAGATACAAGGCAAAGTGTACAATTATCTGAATGCGAAGAGGGGAATATTTATGTTTATTTTAAACCAATAAGCCAATTGAGTTTTCAATCAATAAAGGAAATGACTGCACGGACACCCACGAGTCACATTCACACACAGACAGAAAAAACACATTCGCACACAAAACCATTTTCATCAAATGTCCAATCTCTTTTTTCATTCTCACTTGTCTCGATCTCAGGAAATTATTTGGAGTTGTGATCACAAACTAATCATGTTTGAGAAAAATCAAACAATTTCACTGCACCATTTACTTTGCTGAAATGGGAAAAAAAACAAACAAAAAAAAAACTGGAGACCTCAATTCTAGAAAGAATTTTCCCACAGTAAACAACAAATGGTATTTGTATGATGACAAATGACATGAATACCATCCATAAAAATAGTACAAGTCTTTTAGGAATTGTTTGGCACACAGGCTACATCCCTATCATTGAGCTGCTCGAATACATGCAGCCTATAACAAGGAAACAATGATGATCCAATGACGACCCAACAATGAGACCTAGGCTTCTACTTAATTATTTAAAGAGACAAATACTTCTTTCACCTTCTGGGTCATGGTCTTTCCATGAAGCACAATCTCAAACTAGCCTTTTAAATAAAGGGAAGAGTCAAGAGTGTTTTAAGAGATTCATCATTAGTAATGAGCAAATGT
Source organism: Mastacembelus armatus (assembly GCF_900324485.2). Taxonomy (NCBI): domain Eukaryota; kingdom Metazoa; phylum Chordata; class Actinopteri; order Synbranchiformes; family Mastacembelidae; genus Mastacembelus; species Mastacembelus armatus. The sequence goes on along the minus strand of NC_046645.1, from coordinate 4,450,224 downwards.
TAAGAGAAACAAATATTTAACCAAGGCAGCACTGGTCATTACTCTTACCTGTATAACCAAACCAAACTAAAAGACTAAGTCTTTGTATGCCTGACCCAAGACCCAAGGGAAAAAAACTACTTAGTATGGCCATGAAACATTATTTTCTATCTTGGAGCAGGCATGGATTTTAGGTAATTAGTTTTGCATTTCTCTCAATCTAGTCCCAGAAAAAAAAGAATATAAATCTTTGGTTGTGCCTTTTAAATAAATGATAACCCCTTTTTCCTTAAAACACAGTGACACTGTTACTGTTGAAGCGAGCAGACACACAGAGTCGTCGTCTAGATTAAAGGAGAACATATTTGGTCTCATACTGTTTAGGGGCCTTTCATCATGGGTAAAGCTTTAACTAAGCTGAAACAACTTTGACACACACTGAAACACATCCAAACACACACAACAGGCAAACACTTATATTTGCTGAAACACACACACACACACAAACCATAGCACAAAGACATACAAACCTGATTATTTGACTGGAGTTGTATAAACACTCACAGTAAGCAGAAAAATATATTGTTAAAGTCATACATACTAATGCATCATAGTACTGACACACTCATACACCCAAGTGAAGAGGATTAATTCATTAATTCGTTTTACTCATTGGTATGTAGAGAGAAGTCTCAGTGAGCAGATATTATGGCCATCAGGATCTATGTAGGGAGCTAAAGTGTGGGCCAACATATCCTACAGAACAGCAGACTAGGAATACTCCAAAGAATTCCCACTAAATTACTGCTTTATGGACACACACACACACACACACCCCACTAGCATGGTTCCAGGCACAGCACATGTGGATGTACACACAGAGAAGAGTCCTGCTGAGTCTCCAGCGTGTTATTATTACATTCTGATATATATTGTGTTCGTTACTGATTTGAGACTAAGCAGCCATGATTTAATTTTGTATTGGATTTTTCACCTACACCTGGTCTTTCTCAAGGCAAGCTGAATACTATTGTCAGAAAACCTTATGTGAAAACATATCTCGCATGTCAGATCAATCCCATTCAACAACGTTTTATAACATATGCACATCAAGACACACGACAAAAACAATATGTTCAAATATCTAATATCTAAATAACAACCAGCTCAAAAAAAGATAATCCACAGAAATGGCTACACTGTAGCTGTTTGTTATCAATAAATTGTCTCTGTATTTATTTAGCCATCACAAAAATCTTAAATCAGGCCAGAAACTAAACAATACCTCAACACCTTAAAAACGTCTGTGGTGATCACTCCTCAACAGGGAAAAGCATTTGATATAGTATTTAACTGTTGGATCCAAGACGATTCCTGTCTTAGTCACAGATTATCCAGATTACCACCACGTCTCAGGAAAAAGATCTATTCAGTGCCTCAACAGCAAAGATGAAATAAAGGTGATTGAGGTCGAGGAAATGAGCACCCAAGGAAGAATTCATATGTTGCGTTGTGCATTCACCACACTACTCTTCCGATTGGAAATGTCTTTTCAGGGGCAAATGAAAGCTGTGTAATTCAGTGCTGACTCCTAAAGGGCCATCAGAGGAAGAGAGAGTTTCTTCTTCCATAAAGGAAAAAGCAGCTGCAGCCTTTCAAAGAGGAGAAGGTCACAGAGTTCAGACTTATGTAAAACAACGTTGTTACTTTTCATGCCGAAACCTTGACATGTCTTTGATGATATGAACAATAAACATACAGATAGCCTGTCTTTATCTAATGAAAATGTTGGTATGTTTCATTATTATTTCAATGTTTTCCAACACTCTATATTACAATGACTAATGTGATTGTTTGACATTTAGAAAGCAGCATCAATCAAAGTGGAAGCTGAATCTGTGTGACAACTAAAGCCCTTCAGGGATCAACAAATGTCTGCAGCTCTTTGATTCACCTCAAAAGTAAATAAAGGTTAATGAAACAAAGCAAAACTTAAACACATTTTAACAAGATGACCTTTAACTGAATTACAATTATATTCCACAGTAAATTTTGGCGGTTTAGTGAACTTTAACGCATGTACATGGAATCACTAATCATCAGTACACTCATATGTGAAAAAAGAAAAATCTTATACAACCAGTACAGTATCTGCATGTTTTCCTGCTATAGTAAACCAGGAAAAAGGAACTGTTGTGTGAAGAGGCAACCACATGTTTTTTACGTTTAGTAAGTCCTCCAAACAAATAGACTGTAGTCCTTACCCTCAGATTCTGATACAATCACTTAAAATATTTCCTGAAACAGCACCCCCTCTCTTGGCACAGGACATGTACAACAAATCAGAGATGAATGATTAACAACTAACCTATTTATGATGTGATGATGTTATGTTGAAGAAATGAACAGGGTTGTGTAGGTTGAGATCTTTGAACAATTAAAGGACTAAGCGTTCTTACACACATTCACTGACCTTGTTAGGATGCGAAAAGATGAGCATTGTTACCTTTGTCCTAGTTTACTCTATAAACAGGCTACTGTCATCAATTTTATATGAGCTTACACTCAAAGAAAAGGATTAGCATGATACTGGAGCATCAAAATATATCAGGCCAACAGCTTTATCTTTAATAAATTCAGTTGAAATTCTCTTGCTTACCACAGCACAACTGCTTACCATTAAACCACATCATGGATGAAATTCATTATTTCTACTTTTCCCATTGCACCCAGCAGCACCTGCACATGGTCCTGTCAGGGATATGGACATTAATGTACTCCAGATTTATGTAGACAGAGGTCCCTAGGTGTGTTTGGCTTTGCCAGGTGTTTATTTAATATCTTTATTATATTCTCAAGGAGTGAATGTGATGCATTAAGCTTCTGTTAGAAAGTGCTTGCTAAGTGAAATAAAGTGATCACTACTGTGCCGGCTGGCTAAGCACCAGTGAACTCAAAAATCTTTTTCCTACAAGAAACACATCATTAAAAACTGAATCTGTGTTGAGTCTCTCGACCTCTTTGCTTCATTATTTCCTCTCTCTTTGTCTTCCAAAAAGTGCCATTTAAAATGGATTTTCACTGGGGTTAGATAGCAATGGGCAACAGGAAAATAAGGATGGAAGTGGGGAAACGAGGACATTTATCAAAGAAATACAGGAGCAGGAGAAAGGAAGGAGTCATTAGGCTGATTGCTACTAACCCAGAAATTAGCCTTTGCACATTTATAACGCATAAATCAGAAAAGTATCCACATACTGTGTACTATTTTAATACCTTTATCATAGAACTACGGTTTGCACCAACTGAAAACACAATCCACTTTTAAATAGAGCAGGGGGGCTCTGTGTGTGTGTGTGTGTGTGTGTGTGTATGTGTGTGTGTGGTGGGGGGGGTTATGTCTTTATGTCTCTTGGGGCATTCAGCTGTATTTCAGAAAATATAAAATCTTGCCAACACCAATGTTTTTATTTTTGTTTTGTTTTTTTTCCTGGTCATTTTTCTGTTAAAAGTTTGAGCAACATCATGTCACATATAGTAACAACCAACAGGCAACAACAAATTCCTGAGTATGCTGAGTATGTGTCAAGGGAGAGAAAAGGGATAAAGAAATCTGTTTTATAATGCGCACACACACACACACACACACACACACACACACTAGACAAACTCACACAACAGAGACTCGCTTGTAGCGTTTGCCATCGTTCACATCTCCATGGAGACGGAAGTCAATTATATAGCCTTCATATGGATACAAACTCATGGTCTTAATGTTTTTCACTTAGTACAGATGCCAGGGTCAAACTCCTTCTGTTTTTTTGAGAAACAATCCAATCACACAGTAGGAACAGTCGAGAGTTACATACTGCTGCTGGGAGCTAAGCCCAGGTCACTCAGATGTTTATTCAAAGTCAGAAATTTGTGATGACTATATACAGGAATTTACTCTGTATTGCTAACAGCACTGCACAATGGGCTTCAGTTTCTAGTCAGTCACCCATTTTTATTGATGAATAATATGCAGATTGTTTTCTTGATTATAACGTTTCAAAAAGTCCAAGTGATGTCATGGAATTACATTGATAGTTTATTTAACATAAAGAAAATCTCAAAAATGGAGAAATCAGAACTAAAGAAAATTAGGCATTTTCACTTAAAAAATAACTAATACCTTAAGGAATATTTCCTTTCGATTGACTAATCAATTCCAGTTCTATTTCACAGTGTAACCTTTCATGACTTTGTTCACTGACACAACAATAAAAGTTTCACCTGATCACTCAATTCATCAGCTAAGTGTGTAAAATGTAAATGAAATGTGATGAGCAGGCGGTCATGCGTCTGTATTTTGTGTGTGTGTCGTACAGGTCTGTAAAAGTCAGCCTGCCGTGCAGAATAAATGGCATCAGTCCACAGTTATGCAATTTTCTACGATATGGACCAAAGGACACAGCACAGCATTTAGTATGCCACTGTCATGTGTGGAGGGAAGGTAACGGGAGGAAATGTGAGAGAGGTTAAAAAAGGAAAAGGCATAAATAGAGTAAAAGAGAGAATGATGAGGTGTAATCTGAGGAAGAAAGAAAAAGATTGAAAAAGAACAGGAAGGAATAGTGTGTGTGTGTGTGTTTGTGTGTGTGAGAGAGAGAGTGTGCGTGCATATGTACATAAATGAATCTTCATCCACTGCTGTTTGGAGAGCCTTGGTAACTAAGATGTCATTTGCCATATTTCACACAGATACAAAGAAGTAATTCTCACACACACACACACCTCTCACTTTCTGTCTATTTTTTCATATGTCACTGCATCACGATTGGACAGGTAATTCCGCGATTATCTCCTCAGTAAAAGATAATGCAGAGAAGAAATCAAACACTCCAGTAGTCGGCAGTAAAATTGTCTTCATCAAGCTAGATGCTAATATTTTTGTTACGTAACGCCAAAGATCAAAGCACAGTCATGTTAAATTACAGCACAGTGAAGTCAGAGGTTGTCATGAGCTTTGATTTCTGACACCTATTTCAGAGCAAACAGGTAACATTTCCCAAGGATTTCTGAATCTACAGGGGGATGAAAAGAATAGATCACACACACAACATATGAAAACACCTGGCTGAGACCGGTTCATGAACATCGGTAAAAATGTCAACTGTATGTCAGAAATGATGTAATCCTAGCTTCTTGCTTTTGTTTTGTGTTCAGTAAAAACCTGCTCACTGGCAATAAAACAGACTGATGTGGTTATTAGATCAAGATGGATGGATAGATACAGTAGATCAAACAGATCAAAGCACAATATTTCACAAATGATCCACATTCTGTGGCGTTTTCATTTCTGTCTTATTTAGTCAAGTTAAATTAAACTCAGGTTTGTCTTCTCCCTTGTTCTGTTGTGTATTCGCCTATTTTCACGATCTTTGTACTCAAAAACAAATAAAATTGTAAGTGGAGAAAAGTTGTCATTTTTGGTTAAGGATCCCGTCACATCCAAGGGTGTGAAGAACAGTTGAGCTGATAAACATCCTCTAAGTCATTATCTATCTGCAGTCTAGTCACAGCTGCAGTTAAGAGAACACTGTGCTGCTGTTAAGTTTCTAATAAATAAAAAAGTGTTGCACTATGAAGTCAGTGTTTTTCCAGTGACACTGCTTCCATGATGAAGGATTACAGTGTAGAGTAATTACCAGCCTAAGAACAGGAAGAACGGATGTTCTTGGGAGGACAGCTGGAGAAAAATCTGCTATTTCAGAGGATCAACATGCATGGAAACCACAAATAACACAGTTGGGGTAAATGCCTTCCTTATTTCATGTGATCCATCTGTTTCATTTACTTTTGCATGTTCTCGCTTTCTTGTTTGGTCAGAGAGCCACAAATCTAGACATTAGCAACTCTTGCAATAAAATCTGTGATTATCAATTAGCTCATAGAGCTCTAAGGCCAATGACATATCTCTCTTGTCACACCATCAACCAAACCTAACAAGCCATCCTGACAATTCATTTAATTAAGAGCAAGTAAGTGCATTGAAGAAAGCCCTGAGTTTGAATGGGGATGATCCCATTATCCTTAACTTCACCATGAGACAAAGCTTCACAGTAAACCAGAAGAGCTGAAACAATGAAAAACTGGCAAATAACTTGTAGTAAGAGTTGTACTTAGTCTTGAATCCAGCTATGCGCTGAAAGGTATTCCTCTTATCAACTCCTGTCACAGATGATAAAAGAGGCTTGAACTCAGGGATGGTTTCAGCTGCAAACATGTCACTATAATTAATAACCGTATCAGTGTCTGTCAGGACAGCCAAGGGCACAGAAACAGTTCAGACACAAATTGGCCAACAACCAGCAACAATCGCTGTTTGTTATTTGCCCCGCAGTATAATCTGATCGGTATCATCATTTCTGAAAATTCTAACACACAAACTTTACTGTCCTTCGTATCCTGGTTCTTTCTCATTTGCTAAATTTGCTAGTGGTCCCCTGAAATAAGAAAATATAGTCACAAGAGTTCTAAACCTGTTTTTCTGAAATTCATGCAACAAAATCAGTTTGTTTAAATTGATTATCTAGCATAACATCTTGACAATGAAAACAATGATCAAAATCCAGAAAAAGGTGGAAAAGTGGGTACATTGAAGCACAACGCAGCAAATTAATACATGCAACATGTACATATGCCATAGTTTCACCATGTTTTCCAGTGTCTGAGGTTAGACACACACTGCACAATGTAGTTATAGATCATTATTAATAGCTCCTGACTGCACAATTACTCTCCTGAGTTTATTTTGATTATCCTACTCCTGATATACCTGAAAATGTTATGAAATCACAGCTTTGATCGCATTTTGCATCACATTTGGAGAGAAACCAAACTATAGATGGACTCAAAGGTAACATGATTCTTCTTTCATCACGCCACCATCCCTTTTTCCAACCACATTACTCCTGTCATTCTTTAGTTCAGCTGCCATTTAACTTTACCCCAATGGTTTCAAGCTATGTAGTGTTGAGTTATACTCAAATGTTTGTTTTGTTTGTGTGTCTGTTACAGATTGAACGATGCCACTACAGAGCTGTGGACACAATTACCATAGCAACAAGCAGAGACAATGTGTTATTTGTTGTGTGGTGGTTTGGAGCACAACCAACAGGAAAAAAGGATTCCTTCCTTGTTTCCCCATTACCATCTTTCTCATTCTATCCCATTTTTCCAGATATAATTGAGAACAAAGAAGAGTTTCCATGTTTCTGTGACAAATACACACATGCACAGACAGTTTATGGTATCAGTATCTCCCCAGCCTATAGCAAAATAAACTGTTCAAAAAGATTAAGGAAACACTTGATCATCCCTGTATAACACCATGTCAGTGATTTCAATCAGTCCATCTAAGAAGAGCAAGGGTTGTTTATCAGTTTAACCTGCTTTGGTGCAAATGAAAGTGGCAATAGGTGCAATAGAGAAGCAAAAGCAAGACAACCCTCTAACCAAACATGTGCTGTGTGAAAAGTCAGTGCCCCAGTAAGGTTAACTAATAGATCAGAGCACTTATGCAACTAAAACCACCATCTTAATGCTACACATATTTATGTGGGGGTTCTACTGACACACACACACGCACGCACGCACGCACGCACGCACTACTGATTTATTCATAGATTTGATATTAAGTATAGCACAGTCCCATGCCTCTGAATACTTCCCTCTATCAATTATACCTTCCTCCTGCTCCCTCTGTAGTCTTTCTCATCTCTACTCTTGCTCTCCCCCCCCTGCTATTTCAATAAAGGAAACATGCATAAAATTTCAATTCAACAAGGAGGCAATGCAAAAATCCCCACTGCTCCGACTTAGTTCAAATGCTGCCGAGCTACAAACTGATTCATAGCTCATTATCATAACTCACTGAAACATGGGGAAGGAGTGTCAGAGAGCAAGTTACATCCTGGTGTGACAGTGTGTACAAGCATATAGGAAGGTTTGAATCCTTTCCTGAGAGACATCCAAGTCTATTCCATCTCTCTCTGCTTCCTCTGTATCTGCTTTTCTATCTGATTGACTGATGCAAATGTTGTTTACTGGCCCAACTGAATGAATTCTCACTCACATCAGTGTGACTGTGCACGTTCTTGTAACAGACTCAAACAGAAGGCAAGTGTACCTTTTTTCTGCTGTATGGTTGGGCTGTTTGTAAACCCACCATTATCCAGCATTACTTACTGTATTCATATGTGCAGTCATTCACCACCCACACCATCCACACATACTCTCCCTCTACTGGTCTGTTGTGGTCGGAGAATATTAAAATTTCAATCATTTCTACTCAGTCAAGCTTGCATGGGGCACCAGTAAACAACATATTATATAAGCCTATCAATTAATGAGCCAAGTACTATAAAACTGTTAATGCAGTTACAGTGAAGGCTTCAACAAAACAGGGCATCAAAACTAAGCACAGATTTTCATCCATTATTCACTACTCTGAAGATTGTTCCTGTTAATACAAACAAATACAAGCTGTGCCATGCTGGTGCTTCTTTAAAATGTTATCAGGTATAATTAGTAATGTGCTGTCTTATCATTTTTGACATCAACAGGGTCTGTTCTTATGAAACACACATCATTGTTTAAAAAGGATAAGTAGTTTAAAAGTCTGATCTCACTAGTAACCTGTGTGTGTGTGTGTGTGGTGTGTGTTAGAGAGATGAAAGCCACTGTAACACACACACACACACACACACACACACACACACACACACACACACACCCTCTCTTGTCTCACCTACACTGCAGTGCCAGAGCAGATGGTTTGTGCAACCCTAGGATCACTAAATAAAAAGAGACAGGGTGAAACAGGACAGATTGTCCATCTTGTCTCATACTGCCTGTTTCAAAACGTTACTGTTACAGAAGACAACGCACCAGTCAATTCCTGATTTCCAGTCATGGTCAATAGGTCTAAAGCTGATCTAAAGTCTTTTCCAAACCTACATTGCAGTTGCACTCAGCTGTGATATGTTGATACCTCATCTCACACTACAGAAAAAAGATCTGCAATAATCTTTTTCTGGTTTGGGGCTATCCATTAGGACGTGTCTGGCACTTCACAATACAATCTGTTAGCTGCTAGTAGGACAATTTCCACTTCAGTAAATGTCACCTGCCAGGTGTAGCTCTGTAAATTTCACTTTTGGTTCAGAAATGTGTACTAGCTGTCCCCAACCACTCGGGATTTTGGTTTCCAACAACACTGTGACATGGCACAGTGCCACAGTTAGAATGCTGCTCACCTGTCTCCCAGCTCTCATTACTGGTCAAGCCACGTCACATTACATTACAGTCTAGACATATTGTCCAGACTGCTGCACAGTCTAGACAATATGTAATGTTAAAAAGAATCCACAGCAACTAGTGTACAGTTCTGAAAGCCCAAGCCAACCTATGATGTAATATTACTTGTATTATTTGGTAAATGACCATAAAATTAAAATTATGAATTAGCCTTTAAATGAGGGAGGGAAATCTATTTCCTTGCAAACACTTTTGCATCAATAACCTATTTAACATACCTGGACCACGGCAAGCAGGCAGTTTGCAGAACCTTCATTTGGCATCAACTGCTGTACTGCAAAAGAAAATCCAACAACAAAACAAAAATTTGCCTGAAGAAGCAAAACTGTTGCCAGGTTGAGACCTCAAAGTGATTTGATGCTAAAGAGTTTTATAAAGTGGCTTTATATATTAACAGCATCATATGTGCTGAAGAGGAAAGCACTACTTTTAGCCTGCAAACTGTCCCTGTCTTCTCTGTGCACCCACAAAACTTGTCTTCACACACACCTCAGTCTGATTTCACAGCGATGTGCAGAGCTTGGAAAGAAAGTAATGGCGCCATATTTTACGTAAGATTCACAGCTTGAGGCTATGAGAGTCAAACACACAAGTCAGCTGAGCAGCAGCACTGCTGAGGTCAAATCCGACACAGACACTCTGCCCACACTGCAAAGCTGTCTCACTGAACCACAGAGAGGCAGAGAGAAGAGAAAGAGGCAGAAATAAAGGTGTTTAAATGTGTGTGCATTTGAAAGGATCAGAACTTGGGTGTTTGAGTATTTATGAGGAAGACTAAAAAAACAGAGTGGTTTAACATTTGTGTGAGACAGTAAGTAAATGTGAGAATTATGTGAGTGTAAATGAAGTGCTGGGAACGAAACATGGTGTGAGGAGAGATAGTGACAGACCAGACAAAGAAACGTCAGTAAACTCTCACCAGGTAGCAGACAGCAAACCAGACAGGGTTTATTCATAAATCCTGCCAGGTGTGCTGGTGACATCCAGCCTGAATGAGCTACTACTGTAGAAGTTTAGAGACTGAGGGTGAAATTCAAAATGCATAGTGCAGGATCACTAAAAACATACTGCAGGCTTGACAGAAGGTGCTTTAGATGGTGCTGGCAAGAAAAGCTTTTTGAAATGACACAATATGACAACAACACAAGGCACATGAGGAAAAAAATGACAAAAAAGGGGGATTTTATGGATTTTAATGAGGCAGTGGATTATTCTAAAAGATTTAGAGAGGTCTAATTTACATAAATAATTCCATAGCAATACAAAACTTCCTCTGGGTTAAAAAATTCATGAGCAACAGTTGAGATATATAGATTTTTCTGATATTTGCATACATATGTATAAAAATATTCAAATGTTTAATGGAGTTAACAGTAGACAAAACTTTATCCTGTGTGTAAAACAAAAATTTAATTTGTATTTTTTATATTGCTATGACACAATTCCACTAAAAGTTGACTAACAATATTAATTATTGTCAAGCCATCAACATAAGTGCCTTCCTATGTAGAGTAATGACAGAATAATGGACGTGGTAGATTAAAGGTACCCTATAGCATAATACACACACACACACACACACACACGCTCTTCCAACTCTGACACACACCTGTACTTCATGCCCGTGTGTTTCCCCGTAGACTCCTTGAGTGAGATGTGGCGTGGAGTGAAGGAGCCGAAGCTGCGAGCGATGATGGCCACGGTACGGAACTTGGCCCTGGCTTGGTTCACCACGTTGGGGCTGGTGGTACTCTGCTTGCTGTGGTCCCCATTGCCCCTCTTCAGGTTGTGGTCCGTACAGGCGATGGACACCTGCATGGCTGAGCTTCAGCTGAGGGAGCAGAGCCCAAGACGTAGTGGAGAACTCCAGATGGGACAGAGAGAACAGAAAGAGACTGGCAGGGGAGCCTGAAGTCTCCAGGAGTGAGTTTGTCGTGAATCAGCGTCTCGTCCTCTTGTATTCAAACTTTAATCCATTACAAAATTAAAGCTGCAAGAAGCATGTCCTCTGTATCTTGCTCTCACATCAAATCTTCCATTTTCAGTCTTTCCTTGTAGAAAACAGGCAAAACCTGAAAAGAACAAAGATTCTCAGGAATTCACAGTTTATTCCTCTACAGGTCTTCTCTTCTCCTGTGCCCTGCCTCTGGTGCTGAGGAATTTTCTAACAGGGTCACAGCTGCAGAATGACAATCGGAGTGCAGGGAATAGCAGAGTGAAGCAAAAAGGGATGGAGAGGCAACCCAGGCGCTGCGCTCTCTCTGGTCTGAGTGTGGCAATAGAGCGAGTATTAGTGTGAGAGAGAGAAAGGAGAGGAGGGTGAAGGAGGAGGGGACAGGGTCTGAGAAAGGATAAGAACACAGAGGGGCAGAGAGGAAGGAGAAAACAAGATGGGGGGGGTGGAGGTGGGGGAAGTCACTGGCAAGTCCTAGCAGGGTGCACCAATACACTTCTGCGGTCAGCACTTTATCCCGTCTTGTCGCCTCTTCCTCTCCTCTCTTCTTGTACCCGTCTGCCGCCTGTTACTAATGTGCTTGTGCCCCAGTTTTCCCCTGTGTCTGTCCTCTCCCTTTCTCTTTCCCTGCCTTTGTGATATTTGTTCTCTATCTCTTATTATTTTGATGCTCTACTCTTTTCTACTCATTCCTGTTTTTTTTGGGGTTTTTTTTTCCAGCAGAGCAGCTTCATCGCCAACAGCGCACCTGCAGGGAACTGAGAGGCATGTGGTGCAACACAGCTTTCTCTCTCACTCTCTTTTTGTCACTCCCACTCTGTCTCTCTCCCTCTCTCAATCACTTTATCTCCCAACCTAACTGTCTCACCCACCCTGTCACTATGTTTATTCACCTGCCAATTGTTGAAGGTTCTTTCTTCCCCAGTCAGTTGTAGTAACCAGCAGTTGTAAGAGGATCCTATCCTGCCGCTGTGACTATGCCTCCTCTCGGCAGTTTTCTAAATAAAAAGCTTTGTCTAAAAATGCATTACGTATTGAAAGACACCTTACTTAGACACAGACTATAAAAGTCTCATTTAAGAAGCACTGTATTGGCCCATTTTTCTGAACACATGCAAAAACTATGCAAAAGCTACAGCTTCTGCAAGACGGAAACATATATTTGCTAGTATGAAGTCCCCAAATCCCATCACACACTGTACATGGAATCTGAGGCAGTTACTAATCAAGGGAACAAGAGAATGGACGAAGGAGATGGGGGAGGTGCAGAGAGATTGGAGAAAAAAACAACTAAAAACAGTGCACTGAGGCGTAACACAGCTGAGAGGGAATTAATGCATATGTTTGAACACATCCAAGTGTCTTCCTGTTTGTGGACAAATTTTAGTCCGATACTGTCAGGACAGCCCTGACAGCCAACTTCAAACACCTGTTCAAGGGTTAAGACTTGGCTTTAGGGTTAAGGTTGAGTTAGATTAAGAGTAGGGTAAGTGTTGGGGTCAAGCATGTAGTTGTGATGGTTAAAGTTAGGGAGTACAAATATTTGTTTGCAAGTACCAACACAGGATCTCCATTGGTTTGTACAAAACCTTGATCCATACTGAAACATCTGAATAACTATTGTATGCACTGCTGTGAAACCTGGTGTCAAGAAGATGAAGCCTACCTGACATGCATTTTTGATTTCATGTGAAATGTCTCAAGAATTATTGTACTGACATGCCATGAAATTTTATACACATATCATGTTGCACTCCAGGTGACAAATTAAAACTTTGACCTACATCAGATACCTGTAAAACTAACCCTCAGCATCAGCTGTACTGTATTTAGTCCCAATTAGCAAATGTTGGCATGTATAAATGCATGTTATGATAAACAAATTATCACCACATCAGTTCGCTTACATTGCAACTGTGATAGCATGTTAAAAAAGGCTCAGTATAGAAATTGCTAAAGAAAAAAATGTCTCAACATAAGCAACCAGACGATTCAATTATTTCAATACAACAAAATACTATATAAAACTTTATATAATAAATCATTGTATTATAAAGTACAAAATAAGTAAACAGAGTATAAGTTTGACCACCAGATATGTGACAATTTAATACTCAGTGCTAATGACATACTTCAGGGCCAAGGAAGTATCACTGATATTCAACCATACCCAGAAACTCTGCCAAAATTGTAATGAAGTATAAGGTACATTAAGGGCAGCATGGTGGTTAAGTGGTAGCATTGTTGCCTCACAGCAAGAAGGTTCCTGGTTTGAAACCCATCAGGGGCCTTTCTTTGTGGAGTTTGCATGTTCTCCCTGTGCTTGTGTGGGTTTTCTCCAGGTACTCTGGTTTCCTTCCACAGTCCAAAAACATGTATGTCAGGTTGATTGGTGACTCTAAATTGCCCATAGGAGTGAGTGTGAGTGTGTGAGGTTGTTTGTCTCTATGTGGCCCTGTGATGGACTGGTGACCTGTCCAGGGTGGACCCCTGCCTTTCACCCAAAGAGAGCTGGGATAGGCTCCAGCTGATCCCCCTAAATAGGTAAAAGTGGGTATAGATAATGGATGGATGAATATAAGGTATATTAGTTTAAGCTTGAACTAGTCACTCAGACAAATCTGTAACAGCTCTATAAATAACTTTGCAGGTTAAAAGAATAAAAAAGCAATCTATAAACGTGACATGATGAATTCATTCATGCTACTAACCCCATTATTGGAGCTCCTCCTGTTAACAGTCTTTTCTAAATGGGGCTGTGAAATCAAGAGTCTTTTGGGATGAACAGGCTAATGGAGCTAGAGTCACCTGTTATGGCAGTTGGTTATATCCCCCTGTGACTGAGCTGAAGATGGTCCATTTTTAAAACTGCCGTTTTACTACTGTGATCTAAATGTGATTTTATGCAGTACCCACTGTTTATTGTGTATAAAGGGCTGAGTCTAAGAGTACGTTTTATTTTTAATATTATATCATAATACCCCACCTCTCCTGTCGAATCTCTTCCACCTTACCAAGAAGATGCACACAGCCTCAGATCAATCTCTCACTTAATGGAAAAGCTATTCTTCTACAGCTCATTCCAGATCGATACTGTCCACCTCCTCGGGGGAACCGTAGATTCCTGACCAATTCCACATATGAAACTGGAGATGTCTTAAATCCACTAACCCTTAATCAGAAGTGTAGAAGTGGTGAGTGAAGAACTATGTGCAAGGTGTGTTACTGGTCCTACTGACCACATCTGTCTTCATTTATCAAACTAAAGTTTCTGGATTTAATTTCTGTAACTAAACAAGTAATTGTCATATGAATGTATATGTCCATTATTATGACACAGTAGCTATGTGGCACAATGGAGGCAATCCCTTCATCAGTAGGTCAACCACTGAAATATAATTACACAACTTTATTTCTGGTTGTTCTCTGAACATGACTACACAACTGGACAGAGCAAACACTCCAGACTGATTTGGCTGCAGATTAACGAAAGAGAAATGTGTTTCTAACTGGTCACTACATACAGGGGGAAAACATGAAACTCCACAAACAGAAGCCCCTGATCGAACAAACCTACAACAATCTTGCTGTGCTACAACAGTGCTAACCACTGCAGCACCATCTCACCGCATTTAAAAATTACTACATGATTTATCAGAGCTAGTATGCTCATTTTCCCACACCTGTGCCTGTGGAAGTCTGAAGCTTCCTGAATATACGAATTTTCTGCTTTTATTTGTCATACATGTCAGTAAACTGAGTTTCTTTGAGATATAAACTGATGGTGAGATATATATATATATATATATATATATATATATATATAGGAGACATCACTTTGGGCCGTGGGAAACTACCACCGGAGTTTTCACTACTTGACATTTTATAGACAAAATGAGTACTCAAAAACACTTCTGCCTGATAAGTGATCAAAATAATCAGCCCTAAAGTCAAACTATGTGTTTGGATTTCTGAGGTCTGGCGACGTTTGCTATCTCCTATACTTTAGCACACCCGTCATCTTTCTACTTTTATGACATATATATTTGAGATGCAGCGTGTAGGAGCACAGACCGCATAGGGAAAAAAATGCCCTGGACAAGCATAACCACACTGCATGTGGACACACGCTGTGGGAAGGAGGCAACAATTCAGTGACGATCAATACAAGCTTCACAAATTATTGCAAGTTTTGCAGCTTCACTGGTTCTCCTAGGGAAGAGAATTGAAGCTGAGCTCATAGAGCTGCTGAGAAACTGTATTTGTTGAGGAGAATCATAATGACAGCAACTTTTCTGGTCTTTAAATTACTGCTGAGTATTGTGTACTGTAAGTCTTCCAGCTTAGTGTCATTCTGCAATAGCCAATATATCTTTGCACTTGACATATTTCTCTTGATTGTGCATTCTGATCTGCATTGGATGCTGATGATTTCTAGTATTTAACTATGATGAAATATCTATAATATATAATTATACACACAGATCATATACACGTACCACTAAAGTGACTCGTTACCCTTTCAACCTGGGATGTCTGTCTCCTCAACCAAATTAAACTGATGCAGCACCCACTCTGAGTCTTTGCAGCTGCATCCAATAAATGGCAAATAGACTGTAGATCTGTGTAGAGATTTTAGAGCTGACCATCTAATGTTAGTAGCTGGTTTTATCAAAGTAAAATCTAGGTTTAAAATACACCCCAATTTCTATGACCTACTGTATTTTTCAGATTGCATATGCTGCAAGGAATTATTATGTCTGTTTTGCTCCTGTTTTCTGAGCAGCTGCCCCATAAGCAGCAAATGATGACATATAAGTCTGAACAAAAGGCAGTGACTGTGTCCTACTTTTGCACCTGGGTGTGTATGTTTGTGTGTTCCACTTCATGCTAGGTTGTGTGTTTTGTCAGAAAGAGTCAGCACATATTGAACTTGGCGTACTGCATATGTATATCTGTATGTACATGCATGACTGCACAGTTTGCGTACTGGAATCATCCAACCATGCCTACAAAACAGTCTCAAAGATAAAGAAATTGACAATTGTAGTAAAAAAACAACACTGTTGAGTTACAAAAAGGGTTGAAACACTCAACCAATGATTCTTGACAACCATGTTAACACAAGACTGCTGAAATGTCTTTATGGATATGTTTCATAAATGCTCATACACAACAGACATGCTGTGCAAGAAACTGTTCAGTAAAGTGAAAAGTCTGTAGTGCATTATTATATTTTTATTTTGTAACAAAGCACATTACTGCTTACTATACAGTATATTATTTGCAGCTGCTGTATGTACTGTCTTTACCTTATGCCTTTACCATATGTCACTAAACGCAGACAATGTGCTAGAATCACACCTGATCTCTCTACTGTCAGTATACTGTAACATACACAGCTGGTTTTCAAAAGCATTGCATCTCATTTTTATACTCTTCACATATTTTTCTATGTATTTCATATAAGAATGACAAGTGGGGGTTGCAGCTTCACTACATAAATGTATAGGACCCAGGTATTTGTATAGGTTGCAGTGACTTCATAAACCTGTGATCACTCTGCAAGTTACAGACACACTCATATTGTATACATATGTCTTTGCCTGCCTGCAGCTCTGCTCAGTGTCATGCTGTTCCACAGGGCAGCATCAGGGATGTCAGCTTTTCTTATTACTTTAAGCTCCTCTTCTCCTGAACAGCTCATAGCAGAGTTGTTACCAGGACTGAACTATTTGTGGCAGCTATAGGGGGGTTGTTATCAGAGAGATACAACAGTGTTGGAGAAAAACCTGACTGGTTTGTCTCCACCTAATTGTGCCAAAAGTGTGTGGTAAGCAAAACAAGAGAAGAATACACTATGTAGAAAAAAGGCATGATCAATATTGGGGTTAGGTTAAAAAGAAAACAATTTAAGACCTTATTTGGTCTTCACACCACCTAATGGCAATCCATGGAGAGTCAGGTACTTTAATAAGCTTCTCTCGGTGTAAGAATTAGGTTAGAAGAAC
The DNA here is from genome assembly GCF_900324485.2 of Mastacembelus armatus. NCBI lineage: Eukaryota > Metazoa > Chordata > Actinopteri > Synbranchiformes > Mastacembelidae > Mastacembelus > Mastacembelus armatus. The sequence continues at coordinate 4,432,917 of NC_046645.1, read as the reverse complement.
TGTTATTCACAAAAATCTATGGGTTGAACAAAGCCTCAAGTGAAGACTTACACATTCCCTACACGCAGCAGTGTGGGTGCCTGCATGAACAACTATATCTGCATCATTTATTTACTCAATGCTTAACCCTAAAACAAAGTCTGAACCCTCAGACCGACCTTTGAAGACCACATTAAAATATGTGCATACACACACTCAGTCACATTATCATTAAATCTTTCCCAGTGCAGACCATGATGGAGTCCACAGCTCAAAAGGGCAGAAAGACAAAGAAAGTGGGAGAGCACCAATGCTTCAATAATCAATCATAGCCATTAAGAGCCATAAAAGCACCATTTTAATTTCACCCCTGTCAATGTAGTGGGCTCATTCTCAGTATTAATGGTGACACCATGAAGAGTAACCCCCCCCATCACATGCAAACTCTGCCTGAGGTTCTGGTCATCGTCACACAGCTTACAGTACATGCTATATTTTGTCTTTATTATTTCACATGTGATATTCATTTTTTTTCCTGTGGAATTATTTTGCATTAGTAGATCACCTTTTCCATGCACTGCCAAATACTGAATGATGTTATTCCTGTATCATTTCTGTCATTAAAGCAGTCAAGGATACTACAGCCAGGACCATTTTATAGTGATGAATCTTGGCCTTTAGATCACCCTAATAGCATCCTCAGGGTTTATACTTGGACAAGTTATGCATTCTGTATATGTTAGTCTGCGTCTTCAGCACAAAGCTTTATAAACTCAATTCCATCCATATAAAGGTGGGTGAACTGGGTTGCTTTACTTTTCAGTAGGGGCAAATCAGCAGAAGAACAATTCCTCTCAATAATTCCCCACTCTGCGTAACAGCATCCATTCTCTGAGCACTGAGGTGTGTCACAGTGGAAACATGCCTGACCCTCTGCAGCTGCCACCTCCACACACACTCAGACATTACCCCTTAAAATTAAACCACATCTCCTCTATGCCAATTGCAGCTTATGTAACAGAGTGATTAACTGCTGCAGTAAATGACTACTCATCGTAAAGAAGATTTCACCTTTAGGAGACCTTATAATTAGGCTTTTTGACATACTGTGATATAACTTCTACACCTTCTACAGTGGTATCAAATCCAAAATCATGAACACAACATCACGTATTATTTCTAGAAATTCACTGAGTGAGTGAATATATCTTTTAGAAACTGTTAGGTACTTAATGATATGAATCTAACTCTTTGTGATTTTACATCAAAACCAGACAGCTTAACAATAGTGTTCTTTACTATACCCAAGCAAACACACACAGGTCACCACTGGGTCATAAACTTGAGTGTATCAATTTCTGTGCTGGCCTTGTTCACAGTGAAGCATTAAATTACAAATAGTTACAGACTGTTTGTTAAGATAAGAACGGTCAAAGTGTCACAACCACCCCTGTGCTGAAAACTGGACCACAGTAGATTTTCTTTTCTCAAAAGAGTAAAAGCAATAAAGTCAAGGACTGTTAGAGTAAAACACATGTTGTAAATTTAGTATTTAGATATCCTAATACCGGGAGTCTCCTTTTATAATTAATGAAATAAATTTTAATTAACACTTTAAAAGGCCCGTTCTGGAATAAAGTTAATTAATGGGAGGACACTAGTAGTAGGTACAATGGAGACTGTATGGCTTTCCATTCAATCACACAATGTTGTTTTAAAAAAAAAAAAAAAAAAAAAAAAAAGTAAATAACCACAAATGTCACTAGTATAGAAAAACAAACAGAAAAACCTACTGATTTGTCACACATTTCATTATCAACAAAGATATTGTATTTTATTTTACAACTTACCCAAATTTAATGCACTAGTAAAATACAGTTTCATTTCAAATTACATTTAAATTTAGCTCAGACTTGTAGAAAAAGCAATAATGTCAATGGAAATTGCAGCATGTATGCTTCACCTGCAGTACAGGTATGTGCAACCACTGGCATACGAACTCTACTTCTTTCACTTGCATACTATTACTTTAAAAAAAAAAAAAAAAAATCTTTACTTTAGTCACCATGGTAATATCTGTGCATAAAACAATATGTGGTGTTAACACTATATATTGTATGTCTGAGGTGAAATGTTGTGCATCCACTAACAACAAAGGACCTCATTACAAAGTGCCTGCAAGCAAGGCACTGTGCTCTCACACTTTACCAGGAGCACTTTAGCAGTTCTGTGTTTGTACCTAGTGTTGTTATTCTCCTCTGTGTGTGTGTGTATACACGAGTGTGTAGGTTAATGCTTCCTCCCACTGCAGCTCAGGGCATTCCTGCATCCATTCAGGGTCACAGAAAACATGAACGTGTTCTAGGGGAATTATTAAAAAAAAAAAAAAAAGGGGAAATATTTTCATTTTTCTGTCCATCTCTGTATTTGCTCTCAAATAAATCAGCATAGAAAATTATTTCCTCTGCATATGAGAGAAATCATCTGTCCTAGATTCATAATTCTTCAAATGTTATGCTCTTGAAATTCTATCAAGATTTTTACACCCAAAATTCAGGACAGTGTGAAACTAAATGCAGCATTGGCAGGGATTTTCTGAGAGCAATAAGTCCCAACTTTGTTGTAAACCTTTGGCTGTTGTTCCTCCGTACGTGACATAATGAGGCTGTTCTCCAACTTGCACGGTGTAATAAGCACATACACCTACACTACCTGCACCACAATTAGCTATTTGTTGCAAAGAGCAGCGTACCTGACTGCTAGAGAGTCTCCAGATATGGACACTTGATAGTCAAGAGTGGTAACAAGAGAAAATCGTCATCTCAGTAATAGCATTGCTATGGAAACAGTATGGAGGCGTTATGTGTGTGGGATAAAGCAGCAATAAAATAACACCAGGAAAAAAAAAAAAAAAAAAAAAAAAAAAAGATGCCAGATGGCAGCCAGGCAGCATCTGGAGGAATGAAAGATACATGCATACTGGTTACCTTACTTGACAAGAAGGTAAATAGTGTGATGAAACAGGATTTTTTTTTTCTTTTACTATACAAGTGATCAATTCACTTCTATAGTAAGGAAGAAAATGAAGGTAACACTGGTTTGGTAGATCATTTATCCAATCACACTAAAACTTTCTCAAAAAAGTCTGACTTTTCATTAACGCATTAGCCAACATTGATTTTTATTATACTGCATTTTTCACCTTCAGAATGATATTTCCTTCAGTCACACATTCTCACTCTTTCCCTCTTACATGGAAACACTTCTGCTGCAGCTCTACCTCAGTTGCAGTTTTCTGTAAATGTATTGTACAGAATGTGTGTGAGGTGCCTGTGTACATATTTTAGACAATGCTGTAATCAGGAAAAAATTACAGTGGCAGTGTAATGTAATAAAAGGCTAAAACACAACATGTAACCTGCTGAACCTAATTCAAGTAATTATATGTTCCTGAAATATCGGAGTTGGATTAAGTGTAGCATTTTCACACACACAGATACACAAACTCACACAGTAAAGGTCACAGCATGGGTTATGCACATCAAATTAATTCTAAAGATTTCATGTAAGCTACAGTATTATTTGTAGCTTTACATGTCACCAATTTATTTTTTATACATATATACATGTTAAATTATAAACTAGTAACAATGACACTAAAATATTTATATATGAAAAGCAGAGAATACACACTATATTCATTCAGCATAATAGCCCATTGAAGAGAGAATTATTGGATTGTAATTGTTGACAGAAATGTATACAAGTTGCAAATGTTGCATTGTTATATACTGTACTGCTGGGTAGCTGCTGAATTTCCCATTGCAGATCAATAAACTCAAACTATTATTCACCTGAATCTCCAAACCTCCACTACAGACTTTACTCTAAGTTGTCAAATACTGTATTGATGGTATTTGCTTATGAACTGTCCAAGTAGAATTATGAAGTAGCAGAGAATGGAAATATTCAAGTGAGTATTTGGGTGAATGTATTTAAACTTACTTTGCATCACTGCAAAAATGGATATGCTTACAGTATGTATGAAACAAATTAACACAGCCCTGAGACAAGAGAACAAGAATCCTATTGCATACAGCATAGTTTCGATCTAGACTAATTGAGGCAAATCTCAGGTACAAGGAAAGGAGTTTCACATAAATCAGTATTGTCCAGTTTGATTTAATTCATATGAGCTCATTACAGTCATGTTGCTTTTCATCTACTAACAATGAAAGCTGGTGGACAGCGAGTGTCAGCAGTATATTAACCTAGGAACTCAGCCTGAAAATAGGCTTAAGCTGGTTGGCTGAGAAAGTGCATGCAGTCTACGCATTTCCTGGCATTTATGTAGCTAATCATGTAATAGTCATACAGAAGAGTATTACATCTTCTGGCAGTGTTTTAGCTACTTATTGCAGTGTTTAAACACTGGCAAACACTGCACTCAACTCCACAGTGTGTGTGTGTACACACAGGATCCACATTACACTAGTTTTTATTATGATGGCAACCTTTCATTTCCCACACTTTGTCCCTCTTCTCTGACCTCTCCGCTTTAAATAGGTCTCGAGGGAGACCAGTGTATCTCTTTCTCACACATGTGCACATGCACACACAGAGTCCAGCTCCACTTCTTAATATTACTAGACACATATTCACACAAAAGAAAAGTGCTGACCCAAGGAATCACAAACTTTGCTTGCATCACTGTATCTGCTTAGTGCTGTAAAACGGACATTTATGGTGACAATAAAAGTGGCCATTTAAAGTGTGATTGTCCAAAAATGTATATGGAGCATTAAAATTAATGACTGATATGAGGGAGAAGGTAGAGCAATGTAAGGAATGAAAGGAGGAATGTCTAAAGAAAACTACAAGAAGGATAAATGCATTTGGGTAAGTCAAACAGCAGCATGAAAACAGACAAAAAGGAGATCAGAGAAAATGGGTTTGGTGAAAGAAGGGAAATGAGAGGGGACTAAAGATGAGAAGGAAAAGGAGATGCACTGTAAGTGTTTATCATCTAAAGGAGCTGGGATGATGTTTTATTGCCCCCTCTTGAGCTGTGGTTCAAAAGGTCTCTTTACAAGCCACAGCAGGTGACAGACTGACTCCACTGCTGCACGAGCAGTGCAGCCCCTCTTAAAGCAACATTTCACTTAGGTCAAGCATTTTCCCTTCTCTGTGGCAAACACACTGAATCTCTAGGAACTCAGTTTACTGTCATCAAGGTGCACAAGTTTTAGCTTCTGATCTGGAGTCGATAAATACAACAAGGAATGTTGGTGCACAACAAGGAAAGTATGCAGAGATAAGACAATATCCACAACTGTGCTATGGTGCTACTGTTGGTCTTTTCAAATTAAAAAGTGGAAGTGACTGCAGACACTCATTGCTGTTCAATGTACTGTTCACATGCATAGATGGATAACTGAAAGGCCCTTGGGGCATCAGGGGGCCCTAGAGGAGATCCATGACGGGACTGTTAACCTCTCCACTGAAAAGTCTAAAAACAAAAATGTAAAGAAAAATAATGATGCAGAACAGCTACAGATACAAAACAGCTAAAATAGACAACGACTAGAGTGAAAACAACCCCAAAACAATACAAAACACGAAGACCGACAAAAATACAGATGCAAAATTACTAATGTAGGAGACCAATTTCTAATGATGCATCAAGGCTGAAAGTGTTTGCCATACTCAGAAACACACTAGCAGCCCCATGGGTTCATGTCTATTATCAAAGTGACAGCAGGTGCACAGCTCCCCCTAGTGGTTACACAACCAGTACCATCAAACAAATTACAGGACACTTCCTGAGTAGCTCCTGAGTTTGATATCTTTGTCTCCTAAGACTCTTATGTGGCATTTATTTGCCACTAAACACTGCACTTGTCTTGTACTATGAAACTGTTACACAGGTTTTACAAAAAGTGCATCCATTTCCCTTCAAAAGACATGAATAACCTACAGCATCACCCCTCCAGTGTTCTGTATCATAATTACACATTAAGCTTCAACTTAATTGCTGCTCTTATCTCAAATTATCTAAAGCAACTGAACAGAAAACAGTATCAGTGTTATCCTTGTTAAAAACAGACAGACATTAGTGGTTTCTAATTGAGTTACATGAACATGTGCTCTCACAGAATCTTTCTGACTCGTGGTACTTTGGCTGTGATCTGATTTGCCAAAGGTGGTAGAGACACCTTTATCATCAGTTAACAGATTTAAAGAAAGGGGATGTGAGGCACAGCCCTTTTCCTTTTTCTGTATGTGAAGCAGAGTGGGAGAGTAAGATGAAGCTCTACTGGGGCGTTATCCTCAAGCGACCTCACTGAGAACGAAGGAGAGCACTGCCTCTTAAATAACAGCTTATCAGTCCTCATCAATAATGGACAAATACCAAGAGAGAGGAGGAGCGAGGCAGTGATACCTAAAGACCAGAGTGAAGAGGGAGAATGACTAGCAGAGGGAAAGACAGATGAGTCATTTGTGTGACATATGAAGACATTCTGTCCTAATTGTAACAAACTGTAAAACAAGAATAAGTTACAAACATTTTAAAAAGCAAAGAAAAACAGGAAATGTGGGAAAAAAATTTTAATTTTTCTTAAACTATGATCATTTGTAAAGCTGAGTGTTTTAGGCACTAGCCCCCTAAACACTGTGATTCACAGTGACTGGTCCACACACAGGGCAAACTGATGCCCTATTGATTTACACTGTCAGCTCATGCTGACACAGGTCAAATACCAGACATCTGTGCATGTGTGAGTGTAAGTGCAGAGACTGACAAAGAGGCAGGGGAGAAAGAGACCGCAAAGAGATCATTCATTGATGAGAGTCATGTTAAGAACATGTATTATCTCACTCAATAGCTGAATAGCACACTAGTGTGTATCTATGTTAGTGTAGGTGCTGACTCTTGCTGCTGAACCTTTGCACCGCATTTATATCATCAATAAAATATACTGCAGTACATGTACCAAACACAGCATAAACTACATCCTCACAATGATCATAAAGTTGAATCAACACCCTCTATAGCTTAAAAAACCTCAACATTATGACCTTCATGAAGGGAGGATTTATTACACTCCATTAGTTTGACAAAATGAACTGGCAGTTGAGCTATGGAGGCTGTGCACCATGTGTATGAGTGTTTGTGCCTACAGGTGCACTGAGCTATAAACAGGCAGAGCAACTATAAACACCTGTGAAGGTGTGAGAGCCATAGTACTAAGTCTTTAAGGAGGAGATTAGAAACTCTGAAATGAAACAAATTTCAGTGGAGGCATGGCTCAGAAAAAAAAAAAAAATCTGTGAGGAAGCTAAGTGAGACAGAACTGGGATAATTTTGACAAAAAAGATTAAGCTATTATATCAATATATGAAACAAAGATATCTAACCTTTTGAGAGGTGCTGCATAAGTAAAGGTTATTATTATATTCAGATGATAAAAGCATGGCATCTGGCATCTGTTGTACCTTATGTTGGAAAATACTTTATGCTCACATCAAAAACCATCAGTACATGCATCAAACACAACTAACACATTTTAATTACCTAAAGCTAATAATAACCCACTGCCAGACCTTCAGTACAGATAAACTAATTAGAAATTTCACAGTGAATAAATGGCTTTACTAATAAAATTGCAAACTGAACAAATTAATATTAAAAGCTCCAACAGGTTCAGCTCTAACTACTGTGTCTTAATGTCAACACAACAGCTTTACTGCTCGAGCCAACCAGTCACAGTAGTTAGTTTGTAATGTGGCAGCTTTTCAACCAGCACACAAAATTTAGACAGGCTATGAAATAAAAGTGGATTTTTCTACTCACTCGTCTGTCTGTCCATGTGGTGTTGCCTCTGTCCATTTTACTGGGATGACACTGTGAGTGTTTTTTGTTTCAGAATGCTGCTGGTTGTAAAGTTACTACAGAGCGACACTGAAAATTACCTGCAAGATGTTTAACTTCAGAAACGAAGCTGTTTGGTTTGTAAGAGTCACACAGTCTCTACTAAACATTGCGACATCTCACCAGTTACAGCTTGATATTTTATTAAGCCAATTAAAACTTATTAACTTCACCTGGATTCCCCTTAGCAGGCAATGACATCTCTGTCCACAGGGGGTGCTGTTTTACCAGAAATAATTTTAAAAATGCCTGATAAAAAAACGAATAGGTTTAATTACTGATATTTGCTAGTTTAATAGAGAAACAAGGGGTAACTCAAAGAGTTACAGGGTCACAAGAGCATTGGCCAGTCCAGGCCCACCTGGGAAATACCCACAGTTTCCTGGAGTCTGGTGATTAAACCAGTGGTGGAGGAATTATTCAGATAGCCAAAAGCCAATACCCTCCATCCATCCATTATCTACTGATTATTCCTGCCATCCAGGGTCATGGGGGGAGCTGGAGCTGACTGGAGCTCATTGTCAGACTAGCACAGGGACGACACCGAGACAAACACTCACAGGCAAATCTAGGGGCAATTTAGAGTCACCAGAAAAGACCCAGGCACACACACACACAGAGAACATGTCAACTCCACACAGAAATGATCTGGGTCAAGGGGGATCCAAACCTGAAACTTTCTTGCTGTGATGCAAGAGTGCTACCCACTTCCCCACCATGTGGCCCACCAGTGTTAAAACACCCCCTTTAAGAGTAAAACTACACTGCATTGAAAATATTACTTACAGAATACATCCTCAAAAAAAGTATAATTAGCAAAATGTACCTAAAGTATCAAAAGTAGTCAGTGCGAGTCACATGGCTGTTGTGATTGTCATACTATCATTAGGATTTGATTATTATTAGGCCTTTTTATGCTTTAATGTGTTAATGTGTTGTGGATTAAAAACCTCATTGGTTTCTTGATGACTTGATTGCTTTTTATTGGTTTGTAAAAATGAAAGAGACTTCTATCCAAGAGCCCAAAGTGACATCTTTACAATGCTTGGATGTTTCAGTTAAATATTTTATTTGCATTTTTTATTTATCAATCTCTTTGGTGTATTACCGATAAGATATACTATTTAATAAGATTGTTTAATCACATATAATATTTCTTTCTGAAGTAGAAAAGCATTAAATGCATTTTAGTATAGTGAAGGCACTTAGTAACATTCCTCCACTTGTCTTTATGGAATTAACTGAATCATAAAACTCCTGGTAAAGGGATTTGCCTATTGGGTAAATACAAAATGAGGCGCTCTCTTTCTCTCTCTCTCTGGAGCAATTTATTACATGACTGCCTGTAAACCAAAGGAAAACCAGAGGAGCTATCACAGCAGCCTTAAAGCATTCATAATAAAAAGGGCTCTTTGCCGGGACATATACATACAGTTAAATACAGGTGGTTATTGGGCACAAAAGAAATTTGTGCAACAAAATGTACTTAAATATATTCAACATCACTTTGAGGTGTTGGCATATGATCACACTGATGTGAGCACAGACACTACTGAATATGTATCTTGAAGCTAATAGTTACACAATAAAACAAGAAAAGCTCACACATATACATGCATGCCCGGTTCAAACTGCAATGTCCTGACGTTTCTAATACTAATACTAATATAAAGGTAAGATTGTAGTGCAATACACAGACACACACGCACACACACGCACAGTGTCCTCTGGAGCAATTAAGTATTTAGTGAGAATACAGCTCCAATGTTAAATATTCACTTGTTTTCCAAGATGAATAAAGCATGAGCAATTGACGCATTTATCTGCACACGTATGTGTATGTCTGATTGTGTGTCTGTCTATGTGTGTGACATGCAAATTCTTGCTCTGAATCATTTTAACAAATTAGCTCATCGCTGCAGCTTCGTCTGACTAAGGACACACACACACAAACTACCTCACACACAAAAAGCGTATAAATGTTTTCTATTTTCTTTTTTCATTTGAAATGCTTCTTATTTGTTCTTTACCTCTCTTCACCATTTCATCTCCATTTACTCTCCACCAATTTTTCACTAGCTGTTTCTGTACCTAGCGAAGCTGCTCCGTAATAAATAACCTTGCATGCCTGGACAGCCTTTCCTTACATAGGCAGATGCCAGAGTCTAAACACTGTTAGTGAACACATGGCTTCTGTCCAGAGAGGACAGCTCTGTGACAGGCTGTAGACAATAAACTTTTAGTGTTTCACCCTTTTCTTTTACTGGGGCTTCAAACAGTCCTGTTGTGCTCATTGTGCTGGAGCTCACAGTCACAGAACAAAGTTTAGAGAACAAGATTGAAATCGCTGCCCAAACATATATTTGTATCCACATGTTTTTCACATATAGACGCATAATCCAACATAACACCTGGAGCAAATAATGATTAAACATGATTGATAAAATGATTCCAAAATGTGTTAGGGCATTTGTGTTGTGTTTCCTGCTGCAAGAGGTTTTTTTTTTAAATTACATTTAACTGTATCTTCCTCTTGTGGCAAAATTCTGTGGTTGAAAGCAAAGATGCAATGATTGTTTCTTATTCTGCTACACATTAGCCTCTCATAACATACCTCAACAATAATTCAGCTGTAAAACTATAGAGGGTTGATTTAATAGTGCAGCTCACACACATTTTGAATTAATTGAGCTTTTGCATCTATTTCTCACATTTTAAATAAAACTGCAGTAGTTATCTGAAAAAAAAATGGTTAAAACACAAAAACAATGACTGATGTACCAAAACAACAATATAGAAGAGAGGCACAAAAAAGTGAGTGACAGAGCAGTAGAGAAATAACTGTGGGGACACTGTAACTGTCACCTTCACACCACAGCTTATCAGCAGGCTGAGCTCATTTAATCAGATGGACTGACAAACATCCAGACTGTCTGCACACACACACTCTGGTACACCCAAGAGCACATGGCATATGTTTCATAATGTGGCCTTCTGCCCCCTGGAGGTCTAAATGCCCCTTCACTTTCACCCCCTTGCCCAGCATTCCCTGCTCTGCATCTAATAATATCACAGGCTTTTGATTAATCTGGTTCCCCACAGGGATTATTGAATTAATGTCCATTTTAATTTAGTGTCTGTGATCAAAAATCAGCAGAGTGCATTGGCCCAAGTAGTTTCACATTCAGGTTAAAAAGGGATGTACTAGATTTATGCTTTTAATTCTTTAGAGAAAAACGTCATTAAACAATTTGAATCGGTACAATGCAGCATTTAAATGTATCAAAAGAGCAGTAACCAAATCAATAAAACAATGACAATAAAATGAAAATTGTGTATCTGATCCTGTGTGATTTTCTGTAGAGTTTATTTCTGCTACAAATCAAGTGTTTCAACCAAAGAAGGAAAAACACATCCTCACAGTGACGTGAGTCAGAACTGTACCAGCTGTAGTCTCTTTAATGCAGTGAAAAAAGACTTGACAGAGAAATTATTAAGGAGAAACATTAAGAAGAAGAAAGACAGAGCCAAGAGAAACACCTGAAGGAATCTGTGTTGGATGTTCATACAGTGGTGACACCAATATCCACTGACTGACAGAATACATTTTTAAAACTTTCTTTAAATCAGGTCCTCTGATCTTTATTTTTCTAACATAGACAATATCTGGCCCGGGCTAGATAAATAGTGCTAACATTCTCCACATTATCCCCAAGGAAATGCTGAATGCACATGATCTGCACTGAACACAGTCATCAATGGCTACATGGCCCAGATGCACATTAACAATACATGAATATGCACACATATAAAAGCAACACATATAGACACTCCCTCACAATTGAAAACACACACTCATGACCTGCACTGACACACACACTCATGACCTGCACGGACACACACACTCATGACCTGCACGGACACACACACTCACATATAATAAGCTGTAGGGCATGGGAGGGCACAGCGTGAAACCAAGGCTCCTAAGTTTGTCTCATCTTACTCTGCCCATCACTCCCCTTTGTATAAATTAGAATTAACGTTACGGTATGTGCATGGACTAACAACACAGAACAGCCAGATAATCTAAGTTTTATTCAATAACTTATTTTTCCAATCTTTAGCTTTTTTTCTTGAAGAATGCTTTGGTGGAGAGACATTTCTTTATATTAAGGGGTTCCAAGCCTCTGCTTCCACAGAGCCAGAGCAGCTTTAAAGGAAGTTGTAAGGCCACTGAGGGCACTGTACTTATTTGCATTTCTCCCTTTGGGGAGTTCATATGTTCATAAGAGTATTTTGTTATAGACTCTTTATTTCAACACAGTCATTGCAAGTTTTGCCTGTTAAATAATTGCTGCTATAGAAAAGATTTCCATTTCAGAAGTTCATTCAAAACATTTTCTTTCCTCTGTGTGTGTGCCCAGCACTGATCTGGACCACTGATACATGGTCACCTGGAAAAAGATGTGGACCAGCTGTATTTTTGTTGTTTTGGGGTTTTTTTTAGGTTACCATGGCAATAACCACAAACTTTCAAACACACACATACACACACGCCCATGTACATATGTTAAAGTCCCAAGGCAAAATGCTGACAGCAAATGACCATATGAGCTCCCACAGCCTGGTTGACCCAACTATGATACAGACTGCCATCTCACTCCCTGCTCTCCACTTCTCCCTCTCTATTGGTGGACACAGAGGGGTGATGAAATGTCCCACTTTGTGCAGTCATTTCCTCTGTGCCAACAACAGAATATCTATAAGCCGTGTTATTATTACACTGGTTGTTGCACAGTCAAATATCTTAGCAGAATATACCCACAGAATCAGTGACCAGGGAGCCTGGGGAATGGACGGGCTGTTCAAATGACCAAAATACAGTTCATGGAAATGCTAAGCCAGCAGGCTCTCCAAATATAAAACACGTGTAGAGCCACATTTTTTAACCCACTCTGTGTAGACATTGGTAGACAATTCTTTTATTTGTTAAATGGCAAGATTAAATGATTAATGACTAATGGTGTGTTAGCTCCGTTCAAACAATAGGGAGCTTGGATTTTTGGTGGTTTTCCTTGTAGCTCAGAACTATGCAGATAAACAACACAACGCACAATGAGCTATTAATATATGTGGTTCCTGTGGTGCTGTAAAGTGCCTAACAATGTTTGTAGAGGACAGACAGTAGGTGAAAAAAGTATTTAGATAAATAAAGGTTTAACAATAATGACAAGCTACAGTCAACAACAGATATAAAATATTAAATTCTTTATTCTGGATCATTATTCTACTTTTTCTACACTAGAGACAACAACACAATGACTTTGGAGCAGATACATAATGCTTTCAACCCTGAGGGCTGAGCAGTGATCCACAATGTCCCAATCACACTCACTCCAACCGCTCACCAACATGATGCTTATTCACAGATGACAAACTAGAAGAAAAACAGCACATTTGTGGGTCATTTAGTGCATTAAACTCTGCAGGAAAATCATTTAATATTTAACATGAGCTATGTGAAGGATGACTTAACCCATATTTTGTATAAGATATTGCGCATGTATACATTCTGATAATGCATGGTGTGGTGCGCAAACATTTGCTGATACATTATATGTTTTAAAAATCTATAATGCACAGACAAGGCAGACAAGTGCTTCAGCTGTTGTTTATTTTGGACTTTATGCAATTTGTTGACATTTTGAGGTGTTTAACTTTAATTTAATTTGCCACGCCACCTGTAATACAGTTCAGAACGAAACATATGGCACTTCATAACATGAATTTAAAAAATGTAAATTTCATCTCTATTACTATTTCTATTTATTTTTTTACTGATTGTGAGAGTAATATTTAAATAATGAGACTGTCATAACTCATTGAGTAATAGATCAGATCAGAGTTACTGAGCTCTCTAAACAAGCACTGGTAGAGTTGAGAGTAGAGAGTTCAGTCTGTCACTGAGATCAATATACCCCATGATGTCAATGGGCATTGCATAATATAAAAAGGGTCACCTTAAAATAGTTATAAATAGAGATGCAGTCCATTGGACAATAGGTGTGCCATCTTTTTGTTCTGCGATTATAGACTTGAACTACAAGCCCCTCAAACAACAACCACCAACCCAAGCAACAAGTTCCTCTCCCACAACATGTAGAACTCTGTCAGCAAATAATTAAAAGTAGCCTATACCAACAAGACAGAACAATCCAGCACGCGGTGAAACATGTGAGCAACAACAGCCAGTCCACTCCTCAATAGTGATGCTGTTTGGGTTGCCATGACAACCAATTAGCATGAAACCGCGAGCCTCTGAGTATTAAGGAGCTACTATAAAATACAATACAACACAACACATTGACACAAACAAGAAATGTTACCTGTAAACCATGCTTGTCTGACTCTTCACTGTGTCGTGCAGCGACAACGAGTGGAAGTTAAGAAACTCCTCCAGCTGCTTGAGCTCCAACACACTGTTGGGTTTGTTTGACGTCCACAACATGAGAGGGGGGTAGAGCTGAGGCCCTGTCCCCATGGATGTCTGTCTGACGAGCCTCCCCTGGCCAGGGCCTTGGGCTTGGAGCCCGCCATGACCTCCGCCCTGACCCCTGGACCCCTTCTGCTTCGGGTTGGGGATCTCCGGGCACGTTGCTTTGTACAGGTACATCTTCCAGCTTTCTTCCTCACTTTATCCTCTCTTTTTGTCTGTCCCTTCTCCTGTGAGTCTGTCCCACTAACATGCAGAGAAATCCAGGTAGGCCCCTCGCCCACACAGCGCTACATTGGAGCAGAGCACCCCTTGTATGAGTGTGTGATTAAAGCTCAAAGGAAAGTATTCCACTGGATGAAGCGCCAAATAAAACATTCCACTTATTTAAAAGGAAAGAACAAATGGAGCAAAATTCAATTTGGAAAAATAAAATCTGAAAGATAAAAAACTGAAATCTATAGTCCATCATTAAACATGAGTCCAGTCTGAAGGCTGCACATCCACATAGGCTTTTTCCTTACATGTACTCCTCCACTGGCAGTGCCACATATGTTCTCGTTACACAAACACACATGCAGATACACACAAACACTCTATATCTATGTCTCTCCCTCTTTCCTCCTTTGCTCTGTCACACACTCGTGCTGTCACTTTGCCCTCTGCTCAGCCAGTCTACATTATAAGCTCAGTTTGGTTTTGCTCCCTGCTAAATGGCATGGGAATCTGGGACATTTTTCCCGCCCTCCCTCTCCTCTCTCTCCCTGTTTGTTTCTCTCTCTCCATCTTCATCTCTCCCTGCTTTTTTTCTCCAGCTCCCTCTTACCCTCTGCCCTATTCTTACTTTCCCCATCATCCCTCCTTTGTTTCTCAGTATTCCCTCTGTCACAATCCCTTTCACTTACTCCTGGTTTCCTCTTGCCACTCTTGCAGTATTTATGTCACCCGCTTATCCTTTTCTTCAACACACACACATAAAACTAGTTATGTGTACCTTATGTGTTTTAGTGCTCGCTTTTCCATCCCTGGCCCCTCCAATAAGCTTTTTGTTTTATTTTTATTTTATTTCATCTCTTTTGTCTTCCAGCTCTTACACTGCCCTCCCTTTCTGTTCAGTCTCTAAACAAAGTGTACTCTGGAGTTTTGCCCATAACAAACACCTAAACTAAACACACACTGTTTCACACACACACACACATACACACACACGCACGCAGCCCACAGCATGTTATGCTCAATTGCACGTAGTCCGAGGGCAGTGTTTTTGTAATGACATGCACCACAAAATAAAACGAGGAAACCTCTTTCTCTGCCCAGTTCTCTCTCTCTCTCTCTCTCTCTCTCTCTCTCAAACACACCCACACCAAACACACACACACACACACACACACACACACAGTACATAATCTCTCACCTCTGGCCTCCTCATGGGAGTTTTCAATGACATCATGTCTGGTCTTCCAGTAGATGGTGGGAATCATGAGGAATGCCATTCTCCCATATCAGGAAATTTGAGTTTAGACACAGTGTCACTGCATAAACACAGCAAATAATTTTGCAATTGCCATGTACACACATTCACCTTTTCGAAACAAATATAATCCCACTATATTCAACATGGAAGCATTAATTCACTAACTCATATCTTTAACCAGTTGTGAATACACTGTTGGCATCAAAATATAAATCCATCCATTTAGTTTCATTTTGCCTCTACTATATGTTCAACTTGTCCACGTATATATATATACACACATATATAGAGATTAATGTTGGATTAAGGTTCTTTATTTTCCTCACATAATTTGTAAAAAAAGACTGTGCAAATGAAAGATTTGCAACAGTAATGTTCTAACACAGTTTTTAAAAAACTTTGTTCAAGAGGGACCAGAGCTGCACCAGAGGTAACATGAATATATGTTCAGCTATTTGTGCTAAAATATCAAATTTAAAGTGACTGTACTATTAAAACACACACACACACGCGCAGACACACACACACACCAGTGTGATGGGTTTGTAAAGGAGCAGCTGTGTCCATTGTCCAGCAGTATTGGTGGAAAAACAGATCCTGCCTGGCAGCAGGAATGTCAGCTGAGTTTATGTAATGCCAGAGTGTGTTTACAGTGTATTTAGAGACGAACACACATGGAGTCTATTCATGCACACACGTGTAATGGATACACCATCTATTTTAATATCGGCACAATAAACAATTAGTGCTGTATTGCAACCATTTCTTTTCTTGTTTTTTTTATTTCTTTGTCTCACTGTTTGTTTTTCTTTCTCTTTTTTTCTGGCTGTGTTATTCTCTCTTTTATTTTGGCCTCAGGTGTTAACTACAGTCACATTCTCTTTGAGCCGCTCAGCAGGTGAGTCACAGGTTAAAAAAAAAAAAAGCGAGTGGAGGTAAAGAGGCAGAAAAGGGGGAGAGGCCATGGTGAGGACAGTTGGTGGTGGGGGGGGGGGTCCTAGCTGGGAGCTGTGGCAGTAAACCTTAGGAGAGACAAAAGTAACAGACATTTATTTCTATTCCTCCCCCCTTATCCACCTTCCTTAGTTGGCAGTTTTATTCCTAATTTCATTATTAATTTTCTCCATCAGGTTTCCTGAGACTAATTACTTGTCTTTTTCAGTCCCTTTCATTTTGCCCCCACCACCCCCCCATGCACTCTCTCCAGTGAGTGAATCCCTATATAATGATTGCATATGTCTGATAATTATCTAATGAGAACAGCAGGTAGAAACAGAATAAGTAGAGCAGCAAACAACAATACAACACTTTATGCCACTATTGCAGATGAACTGTAAAAGATTAGTCCACACTGTGACTTGTCACTACTGACATGCAGTGTTTAGAACAATAATTCTGTGCTGTTTACTTGAATGAGGAAGCTTTTTCTCTGCTGTCTGACTGTGTGGCAGCGATAATTATGCCACTGATCAGTCTCCTGCCCTCAGGGACTGTCCTGCTTCTGTTTAACACTAATGTGATGGCCTACATTCTTCACTAAATCACATTATTATTATGAAGTGCGAGGGGCTTATAGATTACATTGACTACATAGACTGTATGAAAAATATACTACGTGATGTGTTGCATAACCCACATTTCAGCTGTCCTAAGACTTCTCTGGTTTTCTTATCTTCTAAATTACTGAATGGGAGACGAACAAAGAGAACAAACTATTCAAATTCACTTTGGGAACCCAAGGAAAAATGGCATCTAGTTTAATATAAAAAATATTTCAGGCGTGGATACCTTCGACATGTTCTTCTGTAAGTGTAAAAAATGTCTGCTGTGTGAACCAAACATTAATCTTAGTAGCATCACCATGCTTCATTCATCAAGCTCTACTGGATCATGTGTTTTTGTTCTCCATGCAAAAGTATCATGTTACCACACCTTTGTCTCTGGTGTTATGAGGAAATATAACCCTAATACTGTTGGCTGTCATTATCATTTGAACCAGTCAGGTTTTACTGGAGAGAAACTGGGGCTTAGTGTTCTGGAAGAAAGGCTGAAGGCTGAAGAAGCTGTTTGATGTTAAATGTTCTCAACAATAGCAAATTTTCTGTGTTGCAAATACTAATGCGAGGCTTGTTAAAATCATTGCAGCATGAAGGCGTCATCAAGACAAGTGTCTCTTTCAGTTACAGTTAGTGGTGGTGGTAACGCCTGCGCATGAGGACTTGGACCATGGACTTAAGTCGCACTTACTGTAAATCTTACACACGGTGACTTCAAACTTGACTTGGACTTGTCTTCAGAAGACTTGGGACTTAACCAGATTTGGGATTTGTGTCAAGTACAGAACAATAAAGTAGGCACTGAACAGTGCAGTCCAAACACAGCATAAGTATCGTGGCAATAGCAATACACCCATTAAAGTCAGATTTATGATGTCTTAATACTCGTTTGTGACAGAAAAGTCAATACAGTTTACCTTTGGTAGAAAAAAATTATTTAAATTCTTGCACAAAAATAATTATGAGGGAATATTGTCCAAATATTTTGCCTTCATAGAAAGCAAGTTAGCATTAGTCTGTGGTATGAAAAATAATAGATATTTAAGGGAGAAACAAGGCTATTTTTAGCTCTGGTATAAAAGTCTGGGAATGCTGTGGTTATATTCTGCCCTGGTTTTTATGTAAAATCATTGGAGAGCTAAAGATCACAGCAATTGTTCTGATTCAAATTAGAGAGACGATATCCAGTCATGTTTGGCATTCACATCAAGGTTTCGGAGGGGAGCTGGCAGTCAGCATGTGCGTGTGCATGTGTGTGTGCACAAGGCACAAGTTGTCTGATTGGTAGGAAGGGAATTTTGGAGGGGGTTCATCTCATCCTCATGGCTTTTCTAGGTCAGAATCTGGAGTGTGCTGTTCTTTCAACTAGAAGACCGCACTCCACATTAAATAATGGATTCACACTCAGTCCAAAAATCAAAAGATCAATATTGATTCTCCACAGGGAATGAATTACAATATGTGGTTTTCTGTGATTGTGGTGGTGATGTGTGAAGGTGATGCTAATTTTATATTTATTTCCTGAGTGTAGTGCTTTTTTATTGGTGCTACAGGGAGCTCTTAACCTCTCTTACTCCACGTGCACCTGTCAGGCTCTCAGTAAAGCCACGAGTCTTTCATCGCATCTTCAGGACCCAGTAAATGAAAAGCATGTGAAGTGTGTAGCCACCAAAATGTCATCAAGCCAAGTCTTAAATATTTTTAGAGCCACATATGCAATAATAATCTAATACAGCAGTCAACCTGGGTTTTGATTTGACATGAGAGGTGATTTTCCTACATTTTTAGTTAAAATACACTACACAATATTCATTTTTGAGATAAACTTGCTAATGGGGGAAACCTACAGCTTTTTACCTTTTGGATGATTTTGTGGCAATTACATTAACAGGCTATTATTATTAACAAATTTTGCTGGAAAACAATGACTTGTCATGTAGACTTAAAGTAATTAACAGGAAAGTCTCTGATGAGTTACTATTAACATCCTCATCCTGCAGATTAATTTCAGACTATATAAGCAACAGCCAAATATTGTGATATTTACCATGTGTTCTGTTACTTCTCAAATACATAACACCAAAATGACATCACTCAGCATAGCTCAGCTGCCAAACATTTTTGCTACTACAAATGGAAAGCAGAATTACATGAAGCCTGTTTACATAAATAATGTATTATAAATATACATATTTGGAAGAAAAACCTCATCATTTTTCCACCACATTGTGCCCTTGCTTCTTTATAATCCACATCCCTTGTCACTACTCTGCTTTGTTTTCATAAATTAGAACAAGAGCAGAGCCAAAGCCAAGTGGGAAGTTAGAGAATAAAGGGAGAGGCATGAGGAGAAGATAAGAGGAAAGGAGAAAAGCTCAACTAAAGACCAAAGGATGTGGAGCATGAGACTTGAATGACTGGAATGGGACTCAGAAGGATTAGACATTAATGACAAGAAAGAAAATAGAGTGATGAGAGGGAAGAGTCGGCAAAGGATGGGGAGGGGTAACCCAATACTGAAAATATCCATGTGTGAGAAACAAGGAAAGGAGAGGGAGACGGGGAGAGATGAGAAAAAAAGATTAACAACATTTGCTGCACTAATAGTCTGACTTCCAAAAGTGGAGACAATGGAGCGGATCATAACCTGAGAACCAACGCTATTGGTGCTTTCTGTCTGCTATCACACAAACAAGAATCAAAATACTCCCTCCAGCCTCCTTATGTTTTGTCACCATGGTGTTAGATGATGTCAACACAGTCTAATGCAGCAAGACAGATGCTGGCTATTAGCATTACAGCCAGATCAGGTGACAACTGTTAGCTAAAGATCCTTATGACCAGCAATGACACACAACCGTTACAAATGAAATGATAGGGCAGGAGTGGAACCACTTGTCATCTGACAGGACTGTTGGTCCAGACAAATTATAGTTGAATAATCTGTCAGTGATAATGACGTGCAGAGATGCAAAAAGCCCTGAGTACTTGTGTGCATGTCTGTAAAGGAGCGTGTGAGAATTTGTGAGATTAATTGATCAGGCCAAATTATTTTGTGTATCAGCAAGCACACAAGCTGTAAAATACTTAGGCCTTCAGGGTCTTTGCACTGTGCTGAATACAGCCTGTGGTGGTTATTTAAACTCTGTCTCCCCGACACACATGCTCATGGGGCTTAACTGACCTGTAGGGCATGCCAGTCTTATGTGCAACTGTCTCCTCTTTTCCCAATCCAAACATTTTCAGGTACCAGTTGGTCTCCATCTCTCTGATCAACGCAGCCTTGTGTCTGTGCTGCGCCCCATGCTTCACAGAGGAGGAACTGCGCTTGGCATCCTGAGAGTTGCTGCGGTGGACTTTGGCTCCACTGAGAGAGGCCACAGAGTGTTTGCGATGCACGTGGGATGGCTGGTGTCCACCACCAACACCCCCGCCACTGCTCCGGGCAGCCAGCATGGTCCCAGAGGGTACCCACTCCCCTCAGGTTTAGAGCTCAGGGAGCAAGGTAAAGAGGAGGTTTCCAAGTGTTTGTAAGTCCTTTGTCCCCTTTTGAGTTTTGATCACTCCAAAATCATGTATGTGTAAGGAAGCTCGTTTTGTCTGGCCGTCAAAGTTCAGTCAGCGAGCTCTGTCTCACTTCTGTTTGGCTTTATTCTGCAACCCTCAATTTCCTGAACTTTGTTCTTCCAAGGCTGTTTTCTATTGTTACTAATTGTTCCAAGCTTTTTTTTCTTCTCTTTCTTTCTGTGTGTCTGAGCAGTGTGCTCTCTGCTCTCTTATAGCCTCATCCAGCCTGAAACAGGATCCTCGTCACGGACTGCCCTAGCCTAAAAAGACATGCCAGGGTGTCAACAATGCATACACAGTCTGTCACACACACTGAATACATGATACATCCAGGTGCTAAAACAATACATAAGAAATGATATACACTGTACACAGTAACTGCATACTGTAAATGTGACACAGTGACATGTAGGTAGTCAAAAATTAAACAAAGAAATACACTGTGGATTTAGACAATTAACATAGTGGAAATAGTTTCCAGGAGACCTATAAACAATTATTAAACACAACATGTGCACTGGCACACACAGTTTGCTTCTTTTATCTTTAGGGCTGGTATCAGCGAAAAGCTATATTTATGCACCTCCTGGACTCTACAGAGTCTTGAAGTCTTAACACCATTCTTTGTGTCATAAGACTCCACACTGGTGTGGGGAGACACAAAATTACCAGGCTTAACGATGTGGAAACAGACATTTGGCTGCAGCACAGATTAAAATGTGAGCACAGAGACATGCACTATGTTACATATTTGTAGTATTTCAAATGTCTTCCACAAACATCTGACTGGATAATTTGACAGTGTGACTTATAAAGCAAATATGGCATTGCAGTCTTACTTGAACGCATATTCACATATAAAAGCTTTAAGGTTTAGTTTTTCACTGTTTGCATCTGAGTCTGTTTTTTCTACTGGAAGTTTATAATTCAAGTACAGACAAGCACCAAACAGCCTTTACAGATTTGCTCATGACAACCTTCACGTACACTTTAAATTCTCCTCCACTTGCTACCAACAGACACAGACATAGAGGTACAGGTATTTTGAATAAATGTTACTTTGCATGTGACAGACAACTACAGACACCAGGTTTAGAAGAAACCAATACAACTAACATTTAGGTAAGTTCTTTCAGTCCACATTGCATCAGTACATGGAGCAGACTAAAGTGGAGTACAGGGCAGAAACAATTCAAAGCCAGTTAGGCAAAGATCAGGCTACCTACCAGGGGGAAATAAACTCATACATAAATACTGTAAACTGTACTGTATGTACTTTATGTACATATGTACTGTAAACTGTATTTAATACCCGAATGCACCAGAAACCATCACAACAGCACTTTTCAAAGCAAGGATAAGTATATGAACTGAAGGTTACTACAAGGAACCAGGAAACACATTGTTTGTGTGGCGAAGAGGAATTGGATACCTATGAGATTCTGGACTGCTTCAAGTACTGCAGGAAAGCAGAGGAACCATGTGGCCCTTTAACACATGATTCAAGACAAGTTGAATCAAACACATGCAGACGTTCAGTCAGCCTGTTAAAAGTATAACAGGAGGTTGAGGAAATGACGAAGAAGAGTGAGGGCCTCTCACAACTTTGGGATCAATAGGTCCTTGATTTTGTCAGAAGCTGACAAAGGTTGTCTGTTGTTTTTACTATGGAAATGACAGCTCTCACTGGCAGATTTTACCAGACCTAGATGTCTGTGTACTCATCCATTAAATGCCTCCTTATGGTTAAGCTCAGTGGTCTGAATATCCTCCTGATATCTAAGCCGTTACCCAGAGATTGGTGTCCTTAGAGGTCAAGTGAACAGATTAGTGATGGAGTGTCAGTCCTGAATTATTCAGCTAGTAATCAACCTAACCTGCATGTCTTCGGACTGTAATAATGTTTTTTTATTGAGTTAGTGTATCACAAGATAACAGTGGGACTGATACTGTGATTTTGCCAAAGCATACAAGCACTGGAACTAAAGAAGTTTACATTAACATCATTATTAGTAGCAGCATTTGTAGGAAGAGTAGTATGCATTATATTTGTTGTTAGAATATCAGAGCTTCCATGCTACCAGGGTTAGGGCTTATATACTGGGAACCTAATGTAGGTCTGTTTGGGTAAAGTGGTATATGGCATATTTGACACTGCATCACACAGGCCTGTGCACAGCACTTCAACTTGTCCCTCAGGTTTTCTGGCTGTGGAGATTCATCAGACAAAGTGAACCCAATCTGACTTCTCTGTAATGTCATTGTGACGAAGAGGGAAATTCTAGCAAGGACAAAATCCGTCATTCAAGTCCTTTATCCTGGAACCCTACGCAAACTGATACAGTGTGCAATGCAGACTTGCACTCCACAGGAACACACACGTACACAGGATGCATGGTACACCCAGCTCTTTCTCTTAATATTCTTTTCAATTAGTCTAATTATCACGGGCAGTTTGCCTTGTGTCGTAACTGCCTTTATCTTTTATCAGTAATGTGGCTATTTCCTTACAGTGCAATGGAAAGACTGTAATTATAATGTGTGGTACTACAGTAAAGTTGTACACAGTAGAGGTGGTATCATGCAAAAAAGTCAACCTATCACACAGGGTTTGAAATAAATACTGCATAGACATAAATAGATAAGTTCTAGGACCCTTCAGTAGCCAAATGCCTAATTATTGATGGAGCCTTTTTTATAAAGTATGGACTCAAATAAGACCAAACCAACATTAGTAGGTGCAGATCTATGCAAATTCAAACACAACCTCTTAACTTCAAGGTCAAAGGCCTAAATGTTTATTGGGCGTCTGTGTTTCCATGTCTCATCATCTTCATATATACTAATCAACTTTGTATGTTGTCTCTATAGAAAACATATTTTATCCCTACACTCAGCTCAGTGAAAATATTTCAACTATATTTTTTTCTCATTGAATCTTAAATATTTCAAGCCATATTATCATGGAAATTAAAATTAAACTCCTGGCACAAATAAATAAAAGAAGGGAGGGTTATAAAAAGAGGGAAGTAGAAGAGCTTAGAGATATTGAGTGAATATATAGATGCACGAGAGAGAGGCAGCGAAGGAATGGTGAGACGAGGTGAGAGGGTGACAAGGGATTTAAGAATTTAAGAGCGAGCGGGAAACTCGGTGGCGTCAGAGAGTTAAAGCTGATAAATGCACACAAACATACACAAGCAGACACAACCACACAAGCACCAAACTATATGGAGCAAAAAAGAACAGCTGCTATCAGCGGGAGCAAACTTGAGTCTCAGCAGCTCTCCTCAGTCTCCTTTTACACCCACAACCTGTTCAGTAATTATTTTAAAGCGTAGCAGCTATGCACACCGTTAATAAAAAATAAGCTCAACAAGAGGCTGGATGCATCAGTAAGGATTTGCCAACAATGTAATCATTCATTTTCTTAGCTATCACATAAGTGCAATACTATAAACAATAAAAATGCATTTTTGTAATGTTTCTCTAACTAGTCACATATTGCCACAGTAAATAAGTGGGGCTAAGGAGATAGTTTAGTAAATCTATTACTACTACCTGGGGTCTTTCAGCTCACACCTAAAACTGAAGTTGTGCAATTTATAGAAAAAGAAAGCAGTTTTTCATAATTTTGTGATAATGGTGCTGATGTCAGATGTCGGTAATTCAGCTGTGAAATAAGTCGGCTTCTACAAATTTAAATAACAGATTTAGGTCAGTTTTCAAAAAGTTTGTGCAAACTTAAAAACATTTTGAGGGCAGATCTTTCCTTGTTTCATAGCAAGAATTAAGCACATCATAGTTACTGACAGTTTATCCCTTCCATTAAACTCTGCATATCAAGAACAATACTGTGATCGTCTTTTATCCCAGTCCTCAAAGTAATTACCAGTCTGTATATCTAATGCTGGGGATGTGTATAATAAGGAAAATGGCAAGTACATTTGTCTTCAGAGCACAGAAAGTGTCTCTCTGAATAAAATGAAGTCATTCACACAACCTTATGATGTACGTACATACACACTTCACACTCTTCATGAGCTCAAAGATCCTTCACACTCCTTCACAAGGGCCAGATGATCAGACTGTGGGAATTTATTAAATGTATGAAACTAGCGAGGGAAATAAAGGACTGGACATCAATTCAACTTCCATGAATAAATAGAAATATAGTAGCACAGGAAGACATTTTCTGTCTGTTTAACTTAAAAATCCTGATTATGTCACTGATCTATGATTAGTATAAGGCTCTGGTGTGATGTTCTATTCTTATTGTAGCAGCATTAGTATCATTTAGCACCTCCCTCTGCTGGTGTATGTTGTACCTACACATTTTATTTCAGGCTGGCAGTAAAAAAAAAAAAAAAAAAAAAAGCAATACACACACAATTGTATGCACACTAAGCAGGGACACCGTGCAGGGCGGTCGCTGTCATTTTCAGTAACTACTCCTGCACACAACCACACATGCAATGATTAATGTTGAGGTCAGGACAGTGATTAATGAGGGTCCTCTATGCATCTCTTGAGTTTTTGTCTCCAGGGATGGAAAGTTGATTAGTTCCTGTGTTTCCGTTCATTAGGGCCCTGCCAGCAGTAAACAGTTCATTTGGAAAAGACACAAATGACATTAGTGCTTAGTGTCATTTTGAAGAAGACAGATGATGTTTTACATAAAAGTTCATTTGGGAATAGATTAACACAATTTTCCATTTTTGCATTTAAAGCAAAGAAAAAAATAAATATTTTAAAACAAAGGCTGTTTACAGAGATCATTGGAGTGAATATTATAAAAGTGTTAAGTGACAGTAACTTGCAGGTTACCATTACCATTAGTGTAAAACCAACACACACAGGCTACTGCACAAATGCAGTGATGCACGTGCATTTTGTCTTGATTTAGCATTAGTGTTCCTGTCTGCTCTCATCAGCTGACAATAAATTATCAACGCATTCCTCACTACCCGTCATCTGGAGATTTTATTATTGTCCACATTGACTGGACACAGTTCACATCGCAACAAATTCTTGGAAAGCCTCATGCTCACACATTCACTGCACCAGCACAAACACCATCTCAACCTCACAAGCACGGCCGTGGATAACAGGGGCAAGGAAATATTGCTTCATTGTATTTAGCATGATGGAGGTAACGAAGCCTGCTTTGATACATGAGGCAGTCAGCACACCCACACATTAATATCATCACTCTCTGGGCCTTGTTAGACTTCAGCATTGCACTACTATCATACTGTTTCAGTTGCTTCTTTTCATCTTATGTTGTCAACATTATCATCATCCATCACATGGTCTCCAACATAATCAATTTCAAAATTGTCGTTTTTAAACACATATTATTATTGTTATATTTTCTCAACCTCACATTAGTCTTTATGCTTGTTGAACATATGATTAGCCTGAACAACTGTTGGATAGAGCATCAGTTTGGAAATGTTGATTTGAAAAACCATAAAGAAGATTTTTGTCATAAATATACTACCTCCTTTATTAATGAATAGATTTTTTGGTGGAATCAAGTTATAAACACATCACACCATTGTCTTCTTGCCTTATAAAGTTATTCATTAGCAAGCAGTTTACTTTTTGCACATCCAGTAGGTAAAACTGGCAAACTGGTCATTCATTTACTATGTTTCTGTCCACCTGGTAAATGTAAGTCAAATATTCACTGTTTTTGCTTTGTTTTGGTCTCCATCAACTTCTGAGGGAAGACTCAGTCTCTTTAGTTGCTAAATGTGTCACTATCTTCCCCAATTAGCTGCTTAATTTGTTGTCTGATCCTGGTCAGAGAGTAGATGCACAATGTGGCATTTATCGGTGCTGAAAGGGTTTGAAAAGGATGCTAAGATTAAACAGATAACAGACACATATGGTAAAAGAAAGTTTACAGTGTAAACATTTTATACAAATATGTGAATATGCAGGACATATGCTAAAGGATGTAATTTTACAGTCAAATGTGTTTGTAACTGATTTGCAACTAGAGTAACAGCAGAAAGGTATTAGAGGTCATTTTAATTCCTGAAATGACTGAAACAACAGCAGCTTGTTAAAATGTGCTTCAGCAGGACGTTGAAGGCAGCGTAGTAAAGTAAGTAAAACTTACTAAGATCATCCATTTTATTTTCTGAAATAGTAATGTTTCTAAAAATGTATCCTTCAGATGTTTAGTAGTCACTGACGTAACACTTTTCTTTCCTCATGGATATTGTTTAATAAACTCAATCCTATATAATATGAAAATAAGCACTTGGGCTTGACACACACACACAGTATAAATATAAATATTTTGTAAATAATATATATTGTTTATCATTTAAGACCAAATATGATGTTTGCAAAAGGTGAATAACAAGATGAGGAAACCTAATCAGCTGGATCAGTCGGCCAATAAATCAGTGGCACATCTGCCATCTACATTATGTACATTTTCAATTTTGTGGCTCAGATAACTTCTTAGTGCTACTAACCCTAACCCTAACCCTAACCCTAATTATCAATAGCAGTGGTTGCAGTTGTAGCAAGTGAGGCTGAAGTCCCAGTCGAGACTCCGCCACGTGGTTTGGTGTGAGGCCTTAGCATCTCCTCTGTGTTGTGCTCAGGTTTGACCAACAGAACGTAGCACTTGGGCAGGAAGATGCAGGCCAGCAGGCCGAAGCTAGAAGCCAGGATGGCAAAAATCTGGACAGCGACCATGAACTTCCCACGTGTGCTGAGGTAAGCCGGGACAAAAGAGATCCATACAATGAAGAAAACCAGCATGCCGAAGGTCATACACTTCCCCTCACTGGAAGATAAAAAAAAAAAACGTACATTATGCCCCTGAAATATACAGAAAGGGCTTTTCAAATTCAGTGGTGGATCAATTTTACATTGTCTATTCCGTACTTTATGGAATGATGTAGATACATACTACATTCAAAATAAATGAGCTATACATGCACCTACAAGGCAGAGGTTTTCTATAAGATGTTATTTCCTTTCCCCACTGGCTGTGGAGATATTAATATACAGTAACTTCTTCACTAATGGCTGAAACCTTTGTGTTTCCTACCTCCAGTTGTCCTCCAGTTTGCGTGCTATGAAGGCAAAGACGAAGGCCAGCAAAGCCAGCAGGATGTCATAGCCGAATATACAACAGATGAAGACCACAGAGCCTACATCACATTCGAGAATGATCTTTACATTCTGGGCAGAGGTGTTTTTGACTGGGTGTGGAGGGACAATGATGAGCCACACTGTGCATGCTATAGCCTGGGTAGAAGGGTGATAGTGCCAGTAATTTTACTATGTAATATCTGACTGTTACTATTAAAAGGGTCAGAGTTAGATTCAAATTTGTTTTTACAAAGTATTTACCTGTATCAATGTTCCCACAGCAGCTATCGCCCTCTGGTGGGCACAGGTGAGAATGTCAACATCAGGGTTAGCACTGGCACTGGTGTCGTTGTTATTGGTGCTGGTTACAATGACATCAGGATTGCCGCTGTTTGCTGCTGCTTCAGCTGCTGCTTTTGCAGCCTTGGCAGCTGCTTTGGCTTTGGCTCTGGCCGCTTTTAAAGCCTGAGCTCTCAGCATCAACACTGCTGCCTTACCTGAAGCAAAGAAAGATCTTTAAAAGTGTACAATGAATTAACCCTTGTACAAATATATACCTCTATTGACAGTGTACCTACCCATGATGGAGGAGAGGCAGAGAGCGAAACCCAGAGCCAGGGCTACATTGCTGGTCATACAGCTCCAGTCTTGAGGCTTTCCGAGGAAGACGATGGAGCAGAGGAAGGTCACCACCAGCGAGAAGAGAAGCGTGAAACTCAACAGAACATCATTGGCACTCACTAGAGGGGTGCCGATACGCACAACAAACAACGCCTGGATAAAGAAGAGCACAGACACTGAAACACTGCATTTGACGTTACAGACTATTTACAGACTTTCCACAATAAGAATCACAAGGTTTTCCCTGTGGGAATCTCACCCCGACAGCGATGGTGGCTAGAGCACCAAAGGCAGAGATGGCTATAAGGGTGATCCCCAGTGGCTCTTCAAAGGCCAGGAACTCAATGATTTTTGGTACACAGATGTCATGGGCATCATTGGACCAGTAGTCCCCACTGCACAGGATACATTCACGTGCATCTGTCAGAGAGTAAAGGGGAGGGCAGTAAGAGGCCAACAGCATTATCTAATGTGATGGGTGTCAGTGACTCCCACTGATTTTCTGTTGGTAGCGTGAACATCACAGGCAAATGCATGATTGTATTCATTCTGAATCAAACTTGAACCTTGATGGATTAAAACATCATTTATCAGCAAAAATAAGATGGCTCTGAACTGATTCTGATGGCTTTTGAAGCAGTCAAGCAGATCTTATTATCACCTGTCTAAAGTTATCAATAAATGAATTAAACAGATTCCAGTATATCGGTGCTACAGAAAATACAAATGTGTCTGAACAGTATGTTTTTGTCTTTAAAGGTTGAGTTTCAAAGTTGAGTACTGACTGGTGGTGTTGCTGATCTCTCCATCAGCACATGGGATACAGTCAAAGCAGCAGACCGGCTCTCCCTGACGGATCCCCTTCCTGGTGCCGGGCTGACAATTCTCACTGCACACTGACCGAGGAGGCTGCAAAGCAACACATGCACATGCACACACACACAGACACAGACACAGACACACACAGAAATCACAAAGTAAACTTGGACACATGTGTATTAATTATTCTGACACATCTTGATGAGTGTGTGATAAATTGTTGTCTTTGTCAACATGATACTGACCTCCAACAATTCACTGTTCCATATAATGGAATCATTCTTTAAGCTCATCCTGTTTTCAAGAGCTCCTGAGGCATTATATTGTCCCACAGTGATGTAGGAGAGCTCCCCGTTACTATTCAGCTGCCAGTTAATGATGTCATAATATCCCTCCACATCCCCTTCAGTAAAATAGACGTCTTCATTTGTGTTTGGCATTTTAAAACGTACATTCTTCATGTAGTACATGAGCTAAGGAAGAGAGAGGCGGAGCCAGATTAAGGTCATATACATGTAAACAAATGGTTGCACACACACATACACAGACACACATGTATGTTTATTTTTATTCCCCATCAAGACTTCTTTACATTGACTTACACTAATTTCCTGGACACTTACCCTAACCTTACCCATAACCATTCCGCCCATAATCATAATGCATAGCCTAACCTTAAATCTCAAAGTTATCACCTTAAAATTCTGGGGAAACAGGGAAACTGAGTTCCCACAATGCAGTACAGTACAGTAGGAACACAGTGGACATATGTGCACAAACACACAGAGTTACCTGCCATGGCTCAAAGTTTGTGATGTCAGCACAGGTGTTCCCAACAAACGGCCCCTTTCCGTTCACACAATACTCCAGGTTGTGCAAGGCGTGGGCCACAGCATACACGGCTTTGTACACACTGTAGGGAGACATCACTTTGTGTTGCAGACACTTGTTTGTGGTGCTTAAAGCAACAACAACACTAGCAATACCTATCAGAAACTACTTTCTATCACCTTGCATTGTGTGAATAATTCTCAATATCAGCTGCTGACACACATCACTCCAGTTTTTCAAATACAATTTTACACTTAGAGTGGGAGCTAAACGTTGAGAGGCAGATATCTCATAAGCACATATAATCAAAACTACTAACATGGTTGTGCATCAATAATAGCCTACCTGTAGTGTGACTTGTGAGAACTGACCTGTAAGTGATTCGTAACTGGGAAACATCAGAGTAGGTGTTATTGAGCTTTGCCAGAGGCTCTTTTCCTGTACAGAGCCCGGCAGGAACCCCCCTCACTGCCCCAGACATGGTGCCATTAACATCCTGAGCCATCTGTTTGGCCATTTCCAGAGCTCTGCCATAGTTCAGTGTGCAGTTAAACAACTGTGAAACAAAAGTATTGTCAAACAGTTTACATCTATTCAGCTTTTAATACTGTCATTGAAAGTTTTTAGTTAATTGTCATGGGGACCCGCCAGTCCAAACAGAATGTGGGGGTACCGGCTGCATTTTAATTTAAATCTGATTTATGTGGCTAATAAGTGTCGCCCTGATAAACTCACCGTTTCCCAGAATTCCTCAGTGAGCGGGTCAGTGTAGGGGTCGATGCTCAGGAGGTGCTCCTGAAGACCAGGGATGTTAGCCCTCTTCACGCCGAAGCCAATGGTACCTCCCAGCAATGAAGTCACCTGATGAAAACATGCACATTATCAGTCTCCATTTAAACTGTGAAACAGTTTTTATTCGGACTGGACAGAACCTCTGGAACGTCTGTAACTGTTTTAACACCAGTCAGTCAGTGTGTTTTCACCATCAACCATCACTCGACTGAGCACTCACTCCAGGCTGGTTGATCAGGGCAGAGGTGACCCAGGCCTCGCTGGCGATCCAGGTGCGGTTGGTCACATTGTGCTGGACCAGCTCGAGGATGAGAGGGCTAAGGTCTACATCTGATGAGAAGACCACAATGATTTTGGCTGTGGACTCCACCACTGTTTTAACAATGCGCTGGATGTCCGCGTAGGAAGCCACCTGAATATTATACAAAGGGTATACATTTTTTTCAACAGGAATGAAAACACAGAAACGACACTGTATTGATGTGTTTCAGACAACTGGTGAGGTAGTGACATACTGACTGGAAAGATGATGTGATTACCTTGGGCAGTGTCTCAGAGAAGGAGATGCAAACACCAGCTTCCTCCACCTGCTGCTTGAAGTCCTTGATGCCATATTTCCCATAATCATCATCAGCCGCTATGGTGCCCACCCAGGTCCAGCCAAAGCGCAGTACCAGCTGGGCCATGGCTGTAGACTGGTGCCTGTCATTGGGAATGGTCCTCTGGAAGGTGGGGAACTGGAACTTACTTTCCAGGGCAGAGCAAGTTGAACAATAGCTGACCTAAAGATGAGAGGATGAACGTGTTGCCTCATTTTGTTCATTTTCCTTGTCTTTAATGACTTTGATATCACTCACTACTGGCCTACCTGTGGGAAATGATAGAGACCCAGTATCCTAGCAGTGGCGATGGACAGATCAGAGCCCCCAGCACCCACTAGAGCAGCCAGAGGTGGCCCAGTCCCACAGCGGTAGTTGGGCACAGCCTCATCTTGGCCCGTCAGGTAAGTGAGTGTTCCCTCCACAGCTTTGGAGATGGTGAAGCAGGAATCGTAGATGACATAGCCAAGGTCAGTGTTGGGCAGTAGGTCTTTGTTTTTGTTAATTTCATTGATGGCAAACAGCATGGTCTGGGTCCAGCGGAATGTACGGAAATTAAACCTGAAGGATAATGGGAGACTGATGAACAAGCACTATACATTATATTTCTAAAGATCAGTCTTCTTTTACTGTTTTGTCTTTCACAGCCTCAACACCTTCTGCAAAACCGTGTCTTTAGAAAGAAAGAAAGCTGAGAATCATTTACTTAATGAAACCTCAGCCCACCTTCACTATCCGTGCAAAATGTGTATCCTTGATGATTCAATGTATGTTATTTTAGTCTTTTCATGTTGTTACCAAAATTAGCCACAAGAGGACAGTTCACAGTCTTGTTGATTACTGTTGCACACTGCACTGTGAAGCCTGCCTGAACAATAATATGGCTTCTGTAGCTAATTGGACCCAGGGGTGCTGCTCTGCTCTGTCTTGATTTCTGTACTAAAATCATGAGGTTAAGCAATTTCATAGGCTGCTCATGAGCAACACTTACATGAAAACTGGTTTTCATTTCAGCAAATATGAAATAATTTAGGTTTGCTGGGTTTATTATCTGTGATAAATTAAAATCATTCTAACAATGTAAAAGAGACTAAAACAACAGTCGTGAAGATTAATAGATGTACATGAACAGTTCATAAGTGGCTCAACTCACCCCTCACACCCAGAGGAAATGGGCACTCCTGAAGTGTTGCCACTGCTTGAAATAATCCTCTTGTGAACAGGAAACATCCCTCCAATAACAACCTTCTTCTTTTCTACATTTTTGTAGCCACTCAGGTTGAACTTGGCCTTCAGCTTGCACGTGGACTCTCCTGATAGATATCCATAAAAGCAGAAAAAGGTCCATAATCCCACCAAGAGACGATTGATTTCCATGCTTTGAGGATGCTGAAAAGATTCAGGAGAGCTCTGTCTGTGGTAGAAAGCAAAGTGTGACAGGTGTCTTATCTTCTCTCAAGGGAGATATTCTGCATGAGGTAACTTGAGAACAGAGTCATTCGTGCAAAAGTGAAGAGGAGGATGTTGAATTACAGTGAGAAGCTAAGGGCATAAAAATTAAAATTAAAATTAAAAGTGAAACAAGAAAGATTTTGTTTAGTGAATGTTAGTAAAGCATCATTTTCTCATTACTGCTGCATAATATTAAGGTGTTACAGTGGTGTTGCATCCCTCCAAAAGCCCACACTTGGACCCCCAAGCAGACATAAATACACTTCTGCATAAAATAAATTCAAAGAAACATCAAATAATTAAATCTGTGCTCCCGTAGTTTTCTGACTCTCAATCGTTCTGTAAATACCAATCGGTTCATTAGTCTGTGCATGGGTCAACTGCAGAAGACAAACTGCCACAGGCCAAGAGTTAATTGGCAGCTGCATGTGGTAACTTGTACAGTCTTTACACAACATGATGGCATGGCTACTGTTCCAAAATTGTATCTTGTCCCCTGGGTATGGGTCTGTGGTGTGTTGATGGGTGACTGAACTTGTCTGCACTTGTCTCTCAGTCAGTGGGGACAGACACACCTGAACCCCCCACCATGCAGAGGAACATCTGCAGGGTAACAAAGGCCAGCTGCCCATAAACAGGCTCTAAACGTCTTTCAACAGTATGGTTACTTACTGTAGTTTTACAAATATGACATCAAACTGTGCTAAATGGAAGTTTTCACCCAAAGCAGCAATCTAATAAAAAAGGAAGAGGTCGAGATATCTCGCTCGTACAGGGACTGATAATTGATTACTTTCAGTGTGTGAGAGAGCATGTGAGTGATTAAGCCCTTGTGACCTGTCTAAGGCACATGAGAGACATCTGACTAATACTGAGTTCTTCAGGAAATCAATTATGTATCGCAATTTACAGAAAGTCTCATTTCAAAGGCCAGCTCTGTACAGAGGCACATGGGGGAATGAAAGAAGGGCACTCTTGTCCAACACACCCCAGAAAGTTGTGTGTCTGCTCTACTCTAGATCTGCACAACATTTGAACTAAGTTGAGCAAACTGCATGTTTTCCACTCAGGTGAGGTATGCTACATGGATCCAGTTTTAAATTGTGAAATTAAAGTAGAAAAATTATCAGACCTGATTTAAAAATGTGATTTTTGGTGCAGCACAGTTGAGATTTGAAGTCATTCACCTACATCCATATTAAATAAAACATAAAACAGTGCATTTCTTCACATTCTGCATTTTGCAACCTTTCTATCATTTTGGGGTTTAAACATTTTGGTGTTCCACTTCATTAGCAAGATATCAGTTCAAAACAAAACAAAACTTGAGATGCCAGCTTTATGCTTCCAACTCTGCTTTTGAGACAAAATATGCTGAAATATGACTGAAAAAAAGATAAAACAAAAACACATGGTAATATCTTAGACATAAAGTATGAGTAGAGAGTAGAGTTAGAAGCACGTAAGAGTTTAATGACAGAAGTGAGAAGTTTCAACATGGAGATCTTTATTAAAGCTCAGGTTTCCATTGTACAAATGTCATCATAGTTGAAACTGCATGCAGTGGCTTGGTTTGAGGCACATTACTAAGGAGAATGAGCATCGTTGAACAAAAATGAGAAAAGTAAAACAGACATAAAATTGCATAACTTAATCTTATCAATATTGCAATTAAATCCAACTAAAAAATTATATGTTTGTCATTATCAAGCTGTTGCTTTCTATGGAGATGTAGAACATTGTAACATAAAATACGCACATATAAAAGGCAGAACAGAGGGAGAAACACTGGTAGCAGTTAAGACAAGTTAGGAAAACCATTCATTTTGCATTAGGAGTATTTTGCCACTAAATGTTAGGGATATAACGGAGGATGAGAGGCACAAAGACAAATTCTGGAGGCAAGAGAAGAACCACATCCGAATGAAATGTTTCTAATGAGATACAATACACTTTTTAAAACTCAGTTAAACCTGAGCACTGTATTCAGTGACGTCTGAATAACAAGACTGAAGACTAGAGGTTATGATGTGCTGAATGTGTAGAGAAGTGAAACGAAGCAGTAATGTCTTTCTGAAACAGTGAATTTCTGTTAGAGATGGCAACAGACAGTGATCTTGTCCTGAACTTTGACACTACAGAGCGACACACTCAATAAGGAGAAGTTCCCACTGGATGTATGTTAATAAAGCCCCAATGCTTTATAAGTGGAAAAATAACAAAATGTGCAAAAGCTTTCCCCTGCACAACAAAACAGCAGCCAAATGATGAAGTGACAACAGCAATTTACACACCGTGATTATAAACTCTACTGTATAATTTTGTATTATTAGTCCTCTTGCCTGTTTATACTTCATAAAAAGCATACATATTGCAGCACGAGGAGAAACAGTGCTATATCCTCCTTTCTGGAAACAGAGTCCAGGGTCAGGTCATACCAAAGGTAGCAAAAACAAACAAACAAACAAACAAAAAAAAAAACAAAAAAAAAACAGAACAGGCACATAAAATTGCCTATCACATTGGCCTCCTGCTCAGCTGCACATCAGCCATCATACTGAAGCAAATCTTGGCCTGACTGCTGTCCACGATGGTTAGAGCAACAAGTCAGCAGATCTTGTCAACAAATGTAACTCAGATCGTCAGGAGCCCAAAATATATATATCACCACAGCATATTGTAGTTTTGGCAAAACAAAAAGCTTAAAAATTGGTGATTGGTCTCACTGGTTGTCTTTTCAGGTTTACTTCTGCACAGACAACCTTCATAGCACAGTATACAGGCAGAAAGTAAAAAATGAGAAATAGAGAGGATAGTCTTAGGCTGAGAACATTCTGACCTACAACAGTAAAATAAAAACATCTGACGAAGAAGGAAGGAAACACCTGCTGACAATTTTAAAACCCTCATTCTGCTGTTCGGTCTTTTTGTGACACTATTGTTTGCTTTCTTTTATATTTAGCTGATCCTGTAATGCAACCTCAGGCACAACATCAAGTCCACGTTCTGAACTTTCACAGCTTCTCACCACTTTCCTTTAATGGTTGACCTCAAAAAAGGAAGCAGCAATTTACCTTTTCTTCATAGAAAGGAAAATACATTGTTGTACATGGATCAAAAAAATGGCAATATATTATCAATAACCAACATTAATCAATTTCTATCGCCAAAAATATTAAGACCAGGAAGGAGTGGTGGGGAGAGCAGAGCGGTAGCACCTCTGCATGTGTGCCAGTCACAGTACGGTCTGCCTTCCAAGGGAATGTTGAAGAAAGCATTGGGTGAGAGGGGGAGGAGGAGGGGGGGGGGTGAGGGTGGGAAAAGGCTTGAAGGGAGGAAGGACAGAGTAGGGAGAGAGGAGTTCACCAGCCCTCTCTGATATCTGTTGAGTGTGTTTGTGCATTGCGTGAGTGTGTGTCTTAATATGGTGTGATGTGTTTTATTCCCACTCTGTTGTACCAGGTGGTTTGGAGGTCAGATCATACATGACTCTGGAGATGCCTGGGATCTTCTTGATCTCATTTACCATCTTCAGCACCACCTGATAAAAATAAAAAAGACAAATAATTCTTGAAATGCTGAACAAGTACAAAGAACAATTTACATAAATTAACCCATGACTGTAGGATTGCTGCAAAGCACAAAGAAACACTAAGACAGAGTTGAGAAATTGGATCACGGTATACCTCCTCTGGGATATGGTTGCCTGGCATGGCAGGGATGCCAGTCATGAAGTCACTGGTAATAAAGGTACGGACCACGACTGAGCGCCGGCAGGACGGCTGCTTTTGCAGAGGGTCCCGGTCAAAGTGCAGCGGGGTCAGGATTACTGGCATCTGGCTAATCTTACCAGAGTATCCTGAAAGAGATTAAAGTTCCAAATCTGATTTTTTTTTTTTTAAATTAATGCATCAGCTCTATCTATATGGGAAAACATGGCAGTCACAAAAAAAATATGAAAATTTCTCCCTGTATTTAGAAATATTTATGAAGTTAGGTTTGGTACTGTGACATATAGAACTTTGACTTAAATTGGCACCAACAGAAACCAGAGCAACAGTCAGGAGAGTATAGGCATATTTATTAAAGAAAAATCTTCTCACTAGACAGTACAGAAAATTGCTCAAATATTTGGCAAGTCTCTGGCAACATATGAGAGTACTTGTGTGGATGCAAGTATGCAAAAGTTTGGTTCTGTAAGTGGGTATATTTATGGCAGGCTTGGAGAAAGCAGAGATCAGCTTTTAGAAACTGTTAACTTGCCCTGTGGTTGGATCCTTGTTGTATTTACTTGGGTTGCTCACACACACTCACCAAACATAAACTCTCCCCTTTACACACACGCACTTACCAGACTCTCTAAGGATAGAGTGAGCTACGAAGTCAGCCTGTCTGAGTGTGCTCAGAACGCCTGTGGTCAGGAAGGTTGGGGTAATGTCTGTTGGTGGCTCCTTCACATGGGACCCAAATATATACACAACTCTGGACAAAGGAGAAACATGAATAGATGAACATGTATCAAATATATTATATTAATGAGAAGAGATGAAGAGTAAAGCAGTGGGCAAAGACGTGTGAAATACCTATTGATGTTATGGCACATGCGAGGGATGAGTCTGGCCAGGAACATGAGCGATTCCCAGTGTGGAGATTCTTTACTTGTAACCCCACATACGTAACTATAGGATCGACAATCACCCTGAGACAGACACCAAAAATTACTTTAATGTATTTTTAAGTATTTTTAACAAAACATCCTTATGATAAAGTCATTACATAGGAAAAAGAAAATAAACATGAAAACCTTAAGAAATGTCAGATTAGTGTATAGTTCAAGCAAAAAATGTTAGGAATGTGTGCCATTCCTAACATTTTTTGCTTTAATTTCCCTAAATAAGAGACGGCATTATTGTTTTTTTCTTCCTAAAATAAATTGCCCTCGCAGTGAAAGCTGCCTGTGTCTGTCTAACATTTCCTGTCTGCCCCACAGTTTGAGGTTTAGGCCAAATTTAAAACTCAAGCAAGAAGTAATAGGACACACCCTCCCACAGATGCATACAATCAGTATAGTCTGCGGTGTCTAGGTAAGGGCAGCAGACATGACCATCATCCTCTCCAGACAACACTCAAGGTTACTATGAACTTCTGTAATGTTTTGTTGCCATGTTTAACTGTTTCTACAGGGTACACCCTTCACAGGTCAGAGACGCATTACTCAACAAGGGGAAAAAAACAATAAAAACAAAAGTTGCTACAGATTTCTCCCTAGAATAGGAAAAGTAAAAGAAGTAAGAAAACTGAGAAGTGTTTTGTGTGTGGGTGTGTCTGGTGGTTAACCACTAAATTACAGTTAAAATAGAAGGAGACAAACAGGAATGCCACACTGTTTAAAGACCTAACTGCCCTTGAGGTATTTACTAGCAGTCTAAAGGATTCTCCACATACTGACAAGTCAGACACTCAACAAACAAACAAGCTGCATGGACAAAGCTTTAAAACAGAAACTTAATGTTTACTTGACCTTTTATGGGGGGAAAAAATGTCAGATGACTACATTTAGGCTCCACATCACTGTGTGGACGGTGAAAATGTGTAGATTTTAAATAGGTGTTTTTAGACGGTGTGCAGTTGCCATCCCCGACTCCACTGTTTTCATGGTAGGTGCCAGTGGCACAAAGAGATGGAGTGAAGCGGCCGCTCTTGTGAATACACACAGCTCTGTGCTGCTGCTGTCAGAGTTCACAATAGTTCAATGTTTTCAATTTTCTGCCACAGATGGCTGTGTGACCATGGCAACCACAAAGACTACAGAGAGGGAAACAATAACTTACAGCAGCATAATTTATACAGTGCAGCAACATCAGCTTCAAAGTCTGGTTACTTGCTCTGAGACAACAACGTTTATAATACTAGTTAGAAAAACCTGTTATAACCTTGTGTCATACTGTGCTGTGTCACTGTGTGATGAGATTAGGACTAGGTGGACAGCAGTAGTCTGGTGTAAAGCTTGGTGGGATCAGTACAAAAACCTCAAAATCCAAACTTGCTTACCTGGACGCCAACAGTTTTGATGGGCAGCAGGAAGGCATTGAGTGAATGAAGGCTGGTGATCTGCATGAGCTTCTCCTCCTCCTCATCTGATATGCAAGACTTGACTCTCTGCAGCAAGGCATGGGGCTGGAGGGGAGGCAGATTTTAAAGCAATATGTACAAGTGGAAAAGACCGATGTTTCTGATGTATATGGGCTATAAAGCCATTCCTTCAGTAGCAAAGTGGTAAAACGTGTGCTACGATACAAACTAGAAAGAAACTAACAACAAACTAGAAAACTCAGTTCTTTAGGCTGTTGGTTCAATATGGCCAAGCAAAGCAAAACGGCCTTCTCATTTGGTGTTTGAGCAAAGGTACTGGTATGGTTACTTGGCTACAGACAAACACTGCTGTTAACTTGGCAGTTTTATTGCTGGACTATTTGTTGACTTTATGACTAAGTTTTTATATATTTATGCTATACTGATTTAATGACTAAATATTTCATCAGTAGTTTGTGATGCTTAGTAGTGATATACTCTATAGTTTCTGATGGAGAGCAGCTGTGAAGAAAGAAACTTTCCAGAAAAACAGAAGGAGCATACTGTATCAGATGGGCTTATTCTGGCTATTGGTAGCAACTATATGAATGGGAATCAAGTTAGTCAACAAATGTTTAATAGCTCCACACATGTAGAACATAAGACAACCAGTCATTAAATTTTTTTAAACATATCTGTATCTATAGCGTTCCTACTTTTTTGACGCTTGCAGAGAAGTCTGTGATGATTTTCAGAATGTTGTTTGTTTCAGCAAAATCCTTACAGATGTAAGGTTCCTCAGCACAAATCACTCTGATAGATAAACCAGGACCTACAGCCAAAAAAAGAGAGGAGGAGCACTGAGAGGAGTGATGTGTTATAAATCAGGAATGTTTAGAGTCTTTCTGTTTAAATAAGCAACTGTGTACAAACGCTAAAGAGACAACAACACAGGAGATTATAGTAGTAGAGAGATCAAAAGCCAACATCACTGAGCATCATGCTAATGCAAATCCCTGCATAGTTTTGTCAGAGCAGTCACATCACAGGTGTGTATGTTAATGTACTTGCCAGGGAAGGGGTGTCGAGACACAATCTCTTCTGGTAGGCCCAGCTCTCTCCCCAGCGCTCTGACCTCATCTTTATGGAAATCCTTCAGTGGTTCGATTACTTTTCCCTGGACGATCACAAAAAAGTGGAATCAGCATTCCACCAGTGAGACAGTGAGCAACAGCCATAGATGTGCACAGTTTTGTATTTATTCAAAAGAGCTGAGCAAAACAGCGAAAACAACAAATAATATATGCGCACTAAACTGCAAATTATAAGGAATGTTAGTCACTCATAGGAGCCTCAGTTTGACTTTGAGTGTGGTAAAATACTGAGTGGAATATTAAGGACATATAGATCCACTTTTAATAGAAGGGGCTTCCTCATTTTCCATTGAAAGCAACACAGGATACAGAGGAATGGCACAGTTTGATTAGTACAACTGAAGTATCCAATTGTTTATCTGTTGTAGCTTGATACAGAAAGTTTTGGGGTCCCTTTATCTCTCAAAGTAGCAGTGCTATTAAGAGACACTGCTCACATTGTCTGTTCAAAATTATTGTTTTTATCTCATCACAGAAAGTTCAGAGTAGTTCTGGTTGAACACTAAGAAGACATGTTTTGTTAAGGCATGAAACTTAGCTGTTAGGATGACCTGTTGTGTTAGGATGACCTGTTGTGTTAGGATGACCTGTTGTGTTAGGATGACCTGTTGTGTACCTCTATGCATTTACAATTCTAAAGGCACAGTGGGTTTAACTATCTCCTGAATATCATGTATGTTCTCTGAAGCAGTGGAATGTATCAGAGAAATGAAAGACCTTCAATATGTGCAGGCATGTGCACAATACCTGATCTCTGAGTTTGCGGATGAGTTCAGTGTCATTGTGGTGAGTTTTGATGACCTCTGCCTTGCCGCTGGCCATATGAGAGGCACTCTCAATAAGATCAGGTCTCAAGGTACCCTGGGCCAAGAAAACCTCCTCTGGCTTCAAATTCATCTCTCCTATTACTTCATTTGCCACCTGCAAAGTAACACAGTTCAGAAAGTCAGATAAACTAACAAACTAACTAACAAATAAAGGGCAAATAATACAGCAAAGCATTGGTATTGGCAGAAATAAAATACTATAGTGCAAAAGCATAAATTAAACACTTTTCTTATAAGAATCATTTAAAAGCTAGTACTCACTTTGACAAATGTGTCTCCAATGATTTTCCTTTTCTCTTCTGGGTTGGTGGTCATGTTCAAGGTCTTACTGATGCGTTTCCGTGGTGTCCTGTCCTCCTCAGAGATGGGAAGAGTTGTTGTTCCGTTGTAAAATGTATGAGCTGCATTTACCACTGAAACGAGCAATGTTTTACAGGAGAAAAAAAGAATGGCACAAGACACAATGTGAGAAACATAAAAATTGTGACCTTCTTAAAGACAACATCTACCTAAACTGGCTTATTAATTCATTAGAGACTCCTACAATATCATCTACGCAGTAACTGTGTATAGCAAGAGCTTCATTCCTTCAATATGATATGACCCTATCTTTAAGTCATTCATTACGATCCCTACCTTTGAGTTTAATGCCCAACTTGGTGAGGGCCTCTTCCACACTCTGACTCTCTCTTTTTCTCATAAACCCATTGTCGATGTGAACCGCTATCACCT
Organism: Mastacembelus armatus; assembly: GCF_900324485.2. Lineage (NCBI taxonomy): Eukaryota > Metazoa > Chordata > Actinopteri > Synbranchiformes > Mastacembelidae > Mastacembelus > Mastacembelus armatus. The sequence goes on along the minus strand of NC_046645.1, from coordinate 4,390,894 downwards.
GGTCCTGGTTGAGAGCTTTGTTCAGGAGAGCTGTGCACACAGTGGAGTCAACCCCACCACTCAGGAGCACCTGAGATAACCATCAGAAACCAAGTAGATCCAGGTCAATTTTTAATCTTGTCAAACTAGGATCAAATCAGCCAGGTAAGAACAGCTGTCACCAGTGTAGCACAAAGCCAAATCTAAGGTATGTGTGAATTCTCTCATTTTATTAGTCATGTTATCTTTAACATCACAAGAGCGTTTGGTGTTCAATCTGTTGGCAGGCCTAAATATTAACACTTGACCCTGCTTTGCTTCTAATTAACTGACCAGCTCTTGGGAATCACACACCCAAAGTGTCACTGGCCAAAGGCTACGGTAAGAACAACCTACAACCTAAGAGAACAGTAACAAATAGTGAAGGCTGTAGCCCTGAACGTGATTGAAGAACAAGAAACAGTGGCTTCATGTACTCTATAGATCTAAATCCTCTCCTTTGAGCCTGTTTCCTACACTCCTTTATCCAACACTCCCCCGAGATGAAGCCCAGTTTGAAACCACTGAGGGAGTCGACTACGTCTTTCTAGACAGAACAGGGTTTAATTTGAGAGTTTAATTGGTTCTACTTAACTTCCCACCACTGCTGCTGCTGTCACCACTTCCTGGGCAGCTACCACACTTCACATTAGCGAAAAGCTTTAGAGATTCAGCCAAATGATCATGATCAAGTGAAAATACACTAAGAAACCATTACACTGTTTTTGTCTTTTTTAAAGTCATCTCTATGCAATAAAAAGGGTTTGGACACTAATCCCACACTCAGGAAAATGCAAACTTCACTTACCAGTACTTTAGATTTATCTACTTTTTCTTTGACCTCATTGATGCAGGCCTGCTGGCGGTTCTGCACAGTGAAGTTACTCGTGCATCCTGCAATCTCAAAGAGGAAGTTACGCAGCATATCCATGCCTCGCTCTGTCAGGTCGACTTCAGGGTGAAACTGGGTCCCATACAGCTTCTTCTGTTCATTGGCAATCCCTGATGGTGAATACACAGGATATGATAAGGGGATGCCTTTTTAAGAAAACCCTAAAGCTAAAGTAATAACAAACCAAAAGATTTTTTTCCTCAGAGGCTACATCAGATAAAACATACAGTCTGAGAAAAAACAAATACAGCTGTTTTCAGGGCATGGATATCAGTCTATAACCTAATCTGCAATTTAATTGTAGATTATACTAATCATGAAAATCTCTATCTCACACGCTGCTCACCTGCAATGATGTTCCCTGACTGAGCCACCACTTTAAAGCCATCAGCCACTTTATCCACACTGTCTCCATGGGTCAGCAAAACCATTTCCTCCTTCTGAAGGCCTCTGATAAGATAAACACACACACGTCAGAGGAAGATGTGTTCAAAAACGTAGCTGAATGTGTGCAGCTACTGTTTTCAGTGTGTGCATTTGAGTTAGTGTGAGAAGCAGACGCCTGCAGCCTTCTATTTTAGACTCTGCAGTGTTTGTGTAAAAAGCAGGGGAAATATGTGACTGCTGGAACGCTTCTGCAGTTTATATAGTAAATATGGCACAGGGACAAACCCACTTAGCAGCAGCTGTATTTTACATACTATCCACAGCACTTTGTACTCAGCTCTTTGGGAGATGGCACTGTAAGTTTGCTAGCTGAAGTGACTTTTTGAATTTGTGCTCACCTACTAGTGACAGCTACCACAAGGCAATACATAACCATGTAAAAATGTGTAGAGTAAAAATAAAAGAGAAATTTCTTACACAAATAATCTGGTGGGTTGGAGAATATTGTAACAATGTGGGCCTTCAGTCAGTGAGAGCAAATGGCTGCACAATGTCTTACACTCCATAAAACAGCTCACCAACAGCGTTCCACTGTGGCTTTACAATAGATATCGGATGTTCCATTGAAAAGCTTTGCATTGCTGTAGTAAATTGCAGTGTAGTAGATGCACCATACAGGCTGGCCACAAGAACACTATTGTCCTCTCTGCATTTACACACTGGAAAAAACTAGCCGAAGAGCCGATGCTGACCAATAAGGACGTTTTGCTCCACTGCCCAACACCCATACATTTCTCTACAATGTGTCTTCAAGAAAACAATCTGAACTATGGTTTATTTGGCCAGATATTTATAATATACTACCACACAAAAGACAAATTTTCATTTTGTCCAAATGAAAAACCATATTACCTGAATAGGGAACAAGTGTTGTCCAGTCCAATATTGAACACACCATCTTCCCTCACACTCTTTTTGTGTACAGTGCCACCAAAAACTTTATTCATCATCTGTAACACAAACAACGCACATAAAGGCAGAATTAATACTTGACCCAGGCTACATTTAGTGCAAGGCTACAACTGCATGCTATTTAGTGAAAGGTTCTAGAGAATGGATAGCTGCACATTTTAATATCCAGGCTATTTTGGAAAATTGAGCAATTAATGCTCTCATCTCCCTCAGCTAGTGTCAAAGTGCCCTTGAAGAAGGCGGTGAAGTCCCAGCTGGCCCAGTAGAGCTGCACAGCAGTCTGGTGTAGAGTGATAGTAGAGTAAATGATTGTAATGAAAAAGCTACCTTGAACAAAGGCGTTGTAGAAGAAGGATGGGTCTACCTAATCATTATAAGAGCCCCCCCTTGGTTTAATTTTGCTGTGTGTATGCATACATGTGCACAGTTACCTGCATCCCATAACAAATCCCAAGAACAGGCTTTCCCATAGTGAATATGGCAGGGTCAAACCAGGGAGCATCCTCTGCATACACAGAGGCTGGACCCCCTGATATAATGATTGCCCTAAGGAGTAAAAGAGAGTGAGAACAATTAAGTTATGACACAGTTAAAATACGTTTACATGGATAGAATAGTGTTATGATGTTTCTATGTGTAAAAAAAAAAAAAAAAGAAACAATTGGTTTTCGTTCTCACCTGTAGCCCTGTTCTCTGATAGCAAAGGCTGGGGTCTCTAAAGGAAGGATCTCGGAGCGTACACACAGCTCCCGCACCCGCCTGTCAATCACCTTGCCATACTGGGCCCCAGCATCCAAGATCGCCACTGCTCCCTCATAAGACCCATTCTGCTCTGCACTGCTGAACTCCAGCTGTGGACACACACAGTCATGTTTATAGTGCTAGCAGAGTTTGTACTGAGCTGAACAGACTAATAAGGACACAGAGAAAGTCTTGCACACTAGTGTGTATTTTAGTGAGGGGGACTGACTATCATACAAAAAATACAGACTTAACACTGGTCTCAGCATCTCAAGTGCAACACACTTCTTATAGATTTTCATGTGCTCCACCTCTGACTCAATTAGGCCTAACATAATTATAAACATGTGAGCTGCAATACAGTCACTTTTGTGAGTAGAATCACATGAAACTCACATGTTAGTCTGTGGTTATTATTAAATGCTGTTTAAACGGTATGCTCTCTATGGCTCTGACACAACGCCAGGATGGTTTTGCTGAAATATATCCGCAGATCAGAGGTTGGAAAACTAGTAACTGTTAATTCTGTGCAAGAACTAGGGGTAAGTCACATCTCTGACAGCTGATAAACGACAAAACTGGGTGGACAAGAAGAGAAACGCGATCCCACGTGGTTTCAATAAACAACTTGCGTTAGGCATCACCCACGATTTGTTACCTCGCTAAAGTAACATTTTAGAGTTTGACCGCTAAAACACAACCACAGCAGCTCTGGTAGTAAAATCATTAAGACAAATACGGGGCAATTTCACAGCAAACTTTACCAGAGCAGCTGGTTAACACATTAGTAGTTACTTCCCCCTGTTGTCAGACCGGTAACTCAAGTTGGCTCCAACTAGTTAGCATCGTGACGACGTTAGCAAAGCTGTCAGTTAACGCCAACTCAAAGTGCGTGACAGCAACCGAATGAAATAAACTAGTTTGCCACAAGCGCAATGTCACTTTCTAAAATCAACACCAGAGCTATCATAATGCAAGACTTAGGGTTAGCAGTGCTGTCATTACAAATACTGCCTGCCAGGCTAATGCTAGCTAGACTTAACCGTTCCAGCATGCTAGCTCACGAATAGTATAAACAGTAGTAATTAGCATTAGCCTGTTAGCAGCTGGCTAAGTTAGCGGGGCTATGCTAAAACCCACGCGGTGCTCGGAGGCAAAGGGTCTCGGGGTCGGCCACAAGAAGACTGCCACCACGTTTATTGGCGAAATATGTCAAAGGTTAGATTTGTGCTAAGCATCACCAAGACAGCTAATTAGCCGCTACGAGCAACACGTTAATGCAACACTGCAACAGGCATACACCAGCACAGTCGGTGCTCCTCAGCGGTAACGTTGATGCTCTCTAACTTTCCCCCCGACACACACACAGGCCGTGTTAAAACAGGAGAGGACTACACCGGCCACCGGGGTACTAACACGAAGTGACCCGGGCTGCCCGATACCGGAGCAGCGGATAGATCCAGCTGCACTGACCTTGCTGTCTCCGTTGCACAGAGCCATGGATGACTGCCGTGTTGAGGAATGAGCTCTCCCCTTCGCCTCGGTGTCCCCGGTCTGAGAGAGAGGGAGAGAGAGAGAGAGAGAGCTGCTGCTGCTGATTAGCTCCTGGCTCAGCACGCCGACTACTGTTACCAAAGCAGATTGGGTTGTTGGTTTGGAAATAGGATGTCTCTTCTGTAACAGACTAAAATAAATGTCTGTTTTCACATGGGTGGAGCGCAAAGTTAAACCTCCCAAAAAAAAAGAAGAAAAAAATGAAAGTGTGGAAGAGGGGCTCACAGGGCTGGGCTGACACAGCATAGTGGAATTTGACTGGACATGGTTAAATATGTGTAACTACTGCGTGATTATTTGGTTTTAAATTGTTTTGAGTTGAAGTTTGATAATGAGGTGGATCTCACAGGATTCGTTACTAATCCCAACTCATAATAGTTTTAGGTTTCAAATGCAAAATGAGAATATGCATCATTTTTAATTATTAATAGTGTATAGAAGTCTGTCCTGGCCCATTGTTCCTTTTTTCACAAAACAATACGGACAAATATTCGTTTCATAAAACAAAACTGTGGGTTAGAATAGGGGCACAGAGTAAAGCGGACAAGCTCTTGGAATAAGCTACGTTATTGTTACTATTATATGTTGGTATAAATATTTATTCTAAAACATTTTGTTCCAGCTCAATTGTGAGAAAATAAAACAAAAGACAAACAGATAGGTGTTGCCTGTTTTTGGCTTATCCACTGAAATATCTGGCAAATTATATTCTTAGCAGTACTTAATCCTTTGAATTCAGTATTAGCAATTATTATTTACAATTTTAACAGTGTTAACAGTGTCTTAATATAAATAATGTTTTTAAAGGAAGAATAATCATACCCTAGTGCATACCATACTCAGTCAAGTAGAAACCATTGGTTTGTGTGAGGAACTCCCTGTTCTTTCACACATGTATAGACTGTGTGTTCCAGCAGTGGATTGCATGGACTTGTCGTCCCATCAATTTTCATCAACATAAATAACAGCATGCCTCACCTTAATTCCCTCAGTGCTTGATAGCTTTCTTTGTTTGTTTATTCCCTGAAACATAAAGAAGATCACTATCACAGCAAAGAGGCAAATGACATTAAAACAAACAGAGACAGATATCCAATTCCACTTTCTGCTGTGCAGGTTTGTAGTATTTAAGAATCTTTAATCATATTTTTTTTTCAAACCTTGATAGTGTATGATTTGTCTGAGATAGATTAGATTAGATTAGATGAATATGTCACTGAAACGTAAGTTTAACACATTTTTCAAATCAGGCCTAGTCACACACAGGTTGAAACACACATAACTACTATGAATTGGAGCACAACTATGCAGTATTTTTAGGGACATAGCCATCATCAACATTATTCTACATGTGAATTTTGCTATACGTTAAATGTGAAAAATGGTCTTTATATGGGAACAATAAAAAAACTGGCTTGGAGGCTAAGAAAGTTATCTGGTTCTAAAGAATTGTTTCCGAAAGCTTTGGGAACCACTCGTCTTGGAGATCATAAGATCTTTTTCAGGAGTTGTTCACATGAGTCACATGGAAGAAAACACCAATTATACATGCCTGTGAAGGGATTTTGCAACATTTTTACACTTAGAAAAAGACAGAAGAAGCTCAGATAAGCAGATGTGATGAAATCAGCGCCATCCTGTGGAGAATGTAATGAATAACACTTTAAAACACAGGCAGTCATTATCATGGTACCCAAAAAATATTAATCTCTAGTCGGCGTGTATGTGTGTGGGAAAATCAGTTAAACTATAACCACGGTTGCAAGTCAGTGCACAGAGAATACAGTAAGCATAGCAGCAGTAGGTAGCAGTGGTGAAACAGACTGAACCATGAACACTGACTGATGTACTTATGGACTACAAAGTAATCATGATCTGCGGACTGTGCTGTTCACTCCTAGTTTCTGGTAATTTATTTAAGTATTATGTACAATGTATCTACAGGAAAAGTAATCAAGGCAGGTAATTAGTCTATATTGGTGTGTATTCACAAAAAAAAAAGTTAAATCTGTCGGAGTACCATGACTGAGATGTATAAATATTGACTTGTTGTTGGCCTTATTAAACATTTAAATTATTTTTTAAGCAAAAATAGAAAAAAGAAAAATAAATCATGATTTGCTAGTTTCCAAGTTTTGATGATAGTAAAACCAACATTTTTTTGACTGACATTTGAACATTTAAATGTTAACTTGCACTTCATGAAATAATTCTGAACAGTAGGCTAGCTACTATTTTTTTTTTCGACATTTTACAAACTGAAGTACCAATGAGTTACTGACAAAAAAAAAACATACCTGACATTTACCAGGTTTTAATCGCCTTATAACTGAAAGTCCAGTTTCAACCTTTAGATAACTACGTCTGCACACTGAGAATCTTCACTGTCACTCATTATGTCTAACTCAAATGTAATGTAACATGTGCGCCATGACGCTTTCCAAAAGACTGACTGATCCAGGAGAAGGTTTCAGCACAGTTTCTGTGCAAACATTGTTTTGGATCCATTATTTTCTCCCTGTATTTGATTTCACAGTGTTTTTATTTTAGGAATTATTTTTTATCCTCAGAGTTAAAAGTCAACAAGTCACAAATTACATTTTAGTGCATCACTGATCTGAATCCTGCTGATTATCTAGTATTTATTCATACCATATAGTACACTAGTGTGTACTTGCTCCGAAGCGGAACAGTTTTCACTTTTGTTTTGACACGTCAGCTGTAGGTGGCGGATACATTTAGATGTTGCACATGCTACGCTTCCTTCTTCTGTGTTGATGTTCGCCGATGTCACCTGTTTTAAGTCCAAGGGTAGTTGCTTTCTTGTCTTACTGTCTCTGTTCAAAGGCAATAATTCACTAAGAGTCTGTCTTCATTTCCTGCTATGTCGCTCAGTGGTTCGTTTCTTGATTTAGCATGCTGTCATCATCACCAGGTATGCGTGGATCTGCTGCTCGTGTAATTTCACTTGACTTTAGTCTGCATATCATTTAGACGTGTTTGGTTTTTACCGAAATTGTTTGTCCAATACCGTAATACCTGGTAAATTGAGGTAACATCTTCTAATCTAATTTAGCACGCGCATTCATGGATCTGATTTGTGATGATTTAATCAATGAATTCATTATTTACTGCTTTGTGTCAGTGTGGGTACAATACATTTGTTTATAATTCATTTTACACAGTCTGGCTCTTTTACTTTGTAGTACGCGAACCAGAAAGTTAATTAAATTCTCGGCCCTTGTTTTTCATTCATTACATGTCCAGAGTCCATGTCAACCTTGACCATCTTCACTTTTCACCCCAATAATGATTGATTGCTATCATTTCTGATTTCTTTACACTGTTTTCACAAATTCAGCCAAAATGATTTTTAATGTCGATGAATCTAAATGACCGAAAATATTCCTAGTAGTTTCAGAGGCTTTGAGTTGATTAGCAGTTTGTTATCTGTCGTCTTTTTTGCAGATTTGCTGAGGGCACAGCAGCTTTGATGCCTGTTGCTTCAACATGGAGCCCTCAGATATGATCACATACAAGAACGGGAGGCAGAGGAAGCCAGCAGGTGCCACCCTCCCACCTGAAAACATGGAGAGAGGAGAGATGAGTTCCTCTGAGCGAGACACAGAAGAGGAGGGAGAGGGTCTTATTAGAGGATCGGACTCGGAGGATAGGAGACACAGAGTCCGGCCCGGGATACGTGGAGAGTTGGGGAATGTGTTACTACTTCTTTTTCTCTATGTGCTGCAAGGGATTCCTCTGGGACTGGCTGGGAGCATTCCTCTGATCTTACAGAGTAAGAGTGTCAGCTACAAAGACCAGGCCTTTTTCAGCTTTGTCTTTTGGCCGTTTAGTCTCAAGCTTCTCTGGGCGCCGCTGGTTGATGCGCTTTACTTCAGCAGGTTTGGTAGAAGGTAAGAAAGATTCATCGACACTGTTTATGTTCATGTTTTAGTGTGTGTAGATTTTCTTGCTTGTCCTTTCTTCTCTCTTGTATCTGTTTTTTCTGATCATTTCTCCCTTTCAAACTTTTCTTTGCAGAAAGTCTTGGCTGGTTCCAACACAGTACCTGCTGGGTCTCTTCATGCTCTATCTTTCTGTAACGGTCAATTCGCTACTACAGAGTGAAGAAGGACCGAATGTGGTAAAACTTACTGCAGTCTTCTTTATGCTCGCCTTCCTGGCAGCCACACAGGTAGGCTCTATTCAGATAGATGATACATCTACACTGATTTCTGTTGCATCGCCCTAATTGCTCTGATCTCTCTGTATCAAAGGACATAGCTGTGGATGGCTGGGCTCTGACCATGTTATCCAGAGAGAATGTGGGTTATGCATCTACATGCAACTCTGTTGGCCAGACAGCTGGCTACTTCCTGGGGAATGTGCTCTTTCTAGCTCTGGAGTCTGCTGAGTTCTGTAACAAGTACCTCAGAGTGGAGCCCAAGGACACAGGCATTGTTACCTTGCCAGGTATTTTCTGCCCCTGACCTATGAAGTGTAACTAGATGAATCATTTTTATTAGCATTTATAATGGAACACTAATTTGTTGATCACTTGAATAAAGCGTATTTTCTGATGTTTTCTATTCCTCTGCTGCAGACTTCTTGTTTTTTTGGGGGGTGGTGTTCCTAGTTTCCACAACACTGGTAGCCGTCTTTAAAAGGGAAAATGAACACAGCAAAGGAAAAAGGAGAGTCCAGGAGGAGACAGACGGCGTCATGGAAACTTACAAGTTGCTGTTCTCTATTGTCAAGATGCCCACTGTCCTCACCTTTTGTGTCCTGCTTCTGACGGCTAAAGTACTTGATCATTATTTGATTTACTATTGAAATAAAAAAGTGGCATCCTGGAATTTTTGTTGCTTAACATCAATATCTTTTATGAATTTGAAGTTTAGCTGCACGTCCTCCCTATGTGTTTCAGATTGGTTTCTCTGCAGCAGATGCAGTGACAGGTCTGAAGCTGGTGGAGGCTGGAGTTCCCAAAGAACAGCTGGCACTGTTGGCAGTGCCCATGGTGCCACTGCAGATTCTTTTACCAGTGATCATCAGTAAATATACAGCTGGGCCTAAACCTCTGGATGTCTTCTACAAGGCCTTCCCTTTTAGGTTGTAACACACACTCACGCATATATACATTCAGTAAACTAAAAGCTAAGTGTTATTATTGTGTGTTGTAGGTTGCTTATAGGTCTGGAGTATGCTCTGCTAGTCTGGTGGACCCCAAGTGTAAAACAAGGAGGAGGGTTCCCTGTTTACTACTATGCCATAGTGCTGCTTAGCTATGCAGTGCATCAGGTTTGGTATTTTTCTTATCACCTCCTTTTTCTCTTCATTTCTTTCTGCCAAACTCCTCCATAAAATGCTTTCAACTGGTCCAGAACACTGCAGCCAGAATCCTTGTTAAGGTTGGGAAATATGATCATGTCATCCCCATCATTGCACTGGATGACTATCTGCTCTGAGACGATTTTAACATCTTAAACGGTCTTTGCCCTTCCTATCACATTCCTCTACGTCAGCACTAACTCACACCTCACATAAGAACCAGTACTGGGATGGTCATTGTTACCTTGACAATTGTTCAGCTGTAAAACACGATTCCACTGTGTTTATACCAGGTGGCATTGTACAGTATGTACGTTGCCTGTATGGCATTCCATGCTAAAGTGAGTGACCCAGTCATCGGAGGGACATACATGACCCTGTTGAACACAGTCACTAACCTCGGAGGAAACTGGCCCTCCACTGTGGCGTTGTGGATGGTGGATCCACTGACCTCTAAGGAGTGCCAGGGGGCTGTCGGGCAGAGCTGTGGCTCTCCAGAAGAGGCAGGGGTAAGTGATAAAGGAGGAGGTAGAGGAAGACAATGTTTATGTTCTCATCTAGAACCTATACACTGATACTAACCTTCTTTTGTCCTGGTCCCCATCTCCAGTTGTGTGTTAAGGAGGGTGGCGCTTGTGTGACGACGCTGGACGGCTACTATGTGGAATCTGTTGTGTGTGTCGTGATTGGGTTAGCCTGGTGGATTTGGTTAGGGAAGAAAATGAGGCAGCTGCAAGAACAGAGCCCTGCTGCATGGAGATGCAGAGCTAATAAGTGATGATGCTCAATTCTACAGACTTTTGTTTGGCATCCTGGAACTCTGCATATGCTGCTCCAAAAACAGCTAAATGCTGGACATACTGTTTCCATTCTCATCCACCTGATAGACAGGTGCTGCTCTGTCTGTTAGGTTCTGAAAACAGTCACACTTTGTCATCCTCTCCATCGTCACCTTGAAGTGCATAAATCTGAGGAAATGTACCATTGGTATCTTCTGTGGAGGTAAAAATCCTTATCATTAGTCATGTTACTGTACAGTGTCCTCCTAAAACCTGAAAAAACTGTTTGTATAGGAACTATTGTAGAAAATTAGTTTTTTCATCTTTCAAACCGTATTCTGCTGCTTCAAATAGCTTAGCCAACCCAGAGCTGGGTCAAAGAGTAGTTTCTTACAATCCTCTGGGTTTGTTTTAATTTGAATGGATCAGCAGATGGTCATCATCCAAAGAAAAAATATTAGTCAAAAATAACTTTCACCAAACCAAATTGTCACCCTTTAACATTCAGAAATTAGTAAAGTTATTTAGTGAAGATATTTTCATCTATCTTTGTTTACCTTCCCAGTTTATTTATTTTTTTTATGCTAGAGGGAAAAGTAGGGAAAACAAGTTCATTTGCTGGGATCTTTACATGGACATACTTAGTATAGTGTCATTAATGGGGATGTTACTTTGGTGTTTAGGCCAAAGTAACAGGAGTACTTAAGTCATTTTCCCCCTATACAGATCATGGTGCCTTGCTTAGCTTATCAGTCTCTTGACTTTGAAGACTACTATGAGTAGTAGTTAAATAATGAATGCAGGGTATGTTGAGATGCAGTTACTAAACTGACAGTTATTGTGTAAAGCAGGTATTGGTAATGTACTATATTTTGATTTTTGAGTACACAAACATGGTTCCTTTTGTAAATTCTGTTTTTTATTTTGCATACTCCATGAAACTGAGTACACATTCCTAATGAAGAATTACATTTGCACAGTAATTTATGCATATCAAACTAATATCATCAAAAGTTATATGAAGCAAGTGTGATGTGTAAAATGTAACTTTTTTTTGTTGGTACATTGTTTTTCCAAACTGATTGATCAGTTTTATGCATTATATTAGTTATCAATAGGGCCTTGCTGCTAATTGATTTTTATTAAGTTGCAAGATGAAAACTCATAGCCAGAAAAAAAACCCTATTTCTGCACTTTTTCAACCAGATCATAGTAGAATTGTGCAGCATTTTCTGTAGTTTTATGGTTGTATTTAGACACATTATATAAGAAAGGCCAATATACTGTACACTAACTCTTAATGTGACATTTTATTATGAGGGTCCTTTCAGTAATACAGGCTGTCAGAATTTGTGGTGATGGCATATCCCACCTGAGTGGGACATAAACACCTAGCCATCAGCGAACTATAATAGGTTTATCCACTTGGCAGGCTGCCCCCAGAATCCTCATCTTGACAGATAATTTTGTCAACACTTCACATCCGGGAGCAGCAGTGAAGCCGATGACAGGCTTTATCTTTAAAGCATGCACTGGAAGTTCAATTGCTGTCAGATATAATTGTGGAGTACATAATCAGGGTTTTAAGACAAGCGTTTATCTCATTTTGCATTCCCGTTATTTCTTTTGCATACTTTCTGAACCACAGGAACAAGGTTAAACACTTTTCCATTACAACAGTAGCTCCTCTTTTTTTCATCTAGCAACCGATTCATCTGAATTACACAGAGGTTTCTCATACATTAAACTCACATTGTGAGCAGCCTCTTAAACATACAGGTTTTAACTTCATACATAGCTCCAACGTGATGTTTTTGGCCTTTCATGTTCATGGTGCCAGACCGTCAGAAGTTTATGCTGAGAGCCTTTTTGCCATTAACAGGATGTACACTGTGTGACTTTTCTTTTTAGGAACCTATGCGTTATTTTAGATTGGGCTTCACATCAATTACTTGAGTCTGTTTAGCTGGTGCTTATGTAGTGGTGAGTGTTTTCTACAGCTGAAATTACCAATGTTTTTATCTTCCACTGTTACCTCATAAATCTTTTAACTGATTTTAGTAATGCAAATTTTGTCTTTTTTTTTTTACTTTTCCCAAATGTTTAGAATGAGTTGAAATCCCCAACCACATAAAAGCAAAGGATAGCACAGGGTGACTGTATCGCAAGACATTCAAATATGTTAGCAGCAGTGTTCTATAATGTTAAAATGAACTTTGACATTCATAGGATGCAATATTGAGATTTGAAACAAATCCTGTATGTAAATTAGAAAAAAATATATATGCCCATGTAAAGTCTGGTTGTTTTTTGTGAAATTTTGAATACAGATGATTATGGACAAAAGAAACACAATGCACCCTGTGTGTATGTCTATATTATAATTTTCCTTGCTTTTTAAGAATTCTGCAATTTCTTTACTCAACAAGTGAGCACTGATGCAAGAGGCTGTATATGTCACCCCAGGTCTTTGGAGCAGTAAACCTATTGGTGCAGACAGTGTCCACAGTCTCCAATATGGATAAAACCCATAGAGAAATACGCCTGTAGAGCAAATAGCTGAAGTATGGATCCCACATCAAATAAGACTATCCACAAGTTATCCACAATGCCAATGCTGAAAGAATGTAATGATTAAACATGTTTTTTTCCCCTTAAATTTAGGCTCCGTTTCATGATTAATGATTAACACAGTTGATGCATTCATTTCATTTCATAAAACATAAGACATAAAGCTATATTCATCAATACTGGAACCTCTGTTTGTCCACAGCTCACAATGAGTTTTGTGATTTTTTTTTTTTCAATAATAAACCTAATTCACATTATTCAGAGCCAGGAAGCGTGTTTTCTCTAGGGAGACTTACTGTCAACATGTTTCCAATGAAAACAATTTCCTTACTGGCATTCATTCAAATAGCACAAAGCACTTTGGACGTCATATCCTACAATAGACAAAGTGTATTGCCTGCATTCTGCTTGCCTGCATTATCACCTTTGACTGCCAGATCACACAAAGCCTTTAAGCCCCTCCTAGAATTTCCAATCCTATTAGTCCAGGTCACAAAGGAGGGGAAGGGGGTCAGACAAAGGCCATGAGACCTGAAGTGACAGAAGTGGTGGCGAGACGGTGATTTTGTCTGTAGCTCTTAACTGTAGGATGCTGGAGTCCCAGAACCACACATAAACTCCAGGTTGTGACAGTGTAGTGTGTCTGTGTTTGGATGTGCAATTTTTGATTTTCACTGTCTGTAGTATCCATATTGTTTTGCTTTGTTTCTTAAAAAATATCAACAAAGGAAGAAAATAGTCAAATAAACTTTCCTAAACAGACGTAGTACGTCATAGGTTCATACGTAGATGTTCGGGCCGTTTGGCCACGATGGGATAGGCTTGCTGTTTCATCTGAGCCAGGTTAACTCCAGCAGGCTGACGAATAGGAAGAGGGGCTGAGGCTTCAGAGCTTGTTGTAACGTCCATCTGCTCTGGGGTGGACAGTTCCATGGCCTGGTCCTGAGGTGACTGGAGGACGCTTGGTCCTCTGCTGAGGGGGCTCCGAGACCAACAGTCCATCCCTGAAAACTTGACTGGGCTGAAAGGACATAAGAAATGTAGATTTGTGTTCATGTGTCTTTTTGCTCTTCACTTGACCAGTTTCACCCAGCAAAGGCCGACATACCTGAGAGGTGTTCTTGGGCTGCCCATGATCCGTCGCGGTGAGCGGATTTTTGGCTCAAACGAGAACCTTTCTTTTATGTTTTCCAGGACTGATGGTGCGACATAGGTGAAACCCTAAAGGAACACAGTAAAGATACCAAAGGTAAACACAGGTACACTTGGTGCACACTCAAACTCTAGGGGTGGGTTGTACAGAGAGCACAAGACAAAAAATCTGTTAGTGAGCTAGAAGCAGCAGGTGTGATCCAGGTGTGACTTTAAATTGGCCATATGTTGCTCCACATAACTTGCCTTCTTGTTTTGGACATTTCAGTACAACCTCCCTGTTGCTACTGGTTTGTGTTCATAAAAACCTAAACTTTTAAAGACAGAAGTTACCAGAAATGCTTGGTTGGCGCTCTCACTGAGGGTTGAGTCATCAGGGCTATCAATTGGTGTCTGACTCGTGAACTTTGAATCAAACTGACTCACATCTTCAGCAGATTGCTGCAAAAACACAAAGACAAACACAAGTGAGGAAGTGCAGTGGATATGTCTAACAATATGAGTAGGACAAGGTGTGAAACACGAGAAGACCTGCGTTAGTAACCGACACTAATTCAACCGGTTTCATCAAGGCATGTAACCAGAACTGCACTTCCCATGAAAAACTTGATCTTGAGCCACTCGAGTAGGATTATTTGTGAAGACAAAGAGGCGATGTCAACATTAAACATTCTCAAATGTCCCACCTTAAACTACAGGAAGTAGCATCCAACACTGAGTTCCCTGTAGTCTTCACCTCTGATACTCACCAGGAAAGGTTTGAAAGGAGGCTCCACTTTCCGAGCCAACAAATCTTCCCAGTTGATGTGTCGAAAGAAAGGATGAGCCTACGGATCATCAAATACAAACAGAAAGCCATGACACACAGCTTCTCAGTCTGGTAAAATTTAAACAGACTGCTTTTCATTCAGCCTTAGGGCACTGGAATTTCTTTATGTGATAAAAACAGTATTGTGCTTGTTAGTGCTCATTGTTGTATCATGTTCTCACCTGCACCTCCGTGGCATCTCCTGTTCCTGCTCCCAGCCGCGATGAGGCATTTCTCTTCAGCAACTGTGCAACCAGTAGTCATATGTTAAAACACTGCTAATACGACAACGCCACACTTAATTCACACTGAGTTTATTGTTAACCTTGTAATGGTTTCAAATTCTGGATTTTTCAGTTCCTAAAATAGGCATCACTTTTAACTCTGAGGCAGTCATTGTGAAAATTAACCCGCTTGGGCTTCTCTGTCAAGCCTCAAAGATCTGTCTTACCCGCTTTCATTTCCTCATTCGTTTAGTCAAAACCAAAGCCCATACTGGATTGCATGAATTTGCAGATGTTTAATTTTGGGAAAAAAACATTACCCCTGGCCATTCTTTATTAATGTTAGGACTGAGCCACTGTAGCAGAGTCAAATTTCTTGTGTGTCCAACATAAATAAATAAACCTGATTCTGATTTATCATGTAACAGACACACAGTCTCAAATATTCTCAACTCTCCTGCACTAACACATGTACTGCACTGTAGTAATCAGAGTGAATTAAATAAAAGCTTAAGAGTCAGGAAAATTCCAAGACATTATCATCCACTACAGAAATTCAAGTCTGGTAAATAATGCATGGATGGATTCTGTTGAATAAAACTTGAGGTTAACTTAAAGACGTATTTGTCAGGCTTTTACATTAATGCTGTGTTTTATAAAGATAAATGTTCACTGTCACGTTAATATTTCTATCTCTACTGGACTAAAATGATCCAGTGCCAGCTCTTCACTCCAAGTGAAGACACCTAAAGTTGACTGAACTAACTCTGATTAAATAGTCAGAAACCGAAAAACACAGTTTCCCATCTCAGGTTTAGTCAGGTCAACTGGAATAGGACCTTGAAGTAGAATAAGCTATGAAAGAGCCAATGCATACCTTTTTGAGGAGATCTCTAGCTTCTATTGTGAGGTAGGGAGGGAGGCTGAGCTTGCACTTCAAGATCTTGTCGATCGTCTTTTTGCGGTTTTCACCTGTGAACGGTGGCTATGATGAAAAGAGAGAGAATAAGGTTATTCCAATATTCCAAATTATGATTCATATTTTATGACAGCACATTAATAAGAGTGACAAAGAAAGAATGTCTGTCGTAAATTTTTAACTGACCGCTCCTGTGAGCATGTCGTACATCAGAGCGCCCAGACTCCACCAGTCCACTGCTCTATTGTGTCCACTTCTCATCAAGATCTCTGGGGCCCTATAATAATTTGAGTGCACATTTCTTACTAATGCATTCAAGTTAATCATCAAAGATCATGTGTGACAGGAGGAGAGTAAGTGTAAGTATGAGAAAATACATGAATGCAACTGGATGAAACAGCAACGGTCGGATTGAAAGCATGGGAAAGGAATTGATAAGAGCATGACTTACATGTACTCGATGGTACCACAGAAAGTGTGGGTGACGGTACCATCATGAATGGACTCTTTACACAGTCCAAAGTCTGTCAACTTTACATGGCCTGGAAGGAAAACATAATATAACTACAAACAATCATTTGTGGTGGATCTACACATCTGCATTTAAATAACCTCACAGGTAAAGAGAACTGATCGCTATATAGTGTGCCTGGTTAGATGTGAATATGGATCTATTTTAAGGCCAAATATAAACACAAACACACACACACACCTTGGCTGCTGAGCATGATGTTCTCAGGTTTCAGGTCTCTATAGATGATGCCCTTCTGGTGCAGGTGGCCCAGAGCCATGGAGATCTCTGCCAGGTAAAAACTATAGAGAAAAACAATGAGAAACCTTCACACAATACAATCAACATCATGTTTTATATACCTCATGCATTGCTTCAGAATATGAAGCAATGCATAATGTAAAAATATAATGTTGAACTATATTTCATTTCTGAATACTGCCTCAACCTTCACTACAGATGTACATTTAGTTCAAGCTACATAAAAGGAAAAATAAACGATGCTTACCAGGCTGTATCTTCCATGAAGATGCCCTCCCTCTCCAGCTGCATGAAAAGTTCTCCTCCTGCACAAATGAACACACAGTATACTGTTAACATGGGTGAAGTGTCAGCTCCAAAGGCTGGTTCTGTAGTTGACCTTCATTTGCAGTCTCTAATTGCTGTCAGTTGATGACGATTAAAGGAGGTCTATCTTATCTCACACTGTTCCTATCCCATTTGGGAATCTGAATTGGACCTGGATTATAATAAAGTTAGAGTGTAATCATACCAAAAAATGTCTACAGCAAAAATTAGACAGACATTTTTAGGCATCCTTTCCTGCGGAGTGGGTGTTTGTGTGTGCTGCTTGTACTGACCGCTCAGGTACTCCAGGATGAGGTACAGCTTTCCTCCTGTCTGAAAGGCGTAGATGAGATCAACAATAAAGGGATGCTTCACCTCCTCCAAGATATTCCTCTCTGCCTTGGTATGGGCTGTGTCCTTAGCATTGCGTACAATCATAGCCTGGTGCCCCCAACCCCAAAAAATTGACGACCATTAGTCAGAATACAGATGCGTCTCTCACCACATATCACACATCACATCGCGTCACACATCACTTTATGTTATGTCACATGACATCTTAAATAAATGTCAGCTTTATGACACTTGAGAAACATGAGGATTTTTTTTTTATTTCCTTTTTACTAAATACTCTACTAAATACTGGAGAAGACAGGAATCACTTCTTCGGTTGAGAAAGTTGATGCTGTCCTCTCAATTTAAATGGACTGCATATATGCGTAAGAAATATGGGCATTCCCCTACACTACAGGCCTGCACATAAATGCTTGCCACTTTGATGCTTAATGACTGAAACAACTGGATGAAATCTGGCAGGTCTTCCAATATGTCACTGGGGTCATTTTAGCCAATCAAGCAGAAGCAGTTTGACTGTGGAGTGGAATCTAATGGGCTGAGGCAGAGTGTTTTAAGTGCCAAGGCTGCAGCAACGCAGCACAGATGGCAATCTACTCGCAGTGAAACCTTACCCCACCACTGGCTTCAAGGACAGCCAGTATTTGCAGAAAGGAACACAGCAATGTTCATTTGTAGCAACAAGCATGCAATTAAGTTCTTAAGAGACTGACTGAGAACTGCTGTACATCAGGATTGTGTTTCGACTTTGATGAAAGAAAATAAGTACCTTTTTCAAAACTTTCATGGCAAATATTTTTCCTGATGCAGCACCAACAACTTTTCGAACTTGAAAAACCTGCACAGAAAGAAAAGTTATTTGCATGTTTAGAATAGTCACGTGAAAAGATGAATGAAATGAGTCAAAATAACCCAGTGCTTTATGTTACATGTACATTGAAATGAGAAGTCCCAAAGCCTTTCTGGGTACCACAAGTACCTTTCCATAACCACCTTTCCCCAGGACGCGCAGCAGCTCAAAGCACTCCGGTCTGATGTTCTCTGTCCCCTGATTGACATTGTCCTCTGATATCTCAATCTTCTCACAGTCATCCATATTGCTGCAGAGACATGTTCAAAGCCCAGCGTTCACACTTTGTCTTTACTAGCATGCAGCTCAAGCACAAAATCACACAGGGACACGAGCTCAGGCCGATATATTAAATACTTACAATTCAAACCCACTGCACTGGTCCATGATATCACTGATCTGAACCTAAAAAGGAAAAGTATAAAACAAACGTTCATCAGATGTGTTTTATTCTAATAAGAAACAGAGATGTCTGCAGTAGAGAAACCATGAGTGATAACACACAACACAGCATCAGGAATAACTGTCTGACCTAATGACCTCACACACACAAAGGAGCTGTGATGTGATTACTGACAAACAGGCTCTTGTCATCTAAAATTTTCCCAGCCTATAATAAAACACTATGTACACATCTTCAAGAAAATATGTGTATATGTGTGCAGATAATTACTGCACACTGTACCGTTTGCAGTCACTGCACTACTACAACCTGAGATGATGATGCACCATAAACTGGCACGTGCATGAAGACATACGTACGCATAATTTTAATTACACATAATTTATTATTGTTGCTATTTATATTATATAAAATGCATAATGTAGAGCTGCAGGAGTGTTGTGTTGCCGTTTTTTGTCCACGGTAATTCAGTTTAGCGTGAACAGAAACTGACACCAGCTTTCAGCCCACACAGTCGATCACAGTCTTGCCAAAATAAACTGTTGCACACGCAGCCACATTTATCACTGCAGCACCTTTGGCCAAGTAAGGCTTTGGTTGCACAACTCCAACATGACAGTGATGTTTTTGTCACGCAACAACACATGCATTTAATCATTTACGTTCCCAGCAAAATAAAAACACAGGGACTGACAGCGGTGTCAATAG
This sequence comes from Mastacembelus armatus, assembly GCF_900324485.2. Classification (NCBI taxonomy): domain Eukaryota; kingdom Metazoa; phylum Chordata; class Actinopteri; order Synbranchiformes; family Mastacembelidae; genus Mastacembelus; species Mastacembelus armatus. Next base: position 4,371,153 of record NC_046645.1, on the reverse strand, counting down.
CTTTGGCCGGTTAAGCGCTAGCATTAGCTTGTGCTATACCTGCTAAAATAAGGCCTGGCCTGCGGTGGCTAACAGCTAAAGGCTAACAGCTAACAGCTAGCTCCTGTGTAGCAAGAGTTTCTACCGTGACAACTAATAACGTTTAACATCTTCCACTCAAGTACCTCCTCATTCTCATCGTCGGAGACATTTTCCTCCGGCTGGTCCAAGTCAATATCAAACACTCCAGCCATGGCAGAGTGTCGCTCGGTTAGCTCCGTGACAGACCGCAAAAATAGTAGGCGTCCCCCACCTCATGGACAAACACAGACCGCCGCCATAACCGGCTACTACACTGAGCATGCGCATTGCACCTCTCCACAGAAGGGGCGGTGACCTGAGTGACGTCATGACGCTCAGACATGTTTTCCCTACAAATTAAATAAAAGAAGAAAAAGAAGTACTTCATTAATCCCCAAAGGGAAATTCAATTGTTACAGTATTTATTCTAATTAAAAGTTATTAAATTTAGTATTATTTAAATTATATAAATTAATAGTAATTAATAAAGTAATTAATAAAGTAATAAAGTAATTAACTTGTATGTAGAAAAGTAATAAAGTAATTATTTATTTTTTAGGGTTTGTGTGTGTGTATGTATGTGTGTGTGTGTGTGTGTGTGTGTGTGTGTGTTATTGTTTATATTGTGATATAATAAATAAATAAATAATATAAAAAATAAACAATAAATCAACCTCCTCAGAGATTCTCACTGTTCTACAGAACAAAACCTTACAATAACTTTCTCATAGTCTAATAGATGCATATTTCAATGGCGTGCAACAATGAGGTAAAATTAATAAAGCATAGGAACAAGAAAGTTAATGCATGTTGTGGCCAGTGATCCTTTCCAGACCGTCTGTGCAGTCTATGCAATTGGCAGTGTTTCATGGGTTGTAAATATTAAAATAGCACAACCATACACTGTATGCTTTAGAAATATTGTTTTTAAATAAAGTAAAATAACATACAAATAAGAAAAATATTAATATTTCACCAAAATGGCCCGCCAACAATGTAGCTACGCTATTAGATAAAACATTAAAAAAAAATACTTTTCTCAGTTATTAACAAGTGAAAATGATCTTATTTATTTTAGAAACATTAGTGTTTAATGTATTTTTAATGTAGCCAAGTATCCAAGTAATTCTATTATAAATAGAATTCAAATTTCCATTTTTTTATATTTTGGGTGGGATCTGTCCCCCCGGCCCCAATGGAAATTACGCTCTTGTATATGTTACCACGTATAAATAGAAGTTTTATTTTGAAAGTTTTGACTGTTTTGGCCGGAAATGTTGTTCCCACCGCTTGTGGCGGCAGCAGCACAGCCTCTAAACACACAGACAGATCCGAGGTAACATTTCTCCTCCTGGGTGAATTTACCGATGGATTTCATACTGGACTCTCTCATCCTCTGACTAGAGATCCTTCCAATGAAAGTCTTAGTTTGTGCACAATGTCTGTAGTGACAGTTCAGCTCGGTCAGTGCGGGAATCAGGTGGGTCAGGAGCTGTTCGACGTCCTCTGCAGTGACGAGGGGCACAGGACGACGTACAGGGCAGCCAGCTGTGAGCGCTTCTTCCACCAAAACACACATGGAGGTAAAGTGTTAATTCCCTTGATGTGGATTAAAATACATTTTGTGCGTGGATGCAGTATTCAGATCCTTTACACTGTAAAAATACGTCATTAAGAGTAATATGCTTAACAGAAGTACTGTACGTATCATCAGCAAAAATGCCCTCATGTAATTTGATATATTATACATTTTATCGTTATATTATTACTCATGTAGCTGCTCATTTGTCTTGAAGGCCTGTAAGATTAATGTTTATTGCCATTAATAAGTAAAGAGTATTTTCCTGATTGATCTGTTGTTTGTTTGTTTGACCTTTTTGTACAATCAATAATCTATATAAAAAATAAATTAAATTATGTAAACAGTTAAATAAGAAAAGAGGTTCCTGGTTTGAAACCCATCAGGGGCCTTTCTGTGTGGAGTTTGCATGTTCTCCCTGTGCTTGTGTGGGTTTTCTCCAGGTACTCTGGTTTCCTCCCACAGTCCAAAAACATGTATGTCAGGTTGATTGGTGACTCTAAATTGCCCATAGGAGTGAGTGTGAGTGTGTGAGGTTGTTTGTCTCTATGTGGCCCTGTGATGGACTGGGGACCTGTCCAGGGTGGACCCCTGCCTTTCACCCAAAGAGAGCTGGGATAGGCTCCAGCTGATCCCTGTGACCCTAAATAGGAATAAGCAGGTATAGATAATGGATGGATGGAGTAAAAAGCATGAAAACACACAGGTTAAGTACAAGTACCTCAAATTTGGCTTAAATGCAGTTGCAGCCTGAATTATACTCGAGGACACTTCAGTTAATGTACATAATTACATTCCTCTTGCTGTTGTTGATGTTGTTGTTGATGTTGATCAATGTTGTTGATTAATCAGTAGACAGAAATATAATTAACATACTTCTGATCATGAGGAATAGAATATCTTTGAGGCCAACTGGGAGACATCATCATGGGCTCTGAGAAACTTGTAATTTCCACGTCTTGTTTTTTTTTCTTCTTTCTTCTTTCTTTTTCTTCATTTTATAGACAGAGCGATTGAAAAAAATAACTAGTTAAATCAGTAAATAAAGTCATTGTTTGCAATTTAGTGTGTGCTATGTGTTTCTCTTTATTCACCAGATCTTCGGGCCAGGGCGGTGCTGATAGACATGGAGCCTAAAGTGATTAACCAGAGCATGACCAAGGCTGCGAAGTCTGGCAGGTGGAGATATGGAGACACCTCATACTTTAGCCAGAAGCAGGGATCTGGAAACAACTGGGCCAATGGGTGAGGTTTTATTGCTCATAATCCTCTTGTAACAGAAATACCTTTACAGCATTTTTAGTACTTTTCTTTTGGACTTAGTAGGGCTCATTTTTGATTATTATGGATATATGTGCAGATAAATTTCTCAGTCAGTTAATCCTTTGGTCTAAAGCATGTTAACAGTGTATTCTGCCTGAGCCCTAAAAGGGCTAACTTTCTACATTTTTACACTGACAACACAAAAACAAAAGAAAATGTTTTTCTATCTTTAGAAATAAATAAAACTGGAGCAGAAAGCTGATATTGTGCTTCATGTATATCACTAGGTATTGTGTCCATGGCCCCCGTCACAGAGAGGTGGTGGAGGAGCTGGTGAGGCGTGAGGTGGAGTGCTGTGACAGACTAGCTGGGCTCATGGCCATGATGAGTGTGGCAGGGGGAACAGGGTCCGGTGTCGGTACCTACGTTACTCAGTGTCTGCGAGACATCTATCCAAAGGCCTTCATCCTCAACCACCTCACCTGGCCGTACGGGACTGGAGAGGTATGGGGGCTGTGGCCAAGTCCTTATTCATTTACAGTCAATATAAATCTAAAAATATATAATATAAAAAAGACTAGCTTTAATGTTAGTATAGAGTAATGTGCTATTAAAATCTTTTTTTTCTTTCTTTGACCTGTCCTTTCAGGTTATTGTTCAGAACTATAACTCAGTGTTGACGCTGGCTCACCTGTACCAGCTCTCAGACGCCATCCTTGTCCATGAGAATGACACCGTTCACAGGATCTGCAGTCAGCTGCTCAACATCAAACACATCTCCTTCAGTGACGTCAACAGGGTGATCGCTCACCAGCTGGGCAGTGTGCTGCAGCCCGCACTCACTGCTGACTCCTATGGAGTCTACAGCAGAAACCCTCTGGGTTAGAGAGCCCAACACACACAGACAGACAGACACACGCACACACACACACAGGTTGAATTTCTGGAATATGACTGAATTAAGAGACATGTAGTTTACTAAGGAAAATCTTAGGAATGTTATAAACTCTTAGGAGGTTCCTTTGCAGGCATACATGTTTTTTGTTTTGATCCAGTTGCGGTTGAAACCAGATGGTAAAACTCATGAAAAAAAAAAACTCAGATCTCAGCTTTGTCTTTTATGTACACATGGCAGTCTAGTGAATGCCCTGTGCATTTGTAAAGTTACCCACATTCACACCTGGCAGCTCCACAGTACAAATAAACCATTTGTCCCACGCAAACATAATCCTGCTGATCTGTGGACTGAACCGCCCTTCTGGTCACAAACTTGCCACAGCCCCGTCATGACACTATTGTCATTTCTGTTATTGTAAAACAGTAAAATGTCCATATCATCTCTAAAAAAGAAAAGTGTCAAGACAAATGTCATCATCTTGACATCAAACCCTTGTGCTACTAATTCAGCCACATTATCAGAGAGAAAAAAGAGGAAATGCTTAAAATTACTGACATCCCAAGGTCAAACTTTTCTACATTCAACTATTGCGTTACTTGTACTTTATGTTGTCTTTACTAACAAGCCTGTCTTTAACCCTTGTGTTGAATATTTTTTCTCTCAGGTGAGATGGTGAGTGCTCTTGCATGTCACCCAGAGTACAAGCTGCTCAGTGTGTTTACTATCCCTCAGATGCCTAGTTCCTCCATAGCCTACAGCACGTTCAGCTGGCCAGGGCTGCTCAAACACCTACGACAGATGCTCATCTCTAACAGCAAGATGGAGGAAGGCAAGTTTAGTCGAAACCAGATCTGGGGCTTTTGCACTTCAGTTTCAGATAGCAGTATGATTCTTCAGCTAGTATATGGATTAGAAGTAGATTTGAAGTTTATCCACACGGTAACCTACATTTGAGGATCCTTGTTGTTTGTCCTGTGTCAGGTATAGACTGGCAGGTCCATCCACCTACCAGCTCTGAGAAAACCAGGAGTCTCACAGGTGCCAACTTCAACACCTCTGTGGCCAATCTGCTCATACTGAGAGGGAAAGATGTCTACAGTGCAGAGACAGGTCAGAGAAGAGTCATGAAGAAGATGATGTTTTTGAAAGACTGTACATATTTGAGTACAGACTGTTGTGATGCACATAACAGAAAATGGTTTACACTAGCATCAGCAGCTTTGCTATTTTAAAATTTAGCTCTTTAGTATGAGCAGAACAAGGGATGTGAACTATAAACCATCCACAGGTGGCTTTGAGGACCCAGCTCTGTACACCTCCTGGCTTTCATCAGCAGAAGCTTTCAACTTGTGGAAATCCCCAGTGCTGTTTAATAAGTACGAAAAATCTGCTACGCTGGTCAGTAACAGTCAGGCTCTGCTCAGACCTCTGGATAACATGGTTGGAAAAGCATGGAATATGTTTGCCTCCAGGTGAGTCAGTCCTGTTACTTTGAAAAATGCATAAACATTGTTTTCAGGGAAAGATTTGTCCAATAAATGTGAAGTCCATGCAGGGTAGTGCTCCATAGAAAGTATATATACATATTGTCTTTTTAACATTAAGTTGGATGAAGACGAGTTGATCTGTAAACCAGCATTTGGTTTTGGTTTTGTTTCTTGATTTAGTCTTTTATTTATGTTACTTCCCCATTTTGTTTTTCTATATTACAGGGCCTATATCCATCAGTACATCAAATTTGGGATCTCAGAGGAGGACTTTCTGGACAGCTTTACATCTCTTGAACAAGTTATCTCCAGCTATAGTCAAATGTGATTGAACTGGAAAGAACTAAGGAGCAGCCAGGCGGCGTTAGAGTATGTTTGTTACACTGGACGTTGTTTTGCATGACATCTGCTGTCGTGGCAGGTGATTATGCGATTTAAGGGGAAAACTAAACTTTACAGGAAGTGACTACCTTTAATGTAGGTATAGATGCGAACATGGAAGAAGTACTCAGATCTTGAAAGCTTATGCACATGATAATTTACACTCAAGGAAAAATTTTTTTTATGTACCTATGGGTGAATTTTGCACGTTTTAGTGCACGATGACTTCATGCAACTCCACCCAAAGCACCCCCCACCCCCAGTAATTTAATGTTAATGCATTGTAATGAGTCGACCATACTTTTTTTATGTAAATTAAAAATAACTACCAGAACTAAATAATGCATTGGAGTTAAAAGTGAAGTAAAAAGGGGCATCAGTTGACTTGTTTTTTGTAACTTTATTCATTTATTTTCCATCACAGTATTTCCAGGACAGGGGTAATTAGCATAAAATCAGTGTCACTAAAGACAGGTCGTATCCAAAAAAACCCCCAAAAAACAAAAAAACAAACAAAAAAAAAAAGAACCAGCTCGTGTAGACATGACTCGTGTACAATCAACTCAAGGCCCACAACTTCAGCCAGCCTACAGACTGTTGTTGCCGTGCTAATTTAACAGCCAACACCAGTCTGATAAGCTAGCTGATGGGGTGGAAAGGGGTGTTGAAGAGTACACTACTGCAAATACCAAAGGGGGAGTTGATTCACAATCTGGCATTGACCCAGAATTTAGCATGTTTTGGACGGAACAGATCAACACAGGCAGCATTTGGAAGACAGGATGGTGGTGAAATTGCAAAGCCTGAACCAGCACAGAAAAACGGATAGAACATCCAGATGAAGATCACTAGAAAGCAAATTCATCTGCAACTACTAAGGACATAATTCCACTCCTAAGATTTACTAAAAATATGTAAAATGTAGTACTGCCAAACTCTTCACTTACCTTAAAGATGATCATTTCTAAGGGAAAATTCTGCATTAGCCGTCATGATGGTTATAAAGTTCTTAAATATCACAAGATTATAATAGAGCTTCTCAGGATAAAAAAAAAAAAAAAAAAAAAAAGTTAGTTTCTTCCTACAAGAGAATATAAAAAAGACAGACTCAGACTTGAAAAGCAGTGCCATGATTTACATATTTTATATATGATCTGATCAAACCGTTAGCCTAAATGTACAGAGTAAAAATGGGACTACTTAGCTGAGAGTACAATGTCACTTTACAAATGATATCACCTTTTCTTTTGTGTTTTGGTTCAAGTTGACTCATGTCCACACAGACTATTAGAATAGAAATACATCTGCACATATTTTCAAAAAGATATTAAGATATTTACACAATGTGCAAACCATCAATACCACACTGTTAAGTTGATATTGCTTTTTTCTCCACCATTTAAAAATAACAGTTCCACAAACAAAATAAGACAAATTGGTCTTACTGTTTAACTGGACCAAAAACATGAGGAAAATTAAACCCTGAAAAGAAAGACCATCCATAGCAGTTATCTTGGCAGCACACTGTACAAACAAATAAGCTTCCATCAATACATAAATGTTACAAAATTAAATAAAAATCAAGTCTATAAGTCAATAACTATATTCAAGGGAAGTTGGGCCTTCCCAGCTTGCATAAGGCATAGCATGATGGGTGCTGCCGGTACGCAGCTGTCACCACCAAACCACTGCTTTACTTCTGAGGTCAATGAATGGGTTAATTTAAACGTTAAAGTAACATGTTAAGATCAACAGCATCAATCGCACTACACACACTTAGAGTGAGATGAGAAGGGGAACTACAAAACCTAAAGAAGGACAAACAGTAAACAGCACATACATCCTTAAAAGCACACACACTATCACACAGTGCCTTTTAATTTTTTTTTGGAGGCTTCAGCCTCTGAGAATGGATGAAGGTTAGGTTTATTGTTAAGTTGTGAGTGGCTGGGGCTGAGTGGAGAGCTCTCAGCAGCAGCAGAAACACAGTCACTGTGACGCTTTTGTACCACTTTGTCTCGCCATCACTTGGTTTTCTCCTCAGAGTGCTTCTGCTGCTGCAGCCTCTTAGCATAGCTCTGAGCCATGGAATTGACGATAGAGATGACAAAGTAGCAGACCATGACCAGCACCACCTTCTCAAACACCCATGACAGCCAGTTCTCATCCTGGAAATCCAAAATTGGGGTGGATGCACTATTAATTACCATCACACAAGCACAATGTAAAACAAATCCTGGCATCACAATAAAAAGAAAAAACTCTGCCTATTTGCAGAATTAATCCCAGACTGTGCTAAAACTAACCAGAAGAAGACAGATAAAACCAACTGCTTCATATTTACTGTGAATATATTAGCATCATTGGCTCCTAAGGCTTAAGGTTTTTTGAGTTAGTCTGGAAATAGGTTATCAATGACATAGTTTGTCCACCAGAGAGCAATGACAATTACTTGGTATATATCCTAATAATGAATTAAATATAATAACGTTCTTACTGCTGGTGCACTTCCTCCAGCATGGTGCAGCTTGTTCCTCTGTGCTTCCAGGTACTGCCTGAAGGGCTTCTGGAGTGCTGGTCCTACTTTAGGCACAGACCTGGCATCACATCCACACAACATGGCAAAGGAAAGAGACAAAGGCGAGAGGGAAGAACAACATTAAATCACTTACCCTTATAAACATCCTTCCAAAATTGTAGCCTTTTGACTTAGAATAATTATTCCCTATAAGAGGCTCAGAGAGCAGTTCATGAAGTCTTCTCTTTCCCTGAACACTACTGAAGGTCCTCAGTGAAACACCAGTCTACTGGCATCCTTGTTAACTGCTGCTGAAGGCCACATCCTACATGTGGGTCCTATGGTGGAGCTTCCACCTCCTCTGCTTGTCACTGTGTACAACAGCAGGCAGCAGAGAGGAATGAAACACAAAGTCCTCAGTCCTCCTTTTATAGTGCTTAGCTCTCTATAGGCGCCTCTGTCAGCCCCTTCAATCAGGAAATGAGTCGACATGACATGATGTCATCACCTTTACCACCACACTGCCTTCTGGGTGGAAAGACGTCTAATCAGGGCGTGCTTATGTCCATATTAGGTAGCGTGGATTAGCTCACCAGGGGGTTAATCATAATGAATACCATTTTATCAATTCATGCCACATACATGTAGAGTTTTACCATTTGGTAAGCAGCAGTAGCACAGTTTGGAGGAAATTTCTACATGATGCTAAACTTATCATTATCATGAAAAGAAAAATATACTGCAGGCTGCAGACATTCACACACCCTACCCACTGTATAAATTCAATTCCATCCCCAGTCAGGACATAAACATCTTGTCTAGACTTGACAAGACTAAGCAAACTCATGAGAGACAAAACTCAAGAGAGACAATACTCATGCGAGACAATTTACCCAGTCACTTTAAAAAAAAAGTGACTGGGTAAATGCTGATTAAAAATAAACAACCAGTTTTTACTGACTCATTCCTGTTATCTCCCAACTTACATGCAAACATGTATACACACACAGCAAATCCCCCAAAAACATCCTGTATCAGCAATGAAGCATCATTTGCACGCATCACAGCGAGTCACCAAGGGCTGCCTGAATTTCATGGGAAAGAACATTGAACCTTTTTGTTTTTATCGAGAAGAAAAGGACTGATTCAGGTCTAAACATGGTGCGGACGTTACCAACTACATGTAAGTGAACATTTGACAGCCAATACATCAGTTTAAAAAGAAAAAAAAAGCACAAATTATATTGTGTAGCCAATTCCACCACATAAATATTTTAATTAAAGCTAACATTTGGGGTGCTATCTAAAGCACCTATAAATTACTTAAAGATGACAGTCACAGAAAGATCGTGCCTCCCGCCTCGCTGGGCGAACGCTCAGTCACAGCTGAACATGCTGAGTCAGATCAACATGTTCGAATGGGACCTCACATGCCTGACCACCAATGCTGCAGAGATGGGTTTCATGTGGTGGGAAAGAAATACCTTTGTGTGGAAAAATGTAAAATGCGTGCACGTACACCGACGCAATGAAAGCATTTGTTCATACAGGATTCCCAATCAGTGGTCAAAATGCATCTGAAAATGTTTACAAATGCACTGAAAACCACAAGACCAGGGGAAAGACAATGGCTCCACAAAGTACCTGATTAATGCAGGCTTTCAAACACAAACACACACCACACACACACACACACTTACCCAATGAGTGACACCATTTGCTCCACTATATGCTTGCTGAAAGTGATGATAACGAATAGTTTCTGTAGGAAAATCAGAAAGAAATTGATAAGTTTTATAACCCAATAATTCACATTCAAAGGTATATGACAAAGCACACCTGAGAAAAATTTTTATGCATAAATAATTCATAGCTTTTCAAAGTGTCTTTAAGAAACACATGGCAGACACTGATATGCAGATACAAATTTTGATTCTTAATTTTAGCAGCACAACTGGAGGAACTTAAAGCCACATCTGTCAGTGTCTACAGACACACTAATTACTAAACTCAAACCTGGCAGTAAGCTACATTTTGGACTGCGAGGGGCTTTGTGTGGTTTGCAAAGCACCTAAGTGGTGGGATCGTGGGGGCAAAACCACAATATTCTTCTCCGGTCCTGAAACCGGTCAGATTTAAAAAGCATGACACATGGCCCCCTGGACAAAATCAGACAGGATGTGACACGTGATGTCCAAGGGGTTCAAAGTACAAGAAAGAAAATGGAAAAGAGAGAAAAAGTCCCCCCTACAGCCTCTTACTGTCTGCTTAATTTCCTTCTCTCAGATCTTATGTCTTAAGTCCACTCTACATCCGCCATAACCCTGCTGCCCGACAGGCCCCTTTATCTCAAAGGTCTCATAGTGAGATCACTGGTCGTACCACCAAGAGATGGATATTTTGTTAAGATACTCAGGAACTCACACACACTCAGAGACAGTTTCCTCCAGTCTAGGCTTATATTAGTCACTGGTGCGGCAGACTCAACAATACACTTCGTAATTAACAGCTTTTTTTGATCTAGTAGCTTCTTTGAGATCTAAACTCTTTTTTACAGACTAATAAGCTTCTTCCATTTCATCCGGAGCTTGTTTATATGGTCTGGATTCATCCCAAAGCTCAAACCAGAATAAGGAATCTCCCAGTGCACAGAGCACAGTCAGAAAGAGTTAACCATAAGTGTACAATTAAGAGTTTCTCACAGTCACCAGCTCATGATCTAAGCGCTAGGTTTGATTTCTCCCACACATTCTGAGGTTGTGGGGATTGCTTAAAGGTAATTAGTCAGCACTGTGTACCTATTTTTTTAATATGAGTGGATTTTTCACATGCTTTAATACACCGTGGACAGAGAATAGTGACATGAAACAAAAGATGAGTAATGTTCAAAGCCAAGTTGCTGCTAAGTATGTGGTATGTGCCAGCATGGTTCATATTAAAAATGAAAGAACATAGTGTACTTTGAGGTGAACTGCTTCTCTGCAAGAGCTGAATAAACCTTTTAGCTTAACTACCAACCTGTATATGCATTTTGATGATGGCTTTCCCAATTAGAGTCGCTCCAAAGAAGGTCCAGAAAGGGACTAGGAAATGGCCGCAGGTTATTCCAGCAAGGTCGAAGAGAGGGTTTGGAATCTGAAAGACAAACACGAGACAATCTTCCTGATTCATAATCTTGACATAAATGACATAGATTTCCCTTATTACAGGTGTCAGTAACTTTTACTATGATGCAGATCTAAATTAGTTGCAACAAATATATAGCGAGAAATATAAAATGCTAATGTTTAATTGCACATCAAATACAGAGTGCTGCTTTACCCAAGGCATATTTCAACTTACTGAAGCACAAGCCAGGATCCCAAAGAATCCCACTTTCTGTACCATATGTTGAACTCCCAGTTTTGCTCTTGTCACAAAATCCTGCAAAAAACATTTGTAAAAACCATTTTAAACACAGCATTGCTGTCAGATATGGATGCATAGATTAGGATATGATTATATTTCTTATTTAAAAAAATCAAATAGTCAGTTAGGTACATTACACTCCTTTGCATCACAGATTTTACATAACACACAGATCTACCTGAACCCATAATTAGGCCTTTCTAAAATAACTACGATGTACTTCTTGCAGATGTGTGGCCCTTAACCAAACAGCAGTGCTGTCTGTAGTCCCTTATAAGAAACAAGAGCCTTGGTGAGAGTAGTGTGGTGAAGTACCAGCTATTTCTGAGCACTGTAACATTTTTGTTTGTTTTGGTGACTGGTGGCATTACAACAAAAAGCCATGTGGTACAAAAGTATCAGGGAACTTTAGATCCATCTCCATCCCTGTGGGAGTGTAATGTCTATGGTTATATGAAGATCATAGCAGATGCAGGAGAGAAAAAAAAGAAAAATAGCAACTCATCAATGTCAAGGTTAAAAGCACTTTAAATGTTAGGTTCAGTTTTGAGAAATAAAGTTCATATTTATTTTAAAATCCTATTTCATTTACTTTTGTATTTAGAAATTTGTGGTGCACATCTGTATTCAGAATTTAGATTTCCTCAGATAAATAAAGTCCTATATGACACAGCATCAAAATTTACAAGTGTTTATTCTTTGCACTGTGTAACCCAATATAGGCTAAGATCACTAAGAATAGTAATATTTTTTCAAATTTAGTGATTAGTGATAGTGTAATTACAAAAATCTCTCCATTTGGTTATATTGTAAACACCTTTCCCCTTTTTGGCTGCTGAAATTCTGTTGGCCTTACTCATTTTTTCTTGACTTGAGAATGACTACAGCAAAGCTTTTAGTTAACAATGGACATGTCCAAGTGATGTCTCTTCACATGTTTAGTGTGACATTCATTCCCATGGTTCAAGTGTCAGAACTTAACAAAAGTGCCTCTGACTCGCCAGTGACACTGCTGCTTAGAGAGCTTCACAACAAATGAACATGTAGGTACAACCTGAATACACTCTCATGATGAAAGACGCGATGTGAGGCTGCCCTCTCCTCAGTCTATTCAACTGTGAACCTGTGAAATGTGAATAAGTGACAGAAACAATGTACACAACTTCTCTGATTTCTGTTCTGTTGACTCAGCATCTGATCTCAGCAGTCTCCAGTCATGTGAACTTAGTTCCTGACAGAACTGTCTGTCATTCAAATTAAAGGCCGGTGAAACAAGGGAAGGAGGGAGGTGGGGAGGGCAGCAGAGAGAGCTAAGCCCGAGGGATGATTAAAGGGGGAGCTGTGCTCAGGGTGACTCACCCACAAACAGACAGATTTACTGGAAGCGTCAGGAGGGAGGTGCTTCACTTAAATCACATGGTACTTTAGGACCAATCACTTGAAAGTGGCTCTATGGTCAGTTGTGTATTATGAAGATGACACCAGATCAGATAAAGCTATATCACACTGAGTGGGTGGGCAAAGTGTAAACAGCTGAGCTAATATGAAACCAGCCTAAGGCATACATACTTCAAGATTCAAGTAGCTGCTGTGAGTTTTCAATGGTAGGTAGATGGTTGACTATGTTACCTAGGTTACCTTTAACACTAAATAAGACAAATTTGGGTTTTTTTTTTTTTTTTTTTAAACCAGTTTGCTTCATGTGTATTATGTGAAGATTCTTCAGTTTATTTAAGGGAAAAATGATCTTATATGTTCAAGTGTCACCATCCAACTTCTAATCAAATGAAAAACACAACTCAGAAAAATATTCTCTGTGTCTCGCCTGCAGACAAAAGAATTCATATTGGAAATGTGTATGTCAGCAGATATGAGTATATATATGTGTGTAGCACTGACCTGAGCCCCCTCAGTCTGCTCAAGCATCTCCTCAAACTCCTCATAGTCTTCATCATCTGGATCAGCTCCTGACTGACGCGCTGCTCTGGCCATGAAATATGGAGGCAGCTCTCCGATGGCAGTGCCTGCACCCTAGACACACACATTTAAAATAGTACTTTTATTTCCCACATTCAAACAGATACAACTATTGAGGTCACCAGCATCATTTTGGATTTGAGACATTCAGTTTGTTTCTGTAAAATAATGAAGTCATGGGCTGTGTATAAATCAAGGTTGGCTTTAGTGTCGAAATGATAAATAATAAAATCTTGAAACTATCCACTCATTCCTTTGCCATTTGCTGCTGGCACGGCCAAATATTCTTTCCATTCTTTAGTGTTGCTCACTGTACTGTCTCTTTATTCAAACTAATACTCACCCACATGCAGGCCTCTAGGCGGACCTTTGACATGATCGAAAAGATGGAGATGCTGCCTTCCACTGCTTCATCTTGGGGACAGACAATCTGATCTGGGTATGGAGGCTCTGGAAAGTCTGTAGAGCCACACTCATATGCTGCCAGGGTTACTGATGCTATGTGAGGACCCTAAGACAGGGATAGGAAAGATGGCCAGGATGAGCTGTGGCAAACACTGTAACTTGATGCAGCCAAGCAGTGGGAAACACAATTCAAAAATCACTCTCATATGGTCACAGGTAAAAAGATATTTTGCATTTAGCTATATATGTATTGTATTTCAACATCCTGAATATTCTTAGCAGCAAACAGAGACTTTTAACTAAATTTAACCTATGCTTGTATGGTTAAACACAACTCATGTGCTAACAGTCATCTGCCCACAAGTACAGACACACAGGAGCTCCAACAGGAGCTGAGTCAGTCTCTCTCTGACAGGCAGGTGATGCCGGGCCAGGTGGCTCTGGTTTGACCGACTCACCTGGCCCACCTGTAACTACATCACAGCTAAGCCATTATGCCCCTATAATGTGAAATGGGCAACACTGTCAGTAGATGGACAGAAGACAATTAGTTGTGTTGACTGCAACTGCTCCCCCACAGAAACTCTCCACCCCACTCTGAGCCTGGGCACACAGAACACAGTCTCTTTCAAACCAAACAGGACTCCACTTTTTTCATGACACAACAAGTCAGTGTTGGAAAGGCTAAGCTCTGTAACCAAAATCTGACAGTCAATACAGTGGCCCTGCAGTGAACTTCTTTGTTCACTCATGTTTTCGCAAGTGGATTTCATCATATACTTACAAGTCTACTTGGCAAAAACACTGTTACTGAACCTGTGAAGGCCCAAACTTCATGACAGTGCACAATAGGAAACTGTTAATGCAACAAACCACATGCTGAGATTTTCTCTGTTTTTACAGCCTTACCAGGAACAGGTCTAAATATGTAAAGGTTACTGGGAATGCGACACAACAGGAAGGGCCACTGGGTAATTAGCATCCCCTTAGCAGCATGAATGAGCTCAGTAAATTTCACGGCCATCTGCACAAACATTTTTACCCGTGGATGGTACAAGAAGAAAGTTATTGGCTGTGTTTCATGTATGTTATGGTTATTGTTAGGTCAGCTCCATCATCACCATAGGGGAAATAGGCTTTAAATAATTGATCTGATCATGGTCAAATCTATGAATAAAGGCAACAATCTCTCTCTTTCTTTAGTCTCAAGTTTAATAATATTCTGATAAAAATCAGGCAACTGGGTTACATGGCAATGACCACCAAAACATCATGATGAATCATAAGATCATACTGGTGAATGAAACCCCCTTTCCCAATAAGCACAGTGATCTCATTCTCTCTATGGGAGTATCTATTAATGCTTCAGGCTTGAGGTGACTGCAACACTGCTGGGTGAGTGTTGCATGAGTGTTGCCAACACTGCTGGTGCTACATGTGAGTTTTCCTTCAAAACTAACATAGGGAGTTTCCTGACTAAGTCTGACCACAACACTGAGTAGGCAGTAGTGATGGGAGCTGCTGTACTGTGTGAACATGAACTAAGCTTTAGTGAGCAAGGGACCAGGAAATAGTCTCCGTATGAGAAAAGGGCTTACATCATGGGGCTAACAATGTAAAGAAGGTGTTTACTTCTCTGTGGAAACGTTAAGAGAAGGTTGCTGTGGAGCTGATCACTATATGCAATGAGGATCACAAAAATTGAGCTATTACTCCATGTACCCACTTTTGTTTGGGAAACACCATTCTGACCAAAGTGGTATGCTGCTTCCTAAACACAACATCCTGAGTAAGCCTCAACTTAAATGGCCTTCTGGATAAGAAACATACAATTATGACATGGGACCTAAAATGGAAGCTGGAAGAAGCCGGAGGCTCCAGCATGAAGGATGCCAGAATATAAATGAGTGAAGAATTAGATCAATGATGCCTGCACTGGTGTGACAGACATTAATGCCATTGGGAAGATGTGGTGTAACAGAGAGGAAGTCAGAAAGGGTACATTAAGTGAGTTGAGCCAGGTTTTAGGTCACAAAATGGATTCTATTGGTGATCAAGTAAAGTTGTTTTAGGTATGTGTCACCACTGCAAAAAGTAAAAGCTGGTGATCATTAAAAACGAATGAGTGTGTGCACCCGGGGAGTTACTGGGACATTGTCTACTCAGAAAGACACCTCCCT
The DNA here is from genome assembly GCF_900324485.2 of Mastacembelus armatus. NCBI lineage: Eukaryota > Metazoa > Chordata > Actinopteri > Synbranchiformes > Mastacembelidae > Mastacembelus > Mastacembelus armatus. Next base: position 4,354,997 of record NC_046645.1, on the reverse strand, counting down.
CACACAGAAAAGGGAGATATGACGTCACACTCTCAGCAAATCTGCACACTAGTACTCCTACACCCACAATACAAGCCACCGCTAAGGTTTCAAAAACTACCTGGCAGTAGAATATAGTGAAACTACTCAAACCGACACTCTGAGTTCTAAACCCATAAAGGAAGGAATACATGACAATACTGAAAAACAAGAAAGTCACATCTTTTCCCATTATTTCATTATAATGGAAATGGCTGAGTCAGCCGGCCCACATCTGCACAAGTTCTACAGAACAGAAGCCACATCATCAGCCTAAAGTGAACTATTGTGCAGAATTTCTTCCCCTCTTTCATTTTGCTAAATTCTCCTTTTTAACCACAACCAACATAAATGACACATTTCTTTGTGACTCAGTCATACAGTCATTCTGTGACTGAACGTGATGGAAAAATGACACTTAGCTCAGCTTAGACACACGTCTGACAAAAAGGAAAGAGCATGAAGTAAAAGACAGCGAACGTGGAGTACAATGCCATCCTCTGGCAACCAACGGAACAGACACACAAACTTTGACGACACACACTAAAATAAGTACAATACTGCTGGGTATATCTAGAAGAAAACAGCTTGAGGCTAATTTACATATTTTTAAAAACAGCCTGTATTGTAGATAGACATAGAACATCCTGACAAATAATGAAGACAGCTGACCAGATCATGAGTGTTGCCAATTTCTTTTTATGCCCATTATCACTTAGGGACCTTTTGACTGTTGAGATAAGCACAACATGTGTGCTAACTGTCATTTCGCTAGAAATATGGAAATATAGACATACTAGTATCCTTATGACAAAAAGATATGTAGATAATTCAACCTGGATGTAGTTTAAGTAGAAACGTACACAAATTTATTGTGCCTGTTTTGTATATTGCTATTTTGTCTGCATTACATACATGTGCATCAACATATGCTCAAGTGGATGTAAACTTTTTATTTGAAAACAGTATTGTACACAACCTTACACTGTACAAAACATATTAGTTTTGTAGATTCCTCACTTGACCCTTTTTCTGTGTTGCTCAATTTAAAATGGACCTTTCCCTCAAGAGTGACATGGCTTTCTTCTGTTTGAGTATCTTATCACCATCGACACGCTTTCTTAATACAGTACAGCCTCACACTTTTTTCATAGTGGTGACAATTTAAACTGCATTTTCACATGTCGATTGTCTATTGTCCAGGCACACAAAGACATTTTGTGAGAACACATTTCCAGACTGTTAATGTTCTCTTACCAGATAAAGAAGGAAGGTGTGCAGGCCAGTCCCAAGACCTACTGAAGACAGGATCCCAAGGCCTACCCAGTAGGCACACCATAGGAATTTCTTCTCAAGGTACTGAACATACTACAGTGAAAGAAAACATACATCTTCAGTTTTATAAGTTATTTTCAAATATTCTTAACAGTCAGTAGTAATTTTGTTTAGTAAAATTGCATTATACTGATATTTATTACACTTTCAACTAAAGGACTATTTTAAATCTATTTCTAGTATTACAATTTCATATACTTTTATGTTTGTATGTTTCCATGTCATCTCTTGGTGTTTCCTAAACAGTAATGTGATATACCACTACACAGAAGAATTTGTCAACATAACCTTCAGCCATCTGACTCTGATCAAGGGTTACTTGACAACAGTGCAGACAGATTTAAAATGAAGCAACAGTGTTGATTATTAACATCCATAAAACTAATCAGTCAAGCCTTACTTGTTGGTGTGCTCCCTCAGTGGAGTATGCAATGTAGAAGAGAGAACCTAACACCAAAAATAAAAAGACTGTGCCACGTCGCTGCCAAAGCCTGAAGAGGGAGACATGAAAACAAAATTTTCATTATGAAAAACTAAAAAAACAAAAAAAAAAACAAAATAAAAGCTTTCTTATTTCTGTATAATTTCATTAACTTGTTAAATAAACTTTCAGATCATAGTATACACCAGCTTTAGCAATTGGTGTGCAGTACAGTTACAAGACAAATGGGAAAAAAAGTCACTAGCACATGTGAATACAAACACTGTGACCAAACGGATGCACCAGCGAAGGCACACTAGAAAAACCTGTTTTTAACTTCTTACTTAAAAGTCAACTCCTTTAGCTTGATGAGGGTTTCCAGGAGAAAGTAATGCAGTGTGGTGACAGGCTTCCTCCATAACACAAGAGATAGACGCTCCTCTTTAGCCTTCTGTCTCCTCTCTCTTATGGACGAGTCTGAAGAACAAACTGAACTGGAGTCACACTGACATATCGAAACACTTATAACTGCATCAATTATTGGATCCTGTTGAATAGGTGATGCCAAATACATGATACATATGCCATCAATGAGTCTGTGTCTGGTTTTGTTCTAGTTCCAGTGTAGGTCAAACTGTTTGGACCTTTAAAAACTGAAAGGAGCCTAGATGAACCAGCTTGAATGTTTTTATGACTTGAGGTGGTAATTATCATTCTGTGTCATCAGCAATTACACAATCTGAACCTTCAGAGATGGTGTCAGCGTCTCTGCTGTACATGGAAAAAGTTAAAGTTGACCCAAACTAACCTGGGGACTTGCCATTGAGTTTGTCTTTAGCTCTTGCACGTTTCTGAGGCTGTTCACAGCTGGCTCCATTTGCTGCCATGTCAGTCAGCGTTTAGCAGGTCAGGCAGTCTAGGACAAAAGAGACACAATGACAAGCTGACGTTTCCTTCCCTCCGTTGTTTCCCGTCCTATTGGTCTAAGAGAGACAATAACAGACACCGTGAGACTTGGACCATGAAATCCTAATCAGCGCTTCTTAAGCGATAAAATATCTGCTGTCATCAGCATGCCGGGTAACTGAACCTCCAACTAAAGTCGATTATGAAGAGAAATATTATATAAATCAGTCAGACTATGAGAGACTTTCTCACGACAACAACGCACGTATTTAGGAGGAATATCCGTCCTACTGTAGGTCAGTGTGTAATAAGATAGCATGGCAAATGGGTGCACTGTATCATCCACATGCTAGCCGGTTAGCAACATGCTAACAGCTAAGCCTGAGACGCTGGCAGTATCAACATCAAAATAAGGGTTGTTCATTCAGTAACGAGTCGCCTTACGTGTGGGGAAAGATATAAAACAGTTCCTTACCGCTGTGGGGTTACAATAATGACAAAACATAGTATATAACCACAGGAAAATTAAATGAAAATCGTACCTCTTTCCTGTTCTCTTCACCCGGAAACAAACACCGGACGTGTCAAAATAAAATTGTGTGGCGGTTCACCAGGAAAAACTTTTTTCAGTGGGGTTTTAGTAACTCATTAGGGTGAAACAGTCAGTTGTCTATACATGAAAGCGAGGTGCGGCGCAAATATTATATGTGTTTACCTTCAGATTCAATCCACGTGTTTCAACTCGCAAGTGGAATGCTTGTATTGTGAAACACTTGTGAAAACGTATTTCCGTAAGTTGTGTTTTGTGGTCCAATCGGAGGTTGCCAGATTTGCCAACAAAATGTGACAAACGACATCGATACAGTCTGTGCATCAATCACCACACAAATTATATACTTTGTTTTACCACCCAGGTCTCGAGATTTACAACTTGCTGTAAATTACTTATCCGCAGTCTTCCATATTACTATGAGAGGGAAACTGAATTGCAGGGGTAAATGGCTCATTTTCAGACTTTAATTTATTCGAGTCTTTTACGTCCAACAGAGCTTATGACTTTTCAACTATGAAAAACGCAAATATGCTTTTTGAGCTAGTAATTTTGCAAATTTAAAGGAAATTACATTCAGTGAACAACTTGAGCTACATATGCCACAGAAATTCCTCATACCCAGAGTGGTGCCCCATTGTTCATACAGCATATTTACCCTCTTGCATCAGTCAACATATTTTAACAAAGCACACCTGATGTTAAATAAAGCCTCTAAGAGTTAAATGTGTATAGGCTAAAATGTACATTTGAATAGGAACAATAATATATACACACAAGACAGAACAGCTGTTTTTTTAAATTTTATTATAACATTAAATGAAGCCTGTATGTAATTTTTAACACTTGCAGCACTTTTTCACAATGCAGATTTCTGATTCTAGATATTTATATTTACACCACCAGGTAATATCCACATTCCTTTTTTATTTTTTAATTAGCTAGTCTTTTCTGAACATAAAAATCTAATATTGATGAGAGGTCTTCATTCAGTGTTACTAAAATGGTATACATATTACAAAACATGTTTTATGTACCAACCTGGCAGCTGGATTTATACAGAAATCAAGATTTAACTAAAGTCAAATATTGACCAAGGAAATGCTTTGAGTTATTCATTTAAGCAACATGCACCAATTGTGTAGAGGTGCCCCAAAACAAATGTGCAATTCTTTTGTAGTAGTACAAAACAATGATGGTTAAAACAAAATTGAACACAAGGATTACAAAAAAAAAAACTATATCAAAGTGCCATGGTTTCCCTCTGTCTGCTGCATATAACAAGACTTGGTTCAGATAACCCACGCTGGAAAATAAATCAGTAAGCCAAACCAGTCTGTCATTAGCTGAAGGAGACATTGCAGCTTATAAGGTCGTGGGCAAAGTTACTAACACCGGTTTAGCAGATGGCTTGTTCTATTCCTGGAGAGTAACCTAAACCGGTAGTTGTATTGTAGTCTTTCCCCATTGCTGTGTCTGGTTTCACTCATCATAGTGAAGTGAAGACAGGAACTTATCCACATCCAAGTCATGGGGAAAGCAATCCATAAGTTTCTTCCTTTCCTGGAGATATAAACCAAAAGTCAGAATTACATGAAAAAAATACCTACTCTTACCTCTGCCACTTAATTTAATGGCATGGGTATTTATTCCTTGCCATCTAACTAAAAAGTACTGATAAAATCAATACTATCTGATGGACATAATAAAAACTCCACGTTTGTGGCCCGATGTGGCTGTGATGGTGCAACATAGTAAAACACACAAATCTTTGAAAAGAAACAACTCAATTGTTGTTAGTTCTTTATGAGTAGGGTAAAAGTAAAGGCCATATTGCTACCTAAGTTCTTCCATCCAATTTCTAAATTGCTTATCTTCTGCAGGGTGAGCACTGCTTAGTCAGTTTTGGAATATTACTGGAATGCTTAAAAGACAAAAAGAGAGCACATTAAGTCTTATAGTATTCTACCCTAACACTGCACTTACACTTGCAAGTCATCACCAGAGAGAGCTAAAACAATTCCTCAATTCGAAAGACAGATAATCTTCAACTACTCTGATTACTGATTGAGTGCACTTTTCCACAACCCCTGTTGCTGGACATAGCTTTACCCTGCTGTAAAGCTATGCTGCTTTCCTATACCATTTATCATATTAAGTTGAACATATTTAAAGTTTAAACAAAACAGGCACCTTGGCCTTTACAAAACTAACAAAAAATCTCCACTATTTGTTTGAGAAGACAAACATTTTCATAGTTTTCTTACTAACCATAATTTGTATTATACTCACTCTGTCTTTCTTTTTGCCAGGAGATCGTTTTGACTCTTTCTTTGCAGGTGGGCTGCCTGTGGGAGAAGACTGCTTGCGTTTCTTAGCGTTCTTTGAGCTTGTAGGTGACTTTTCTGCTACTCCCTCCTGACGCAAACTGTCCTTCAGTGGAGTGCCTGTCCTTGCAATGGCAGCACGTGAAAGTATCATGAGTGTGTGAGCTGCCATGTTAATACTGTTTTCACTGCCAGCTTCACTGGCAGGGCTGCAGTTGGGGACATCTTGAGCGTTTGGAGGCATTAGATGCTTTGGAGTCCCCTCTCCGTCTTTACACTTCTTCTGTTGGGAAGGGGTCCTCTGACAATCAGCAGACTCCTCTTGTGTCTGGCCAGCTCCAGCAGTCCGAGGAAGACTACATTCTGAACTGCATGCTCCAGGCCTCCTGACTGGGGTGGAAGGACAGTTGAGTCCCTGGATGTCCTGCAGCATCTCAGCTGCCTGTTTGACCAGAGAGCTGGTCTTTGACGGGGCTTTTGTAGCCATGCACTGGGTATTCGCTGAAGACTGTGTGACAGTTGGAGAACCAAAATCTCTTGATGCTATGGCTGAAAGCGTTGATTTAATTTCATTTTCCTTGTTAGCTGTCACATTTGGCATCTCTTGCGAGGTAGTCCTCTTATCTGCTCGCCCCTCACGTGATTTGGCAAGAGGTTTTTCTGTACTTTCTTTCCTGCTGCTCTCCTCTTTGTCATTATTACTTCCTGATTTCAGTGCAGAATCAGAGGACAATGGCCTAGAAGTATATGAATCCTGAGCTTTTACTTCATCATTTCTCTTATCATGAGCGGGTTTCCTGTTTACAAATTTTGACATGTCTCCAGATTCTGGTATTTTTGAAGTCTCAGTCTGTGAGATGTCAACCCTGCTAGCACTCGTGTTTTGAAACTCTCTGTTATGGATGTTATGGTCTTGTTTGCGAGAGTTCTTTTTAAGAGGATCTTTCTGGTGCTGTTGTGAAGAGATGGACTTTTCCACCTCCTTCACCAAACCTCCTCCAGTCTGAGGATCTGCTGAACATCTGACAATCTCCACCCTTCTCTTTGGTTTGTTGCCACCCAATATAGTAGGCTTTCTTCGATAAGCTGGCTGTGTATTGTCTTTTTCAGTTGGTTCGAAAGATTGTGACGTAGATGTATTCGCAGGTGGGGGTGTGGTGGTTCTTGTGGTTGTAGCAGTCTGTGGTTGAACCTCTGCAGAAGAGTCAAAAACTAAAATTCTCCTGTGATTAGAACCCTTCACTGCATCCTGCTGCCCTGTGTTTTCAGACAGCACAGGTGAAATCACCTTATCAACCTGTTTTTGTTCAGTGCCTGAAATTCATAAAATAAAGTCAGGGGTGTAAGGTAATGACATAAGAGCATTAAGTAGAGCAATACTAAGGACACTCTTTGGTAAAAGTTCTTTTTCAGCCATTAGAGCTTCAGGATATATACTTTATATACTTTCACTTACCAGTAGTTGTAGACTGACCGACTGCCACTGTAAGAGGTTTGGGCTTCACAGTTTCTGACTGTGGTACCAGTACTGGGTTTTGTATGGCAACAAGCTGCAATATAATGCAATATCACATTGTTGGTAAGTATTATTGATCTGGACAGCAGACAGTCGACAGCAAATTATCCCCCCTTTATAGAGTAAATCTCAAAATATTCTGATATAATGATAAATGAAAGTTATGTCAGAAAAATCATCAAGAATTGTCTTATTGTGTTAAAAATGTTAGAAAGTAAATACTGGACTGTACTGTACACTTTATTTCTAACTTAACTGCAGATAAAGTGATAGTACCTGATTGGACACCAACTGGACATTACCCACAGTATTCTGTCCCATAACAGAAACAGGAAGCATCATGGGCTTAACAGGTGAGGGGTAGATGACAGCTGACTCTGCGTGTAAAGAACACATTTTTTTTTTTTTTAAAAATACTGACAACCATTAAAGATAATAAATTGATGGGCTAAGTGGTAAAGTGCAAAGTGCCAGAGTGATTCATTGTTAAAACATTTTATGTCTCTTATGTCTCATCTCTTACCAGCGGAGTAGCCTTGAGAACAAGGTGGCGTGGTCACCCCATACTGGTTGGTGGGCAAAGGCTGTTCCTTTGAGACACCAGTAGGTAGCAGTACTTGTCTGCTTTGAGCGTCTGTGGTCGGGGGTTCAGTCACAAAGAAATAACTGGCTGTGGCTCCTTGTAGGGCAGGGTTAGTTGTGTCCAGAGGTAGTTGAATTATGTAACTTTGCTGGGCCTGAGATGTCCCTGTTAAAGGAGATGTGACTAATGCACCAGCTTTACTGCTGCTGAGAGGACTGGCATGTGCCTCAGAACTTTGCAAGCCACTAACCGCCTGTGCTACCTCATCTAAGGTGGTCTTTGGTGTACCAGGGACTCCGAAAGACTTAGCTGGAGAGGAAAGATAGATGGTGGGTATCTTGTCCCCAGAAATGCTGGAAATTGCCTGATTCAAGGCCACATCATTGGATGAATCCTCATCCTGGTTATCACTGATGATGATCTTCAAAGAAACTACATTACCGGAATCAGCTGCAGCCTTGTTTGCTGGGGCACCTGAGTTGGTGGTTGAAAGGTCAGGTGCTGCTGTCACTGGAGCACAGGAGGAGGACGCAGCTGAGGCAGGTGCAGGTGTAACAGTTGCGGAGGCAGAAGCGAATGGAGGCAAGCTAGGTGCTGCTGTGAAGGGTGCAGCAGTGTAAGCTGATGAGGCAGGTGCAGCTATAACTGAGGAATTACTAGAAGCCAATGTGGAGGGGGCAGATTCGAGTGTTACTGAGACAGTAGACACCGACTGAGAGTCTCCACCACTGCATGAAATTGATGTATGAGGTAGGACAGTAGATGGCACTGTGGTGTTGTTCATTTCAACTTGCAAAGGAGACAAAAAAGGAGGTTGATTAACTGAAGAGAATGTAGTAGCAGCTTGCTCTTTAGATTGTTCTGCTTGTTTACACTCCTGTTTTTTGTCCACAGTAGAGGCTGATGTCACTGCTGGAGCAGTAAATGCAGCAGAAACTCCTGATGAGGGAACTGCGGTTGGTTCACTGAGGGAAGTTGGGGTGGACGTGCTGTCCTTTGTGGGAAGCTCCTGAGCAGCAATAATGTCCATAGAAGGGGAAGGTGTATGCAGTTGTCCAATATCCATCTGTGTTACACCAACATGGTTACTGTTGTCTTTCCTGTTGACGTTCACTGGAGTGGTGGAGATACTTCGAGGTTCCTCATGTCTTACTAATAATTTAGCTGAACTATTTTCAATTCTGGATGCTCTGCCACTGGGCCCAAGAGCTGTTTTCTTTAACAAAATGGGAGCAGCAGATTTCCTGGTCTTACGATCTTGCCCAGCTCTTGTTTTCATTGTCTGCTGTGTTGTATCCGAAACATTAGCATCTCTGGGCATAGTGCCTGGAAAAGAAAATAGAAAGTTTAATGATTCAGTTGTTCCTGCTTTTAGCTTTTTTTAATTGTTAACATAATTGTAATGTGAACAACAACAGTTTTCTGCACATTGGTAGGGAAAAAACCCTAAATGGAGTCCAATATGTCTTCCAGGAAAGACTGTCTGAAAATGTGTGCAAATCTCCCCATAACTATCATCTTGACCTATGCAAGACAGAAGCAATAATCAAAGGGGACATCTGCATCTGTCACTGAATTGGAAAAATACCTGGATCATCAATCGGAAAGGGTCTAATTGTAGATGAGGGACCAGCTGTGTCACTCTCTTCTGGGCTACTGCTAACATCTCCATCCCCTGTTTCTCCATCAGCAAATCTGGTTTTATCTGCAAACACAAAACAAAAATGAAAAGACTTTCAGTTGTGCCTTATAATACAAAACTGATAAGAATTGTAATTAAGAAGTCCCACAAAAACAGAATAAGCATAGTAGGTCACAGTAGTTACTGTAATCAAAGAGGTCAAAGAGGGCCTGAAAAGCTGGGTCAGATTCAGTTTGCTCCAAAATGTCGTGGATGGCATCATCACTCATATGTATTTCCCCCTGTGTCAGAAGATTAATGTCATAAAAAAATAATAGTACAACACACAGGAAGATAAGGACAGCTTATTTAACATTTTTTGAGGGAAAAATTAATTATCTTGTTGTATGTTGTTACACTGAAGTTTGTATTGATAGTTCTTCCATACCTGTAAACCCAGGATTTCATCTATAGACTGCTCTGCCTCTACTGTACTTGACTTTGATGTCTGGGGTGTTGGCTCACTGATAGCAAAACAAAGAAAATATTAAAAACCATGTTATATCATGCTCATGTCACAAGTTTGTTACTGGTCAAATGATAAATTACCTATCATATCACCTTAATACACACACACTGAGATGATGCGGACGTCTGACTCAGCACTTACTTTGCAAGGATTTTGTTGATGTTTTCAGCAAGCTTCTCTTGTAATGATCTGTCCCCCAGTATCTTGTCACGTGCATTTTGTATCACAAGTTGCTGTGGAGATTGACATGCATGAATGTATAATTCAATAATCTGCAAAATATGAGTACTTTTAAAAGACCATGCTATTTGTGATTATCTCAGAATACAGATGATATAAAAAGATTCCCATTTCTGGGTGATGACACTTTCTTTTAATATTACTACCCCTGAACTTATGGCATGGAATTCACCATACTTAATCAAAAATGAAAACAGATTTACTTCAGGTATCCTTGTGTAATTCAGCCCTAATGTGCTAAACAAGGTATTTCAAGGGACGAGTGAAACCACTGTCTTTTGTCAAAATGTACTGATATTAAAGACCCAACACAAAGATCTGCTTACAGGGAAGTTCTCATCGACAACCTCTTCAGGTTGGGGTTCTGCATTGAGGCTACTGACAGCCGTAGTGGATCTGCCAGTGCCAGTGGACCCACCCAGAGCACCACTTCTTTTCCTGGGGGTGTCCCTAAAAGCAGCAGTAAAAATTATACAGTTGGCAGGCATTTCACAACAGTGGGCAGATAATAACTAATGTAGCAATAAATCATCATTACCATTTCCGTCGTCCAGGAGACAGTGGGCCTGGATTTAGCCGATTTTCTGAAATAACTATTTGTACAGGTGTATCCTCTGTAATGAACAAAACATTTCATAGCATTTTTGGCTATCAAAACATTCCTTCTAACAAATAACAGGGGCTTTAAAGTTTTGCTTTGGCATAATTTCTGCATGCAGTTTAGTTATATGTTTTATGATACTGACTGGGTGTATTTAGTAATCTGTTGCCATCATGGAGTTGCTGGTGCGTGCCACTGCCAGGAACTGGTCTGAGGGGCAGAGCAGTGTAGCTCACAGGAGTGGAGGTGCCGAGTATACTGGATGAGGTGTGTGCTGAGCTGATGACAGAGCTCGTTTCAGAAACTGAGGAGCAGACCATGCCGCCACCTGAAGCCACAGTCAGGACTCGCTGTCTTGCCATGTTTGCCACTCCAATGCGTGAACGTGCTGCAGTGGACAGAGTCGAGTTCACATAAAAGACCAAAGTAAACCTTGAGCTAAAAGAGAACTATGAACTTTGATTCATAAAATATTTCTGGTTACATGTTACATCAATTTAATTTTAAGAGATAGTGATGCTGATTATTTCCACACTTATAAACTCCACTACAAACAACATATTGACAATTTATTTCAGTTGGTTGGCACATATTAACTGATGTTAGAAATACCAACATTCAACACTTGATTTAACTACAAACTAGCAAGGTAATTACACTATGTTTCTGATAAAGAAAGCAGTTTTTCATGAGGTCAGGTTTTTTTTCCTGCAAATGCATAGAGCTGCACATAAATGCATCACTGCAGCAATTACCTGACACATTTATCTGCATTTTCATACAGACATTTGAAATATGGCCCTTTACTGCTGGTTGTCAAAAATGGCAAACAGTGCTACAGATGTTTATATAGTACTTATGTTCCTTTTGTCACTTATGGATTTTTGTAAATGTAAACTGAATACTAAATGAAAATGGGAAAAAAATAAATAAATAAATAACAGACTTACTTCTCTGACATGCTGAAATAGCAGGTGAATTCTGCATTGACCTAAGAAAAGGTATAGAATTTAACAGAATTGGTGATAAAGGTCTTTCGCAGAAAAAAAGCACTAAAATAGTTTTGTAGTGATTAGGTGATGAAATATAAAAATTGTTACTTGATCTGGTTGAGTGTAAAATCCAGCTTTTTCCACAAGGAGGTCATCACTACTGGTACCTCAAGACAAGACTCTATTGAAAAAAAATGTACATATTAACAACACAAACTGACAAAGGTCTACATGTACAACAAATTTGTTAAATGGACTAATAAGGACAATGTCAGACAGTTTACCTTTTGCTTTTACAGCCACGTACTCATTTAAAATAGTTGTTAGGCTCTTCCCAAAGACAGACTGCGTGGGGAGGGGAAAAACAATGAATCATAAACCAGACACCATCTGTACATTTTTGCACATGACAGCAGTCACAGCTTGTCCTGTCAGAGAAAAAGACACACTTACAAATACACAAGCAGGAATAGTCCCATCTCCTGTGGTGTGTTCAGCATACTCCTTTAGGTTTGGGCTCTCACGGATGAAAGCCTGGCTTGTTGCTGACAGCCCCTCTTCTTGGAGATACCCTGGAGAAGGTTATTCACCAAAACCCAATTAGACACAAACTACAAGAGAACAAAGCTGAAACCGCAAAAGCAAAGATTACCTTCAATATATTATTTATTTAGTGTTGACTGTTAAGAGCTAACGGCTACTGAAGGTTGTTTACGGTTTAGTGTCACTGTTTGCTAACGCGACAGCTAAAGCTTTGCTGCGTCTGAATAGACTTACCCAAAACGAGCCGAGCAACGTCGGAAGGCAGCAACATGACTGCCTGCTGTTGATATCAAAGGCGTAGTAGTGAAGATTTAGCTACATGTTTAGGCAAAAATCTCTCAGAAATCAGTTACAGGGCGTCAAATAAGAAAACAAACGTCGATGACATTATTGTGAGGGCGAACTGCTGCTTACTCAAAAGGCGGGGAACTCAAGCAATGACAACCCGGAAGCATCGAAATAATCCGTCGATTGGAATCTTGGTAGTTGTAGTCCAATCCAAAACGTCTAACTCCACTTTATACTACACGTTGCCGCATACATTTGCAGGACTGCGCTATGTGAAACATGAATTGTACATGATTCTTATTACAGAAATATCACAGCACACATAAAACAGTAAGTTTGTTTTAACATTGATGACAAAAAGTTAATGGACTCACTCAATACTAGCGGTGACCCGGGTGGAATACAGCCTCCTCGCCATTGTTTTTGGGGCGGGAATTTCTTGCGTGTTGAGCATGAGCGTGCGTGATCGCACGTCAAGATGGCCAAGTCAGAGTCAGTGTGGCGGTGTTGTATTGCTAAGGTGGTTGTTTCGGACAGGCTTTACAGTGATTATGAGTAGTTGCGTTTCATGATACTAGTTTGTCATTAGTGCTTTGGAGGAGAGGACTGACACCAAAAGGTATCACAAGTAGTTGAAGTGTTATTTGGTTGAGAATAACATCCTGTTTCTGCAGGTGAAAAAGTATTTTCGACACTAATGAAAACTGTGTCCTCATCCACTGTGAAGCACAATGAGTCTGGTTCTTCATGATCTCCTGGCCTGCTGCAGGGGGCTGGACAATGACAAAGCTACAGAGAGAAAGGTAATCACACTTGAATATACAATATTTTGGCAAATTTTAGCCACGTGGACCTACTAACAGAGTGTAAATGGCGAAATAAGGTATATTGCACCAAAGCATTGTCTGTCTCTCTGTAGTAGAGAGTTTAACCAGCAAGTGCAATATAAATCCTACACCATGGTAGTTGTGTCATCTCTTTGTGCCTCCAGAAAGAGGCTGAACGCTTCAGACGACTCCTACAAAACCCAGAGATTGTGCAGGAGTTAGATCGGACCTCCGGACCTAAAGCTAAAGGCTCCAAGCAGCTCACCTGGGATGCTGTTTTCAGGTGATCTGCTTCAGGTTGTTTGTAATTTGTACATGTGCAACAAAATGTCTCATGTAATTCTGGTCACATCTTTTTACTGTGTGTGTTTGTTTCTATACTGTCAGTTTAGTTTCACTTTCAATTCGTTCACAAATAAATCCCAGTATTCAAATGGAAACGTGATATGAAATACTAAACAGTTCGATGACTATGAAGGCTTTTGTATCTAGAATTGCTGATTTAATTCATGTTGTCACAAGAATCTGTTGTTTTTTCATCTGCATCAGATTTTTACAGCGCTATGTCCAGAAAGAGACAGAAAGCATGCAGTCAAGTAAATCTGTCACAGCAACAACGATGGCCACGCGGAAGAAGAAGATGGCTGATATGTGCAGTTTGATGAAATACTTCATTGTCTCTGCAAATAAACGTAAGGCCTTTGTGAGATCGAGTGCATATATAACAATATACATTTAGCCAAAAGATTCATATCAGATCACAGTGAGGGGAGTTTTCGAGCAAATGTTATGATCATATTTCTCTGGCTAATTCATTTGAGTAGTGAAGAGCAAAGCCAGAAACAAACTGTTCAGTCTGTTTGCTGTTTACTGTAGGAGCTGCAGTCATAATGCCCATCCCTCTCTCTGCAGGCGGGCCTCGTCTGAAGTGCAGTGAGCTGCTGAAACATGTGATGGAGGTGCTGCATAATTCGTACAGCTGTTCAGCTTGTGGAGAATATTACAGCAACTTCCTAATCAAGGACATCCTCTCTGTACGCAAATACTGGTGTGACATCACCCCACAGCAGTGGCACAGTCAGTGATCCATTTGTCTAAATTTGACTTCATTTGCATATAAAAGTGAGAATGGAGTTGTACTCACCAGTGTATTGGTGTACCTCTGGTATTTTTTGTGGTTTGTAGATCTTTTGGACCTGTACTGCAGCTTGTTCAACTCTTCAATCAAATCCCTCAACCATGTTTTGGTGAGCAGAGTCATCCACACAGTGGTGCGAGGCTGCTGCATGCAGACTGATGGATTCAACAACACTCTGTTCAGCTTCTTCTCCAAAGCACTGCTTAATGCTAGGTGAATACCTTTACTAACCTTTTTAAATGGACTTTTGATAATTTTTCCCAAAACTATATATTTTTTTTCTATTCAACAGCATTTTAACCTGCTGTTACTTGTAACTAAAAATCAACATGAGTTATTGCAATGTAAAAAGTAAACCTGTACTGGTTTTCTTTTTCTGTCATCCCGTTAGGCATGAGAAACACTTGACTGTTTTGGAGCACCTTGTTTCATCTCTCAACATCTTCCTGAGATCTGCGGCCATGAACTGTCGGATGAAAGTGTGTCACCTGGGAGAGGAACTCCTGCCTTCCATACTGTATGTCTGGGTGGATATGAGACCCAGTGCTGCTCTCAAAGAGGAAATAGTGGAGTTCTTCAATCTGCAGATTTGTGTTCACCATCCTAATGGAGCTAAGACACAGGACACAGGTACATTCTGACTAATCAATAAACAGAAGTATTAATAAGATTGTGTGATAATGTTAGTATTCTTTAAAGTTTTTTTTTTTTTTTTTATTTCAGTGTCGGCTTTATATGATTTCACACGTTTGACTGGTTCTAGCAACTAAATAGAAGGAAAAAACCGATCTCTGACAAGTAGTAGTTTCTTTCTCGAAAACTTTAAACCAATCAACATATGAAAGTTTTTCTCCAATCCTGGACTAGAAAGAATGTAGTTGTCCTTCCAATTTTTAAAGAAACGTGATCAGATATATTCCCATTGATCTTAACTCGTTAAAGCAAGTTGAACGTCTTTCATTGCTGAATAGATATTTCACCACCAAGGTGACTACAGCCCCTAAACTTCGTCATAAAACAGTGCCAAAAAAGTTGACTAAGTTATCATTTAAGGCTATTGAACTAAAACATTTTAAACTACAGTTATGTGTTCTACAGTTATGTGTTCAAACCAAAAATCAATAAGTTCCCTCTCCTTATATATTAGGTGCACATGCTGAGGACTGGGCTAAGTGGCGCAGTCTGCTGTACAACTTGTATGATGCCTTGGTCAGAGAAATTAGTAGTATAGGCAGCAGAGGGAAGTATGTCACAGGAACGAGACATATAGCTGTCAAAGACAATCTCATCGAGCTCACAGCTGATATCTGCCACCAGGTAATAAAGATTAAATCACCTTTACCTGCCTTTAATCACCATTTGTCTTGTCTTAAAAGGTTATGCCGTTATATAGCTTATTCTGTTAGCTTAATATTTTAAATGTTGTGTTGGACAAGCTTATAAGAATGAAATGTCTTAACAAATGTATTCATCTTGTATTTCCTGCATGCCATAGCTGTTCACTGATGGCAATGACAACCATATATTAGAGATTACCCAGACCTCTCTCAGATCCACCCAGATGGGCAGTCCCACCCATGGAACAGCCAGCAAGAGGCGCCGCATCGAACTGGGCTGGGAGGTCCTCCGGGACCATCTGCAACCACAACACAGTGACTTTGATGTTATACCCTGGTACGGAAATCACTACAAATTTAATATAAAACCATTTTAAAGGCAGCCAACTTACTGCTGAATATGAGTTTGTATCCACGCAAAGTGGAAACATATTCATGCCCTCTTCTGGTTTCTTTTCTCAGGCTGCAGATCACTGCAGTGCTCATGTCTAAGTACCCATCCATGGTGCCCAGCCAGGAGCTGGTCCCACTGCTAGCAGTGTTGTACCAGTCCCTGGCAGAGCATCGGAAGGGAGAGAGGAGCTCCTATGTGCTGCGTTGTCTGAGGGAGGTGGCCCGGTGCCAGGCCCGCTACCCAGAGAGGGCCCAAGTCCACAGGGCAGAGCTTGAAAGGCTGTGGGGTCGTGTGTGGGCAGTTGCACTGCGAGGGGTCAGCTCACCCCAGACTGAAGCTTTCAGCCTGGACCTGCTCAGCTCCATTGTCCACGGTGGGCTGATTTATATGGACAGAGAGTTTTGGAAGATGTTCTCTGGATCTGCATGCAAACCATCCCAGTGAGACTCTGTTCTTTCTCATTGTGCAATGTTTAATTTAATCTTTAATTCTGAAAAAGCGCAATTATAATAATTTTGCATGTTAACATTTAACTCCCATCACCATTTTCACTGCTCTTTTTTTGTCTTTGTGCACAGAAATGCTGGACTCTGTCTCTCCCAGGCCCTGCTAAAATATCCACTTCCTAAAAGTGTAATTTCAAGCTCAGGCTGGGACTGTACAGGGGCCTTGGAGGGATCTGGGTCTTTGAGCCTGAAGGAGACCCTCATAGCCTGGCTGCTGATGACAGATCAGAGTGATGAGATGGAGGATACCTCCAGACCTCATCCTATTATCTGCAGGTTGCCACTGCTTTCTTTCTCCATGTTTACTACGGATGTATTGGCTTTCTGTACATGGTCTGCCTTCAATATGCTACATTTAAATTACAGTGACTGTGTTCTTCAGTGGATGCACTGGAGGCTCTACGCTGCCACTCGTGATCTTCAACATAAAATACATTTTCTTTCACAGCCTCTTTATTGTTTATACTTTTCTGTTTGTTGCTTTTAATTTTGTGCTAAATTTTTTTTTGTGCAGAGACTTTCCCTTCAATCTCATAGCCAACATCCTGGTTTCCCTGATTTTGAAAGACACCAGAGCTGGCTTGAAATTTCTGCTCGGTGCTGAAAGTATAGAGAGGTGAGGCACCACCATTTAGCATAATCCATGCTTATGTAATTTTTGTTATATACAGCCATTTATACCTCATTTAAATCTCACACCTCATTGGTATCAACACTTTCTGTGGTCTGTGTACTTAGTGGTATGGCATCTTAGAATAAAAATAAATCTGTTTATGATCACTTTTTTTTTTAAAGTGTCTTTTTCCAGGAACAAGCATCTCTTGATGCCAGAAACAAGCTGGAAGAGATTGAGAGGCTGTACTTGCAGTTCATCTTCAACACATTGCCCACAGAGATCCAAGAGACTGACGAGTCATCGAAGTCACCAGCTAGCAGCCAATTCCCTGTTGTCCCCGTCCTCAGAAAAAAGTTGGAGCAGTCCCTTCTTTGTGTGGCTGAGAACCTACTCAACTGCTACTCTCCTGATGTGAGTGAAAGACAATAAATATGGGTTTTTGTAGCACTGGCATCATAATGAGAAACTGGTATTTGTTTTATCCACGGTCCACAGTCTCAGTCCACCCCTCCGGAATGTCTTGTTCGCTGTTTCAGTCTGTTGACTGGTGTTCTGGCAGGATACGTCTCCATTGGGTTTCTGACTGAAGAGGAGGCGTGTCGCTTACAGCTCTTCTCTAAAGCAAAGGTATACATTCAGGCCACATAAAAATGTGTATTATTCTGTCCCTTATATTTTACTCATCAGCTAATAATACACAGCATAATATACAGCTAATAATATAGTGTTTTTTGTTCATAAATGGCAGTTGATTTATTCCTTTAGCATCCTCTTGTTTTCAGGCTCTGACCCAGGACCTTAGTGGTTTTGTTTCTAGTGTGAAAGTGAAGATGACAGAAGAAGGGACCATGACCACACTGAGATCCACCATGAAGCTCTGCACACAGTCAGCCAGCGGAAGAAACAAGGTGAAGCAAGGCCCTTTATCACGTTCTTGCACTCTCAAAATATAGTCTGGTATCAGGATCCTGTTTTGGAGTCATTTCAGTCATCTGTCTATCTTTCCACAGGATAACATTTGTCCCATCGCCTCCACTCTTTTTGTTATGGTTTTGCCGGCTAGTCTGCTCAATGAACTGGCAGAGATCTGCAAACTATTGGTAGGAAACCTGAGACAAAATGTTTGTGTCCTGAGTATAAAAACATAAAAACTTTCAAGAAAGGGACCAATTTGCTGAATAAATCTTACTGCCCTGTCTCTTCAGTTAAACAGTGGTTCTAAGAGACACAGTGTGGTGGATAACGATGATCATATGGATGATGATTGGGAAATTAGCCGAACTCAGCAAGGGGATGACATTGACCTGTTTGAAGATGGTGAAGAGTCTCATGGCAGCACTAATGGGACCCAGAGACAGAAGGGAGACAACATGGATGCTTCCTGTGGGCCAGGTGAGAATAGATCAGCTAGTATCTAAATTAGTGCCTTTGTTGTGATTAGAAAAATTGGTGTAACATATATTTAAACTCATTCAAAAATGTTTCTGTTACACAACATAGACAGTTTCTTGAAAAACCTACGCTGCTAGACATTACAATTAAGATAAATAAGTAAGAAATCAGTTTAAGCTTATGTTGTCTCTCATTCTCTGTATGGATATCAGGTAAAACAATCATGGTTCTGTCCTCCATTAGGTGCAAAAAGCTTGTTAACAGAGGATCTTCTGGCCCAGCAGGACCTGGCTCTCCTTGCAGTCTTGGAGTTTTTGTGTAAGTGCGGCTCTGTGCGGCCCGTCCATGGCCTCCTTTTCAAGCCACAGGAGGTGCGACGTAGGCTGTTGCTGCTGCTGGAGCAGATAGACTTCAGCAGAGCCCTACACCTCAATATTGTGAGTAGCAGCTGCTGTGGAGTGTCATGGTGGCAATGGCAACGATATTGTAGGTGCTACACATTAATATCCGGTTCTCCTTCAGTATCTTGTCCTGCTGAAGAAGCTTCCTGCTGAGGACTCACTCTCTCCAGAGGAATTTGATTTGCTGCTCCGTCCTCTAGCGTACGGAAACCTGTGTGACATTAATTGCTTTTTTTAAAAATGTATTTATTTTTGGTCATAGAGGACTTGTTAGTGATACTGATGCTGTGTTTTCAGTGACCTGTGTAACCAGTACCGTCAGGACCAAGAGATCTGTGCTGCTGTGCTGCTGGCTTTGTTACCCTCCATCAGGAGCCTGGGTAAAACCCCCCACATGCCAGAGGAGATGAGACATGTTCAGGGATCCTTGCTGCAAGTGGTGTCTGGATTCTGGTTAGTGGCATGTTTAAACCATGAGCACATGCAGGGCTGCTCTGTGAAGGGATGCCCTCTGTCAAGTCTTTGAAAACATTTTCTTTCTCAGAATCTGGTTCTGCATAAACATCAGTCATATTTGAATGCCACCTATAGTTTTTATGAATCAGTTTTTGGTAATTGCTATGCCACTGTTTTTGTTTTTAGTTTCCTGAGCCAGACGGGGAAGTGCATGGCAACTGTACGAGCTGCTTTAGTGCGATGTCTGGTTGCTTTGCTGCAGGTAAGCGCTCACAGAGGTTCTCTTGCCTACGCTTTGGAAATACAGTGTTGTTTCAGACTTTTATGCCACTCAAATATTAGATTTGAGATCATTGCATCTTGTTCTGAGTATATAAAGCATGGAGATGCTATAACAGTTTATCAAACAAAAAAGGTTTTGTGGCCAAAAAAGGTTTTGTTTGGAAACCCTAGTAAAAGATGTTTCCCAGATGCCAAAAAACACATGTTGACAATTTTGTCCCTCTTCTTTTATTGAACGTTAATTTTATGCTTCAGTTGCCTCATCATTTTTTTTGTTATTTTGGACATCTCTCTCCCCTCTGACAGGCTGATCCCTGTTGTAAGTGGGCAGTCCTGAGCCTCAAAAGTCCTGGCCAACAGGAGGACCTTCCAGTGTCTGCCATCCTTCCATCTCACCTCGCAGATACCCACCACCAGGTCCGCATGCTGGTGGCCACATCATTGGAAAGGTGGGCGTTAGCTGGGACCTAAATTATCACTCATTGTATCAGAATAAGTTTTGAAGTCAGACAGTTGTACATTATACAAACAGTGTGATATTAGATCTAAACATGAAACATAAGAATCAACTTTGTCACCAATATTCAATTTTGTATAAAGGTTGTTTCTGGAGATGAAAGAAGAGCATCCAGAAAAAAGGAAGATGTTGCCATTAAAACACCAGCAGAAAGCTTTTGAGAATGTTTACCTGAAAGCTCAAGAAGGAATGAGACTCCCAGTAAGTTTAATCACTGTTGCCACAGATCAGAAAGTTTTTATTTTGCATGTTACTATCCAAACTCTTTTTGTTTCTGTGTGTACATACAGAGAAGCAGTTCTTCAGAGGACCAGCAGGACGAGGCGTTCAACCGGAAGGCCACCCTGCTGAAGAGTTTGTCCGTTGTGCTGTGTTGCAGCCCCGTGTGTGAAAAACAGTGTCTGTTTGCCCTTTTCCAGTCCTACAAGGAAAACGATATTGAGGAGCAGCTCATCAAAAAGGTAAAGATTTCAGGGTCACACGTTGCGGAAATAGAGGCTCAAACTGCAGCTTTAAAAATAAAAACTAGACAATCCAATAAAATGATGAAAAAAATAAGCTTGCATTACTTCACTTTTCACGTTTTCATTTCGATCTTAAGCATCACTGTGTAACCTAAAAACCAGTCAAGAGATTGTTCTTTTCCGTGTAAAATAGTGAACTTCAGAAACACAGGATTAAGATGAACTGTGTTTTTCCTTCTTTTCATGGCAGATGTTGTGTAATGTATCCAGAGCACTGGGCTACAGGAATGTAAAAATGTTTGTCAGTTCTCACCTCTACTACTTGGTGGCAGAGTGGCTTTCACAGCGTCAGTCAGATGACCGCTACACTCTGGGATCTTTCCCCTACACCTTGCTAGACCACAGCACAGTCAAAGAGTTTTATAAGTGAGGCAAACTTTTTTGTTACTTCTTCCACAGTTTCAGTATCATACAATTATCACTGACTGAAATCAGAGCATTTTTAGGTTTTTGAAGAAACTGTGAGTTTCTTGTACACAGTGAATAGATGGTTTATGGTTAACTTTTGTCTTGTCTTCCTGTAGCTCTTCCTACCAGGTGCTGATCCCCCACTTGGTGTTCCTGGATGACTTTGAACAGGTGAAGTCTATCGGCATGTATCTCGAGAAGGACTGGAGACAGCTTTTGGCTGACTGCTTCCCCAAGATTATGGTCAACATCCTGCCGTACTTTGCTTTGCCTGGTCAGGACACACAAGTTACGCAGCAGAGGGAGAAGGCCCACAGGGTGTACGACCTGCTCAAGGATGCCAGCTGTCTTGGCAAACAGGTGAATATAGATGGATAACATCATCCTGCAGGGTCAGACTTACCATCTCTTGCAGCTATTAGAGTTTGATTGTTATGATCTGGGCACAACTTTCTCATGTGTCTTGTATTTTGAGAATGTGGTATCCAGTCTGAGTAAGTTGCTGCATCAGTGTTTGCCACATATGACTAAAGAAATTTTAGTTCAATGGCAAATGTGTTTGATCGCGCTACATGTCTTGTGTCCATGTCTGTGCAGCAAATTGACAGCCTGATCCACAATAACCTGGCGGACATAGTAGTGGAACTGCTGATGACTCTGTATGAAGGAAGTGGAACTGAGGGGGAGAGAGGTGACCTGAATCGCTTTATAGGGTAATGATCATTTTAGACTTATTAATTTTATTTTCTTGTCATGACTCATTTTATTTGTTGGTTCCATTATTATTCTTGTACTTATTTATTCTTTGCACATGATGGCTAATTGTGTTTTTTGTTCTAAACATAAAAAAAGATGAAAATATGACTTAACTCTTTACCACCCCAAAGGGAATTGGACCCTGTACCCAACCCACCATATTTCAGCTCCTATGTCATCAAAGCTACTCTGGATTACCTCAGCAAGTGCCACAGTGCAAACCACAAGTCTTTGGTAGCCATTCTGTCTAAAACCCCGGTAAGATGTTGTGCTTATGTTGGTTTTCTTGGCCTTTCTCATTATGTATCAGTAAAGTTTCTTGTCTTGCCATTACCTGTTCTGTGAAATAATGTTTTACCTTTCTTCTGTTTTTGCACTGTAGATTTCTATCCAGAGGATTCTGCTGGCGGTGTGTGAAAGGGCAGCAGAGACGACCAACAGTTACGAACGCCATCGTATCCTCCTCATGTATCACCTGTTTGTCAGCCTGCTGCTCAAAGAAGTGAAAGACGGTCTGGGAGGAGCCTGGGCCTTTGTCCTCAGAGATGTCATATATACTCTCATACACCATATCAACAGCAGGTTAGTGCAAACATGTTGTATCACACGCACACACACTCACCCTGCACACACTGCACACAAGCATAGAATTTAACCAGTTTATTTTTGTGTCACCCACAGACCTGTTCGTTGTGACGAGGTTTCTAACAGAAGCCTCTCTCTGTGCTGCGACCTGCTGAGCTCTGTGTGTCAGGCAGCTCTGCGGTTCTGTGATGACGCTCTAGACTGCCACCTACAGGTCATTGTGGGGACTCTCACGGCTCAGGTGACGAGCCAGACCGCCATCTCACAGCAGGTAAGCAGGGAGTTTATTCAACAAGCTTGCAGTCTTAAGGTATATTGTAGTGCATTAGAACAAACACTATGCATAGGCACATGCAGCAAAATTTAGCATATTTGTAAACGCACACTGATGTCATTTTATAGATGACCTGCCAAAGATTGGGTTTTAATACATGGATGAAGTAATTGCTACTTTTGTAATAAAGCTCTGCTTTTGTTTCAACATTATGTCCTCAGTTACCAGAATTTTCTCAATTATGTTTGTCATTTATTAAGTCTAATTAAGACAGTTTCATTTTTTATGTGTGACAGAAATGACTCCATCTTCTTTTAGCATGTGTGAGCAAAACGTTTTCTACTGTTACTTCTCTCTGGTGCTGCAGGTGCTCAGTCTGTTGCAGTTTCTTGTGATAGAGAACCAACAGAAATTGAAGGGAGCCATCAGCAGATTAGAGCCTTTTCCCAACCTGCCTGAGTTTAAAGAGCTGCGGTCGGTACAACAGAGACTCAAATATAACACTGGGAACTTTACACTTAGACAGGTAATGGCAACAAATATAAACTCACAGCCATATACAGCACACATACACAGCCCTGTCACTGTTGTCCACTCATGATGTCAATGCAAAAATCCAAGTTGAATGAAATTGAAAACGTTTAGAATAGTCCCACATAGACTGCAGTTAATAATGGTCTACCTAATATACACGCACCCTTTTATCAATGAAAATTAAACTTAAAATTAAAAAAAAAAAAAAAAATTAAATTTTATTTTGCCCCACGTTCACCGGGTTTCCCATTTACAGGAGATAACCCATTTCCTGTCAGTGACGTCCTGCGACTCCTTACCTCTCACCAGACTGGAGGGACTGAAGGAGCTGACCAGACAGCTGCATGATCAAAAGGAGCAGATCAGAGAGCTGCTCAAAGAGTGCCATGGTATGATGCCAAATTAGAAAAGGTCAATGTATCAAACACTGTGGAGTGTTAAATGTGTAATGAGCTTAATTGAATGTTCTCTGTTGTCACTGTAGCCAACCCCAGTGAAAGTGTGTTGGTGAAGCTGGTTCTCAGTCTGCTGCAGCTCTGCAAGCTTGCAGCCAACCATCCTGAAGGAGCTGACATTCTAGGTATAATATCTGTTGTTTAGGTAGTTTGTACAGCCAGCACGTGTTGTTGACTTTGTTTCCTAAAACTTAAATTATTTTTATAATTTTGAAAGTTATAGAGTTACAACCAGAATTTTGTCTTGCAGAGGCAGCAGGAAGCTGTCTGGGAGAACTGGGTCCGGTGGATTTCTCCACCATTGCCCTGCTCCATGGCAGGGACCACCTCTATGAAAAGTCTGTCTCTCTTTTCACCTCCACTGAGTCTCAGCATCTTTACGTGATCTTCAGTTGCATGAACGATGCACTTACTCATCAACGGTACAGTGACTCCAGCACCTCAGTAATCAGACTTTTATTGTACGTGATTGCGGATGAGCCAGTTGTTTTAACTGATGTGCTGTACGCTGTGATTGTCTGTCAGTATTGAGGTGAGGAGGGCAGCAGCTCAGTGTGTGAAAAACATCCTTGCTACTCAGTTGGGACTGGACTTCTGGGAGCAACACAAAGACAGCAGAGACCCCATGCTGGCTTACCTCAATCCATTCAGAAAGGCCAAGAGGAAGGTGGGTCAGGGATGGGTTTTTATCTTAACATTGATTTATGTTCTATGTTTATAGTATGTATTGTCTCTGTGTACTTCACAAAAACATCATTTTTACAAACAGTTTTATCTCTGCCTAATTAGTATGTTGTCAGTGTAAGTATGAATGTGCAGAAGCAATCTGGATTCTCATCAGGTGGCAGCTGTGAGTGCTGAAGAGAGTTTGGAGGTCAAGAAAAGACTGGAGAGTCAGGAGATCTGGATTCCTCAGGCAGGGGGACACAAAACCTGGCTTAAAGCTCTGTGCACCACCCTGCTGGACAGTGGAGGTGTCAGGAGTGAGGCTCTGCTGCTGTCACGACCACTGTGCCTGGTGAGCATGTAAACATTTTCTTAAGTACTCTGACCCTGCGCAACCAGATTGTCCAACTTTATTTGTTCCACCTGTCTCCAGGTGAGGGTGGACTGCTGTCAGAGGTTGCTGCCTCTCATCATCCACTCCATTCTTCTGGCTGACACAGATGGTTCATGGAGGGAGCTACTCTCATCCCACATCCAGGTCTTCTTCAGCTTTTGTTCCAGAAATGCTCAGGCCGCCAGTCGGTCTGCCACACCTCTGAACTCTGACTCCGGTAATTGTGGGGTATGATTATCTTAGAATAATCATCCGTTTTTTTTTTTGTTTTTTTTGTTTTTTTTTTGTCGTCTTCAACTGCTTATCCTTGTTCAGGATCAGGAAATGAGCTGTAGGTTGTCAGTTCCTCGTCCAACATCCTCCTTCTCCATATTTCCTCTCTCTCTACACTGTCAGCTGTCAAATAAAGGCAAAATGGCAAAAAAAACTTTTAAAAAGTCTGTTGTTTACACAAATTGTTCATCAGGATATTATACTTTTAACTTGTGTCCTACTGTTTCTTTTTAATATTCTCTCACACCATTGTTGTTATTTCTGGTTGAATATTATATTATTATTATTATGAAAATAATTATAAAACTTCTAAGTTGTTATCCTACTTTCTCAAGTTTGTTTGCTGTTTGAGATAAACATCTGTTATTCTTACAGAGTCGGACACCGCCAGTCAGGGCTTGTATGACAAAACGTCCTTGCGTACGATGCTGGCAGTTATTGATTACCTAAGGCAACAACAGAGACCACGGGAATCTGATAGGTTTGTACTTTATTTATAATTAATTTTTTTAAGCCAATGTAAAATATTTGAGGACTGTTTGTGGGTTTTGCATGAATTTTTTGGTCTTGTCTTGATGTCTCTTTACTACTGTAGGTGCTTGTAAATTGAAATGCAATAAAACTTTGCATCCTTCTTCCAGTAACTCCTGCGGCACAGTGTGTGACTCAAACTTCTGGCTGGAGCTGAACTACCTAGAGGTGGCCAAAGCTGCACAGTCCTGCTCGGCTCACTTCACCGCTCTGCTTTACACTGAGATATATGTCGATAAAATCAAAGCTAACATGGAGGAGAGTCGCAGGTATGTAAGGAGTTTCGTCCACAAGACATTGTTCAACATGACATATGAATGAATATATTGCGCAACTTTGAGTTGATGATGTGCTTCTATTATTATTATTATTATTATCTAAGCAACAATCACAGTGATATGGCAAACTTTCCAAATACTATGTCAAAATTGCGTTTAGATTTTTCTTGTGTTTTGGGAGTTCTCTCTTTTTGATACATGTTTTTACCAAATCTGAAGAACCAAGTCCACAGCAACACGTAAGCTGAATTTTGAAGAGAGCAGCCAGACCTTCACTATCTCCAGCCTGACTGAGACGAGCATGGAAGACACCAACATCAGTCTGCAGGTCAGTCCCCCATTTTATATGTTGGCTTTAAAATGTATGTTTTGATGCAGTACCAAAATAAAACAAGTACTGATTCAAGTGTGTCAATACTTGAAAATGCTAGCTTCACAATTAAAAAACTGTTTGTTTGCATATAGCCCAGTGCATCTCATGTTTAAGAACTGTGAACTTTACAACCTGATATGTGTTTTCACACATCCATATTTTAAGTGTATATTAAACACAAAAATGATTCCCATATTTCTTGTTTAATACTGTTATTGACCATCTTACGTGTGTGAAGGAGCTGCTAATTGAGGTGTATCGGAGCATAGGGGAGCCTGATAGTCTGTATGGCTGTGGAGGGGAGACAATGACCAGTCCACTGACCAGGTAATCAATAAGTACTTGATCTTGGAATCTGATGTAGCTGGTTGCGTGCACTGTTTAATCAGCATAAGCACACATTTGTATTGTCATATCACTTTCATTTGTAGGATTCGAACCTATGAGCATGAGGCTATGTGGGGGAAGGCCCTGACCTCATATGACCTTCACTCTACTCTGCCTGAGGTCATTCGACAAGTGGGAATAGTCGAGGTAAGACAGTCTATACTCCATTTATCGACAGTATTAATACTTGTAAGTCTAATTCCTCCACATTAACACCAATTTAATTCTTTATTTAATTTTAATGTTCTTTCTCGCTAATGTGCCAACAGGGCCTGCAGAACTTTGGCCTGAGCAGCATCCTCACCACCTACATGAGGGGTCTGGAGAGTGAAGGGGTAGAGTGGGGAGCTGAGCTGAGAGAGCTCCGCTTCCAGGCCGCCTGGAGGAACACTCAGTGGGACTGTGAGCTGTCAGAAAGGTGAGCGAAGTGTGCTCGCATATCAGAAAGAGCCCTGTTTGTTTACAAAAAAAATGTATGCATTTTTTTTTCTTTAAATATCTGTTGTTGTGTCAGGAGTGAGAAATCCAGACCTGGCTTCCATGAATCAGTGTTTTGTTCCCTGCAAGCGCTGAGGGACAAAGAGTTCTCTGTATTTGATGAAATGCTGAAACAGGCCAGGTAAGTTGCGAGAACAGTATTTAGACATTTAGTCACTCATGAAATGTTTTAACTCACAACTCATTTCTCCCGTGGAATGATTATTTGTTCACCTGTGTGCTTGTGTGTGTCCACAGGGGCGCAGAGGTGGAAGAGTTGTGCAGAGGAAGCCTAGAGGCTGTGTCTTCTCTGTACCCAGCCCTCAGGAACCTGCAGAGCATCAGGGAGCTGGAGAGTGTTAAGCAGCTCTTCTCCAGGTGATGGCAGCAGTTCCACAACAACGTACAGTACAACACAGTCGGTGACAAGACTTTATTGGGATTATAAAACCTAATTCATGTTATTATTGTTTTATGTGCTTCTATACCAGATCCTTTTCAGATGTCAGTCTCAGGGAGGTTTGCAGCCAGTGGTGTCAGCACTCCCAGCTGCTTGCTGACAGTGACTTTGGTTTAGTGGAGCCTATTCTGGCTGTCCGCTCTGTGGCCCAGCACACACTCATGTCCACGGTGGGAGACCCTGAATGCGTTCAGTACCTCAGCTCTGTGCTCACTGACCACCTGATGGAGATTTGCCGGTTGGCTCGTAAGGCCGGGAACACACAGGTAGTATCTGAAAGTGTGTGTGGGCAAATTCAAGGCACATCAGTATGTAACGAGAATAGAAAACTAATTATAGTGTCAGCTAAATGAGCAATAATGCATCCTGAATCCACCGTTCCAGCTGGCAGAACGGGCAGTCTTCCAAATGAAGCAGCACAATGGTGGTGGGTCCTGGTTGTCATCCCCTGTGTCATCATGCCAACTGGAGGAGGCCCAGGTGTTCTGGGCAAAGGGAGAGCAGGGTTTGGCTCTGGGCCTGCTGAGACAGTTGATAAATAACCTAGAAGAAAAGGTCAGACACAAGTACACATATATTGTAAAATGAAATAAATTTTCACTGTTACTAAAAAGACAGTAATGGTCTGATAACAATGAATCGTTTTCTTAAACTGTTTATAAAAAAAAAAACAAGTCTACATCTCCGTAGACATATCTCTCTCCATCATGAAGTCAAAAATGTTTTACTTCATAATTCGGCAGGTGTGCTTCAATCCTGCTCTGGCCCCAGTGTACACTGCGTGTCTCAGGCTTTGTGGCAAATGGCTGGCTGAGACGTGCTTGGAAAGTCCTGGAGTCATACTGGAGAAGTACCTTGAGAGGGTAACAATAAGCTCAGGTCCTAACTTAAATACTAACCCTTTTGTAAAGTTATACTTCATCATTCACATGCTTGTGTGCATGTGTCTGTGTTACATTTAAGGTTAAGGTCACATTTTCTTAAAGTTTGAGATTTCTTTCAAGTAACCCTCTGCTTTGTTTTGGAACTGTTCCTATTTTCTTTTATAATTAGTTTTTTCTGCGCTTGCTGTCAGTATTATTTTGACTGTAACTTCCTTGTGTGGGAGAACCTGTTACCTTTTCAGATTAGTAAAAGTCTATCCTGTGCTGTTCTTTCAGGCGGTGGAGGTGATCGAGGGGGAATCAGGATTGCAGGACCCCAGGCTGCAGAGTCAGCGGAATGAGGCTTTCCTGTCTCTGGCCCGCTTCTCTGATGCTCAGTACCAGAGCATCGACAAATACATGAACTCCTCAGAGTTTGAGAACAAGCAGGCCCTGCTGAAGAAGGCTAAAGAAGAAGTCGACTTGATAAAGGAGAGCAAAGTGTCCAACAGGTCTGTTCTTTTTTTATTGTTTGTTTTTAGGTTTTCACATTTAAATAATTTCTGAAATGCACAGTGGGCAAAGAGTTGTTTTTTTTTTTTTTTCACTCTTCTTAATCATCACTTACTTTGCAGGTACACAGTAAAGGTGGAAAAAGAGCTGCAGTTGGATGAGACAGCTCTGTCCAACCTGCAGTCAGACAGGCAGCGCTTCTTGTGTAAGGCAGTGGAGAATTACATCCAGTGTTTGAAAGAAGGTGAGGAGCACGACAACTGGGTGTTCCGCCTTGCTTCACTCTGGCTGAAGAATGCTGGAGTTAAGGCTGTAAATGACATAATGAGGGTCAGTAACATACCTAAAATTAATGAAAAAAAATTATGAACACTATTATTTGAATGTGTAAATTCTC
The DNA here is from genome assembly GCF_900324485.2 of Mastacembelus armatus. Taxonomy (NCBI): domain Eukaryota; kingdom Metazoa; phylum Chordata; class Actinopteri; order Synbranchiformes; family Mastacembelidae; genus Mastacembelus; species Mastacembelus armatus. The sequence goes on along the minus strand of NC_046645.1, from coordinate 4,325,513 downwards.
ATGCACACACACACAGTTCTCAGAAGCATTTGTAACAAAAGCCATTTAGTTAAATGTAAAATCAGTGCTTATAATCTTCTGAGAGAGCCCACTTGTGTTATTGTGTTTTTAGATGGAGGTGAAGCACATCCCCTCCTACAAGTTCCTGCCTCTCATGTATCAGCTGGCTGCACGCATGGGAACCAAAATGGCAACTGGCATTGCAGAGGATGCAGGCTTCCATGATGTCCTCAACAACGTAATACACGAATAGTTTATTTGTACATTATAACAACTTCTCATGTCTCAACACCTTTCTTTTATTTGCTATAAAGTCAGAGTTTAAGGCTTTAAATCTAATAACTTTTACTTAATGGACTTCTTGTATTGCGAGTACAAGATTTTTGCTGCATTCAGAAAGTGGCAAAAATACAGTATTTAACACAATTGCCTCTGCTGCATTTGTTCTCTCTTTTCATAGCTGATCTGCCAAGCATCTCTGGAGCACCCTCACCACACTCTCTTCATCATCTTTGCCCTGGTGAACGCCAACAAAGATGAGAAATTCTGCAGGACCCGACTGGCTAAGAGTGTTCCACGACAGCCATCCTCACTCGACCTGGTGAAACTTCCATTAAATAATGTTTAAGGCCTGTTAACTGACAGCTGTAGATCATTATTCCTATTAGTACTTGAGGCTCTTTCTCTGTGTTGTTTGCAAAATCTCCAGTTGCAAAGGCAACATGCTGAGTACATTTCATCACCAATGTCGCTCTTAAAGTCAGTGACAATTTCAAAATGAAATGTATAATATAGAATCAAAACCGCTAGTCCTGTTTTTTTTACAAGCAAAGTTTTTCTCATGCAGGAGCGTTCAGATGTAGCCCGGAAGATCATTAGTGCAATACGGAAAAAACGAGGTGAAATGGTGCGAGGGATTGAGAATCTGTGTGAAGCCTACATCACTATGGCTTACATGGATGCCAGCAAGCACAAAAATGAGAAGAGTGAGTAGTCAGAGCACAGTTCTTCCCTTACAATGTCAGTAACTTCCACCAAATTTATCCTGAAGTTACATATTTTGACAGTTAATTTGCTAATATAAAAAATCATATGTGCATACATGCTTACTCCTCTTTTGTGGCTTTGGTTCATTGTAGAGGCGATTCCCATCCCTGCTGATCAGCCCATTGTGAATATCAAAAACCTGGATGAAGTTGTCATTCCCACAATGGAGATCAAGGTGAAGAATTATGCAGTGTCTCGACTTTGACCATCCTTAACGATTTTTGTTTGGAGCATGTTCTGGAAACACTTAAATATTTATGGATGCTAAGGAGTTAGTGGTTTACAGGTGATGATTGAGGTGGGGCGGTCAAATCAAAGAGGGGATTGATTTTTAGTTGTATGAGCGTTGTTGGCAGTAAGTTAATTCCTGGGCATGCATGTTTGTTTTTAACTAGGTGGATCCATCTGGTTGCTATGACAACGTGGTGACTATCAGGTCCTTCATGCCGCAGTATCACCTGGCCGGAGGAGTCAACCTGCCCAAGATCATAGACTGTGTCGGCTCTGACGGCAAGAGCAGGAGACAACTGGTCAAGGCGGGTGTCAACACTTACATAACAGACAGACTGCACAAAAATATATTCAAAAGAAGGAGAGAGAAAAGAATAAATTTCTTTCAGATGCACTTGGTGATGAAGCTTTAGGGCCTCAGCTGAGCATCATCTGATGGCTTGTAAAACTTAGACTGTAATAGCTGTGATATAAAAAAAACTGTTGCTGACTCTAAAGTTTAATGTACCTTTTTAGTGTAGTTAGAGCCCAGTGCCACTGTGTTTTAATTTTGTAATTATTCTAAAAGAGATGGGAGAATGGTATTCATTAGATTAACCCAAATGTTGCAATACATTGTTACTTCGATTCTGAGAGGAATGTTTTCTTAATTTGTACATATAGACATATATACATATAGACATATATAAGATATAGACAAATTATAAGACTTTTCTTGTGTCTATGTTCTCCCGTGACCTTTGCTGTCCCTGTGTGACCAGGGTCAGGACGACCTGCGGCAGGATGCGGTGATGCAGCAGGTCTTCAGCATGTGCTCCATGCTGCTGCAACGCAATTCAGACACTCGCAAGAGGAAGCTCAACATTAGACGATACAAGGTTATACTCTTGGTTTACTCACCCTTAAACTTTTACATTCAGCAAGACTAAGAAATCAGGACTGAGTCATTCTGTAGCCAATTTTTTTAAAGAAAGCTTCAGAATATCAGGAAGCACTGAGACTTTGTCAATCATGCATCACCTGCTTTCTGTCTCACTCGTACTTTATCCCAGGTGGTGCCATTCTCGCAGCGCAGCGGCGTGCTAGAGTGGTGCTCAGGCACCATGCCCATTGGAGAGTTTCTGGTGGATCCCAATAAAGGAGCTCACAAACGCTTCCGACCTCAAGACCTGACCAACTTCGCCTGCCGCAAGAAGATGCAGGTACTGCTTACAACACAATTATTGACTTTGTTTATCATGGGATCTGTTTTTGGGTCTCTTTCTTTTTTACTGTTTGTATTTTAAATTACAGTATTTGTCTAAACTGGTATTTGATCTGAAGATATGAATCTGTTTAAAATTAGTTTTATGTTCTTTATTAACAGAATGGGATGTTTAAAATGCACTGAACTACAAACCTGTCCTTTTAATCTTCTACCCTGCTGTCATTGTAGGATGCTCAGAGACTCGGATTTGATGAGAAGCTCCAGACCTACAGCGAGGTGTGCAAAAAGTTTAGGCCAGTCTTCAGGTATTTCTGCATGGAACGGTTCCTGGATCCTGCAGTGTGGATGGAGAAACGTCTAGCTTACACCCGCAGCGTGGCCACCTCCTCTATAGGTATAAACTGTACTGTGTGTTCACTCCAAGTCTCATGCTATAGAAACAATATGTTATAGTTAACAGTTTGGCCACTGAATTCCTTTTTAACTTTTCTGTTTTGTGCTACAGTTGGCTACATTGTAGGTCTGGGCGACAGACACATCCAGAACATCCTGATTGATGAGCAGAGCGCTGAGCTCGTTCACATTGATTTAGGTAAAATTAGTTCCATGTATGTGCACAGAAAAGTTGACTCTTCAGAAAATGTTGTGTAACTTGCTTGTGCAGGGTTTTTGATTAAAGTAGTCCTTTGATATGAGTAAATGAAATGAAATTATCTCTTGAGGCCTTCTCTATATTGCACTACAATACTTTAAAACTCTGAATACAAAAATTACGACACTGTGTCACAGTATGCATCGTAACCCAGCCCTGGTTTTGTGTCCTCTTCATACTTTTTGGTGATCAGGAGTGGCCTTTGAGCAGGGGAAGATCCTCCCAACCCCTGAGACCGTGCCTTTCAGACTCTCCAGAGACATTGTGGATGGCATGGGTATCACTGGAGTGGAGGGAGTTTTCAGGAGGTGAGGAGAAATCTGTGAAAGTTCCACTGTGGTGTTTGTCTCCATCATAGTTGTCATTTTTCTGAGTTGACATGACAGTTTCAGCTCCATGAACTAAAAATCCAGCTACCAATGTCCTTACAAATGAGCTAGCAAGTATTGTACATACCTCATATTACTCCTGACATTCCTTATTTCCTACCTAGTCTGCTGTTATTTCATATTCCTGTCACTACAGTGTCAAAATCAACCTCAGTTGAGTTATGCATTTAACTAGTGGTGTTTCCAGTAACACAAAACAAACTAAATTAACTAAACACAGCTATGTAAAAAAGAAGAGCAAATCTCAAGCCTTGGATTAAGATTTGACTCAGCTAGTTTTATTTGCTGAACCTCACCTGTTTTCTCTGTTCAGATGTTGTGAGAAGACGATGGAGGTGATGAGAAACTCTCAGGAAGCTCTGCTGACTATTGTGGAGGTACGAACATGGGACAACCTTACACACACAAATGCCTCTGTTATTAAATCACCTATAATGGTTCCTCCTAAACTTCATCTTAAGTATTGGATTTTTGCATTTTAATGTTTCTGTACTGATTCACATGCACAACAGGTGCTGCTGTACGACCCTTTGTTCGACTGGACCATGAACCCTCTGAAGGCCATCTACCTGCAGCACGACGAGCAGCAGGAGCTCAATGCAACACTCAGATCCACCATGGGGGGAGATGACATAGATAGCCATCATAAATCCAGGTGATCTAGAAGAAGATTTGTGTGTTTTTGTTTCTCTACAGGTCTGGACTGGGCTCAAAGTCAATACGATGCCATGTCTTTAAGAACTTGTTAGAAAGCCACTGATCATACTGTATAAATGGATATCTAAAATTTCAGCTGTTAATCCTTTAATTGAGAAATGAGAGCCATTTCACTGATATTCATGTTTACATCTCTCTTTAAGCTATTCTTCATCTCCTCATGCACTTCTTCCTACAGTGACAGCCAGAGCTTCAACAAGGTGGCAGAACGGGTGTTGCTGCGGCTGCAGGATAAGCTAAAGGGAGTGGAGGAGGGCACAGTGCTGAGCGTTGGGGGCCAGGTCAACCTCCTCATCCAACAAGCCATGGACCCCAAAAACCTCAGCAGACTTTTCCCAGGGTGGCAGGCCTGGGTGTAGATAAGAGCACCTTCCTAAAGGTACTGGGCACTTAAGCTGGTCAAAGTCCTGCTTCAGTCAACGAGAGGACACATTTTATTCTCCTCTATTTAAGTAAAGTCAGTTATTCGATTGAAACTCCTATTGAACGTCAAACCATTTTCATAATTGTCACAGATGTTATTCCCAAATAATACTGTAGATCCAAGATGTCATCACACAGAGAAAATGAAGTCTGAAAATAGACACTATGCAAATAGTCACTATGCTTAATTATATAAATACAGTTTATTTTTGGGTTGAACCTAGTGCAGGTATTTATTCCTTCTTCACAGCCAGTAAAATGTTGTGTATCCAGAGTTTTAAGAACAGACTACACAGAGCTCACCACTGTATTGTCATTAATTTTGGAAAATGTTTAATACAAAACAAGTCACTTTGGAAAATCGGTAAATGAAAGAGACCAATATACTGTGGTGTCCCGGTTTTGGGGATGACATGTTTATTGAAAAGGATAAAATTAATGTTTTCTGTTGAGTTAAATTATTAATATGATAATATGCCTTATGAATGTGCCATGCAGTTTTAAATGAATTATACTTAAAATACCATTTAAATTCTTAATCCGACAGGGTTTTTTTTTTTTTTTTTTTTCTTCAATTCAGTTCAGTTCTTTTTGGATTCAATTAAAGGTTATTTTGTAAGCTTTATGCAGTATTTTTCATTTAACAATGTACAATTTGTGTATAGTAAAGTATTTTATTTGAAGCATTAGTTAGAAAATGCTGTTCTTCAGTGTGATTATAAAAGAAACAGAAATAAAAGCAAATCGTTTTTATTTTAAGTTCAGTGTGTAATGTTTATAGAGTGATCTATTAGCAGAAATTAAATACAGTATTCATAAATATGTTGTCATTGGTGTGTAATCACCAGGAAATACCAACCGCTGTGTTTTCCTTATCTTAAAATGAGCCTTTTAAATCTATATAGGGAGCGGGTCTCCTTTCACAGAGGCAGCCATGTTGTTCTGCCATGTTTCTACAGTAGTCCAGAATGGACACACCAAACCCTGGCTCTACACAGGTAATCACCATACCCTTCCTCACACCTAGAAATGGGGATGTGGGATCTGAGGGATGCTCAGAGGGTTGTATTCTGCAATCTCACCACAGGATGCTACTACATCTTTCACTTTTAACACATTGCACCTTAAATTGCCTCTTTGGCTATTCATAAGTTACAAGTTTATTTACAGATGTGTTTGTATGTCTACATCATTGAGTTGAATAGTTAACGGTACTACTTCATTACCCTGTGGGTTCAGTAGATGACACCTATGGGACATTTAGGCTAAAGTGACAGTTCTTGTGCAACTTGTCATCTGCTGAAGAGGAAACCTTTAAATCCATGCAGATGAATTGTAAGGATCACTCACATGATCATGCAGACTGTTTATGTAATGGCTGTGTTGCAAGAATGTGGAAAGCAGAAGTGGACGATTGTGAGAGGAGCTGCTGAGCGACTGAATTTTTATTGCTGTTACTTAGTGTAATCTTAATAATGTAATAGTTATGAAAAGTGTGGGGAGTGTTTGCATGTTCTCCCTGTGCTTGTGTGGGTTTTCTCCAGGTACTCTGGTTTCCTCCCACAGTCCAAAAACATGTATGTCAGGTTGATTGTCTATTTTGCCCTCTTTTATGCAGAGAATAAAACAAAAACACATTTTATTACTCTGAAATAGTTTAGTCGTAACAAATTGAAAAGACCAGAAATGAGTTAAGTCTTTTTGTAATGCTGCCACTTGATGGCACCAAAGGGTATATTTTCTAATTTAATACTTAGAGGCTTTACTTTCCAATGCCTTATCTATTACCATATACAATATATACTTTAAAGAGATGACAACATGGAGAGGATTTGGTGGAGATGTGAGATTTCTGTTAATTTCTTTTTGACAAATGTGAGTTTTCACATTTCTGTTTACTGTCTGACAAACTGGATTTGGAGCTGATCCACTGCTGTCATGGTTAGTAATACTTTTACACTCAAATGATCCTGTAGAATTTGTCAACGTGTAAGCAGCAAGTTTTTTTCTGACACAATTTACTTTTTATGGCACCATCACCTTTTTTTCTGGACTGAACTCCAGTTATACACATCTGCAGAGCTGTTATGACAGTGTCTCATCAATTTAGCAATAGTACTGGAACAATTTTATTAAGATCTTAAGCTCAAAATGATGTTTCCATCTTGAGTATAAAATTTCCTGTCATCTTTATATAGCATTCATAAATATAATTTAAATTGTTCATACTACCAGTAGTTACATTTGAACCAAGAATACAAATGTATCAGTCAAGTGTGTGTTCATACTAACTCCAAAAATATAATTTGGTTCAGAGAAATATTTCACAACAACTTAACGAATATTTATTAGTTTGAAATTATTTACATATTTGAATTAAGTAGTTTTATTTAAGCACAAGTTTGGCACAGAATCATTTAAATATGTTAACACTTAAAGGTTCAAGTGTACCTTGACAATTTTACATTTTGGCAGAAAGTGACATTGCTGCAGCTTAAATCATTTAACACATACTGAACAAACTAGTTTCAGTCACAGCAAAGGAGCTTGTTTAATGTACTGAATCACAGGAAGCTGTGATTAGTGTCAAGACAGTAAAATGGCACTTATTGCTAACAGGTCATTGAGCTTTGCTAGAAAGTGAAATGGAGTCTACAGCTATCCAGGTGATGCATGTGTTTCCAATGAGTCTCTAAGAAAAATTCTTTGGCTTCAGATTTAGAGAAGAAGAGGCTGGAATATTAATACAATTACATTCAAATAAATCTAAAGACAAACATATACAGAATTAGTAAAATTACATTAATACAACAAACTGCTTAACCAACTTAGAAATATTGATCTTTAGCCTTATATTACACTTTTGATCAACTTTAGGAACAAAGTGCAATTCAGCAGAGAAAGTCTCAAACCACTATATTATTTATAGTGTATTAGCAGTGAGCTGAGACTTAAAGGCACTATAGGCGTTGTAAACAAAGGTGTAATATTCCTCCAATTAGTAGTGATCATTGCACCAGCTCTTCCCATTAATTTCAATAAACACATTTGACTCAGACTGGAGCTTAACTTTAAAATATAAGACTAAACAAAAATACCAATTATAAAGCCATATTTTTATAAGTGATGTGTGTCCATCGAAAACAGTTGCAGTATTCCTAGAACTGACAGTAACTTGTATAATTTTTAAGAATACATGTACTTTTCATGTCCTGTGATTGTCTGTAACTCCATCCTTGATATTATGCTGGTATGATATTTGGTTGTTTTGTGACATACTGTTTTATAATTTGGTTCACCTTTCTGTTTGTGTCAGTCAGTCATGTCCTATGAAAGAATATCTTCTGATCAGCCTCAGATTTAAAGTGTGCTCTCAAATGCACCTGATTTCAGTGGGTGTAAGTGGAGAGCAATACTGATAGCATACGAGGCTTTCCAGTTGAGCTAAAGCAGGTTTTTCTTTGTCACAGTGTTTACATATGAAATGACATGACCAATTATCAGTGAGAATAAGAAAGCTACACCAACAAACAAGAATTTGGAACTATAAATACATCAACAGCTGTTAAAAGATGTGGAGTTTCCCTTTAAGAGGCAGGTGACCTGTCAGTGTCTGCCTCCGTGGGCCAAGCTGATGTGTGCTGTCTAGAGTCAGTCAGACATTCAATTGTTCACTGCTGCAGATGTGCTCTGATTGCTGTTCACCTGCTCATTCACCATTTTTTCTCAGTCACTTGATGCGGTGGCGGACCAGCGAGGACTCGTCCGTTATCTCTCCGGAGTGGTCTCTGCATCGACAGGGTACAATCAGCAGCAGCAACAGGATGATGAGAACCACGGCGCAGACCGCCATCAGAGTGTAGGAGATGACCCACAGAAGAGGCTCCTTCAGCACCCCGCCAGAGCAGTTGGACGCCACATCTGCTGCCGAGAAGGGTCCTGCGATCTCTGACACAGCCACTCCGCCACTCACTGCAGAGAGATACAAGATGGAGGGTTGCAGACTTCACTTCTAACTGGCTGAGTCACATCTAAAATCAAAAGTAAACTGAAAAACTCCACACACAAATACAAAATGGACCTCACCATCCCCATAAAGTAACAAGTTATTTATCCATCCCTAAATATCTCTAAAATAAATGTATCAAACATTTATTTATGCATACTTTTTTACTACAACATGCTAAATAAAAACAGTAAATCTATGAACATGTGAATGAGAAAAGCTGGAGAAATGTGTACAGAGGTTCTGTTGAAATCAATTTCAGATGCATGTGAAAAGGCCTATAAAGGGATACTGAATAAATGATTATTACAAATATAAAATATCATTGCATCAACTATATTGCTATTAAGGTAAGATGTTGATTCACTTGTAGCTGCTTCTTAAAACTGTCTTACTGAGGAGCGTTGCTTAAGTTCTTTGAGAGATTTCTCAAATTACATCTAGCAGCCCTCCCGTCACAAGCCTGCACCCCTAACATTAAGCCTCAACTTTTAGCCTCTTTGCCAAACACAGAACAAAAGTGATCTTTGTACTTTAAGATCAGACTCAGACGCCCTGCCCAAGGAACATTTACACAGAATGTCAGGGAAGTACCACTGTGTAGGTTTAAACTGTGGCTGTTGATTATTAAGTCAAAGCTCAGTGAACCTGAAAGGATTATTAAATAGTACATTGCACAGTTGGTTTTTCTTTAAATTATTAATTAATCTTCAGCACCTTTACAGGCTGTAGTTATATTCTTGTTACATTTTAACTCTTGAAGCAAATATATATACATATATTTGGACTGTGTGTGGGCTCAAAAGTTATTGGGTAAATTTGTGTGTGTGTCTATATATATATAGATACCCTCCATACATCATACATATGGCCCTGAGACGGGCCATATGTATGAAAATTAATTAGTGATAGAAGAATTTGTGAACAAATATGACACATTGACATCTGCTATGATATTCTAAGTTTTGTATACTTATCAGTAATGGTCTTATATGAACCCTCACCTGCACAGTTGCTGAGTGCAAAGCCCAGCCTCTTTTGGGCACGGTCAAACACCACGTAGAAGCCTTCCATTACAGTAGCACCGATCACTAGACCATTAGTTGACGGAGACACTCCGAAACGAAAGCAGTCCAGAGTGCCGTCCACATCTGTGATTGGCTGGATGTAGAGCTGCAGGAAGACAGACAAAGGAAGTTAGTAAGTAAGATGCATGCCAAGTGTATAGGTGTCTTCAGTTGATGGAAAAGTCCTGGAAAAGGGATGATTTCGTTTTCTGTAAGGCAAGGCAAGTTTATTTATATAGCACAATTCATACACAGAGTAATTCCAAGTGCTTTACAGAAATAAAAGGTTAAAAATACATAAGCAGGAATAAAAATAAAAAGGCATGCCACAGCTTTGTCACCATATTTTCCCCTTATGATATCGACTATCAGACCACGCTGACCCATATTTGTGGGTCCCCTACTTTCAGTTTGTCCCATCCCTGATGGACTAAAAGTACCTCAACACAGACTATCTGTGGAGACGATCCTGAGTCCTGAATTCTTACGTCTAGGATCGAGTAGACAAGCCCCTTATTTAAGTCTACAGCTGTTTAGACCCGTATTCCAAGGATAACACTGTATTGTATGTTTATACCGGTACCTGAGGCAAGATGGTGATACGGAAGGACTGGGTGGTGTTTGTGGCCCTCAGATAGATGGACAGTTTGGGGAAAAACCTCCAGGGGGTCTCTCCCTTCATCCAGCAGGCAAGCTTGGTGCCATCCCAGAATCCTGAAGAGAACTCCTGGATATGAAGCCCAGTGGTAAAATAGATAATAGACAAACAAAGGAGAAACATACCAGAACAGAAGATCAGTGCAACCATAAAAAAGGTTTTGCTGTTCTTCATATTTTCTCACTTGGGCTTAATGTGTAACAGGCTTCTTGGTATATTAACTAAAAATGTTGCTTGGGTGAAGCAGAATAAGAAAAACATGACACACACATTTTTATAGAAGAACTACTCCTGATCCTTCCTCTCACAGCTACCATGCCTTTGAACAGTGAATGTGTGCTATCCTCCCCTGCATCTCCTAGCTCTGACAACATATTTCATCATTGTCTGTGGAGAAGCGGCAGCTTACCAGAGAGCTGCGTGTGATGGCTTCCACCACTGCATTGAAGACGTTGACAGGAAGTCGCAGCATTGTCGTTCCACTGTCAACTATAGCCTTATCCATGTTATACTGAAAGATAAGGAGAAAGAGTGAAGTGCAGTAGTTTTTCTCAACTCAACAGACTCTTATAGCAAGAAGACAAACCATCCCTTGTTGTGGTCAGATTCAGTATCATTCCTGTCATAACCTTCACACCAACTGCTCATCAGGCAGAATGCAGTTTTTCTCTTTTGCATACTTTACTGGCATTAAACGACCATGGTGGTGAGTGTTTAAATGAAGTTTACCTCTCTACAGTTCAGGTTCAGATTCTGGTCCCCAACCTCGAACTTCAAAACCTCCACTTGGTAGTACCATTCCTCTAGTATGGGGGTGTACCATATGGACCCCCGATACAGAGTTGGTTCAGCCCCTCCTATGACCTGAGGAGGAAAAACAAATTACCCATGGGTCAACTATGGCCACAACACACTGAACATGCAGGAAAAAAAAAGTACACTCTAGGAAAAGTTTATCCATCCACATTTTCGCTAAACACGCACATGCACAAAGACACAAGACCCCCCACATCTATTCCATCTGTCTGTATCAGTGGGTCACATGATGGAGTTGCAGTGAGTGAGGCACCAAGACCAGTGCAATAACAGTGACAGGCCTGCTCTCAGCAGGATGCTATATTAGCTTAATTAGCGCCACTCTTAACTAGACTGGGCCCCTGATGGAAAAAGCAGATTGACGAGGAGGATACCAACAATTACGTTTCTGAAATGCACCAAGCTTCTCTGTCTGATCCACTACTGAAGAATAGCATTTAGTCTGAGAAGAGGAGTGCTCAATCCAGTTGTTCCTGATCAACTCTAGACACAAATTATATTTATGAAAATACAGAACTTAAGGCAGAGGTCACATCAATTAAAAAGTTAAAAATAAATAAAGTACAAATTCTGTTTTCCTTTAAACAAACTCTACAAGTGAATGCTATGTGATATGTTTTTTCAGGCTGCCCCTCCTGACGACTCACAAGACTGCCACCCGCGGGGTCTGCCATGCTGCTGGCTGACAGTCCGGCACCGCACATCTGGAGGGAGAAGATGTCAGGAATTCCCAGCTGTCGCACCACAGAGTTGAAGAAGGGCTCCACAGATGAGTCAGGCTGATCAAGAGATAAGAGAGTGGAATCATTCATCCCTTTCACGAATTTGAGCTTTAACATCTGTACTTTGAGATTTAAGTTTGTTGTAGAGTGAGTTTATTTTCATTGTTTGTGATATTACAAGCAGTAATCAACCTAAAGCTAATAAATTAAGGAACATTTTTTTTTTTTTTTGCACCAAAAATGTAAAGTGAATGTGAAATTTGGAAAAACGGAACAGAAATGAAAAACTCATTTTGTGATGGATTTTGCTAAATATTCTGTATCCCAGCTCCGATTATATGGGACAATAGATTTTAAATGAATAATAATAATAATAAGGGAGAAGGAAAGAGGAGAATAGTAGTTGTGTAGTTAATAATAGAACATATTTTGGGGAAGAATCCATGAATGTTAAATTACTTAAGCCTTTATCTCTCTCTCTGTGGAGATGAACACAGTTACACTTACAACATGGGAGATATGCAAAGTGAACTGCTAGCAGCTAAAGGCTTTTTTGTCAGGGCTGCGTGACCCTGTGATGCATGACAAACATTCCTCACTTGAGATCAACCTGTCCTCTCAGGAGACACCAGCAGCACTGTGCGGTCAGTGTGAGCATATCTGCCCCTCAGTCACTGGCATTTGATGCCAAAGGCTGCTGTAGTCGGTGCAGAATGAAAGACCGCATTGTGCCGATTTACAGTGGCATCATTTTGTCTCATTAGCATCTAATTTTCATGTTATAGAAAGGTGACAGGAGAAGCACCTGGGTTTTCTACTTATTTATTTGCGGTCTTAGAACAGGACACTTGCAATAGGATAAGTTTCATTCACTTACTGAAAGGAGATTCTACCTGTGAATCGCTTAACAAGCAAAAACCGTAATAAAAAAATGGTTCTGTTGATCTATTGAGGAATTTAACCTTTTTCTGCTAACTGTGCGACTTAAGGTTTAAAGTAAAATTGAAGATTATTTCTCTCACCCGTGCCAACATAGGATAGGCCAGTCCCAGGATGCCCTGCCAGTTGACCCCAAGAAGGAAGAAGCCGTCAGATGATAGGATGGCAGCTATGTTGATGATGATAGTCCCATTTGGGCCTTTAGGAATGGAGACATGATCTACACCCAGTTCACCTTCCCAGTTGCCCTGGGTGTACCTGACAGCTACAGTGCGACCTGATGACCGGTAGGTACTGGAGCTAAACACAGAGGAAGCCAAAAAGTGAGAACAGTTACCACTACTGAGAGGCGGCCACACTCACAAGCAAGCATGTTGTTGGATTAGATATATAGATAAATATCTTGCTATTAAATAAATAGCAAGATTGGTGTTAAATTAGGATTGGGATTATAATAAAAAGGGATAGAACAAAATAGAAATGGAAGGAAACTATGAAAGAAATCTATTAGAAGCACTATTCATCCATTATATCCATTCTGGGAATAAGCTACACCCTCATAAAGGAATTCTGCTTCTGTCATCACACACTGTGGGTGACAGAGAGCAGAAAAGGTCAATCAAGACCCGAACTAAAACACAATATTGGTGTGGCATTTCCAGGAGTTTGTGGATCACATTACACAACATGGTGTGGCCACTCACAGAGCAGTGTTGAAGTAGTGAGTAATGAACGGGTGTGGAGCCGCAGCCACGGCAAAGTTACTGCTGCCTGTATCCACCAGGATGTTCAACTGAAAAACAAGGAAGAGTTTGCTTTAACAACCATCAGAGTTATCTACTACAAGCTAGCCCCACCCTAACTTACACAGCTCCAGTCACAGGGTGAAAGAAAAACCAGCTGAGGCACAGTGGTACATTTGGTGAAACTTTTAAAATGCAGCTAAGACATTCAAGTTTCTGTTTGTATTGATAAATAGAGGAGGGACAAACAGAAGAACGGAGTACGAAGAGAAAGAACAGAAACTCCTTACAGTGATTTATAGCACGATATGGCAACACAAAAAGGAAGGAAGGAAATTACAGAGAAATCGGTCTGAAAATTCTGAAAAGAATATAAGCAGCATTTAATGAAGAGCTTTCTGACCGTCACAAATATTTCAGTCAAACTCTAGTAGTGTGCATTACAGTATTATATTATATATACAGTGTGTAAAGATAATTTTGACACTGAACATGAGCAGAAAGTATCAGAATGCTTTTTTTTTTTTTTTTTAAGATTCCAGCGTCACACAACATTTTTGCCACTGAGCAGAAACTTCAATCCAACTCTGATATAATTACTCTCTAATGTGTGAACTATGAGTCATTCTGGATGTGTCATGTGAACAGTGGGGAGCAGCTAACAACAGCTGAGATGATGTTGTCTTCCAGGCATTGAGTCAATGAGCAGGAGCTAATTATGCAGCAGACCTTTGTCCGTTCCACTACTGAGCGGCGGCCACACTCACAAGCAAGTGTTCCTCCCCATGATGGGCTCATAAACCTAATGCTCCAGTGCCACCTGATGACTCAACAACAAAGGGGCCTATACAGTGGATCTCCAATGAAGCCACATGATACAGTCTATAAAAGTCCTCAGCATTTTCAGCTGCACAGGAAGAAACTGTAACTAGAATGAGCTGTCCATCTTTCTTCTGTGGCTGCCTGGTTGACAGACCAGAACCTTTAGAAGTACCTTTAGTATTAGTATTTAATTTGTTTAACAGCCATACAAGTCCTTTCTAACATAAAGAAGATATCAACTGCTTCAAGCTTTGCTCAAGCTCTGAAGCCGATCACACGTCTAACTACAGCATGTTCGTCATTACACTGCAATATTTACTCAGAAAATAGACACATTAAAAAATTCCTTATTGCAACACCCTGCTGTCACACTAAGGAGCGCGTGAAGTTGTTATGACAATTCTGTAATGATCAGCCATGTGTTAACAGGTTGAATCAGCCACAGGAAGCCCCTGTTGGCCTGTCTGTAGGAGTGGGGCTTATCAGTTCCTCCTCATTGGACTGGCCTGGGTCCCATCATTGTGACTGTGCCATCTAAAACCCCTGTGCCACATTGCAGATGGCATCAGGCCAATCACACAAGGTTTAAGCCAGCCAAACAGGCCAGTCTGGAAAATACTGGAACCTTGTGGTAAAGGATGGGGAGCAGGGGTATTTCCTTGCCCCCACACTGTCTATCCCTTATGGTTACAACATTCTGTCTCAGCTCAGCTCCTGAGCCTCAGGCAAATCTCGTCCCCCTCTGCTGCGCCAGCCTGCAGTCGCCTATAGTTGAGCGTTCGCAGTCTAATTGGCAGTGGCTCCATGGCGGCATCGTGCATCTGCTACCTGTTTGTACCAATTAGCAGATGTGAGGCTCTCCAGCCGACACCTCAGCCTGGATGTGCCACATGCTAACAGATGTGACAATTAGTGGCTCATTTGAATAGTGCCTCATTTAACACCACGTCCCTGTAATCACATCATCATTTAGTTAGAATAATATTGAGAGTATAACTCAATGGTATTGAATAACAGGACATTTTACAATGTATAATAAACCAAAGTAGACTAAGCTCTGCTGATGGAGACGTTCCACTGTCACTGTGGACAGAGGTCTATGGCTGGTTTATGCTTTCTGTGAGCATTTATAGTTGTGCACTGGTGACTAGTTGGTGGAGGGTTGGTCCATGTTCTGTGTTGAGTTTCTTCACCTCTGTGCTGAGTACTTTGTAGGAGACTGCAAGCAATGGCAAGTAAAAGTAAACAGATCATGTTGGATTTGGAGCTGATCTATGTTGAACAGCTATTACTTTTACCGAAACTGCTTCAATGCAGGAACATGTTCTGTATGACCGTTGAACTGACTGAGGCAAAAGCAGGTTGAATGCTCTGGATCAAGTAGACTAATCACACTTGCTGCCGTCTGCATCCATGCGACCTGTAGTTATGTTTCCAGGGAGAGACGAGTCAGGCTCTGCGCAGATTCAACAGAAATAAAATTGGCCTTAAGGACTATCACAGGAGAACAAAGTAATAATGAGTAACTGTTCCTACTATTTACTGTATCTATACTGCACATTATAACTCCAGCCATATTCAAGCCATTAAAGTGGTGCTAATGAAACACATCTGATGATGTGCTATCTCTGTAACTCCCATATCTATAGTATTAATTAGAAATAAATGAAAGTGCATTCTAACACATCTGACACAATGCTAACACAGAATGAAAGGTACTTCCCTCAAAGACCTTCAACACTTGGTGAAACATTAAAACCAATATTTGTTCATTAAACAATGTATTCAAGTCGCTGCTTACTTCCCCTCAATTCTCCTGGTTACTTGTGTGTAGAGCACAAGTAGCAAACAGGTTTAAAAGAGAAACACACACAGGTGTACCTGTGTTAATATTAATAAGGACTGTCATGGCATCCGTACAGGTGAGCTGGTTTCAGGGACCGGGTATTATGTTTGCTACTAGCTCACTAGAATGGTTTACTGGGAGACAGTGGAATGAGCCACCATTAGTGTTACTAGGTGCAGATTGGACAAGTCAAAATATCTACTGTGAAAAGATGCATCATCATCGCTGTTACTGTTCCTTCTGTAAAAGGGAATCGCAAGGTGCTATAAAAACAAAATAGTGATGCCCGAATACCGTAGCAATAAAAGCTTAATTCAAGCCCTAGTAGAATAAATGAAAATCAATAATTTAGTCACTTTCTGTAACATACTATAAAGCTTTTGATTACTAATCAGGAACCACACCTGTGTTTGGTAATGAAGCAGGTAAAGTTTAAGTATACCATTTGCCCTTGGTGTAGCCTGGGGAGAGATGACGGAGGTGAAACGCTGCTTTGAATAAATGCAAGAAATAAATTCTAATCTCAAGTCTGGGGAGTTTCATCCTTCGCTGTGTTCATCAGAACGGCAGATATTAAGCATCTTTTCCTAAAGTGAAACAAAGACTGGTTGTAAATGTGTGAGGAAAATGTACTCTGGCAAGTGGTGCAGCATTATCCTCGTGCTGTGACATGGCAGGCAGCACTGATAAGTCTCTGTGAGCCTGAGAAAGTGAGCTGTGCCACCCAAGACTCTTAAAAGCTCTGATCTATTTAACTTGAGAGGTCTAGGAACAAGGGGTCAATGAGATAAATCACCTTTGGATTAAGCTCCATTTCAAACACATGTACTTCCAACAGAAAGGCAGAGCATAGCCGTAAACCTACAACACCCTCAAGTATCATGTATTTTTAATAGCAATGGAAGAATTCACTGTTCCAACTCCTCTGGGACCATTTAGTCCTCCTTAATCATTAATATGATCTCGTTAGGCGCTTTACATAACGAGCAGTATGAAATGTTGACAATAAATTACAGAGGCACATTTTAATGCAACCAAAAAAATATGCCTTGTGCTGCTTTGCACAACTCTGGGGCTGCTCTTTGCTCCCTGGGAGCCTCATAATCCCTGTCAGCTGCCTGGTAAGAAACACTGGTCCTCACAGGCTGCATCATGTGAGCGCATGTGAGCGGGTGTTTTGTCTACCTACAGACCCCAGGGCTGTAAAGACTAGAGCCAGCTGCTGCATCCCACAGCTGTGGGCATGGTGCTCCCAGACTGGCCTGGAAATAAACAGCAGATTATATTATTATTATTATTATTATTATTATTGTAAATATTAAGATGAGGCATATCTTCCTACAACCCATATATTGCTATCAACATAATCTTAAACATGAACCTGTGTTTAAAAAAAAAAAAAGAAATGAAAGAAAAGTGATCAGTCAGGCCAAAAAGCTTAAACATGCAAATATTAAAAATTAAAATTAAAACTAGAAAAAGTAAGGGTGACGTTAATTATTTGTGAAAGCACCTGTTAACATGATACAACTCTCAGACCAAAACAATGAAGTTAAACACACAGTGCCTGTTAGGAAACATCACCTTTTGACCGGGAGTACCAATTGACATTTCTATGTAGTATCCTCTTCCAGAGTCCCCCTGCAGGTTATTAACCATGTCCAGAAAGCGCACGGTACCAGTCGGATCCGAGGCCAGAGAGAGGCCGGTCCCATCAGACTTCAACGCCACTAGCTGCAGGGAAGTCGCGTCCAAAGTCGAGGACACATTGTACTTCCCTGGGTGTATTTTCAGTGGTATGGAGAAATAACACACGGACACGCCGAAGTATAAACTAAACGCAAATGCCCAAATCGAAGTAGAAGCAGCGTTTGCCATGGTGGCGTTAGTTTCTCAGTATTCAGAGGGAAAGTCTGGGAAGAGACTGCAACTCCTCGTCCAAAGTTTGTTCCTTAAGTTTTCAGTTTGGCCATCATGGAAACGCCTGCACCACGGTAACCGCCATCATGGAAACGCTTCCTGCCCAATGTCAAAAATAAGACGAGCATTGTGACATGGTAAGACAGTCTGACTGACACAGAAACAAGAGTTTGTCTGAAGCTGATTGACTTTTACAAGATGTTTCGCCTTTACCCGCAGCCCTAACCGCGATAAAGCTAGTTAAAATACAGGGTGTCACTTCCGGTGGTCACTTTCAAATTAATGTTTCACCATGGGTTTATAAAAATATATTTACGCGTATATATTTTACGCCGAAATTAGTATGAATCTCTATCACTTTTTTCCCGTTTTAATTTTTTGGTTATCAAGTGACATGATCAGACAGCGATACAATTTTTTTTCTCGTTTCCATTCGAAATGAGACCATCTTTTATTTTGAAGGCAAACAGGCTTAACCGGAGTGTGACAAATACCTTCACTGGTTTTTGTTTTTCCTTAAGGTGCAAGTTTTTAAATTTTCCCTAGTTCTCTAAAATCAGATATCTACTTGATGTTACGGTAGTCTATGGAAAAGCTGTAAAATCTATATTACTTTCAAAAGTTAGTGGGGAAGTTAAAGTTATTTAGGGTATTAATCAAGTTGCAAAATGTTTTCCAGGCCAAATGTTTACCACGTGTATTCCTATGATTTTCTGTGTATTCTTAATAGATTACTTTATATGATTGCTGTGCTTCAGGTTTTTTTAGACATTTTAGAAATAATGCCACCAGGACTCTTCATGTGTCAAATTGTGCCTTGTTTTTGTAGATGGGTGCTGTGTTTTTTTAATATTTTTGTAATTGTATTTTAACAACAATCCAATACAGTAGGCTATAGACTCAATTCACATTTCAGAATAGTCTGTACATCAATTTATAAAAATATGTCAAGTTTATGAATTCTGATTAAGAAAATGCTTTTCTATTTCATTCTGTCCGAGCACTAACTTCAGGTCTATGACTCTCCACTACAATATCATGGATTATACCAGTTCTTGAATAGACCTTGGCTATTTTCGCAAGAAAACAATACTTTGCCATATTGAGAGCGCAGAAAAAGATGAAGAAGATAGCAAGGCAGGATCAATGTCACAGGCCTTCTCTATGCTTTTTGTTTCACACAGAGACAACCACTGTCTTCACTGAATTCCTCATGAGTTTGCTGTTACACTGTCACATGTTCACCCCATCCCCCTTGCACGCTCTTTCTCTTTCATTGAAGTTAATCACTGTCATTACTATAACCTGTATAAAGTGCAGAAAGGCTGTGACCACAAAAATTCATCTTTCCGCTGAATTGCTTGTCATGCACTGGGTCTTGTGAATGACCCATTTAAGCACAGTCCCTGTTTCTTCTTCAGTGTGACTTTACTTCCTTAGCCTGAGAGTATAAAAACAAGGGAAAGCTATAATGTGTTGTTGACTTGTGTATCACTAATCACGAACCACTGTGTGAATCCAGCGGTTGATCGTAGGTGATATACTTTATCTACTAGGATGTTTCTCAATCATGATCTCATTTTTAGGCCAGTTACAAAGTTAATCAATTAATCTGATCTAATTAATAATGAACACAGCAATTGGAGCCCTGTAAAGTTCTCATACAAAGTTCATTATGAGTATACATTTGTTTCCTTTTAGAAAACAGAACTACAAATAGATATCAAATAGATTTAATGTTTTATCATCCTTTATAAAGGATCAGATAGATCAAAATCTTGTCAAATTTAATGCAATAATAATAATAACAATCCATTTTTATCAAACAAAGCATTATTGTTGAATGCAGCTGCTCCAGAGTGATTTGTCCAGGAGTAATGTCACAATTGCCCCTGCTTAACTTTCATTTACTTAGTTGCATTTGTGATGGTTGTAGTTTAATAATGTGCTTGTGTTGCATGTTGATTCAGTCTTCATGCAGCTTCCCCCTGCAGTGCTACAGCTGGCCACAGCAAGGCACTCTACACTATTCCTCTGCATCTAATCCAATCTGAGGGCACTGTAGCATCTTCTGTGTGAACAAATTAGTCAGCTTAGGAGAGCCAATGGTCCTACATTTGGCAATGCAAAGCTCCTTTACTGGGACATTGGTAATTAATCCTCCACAGGTCTGATCATTATAGTTGCTGAGAGAGAAGGAGAGTGTTTTTCATTATGTGTCATAAGCACCCAATCCCTAACAACGCACCAACATCTCCACCTCATCACAGATGTAAGCTACAGATCTCTAGGGTTTTTACTTTCTGGTCACTAGTTAAATGTATGGATTTAAAGTAGTGTACGCTGATTTTAAAGCTGCTCAGTGAGTTTCTGCATCTTGGTGCAATATCTGTTTTTGTATTGATAAAGAAATAAGAACACGATTTCTACTAAATACAACATCTTCCCCTACTATATTGTAACTGTAAAAGTTCAACACAGATAATAGGAAAGTAGTAAAAAGTCACCTTAATTATTGCGCTGAAAACCTGCTCACTAGGGCTACACCTAATGGTGATTTTCATTATTGATTAAGCTGTCAATTTGTTTTATTAATTCATTAATTATGTAGTCTGTAAAAGATTATAAAATAGGGAAATGTTCATTACAATGTTCCAGAGTCCAAGGTGGCATTTCAGAAACATCTTATTTTGTCTGAGCAGTCCAAAACCAATCATTTTCAGTTTACAGTGATATACAGGAGAAAATCAACAAATACTCTATTTAAAAGGTGTTTTGTGTTTTTTCACAGCTGTTGGTGTTCAATCAATTAATTGATTCAGCATTCCTGCTGATGAACTTAGGCAGTGGGTGAATGAGTGAATTATGTTCTTAAATGGCATGTTATGCATTCTAGCAAACAGTGAGTCTGTCCACTTGTGATAAACAAAGACCAAATTAAACAGTAAAATAAGGCCACGTAATTAAATAAAAATGAGAACATCAACAACTTATTACAAAAGCAACATATCAGTGAAAATGCGCTATAATGAAGTTTTGAATTTGTAATATTTCCTGTTTAGTGATCCCAGCCATCAGCCCTTTGTCGAATCACACAGGGCTGCATCAAGTAGACCCATAGATGACCCAATCAATGGGAGTCTATAATGCTAATCGGAGATTTGCTGAATCTGTTAACATTTCCCTGTTATATTGGATGCAGTGTAGTTACAGCACAGGCATGACAGAACTGGATGAGCGACAAATGGGGATTGCAGTAGGGAAGGTCTTAATGATTAGGTTGGCCACATGTTTTTGTGGCAAATCTCATTTTGACATCCAGTCTGCCATTCTCTTTTATTAGCAAAGTAGCTGGGGTCAGTGAGCATTGTACATTCAAATCTTAAAACTGATATAATGTATCTTGCTTCATTAATTCATAAAACTGAGATGGAGAGGTGATTTTCATGTTTTGTATTTTAAAGATGTCTTTTTTATTCTTTCTGTTTGTGTGGGTGTTTCTTTTCTCAGCATAGCAGGGATTGACATATAGTTAGCTTGTTCCCCATAACAAGCCACTTTCCTGTCTCTCCTTCTGCCAGGACTGTCAACCTCCTAACAAGGTGTACATATTCACAGCTGCTACTGCAGGGAAGCAGCCCAAATGAGGAGAGTCTGGATAAGATGAGAGGGACAAGTCAGACAACAGATGCGTGGGTACATCACTCCTCTTTCACTGGTACCACACTGTATATTTCCAGCCATACAAAAGACAGCTGGTTTTGATTTATTTTGTTTTTTTTAGATCAATTACTTGTAACTGTATGGCAACTCTCCCTGTTCAGGCAGGCAGGAGTATGACTAAGGATGGCTCATGCTAGTCTCACAGACTATTCACACTTACTGTACCCCCTGTGGTGGTAGCGTTGCCTCTCTGCAGTGTATCTGTATCTATTTCTTCATTCATAGGAAAAGCATTAGTGACATGTAGATGAGTCATAGAGGCTACCGTCTAAACCAGCCACGGTAAGAGTCAGGAACCCTGCCACCCTTGTGCTCCTTGCCTAAAGGCACTACTCACACCCTCAGCAGTCTCCCTAGTTACTCTAATGCTTACATACACACACATATGTCGTCTGTGTTTGTCCAAATGCCACTGATCCCACCTAATGCGTGCCACAGAGCAGATGTTCCTGCAGTGGTAGGCAGTAGAGCGATGGGCTATGGCTCTCCTCATTATTGAGGTGCCGTTTGTCAACATAGTTAGGGTGTTCTTCTGTACTGGGATCAGTTTAAATGCAGTGGTAGTTATTTACTCCAAGACCCCCATAAGAATTGCAGTGTTTCTTTCAACCTGGAAAAATGAATGTCAATCCATCCAGAGCTAATATCTTGAATGGGTCAGACAATCTAGTAGTCTATTTATCCACTTTAATCGAAACAAGTGTAAATGTTTACTTGGATGAACAGAACAGAACAGAAGAAATACACAAATAAACCAAATTGAATATTTGGAGTTGATTTAACAAAATAAATTCCTGGCTCTGGTTTTCCTATGTAGAGTTAAATAAATGAGTTAGAGGCAGTTTGAAAATCTTTACTTTGACTTTGCTGTAAGAATCCTGACATATATCTTGGCCTGGCAATGTTAATTGTAGAGTAGGCAGATGGAGCAGGTGTGTATGTGCATTCAGTATGTGTCACACTCCCCCTGTGACTCCCAGAGGTTATATCAGGTGCAACACCTGGAGTTTGTTTCCTCATTAGGATGGGCCTCTCCAAGGTGATAGCCAATTAGAAAAGCTGAACCTGTCTCTTAGGTGTCATGAGTGGATAGAGATCAGATACATCTCATATTTCACAAGCAAATTGCTTTCACAAATACAACCATATTTGTGACGCTCATTGTGGGGTACTGTATGCTGATTGTATTGCTGTTATTTTTTCCTAAATAAGCACGCTTTGTCACATTCTGCCACGTCTCCTTTCTGCCACAGCAGAGCAGAAATTCCACTCTGAAGTAACATTCTTATGAAGGCTGGTGCACTGACTCACCTTGCGGTGTGGTATTGAGTCTCCTTTGCGCTTGACTGTGTCGCTCTGTTCTTACAGCTATCTATCAGTTTCATAGCATGCAATCTGCATCCACCCAGCCTCCCACTATCCACCCACCAGCGCTGTATCTGTTGTGCTCTGTGTGCATGTACTATGCACATACTGTGTGTACAACCGCATTGCATATTTGCAAAAGGCTGAAGTGTGTACATGTTTCCTGGCCCCCCTTTGTAATAAAATAGAGGGAAGCTCCTGGACAAATAACACCCACCACAGAGCTGCACTGGTAGGTGAGCATGGAGGGCACTTGCCCCCTTGCTAGATCCTCCCTAGAGAGAGGGAGATAAGGGCTATGAGGAGAGTAGTGTGGTTATAGGAAGGAGTGAATGAAGGCAGGCGGGGAGGAGGTTGGAAGACAAGGGGGTGTGGTGGTGGTGGGGGGTGGGGGGATTTCTTCATACATTTTTATGACCACATAGATAAGGTCAGTAGTGTGCCATCGTTACTAGGCAACGCTGCGACCCTGAGTTGGATTGAGTTGTGAAGCTGAGAAGTCAGATATTCTTATTACGACAGGCCTGCTTCAGTTCTGCTGTGTGCATTTGTTAACAAGCAGCCTGTCTCTGTGTGCCATTCTGAGAGTCATGGCTGAAAGGCTGCTTTAACTGGACGATTAACTGAGGTACTGAAATAATTAGAAGGCCATTGATTGGGTTATTACATTGTTACAGCCATTTTGGTGATATACTGGTATTCACGCCCGTTCAGATACGTGATGATGGTAATAGTGATGAAAAATGATGGTGGGCTGTTTGATTATATATTTTTAATGATCCAGTTCATGTGGGGATACACTAGACTGTGGATGTATTGATTTTTCCAGTTTTCAAGCAGAGAATGGAGGAGATGGAGACCAGGCAGATATGCAGCCAGAGTACAAATCACCATAACCCACCCTATTCTCTCCCTCCTTTTACTTGCACTATCTACCTTCATTCCTGTCCCTCTGCACTGCTCTTTTTTCTATCCCCTTTTCTATCACCCTCTCAGTTATCTTCCTTATTTCTGCCACTCCTCCAGCAGCCTTTCATTACATTTTTTCCCTCTCTCCTCCTTCCTCTTGCTCCCCTGCCTCTCCTCCTCTCTCCTCCCATTTCTGTCCCCTTCAGCGTCCTAGTTTAGCACGTCAAGGTTGGCTACAGATATGCTCCTCTCTGCCTTGGGGCTAACCAATGGGAAACTGGCTGGGGTTGCTGTAGTAGGCTGGGGTGTTAGTATCATGAAAGGTTACTGTGGTGCATGTGCTGTGGTCCAATCTGCAGCGAGGAATTGAAGTCTTATAAATTAAAACAGAGAATTCAGGAAATGTGGCTCTGTATTGCAGCCTTCCTTCTGAAATCCTGTCATAGCTGTTGATAATAATTTGAGTTATAGTCTAAATTAGAACTAGTAATTAAGAAGAAGAAAATAAACAGTTTGAAATGCTTCCTGCTTATTTCATTTCCTGCTGGGAGCTGAGAACATTGAAACCACTCTATAACGTGAAGCTTAAGACAGCAGCTGGTTAGCTTAGCATCAAGACTGGAAATGGAAACAGTGTCTGGCTCTTGTCTGAAGGTGAAAAAAAATGCCTACCAGGACCTCTAAAGCTCACCACTTAACACATTATGTTTTGTTTAATCCATAAAAAATGAACTAATTAGTGAACTTCACAGGTCCTGTTAGGCTATACTGGAAAGTTCTGAAGTCACATCTAAAGTCTTTGGACTATAGGAAATCAAACTGAGTAATCAAACGTTATCTAGCAGTGCTTTCAGCACGCCTGATGTGGGATGTCCACACAAAAGGCAATCAAACCTCTAACCTTTTGTCCTTTTGCTCTTACCACTGACCTCCACATAGGCACATGTCCTCTTTAGAATTTTATCACTGGCCCCTCTGACATGTCTTTGACACAGTTGGCGCATTCTTGAGTTATAGCATTCCTAATTTAAAGAACGTGCATGTGTCCTGAGGCTGATTGACCTGCAAGTGTCTTTTCATCCCAAGGGGTAATAGTACATTACCCTGAACTCTGTTTAGGAGCCACATTACTCCTGCCCTGGCGACTTGTAACCTTATACACGTTTCTATCAAGCCACGAGTGCAGCCTGTCTCTTATCAATGTCATTGTCTTAGCAAACAAAGAGGATCATTATATCGGTGCTGAGAATGTTTCTATTCTGAGTTAATGGGTTGCATAGCGTAAAGGCAACTTGATCCCCCTTTGGGTGATGAAGGAGTGAGCTGAGGGTTGACATTTTGCTGATGATAGGCCAGTCTGTGTTTTGTTGTAAGAGACAGTGGCCTTCGCAGGAGTTGTCAAAACAAGAGGCCCCATCCTAAGGGATTACCCAGCCTGTCTGTGCACACACCAGAGACAGGGTTGACCAGAGGGACAGTATCATCAAGAGGCACAGAGTCAACCAGAGGGACAGGGAGTGGCTGTGCAAGGAGATATACCTATAGGAGAATGTGCTCTACCTTCCAGTCATGGTTAATATTTTGGATTGGTTGTTTTTTTTTTTAGAAGGATTACATGTAGACTTGGTCACACTAGACCACAGCATTGGAATATGTTTCAATAAAACATAAAAGCTTCATGGGTTCAGCTCAGGATGTGATTAACATGACCAGTGAAGTGCACTATTAGTATTATTAGCTATTTTCATTTTATTACTAGACATGAGGACAGTGCATGATACTGTATGGCGGAAATGGCATGACTACAGTCTTATTAGTACTGTCTCTGATGTTTTATCTACTTTAATGTCCAGGAACATTTAACATGGAAATGTACAGTATTTGTCAAATTGGGCTATATTCTCATTTTTTATCCAGTATGACTACTGGTCATAATAATCACTAATTCACCACCTCAGTTGTGATTTAGACAAGCACATACAAGCATTAACTTATTAATGAAATCTCAAAGTTTGTGGCTCAAATACCACTTAATATTGAGTTCTGTGCAAAAAAGCAGCAATTCTTTAAACAACTTGCCCAGAAATTCAGTTAAATTTTCCACTTTACCTAGCAAGACTTTTTAAAAGAAATAAGTCAGGTCTTTCGTTTGGATTCACACATGCACGTATGGTGTATGTACGTATAGTGAGTGACTCCACATGTTAGTGATTTAACATTAACATTTAACATAAATTCTTGCATTGTTGTGTGGAGTGAACAAAATAATACTTCCACTGGTATAACTGTTACTGCTGCTCTAATGATCTTTCAGCTCTTATTTTACTTTACATTATGAAGTTGGGAGTAAAATAAAGAGCACCAAGCACAGATCCAATGCCAGTGTGAGTATTACAGTCTGAGGAGTCATGAGCTTGAGTGAGCAGTGTTCATGAGTTGTCTCATATGTGCTCTACTTCCTTTGTTGTATGCACACACAGACATGGTGGCACATGTGAACACACCCACAGACATGTATGCACGGCCACACACCAATGCCAAGACTGTCTGCAGCAGCCCAAGGGCCTCGTTGTCACATTCACTTACCAATGTTTAGGCATCATGCTGGGGAAGCTAAAATGAACTGTACCCTTTTTCTCCCACTACCCTTTCAGTAAACTCCACCCCCACCAAAAATCCTTTCTGCTCAAATTCATGGCTATAGAGATACTAAACACATAGTTTCATGGTCATTTTATGTCACATATCTTAATATGTTCATCTACATATGAAATAAGGACAGAATCACTTGTAGCCTACCACAGTACTTAATACATGGAGCATCAGGTTTAACTTCAGGAAGTAACTGGAAAAATTATTTACATTTACACTTTAAAGACATAAATATTGGTCTTGCAGTTAGAAAACATATATGCCTCCTCTACATGTCTCAATATAGTCTAGTAGGATTTACCACTAGATACCTCAGTCTGCTGGTTACAGGGTCATGGCTCTTGTGTTCAAAGTGAAAATCAGGGTATTGTCTTTCACATCATAAGTGCATTATTTAGTTGTACAGCTGTCTGCCTGGTATAAGTGATAAACACTAGCAGCTGTTTTCCTAGAGCCTATATTGCACAGAAACATCTGATCTGTGTTTGGTCATGCTCAGCTAGATATAAGATCTGTATCACTAACAACACTGAGATCTGTAAGTTTTCTGTTATTGATGCTTGCATCCCCATGTGCTAAATTGTGCCTTAGTGCATGTGGCATGAAGGTTCCCTCACAGAGTTGGACTTCTTAAATGGAGGCAATTATTTTTAATTACAGTTTTTAAGGTGAAAGAGCAATTAAACCTCACTAACCAAATATGAGAGACTATACTGTAAAGATCTACCATGAGTCATACATCAAGTATGACAAGTATTGAGACCTTTTATGATTTTATTTTTTCTCAACTTAGAATACCACCTACAATATTTTTCAAATGAATATAATGAACATTATCATACACACCAGCTGTATTTTGGACACTGTAATCTCATTGGTTAGTGTTGATGTCTTTGTTTGTGTCAAACACTCACTGTAAAACTGTGCTTACACTGGGCAACTCCCACCCTATGGATTGTGTGTAAGTGTGTATGTACAGTACATACACTATATAGCTATGCCTGAAAATGTTATCTTGGACTGTGTCCTCAGATGGAAACATCAGTACTCTTTTCTGTTTAAACGCGACCAATCTTGATTGCTCCATGTTAGTTAGTTTTCACATCCCAGGCACACAAATATAACCTTTTGATTTGCATGTCTTTATTTATTCCATTACTTTTTTCAAATTTTTAATTTTAGCTTCTCATAAAATCCTGTTTGCTGAGCTAGATTATACCAATGCCTCATTTCCCCTAAAATGTCAGATGGCACCCTCTAATTCCATGGTTCCCTTCTCCCAATCCCTTAAACCCACAGTCAGATTTTTCCCTCCTTCTTTGGGTTTTGTTTGTCTTTACTGTCTGTTAATGTCACCTTCAGTGAAGAAAAAATCTTCTGCCATTTAACATTACTGAAGGCTGCACCAAGAAAAACCTCATGCAGTTCAGGTCTGGTTAATTTTCTGTAGGGGATGGCTTTGCCTTTGGCATCACACACACACATGCAGTCCTTGAACTTTGTACAGAAATTAAATTAAAAATACAGAGATACCCTTGAGCAAACTTTACATCTCCTGTAAAATTGCTTAGTGGGAACACAAGACTTTGCAATTTGAATGTACAATAATAGGCTAGTGCTGAGAGGCAAAATGTGTAGTTTGTGAGGACAATGGTCTGATAAATTTGTAGCCAGGCTGATATCGCATCCTCCCTCTTAAATGATCATATCTCACAGGCTGCCATTTTGAACTTACTTAATGTCCATGCCAAGAATCCGGAAATCCTAATCCACTCTAAATGACAGTCAGAATCACTGACCGACTGCCGTGATTCAGCCATGTTTTCTTCATAGCACCACAAACATGGTTTATCTCATAGCTTAAGACGAAAGTAAAATGATCCTCTTACTTAATTAAACATTCATTTGG
Organism: Mastacembelus armatus; assembly: GCF_900324485.2. Lineage (NCBI taxonomy): Eukaryota > Metazoa > Chordata > Actinopteri > Synbranchiformes > Mastacembelidae > Mastacembelus > Mastacembelus armatus. The sequence continues at coordinate 4,296,750 of NC_046645.1, read as the reverse complement.
TGTAACAATAGTTCAAAAAGGGGGCATCATGAAAAAGAAAGAACAATTTCATTTGTGCAATTGTTGAATAAATGAAACAGAAGTAAAAAAAAGAGGAGAGCAATACCATTTTAAGGCGAGAGAGAACAGTGTGTTCTGGTACAGACATCAGCAAATGCAGAGCAGTGTTCGTGTTTGTCTGCTGCGCTGGAGTGAACACTGAGAGACAGGCAGACAAGTGGGCAGATACTGTAGACAAGCACACACTGAAAAGAAGACTGGACAACAGTAAAATGGGCTGATCAAAACACCTATAGTCAGAGTGGGGAAAGGTATAGAACCATGCCTCCATCTTTCCCAAATTAACATCTATTTAGTGTATATTGCCCTGAAAAAAAACAAGAAACAGGAGAGACAGAGCTGAGTATATGAGACACACACAGACACACACAAGCCCACACACACGCCATGTATTGTTAATTCAGTATACATCTTCCTTTGTACACATTCAGAATTGTAAGGATTCATTCCTCAGAGCTGATATAAGAAGAGAATGAGTATCCTGGGGTAAATAAACAGGATTTCATTTTCAGTATATTCTGTCATGTGGAATAGAGAATGAGATGCAGACTGCCCTGCTGGTTATATCACATTCAGTGTAACCCAGCTCTGTGGACAGGCCCACAGGCTTCTACAGCCTACTACAGCTACACCCTTGACTTCAAGGCAGGCATTAAAATGGAGGGGTGGTGGTGCTAGTGGTGGGTGGATTATGTGTGTGCGCCTTTGGGGTGGGGGGTGCTTTAGTTTAACCCACTATTTTCTGCAGCCACTGACAAAATGTTTTGTCTTTGAGTTTCCTTTCAAAGAATTTTTAAACCACTTCAATTAATTTAAACCCGTGATTCAATTAAACACTTTCCCCTCATGCAGTTAAATGAACACAAAATATGCGTCATTGAATGTCCTTGTAGATTTCAGTTACTACAGGGAACTCTCCTCTATTTTTATCCATGATAGAAACACTCTGTTGGCTTAATTCAAGCCAGGTCTAGCATATAGTGCTGTATACTGAGTGCACCTGCACACCAGCAGACAGCGCTTTCTGTTTTAGCTGGTACATCCCCGTGCGTAAAAATGTTGTGCCTCGGTGCGTCAGGTGCATTTCCTTAATGCAAATGCCCCACTCACTGCGTGCTCTCACACTCTCACCTCCACTAGTACCTTGCCCTCAGGACCGATGGGTAGCCGCCTCTGCTCCTTTAAGGCAATGAGGAATTAAAGCGTCTGCAGGGGCAGGGGAGAGGGTTATTCTGTGTAATGCTCAGAGAGTCAGAGTGGTGCGATTAGAGAGCGGCAGCGGGGAAGATGCGCTTGCTCGCCTCTTGCTGGACGCACAGAGGCGATGAAGATGATCTGACTTTGGAGTCCCAGAAAAAAACCCGTTTTTCATTCTTATTCTACGACCCTCTCCCCCACGTTTGCTACTCTGCTCTTTTAGTTATTTTAATTTAATAAAATAGATTTTCCCCACAAGGATGATTCGGCAGTCAATATTTTATTTAGGAAATCGGAGCTTCTGACAGTTTTTTTTAAAGATTTAGTTTAGCCAGTTTGGGCATTCATTTTTGTTTCGGGATTGCTCGCACCCCGCTCTGACTCAGCATCACACACACCTGGGCTTCACCCCTTCAGCATCCTTTTGAATAACAGGGAGAAGCAGCAAGACGCGGAGCAGAGGAGGACAGTCTGAGCGCAGCCCTCCTCAAGACAATCACAGAGCCTCGTTTATGTTCCAAGCGCTAAGAGAGGGCTCATAAAAAATCAGTGTGTAACGAAAAAGTAAGAAGGAAATATTAAAAGTAGAGACTTACACCGGCTTGCTTCAAGGCAGTGGCAAATGTTTAACCTTACCCGAAGCGCACAGAAGAGAAACCCAGGGAGGCACCGGTCGGAGGAAGAAGAGAAAGCATAGCTTGGGGGGATTGAACGGAGCAGGGCATGTGGATATTGGCTTTTATCTTTTTTCAGAGCATCTTGAATGGTAAGTTTAACTGCCTCATCTGTTTTATCAGTGTTCATTAGCTACTGCAGAAGGCATATCACTGGTAGACAGCTAGGTGACTGGAGAGGGAGGCTGGAGGTCACCTGTGACCCACAAGAAATGGATTTTATATGGTTGTCAGAAAGCTGACACCCTTGATAGAGGGAGAGAGACGGGCGAGGCATGAATTGCTTTTTAAAATCCTTCAAGCTCTCCTACAAACCATTAGACACATCTCTGGCCTTCAGAGGTAAATCCTGAGACAGATGAAATTAAATGAAAAAAATGATGTTTGTTTGGGCCTGTATTTAATTAATTGGCTTAATTGTATTGGTTAGATGTGATTTAATAGTTTCAGTTGTTTTTAATTTGCATCCCAATAATGTGATTTGTTTCTGTTGTTATTTAATGCCCAGTGACATTTATTCTGTCACAACCTTGTTCCACTGTGGCCCTTAGTAATAAGTGACGTATTACATATAATGGACATTTGGTTTAACCCCTTCCCCCTCCCCCATAATGTGCACATTTTCAAGTTCGAGGTGGGCAAGCCAAATATGAGTTAAAATCACCAAATTATATGTCCATGTGTTAATTTTCCACGTTTGATGAACATTATTCAATTGTATTTGTGGACCTGTCACAATGTTTCCGATGTCTATTTTCAATTTTATCATAAATCTTAATACACTTCATCTTTAAATGTAGCATGTAGATATAAAATTAACACTAAATATTCCTGGTGGTAATTATAAAAATAAAAAAAGTGTAATGTTATCAGTCAGACACATTGCACATACAAAATTTTGAGGAAATGCAACAATGGTTCACAATGTCCTTTAAAAAAAAAAAAAATTAAATTTTCTATTCAAATAGCTGAAAACCTCATTCAAATACTGTATTCAAACACCAGGATTTGGTTGTGCGTCTTGTCTATTTTTTTATACACGTGTATTTGCGTGAGTGCATTTGTACTAGTGCACAGATGCATGCGGCTGACACCGTGCACACATATTTCTGTGCTCATATAGTGTATCTATAATCAATAGCAGAAAATTGATACAGTTTATTGCATTCACTTATTTGCCAGAATCCCTTCTACAGGGAGGAATTATGGCTGACTGGGTGTGTACGAAAACAGGGAAAGAAAAAGGGTCGAAGAAGGAGAGGGAAAGAAAATGGAAACACATCTGTAAAAAACACATTGAGGCGATAAGATGTGTATTGTTCACATACTGAAAGAAAATCAAACCCACAGTTCGATGCATTTGTATCAAAGGGTCAAGAAAAGCTGAATTCACAAAGCAAAATTTGTGGAAGTGAGGATTTACAGGTATAAATATATTCAACCATATCGAGGGGCTGTGATATGATATGGTGTGTCCCCAAAATGGGTTTTCCCTTCTGGCCGGGATGATAAAATAAGGATTCAAAATAGATTTTTGTTTCTGTGTCGTCGCTTTTTCAGTGCTGAGGCACTGAGCTCGGTCGGTACCGTTTATTGACACCGACTCCATATAAAATGCTATCTCCCTCAGCCCAGCTTGTGCTGAAACTCATAAAGGAACAATAAGGAATCCTCATTAATCATAATCATCTGACTGACATTAGATCAACTGCCAGGCAAGATTGTGTCCGTTTATTGCATAAGGGATTATTGAGGGGGCCTGTGGCAAACTACTGATAGGGATTAAGCAGTAGACAGTGTTGGGTAAAGACATTACACTTTCTGTGTTCGTCATTTGCCCTGCAGAATAAAGAGTGTGTTTTTATCACTTGCAGTTTGCATTTTCATTTTTATTTAATTTCTCTATCACTGTACAGGAGCCTAGTTATGTGACTTTGTCCTCTGCGGTTGGATGTTTTGTTGATTATCATGAAAATGAGGTGTTCATCGGCTGAGCAGGCGTCGACAGAATGAATGAATGACCTTGTAGATAGAAGCCAGCACAGCGATTGAATTCCAGACAATTCTTGCTATTTCAGAGTTAGGCCTATCACATGCTCACTGGCCTGTCTCTATGGTAACCTCCTTAATGGGTGTCAGGGGCTGCGTCCGACAACGTTCACTCATTCATTCTTCACTACAGGGGGTAAAAAAACTATTTGTTATCTTATTGTCTGGTGGTGAAAACTATGAAGATCATTCAGAATTGATGATGACTGTTGGTTTGTGAATCCATGATGGTTGGCGGTCTGTGTCTGGAGCCTGTTTACTACTTTCTCTGTTGCATTGCAGGTTCATACAATAATGCTTCTAAGACATTTTGGATGCCATTAGAAAATGGCATATCCAGGAAACAGTGGACTATATAGTGAATGATTTTGAACATGAAATTGGGAGTTGGGCTGTTGCTGCAAACTGAGTTGACCCAAAATTCAGAGTTAATCACATCCTGTAACATCAGTGTAACAGTAACATCACTGACTTCAGGGTTTTTATGGGTTTTTTCAGCATTGCATTGTGGTCAGCCTGATGAACCGAGAAACTGATTAAAAAAAAGACAAATAGAAACAAAACTGCACATTTCACAAACCGTTCAATTTGTATCACCTTCTATCATGGAAATCATTTCAAGTTTTATTGAAAGGAAGCAGAAGACAGTGATGCTTCTTAGATTACTCTACTATCATATTCCAGACATTCAGAGAAATGTCATGTTCAACAGTTAACAGGCACATTTTTTATATTCTATTTAAGACATTATGCTTTTGCTATTTCCTGTGCCTATCAAAGTAGAATCTTTAATCTAGTCATCAGTACAGGAAAGGAAACTTATTAAATATCTGCCTCAAAGCAGCCTCAAGGCAAAACCACAGCAAGCTAAACTGGCCTATTCAAGTTCTCATTCCAAATGTATAATGAGACAAGTCTTCTTACAGAGTCACCATGAAGATTCCAATGATTTATAGACATACACACAGTTTAACCTGATGTTCATAACTTAAGAAGGACTTGTCTCTTATGGCTTCCGTAAATGAACATTTATGCAGAGGTTAAGAGATCAGACAATCAAAATTTGATCTCAATTAGCCATGACCTTTCTCAGGGTAAAGGCAGATCCACTTTAAAATAAGGAAACTCTTCTAGAGCATCTAGCCCAGTGTAGTGTATAGTACAGTAAATAGCTGCCAACATCAGTTAGCCTGCCAATTTTACATGATCCAATATTATTAGAAACCTGAAACCCTGGATGAAAATGCTACAGGGACCTGGGTGGATTGAGAGATTGAACTTGGCTACAAGTGGAAAGGAGGAGCTGTAATAAATCTACACGAAGACAATGAAAGCAGTGCACTGATGAGAGCCCCATTTGCTGGTACTGTGATGTGACTCTCAAGTCTGTTTGAAGATGGCCAAAAACCTGTGGCCTCCCAGAGGCCACAGTTGCTGGTGCATATGTTTCTGTTAAGCAGAGGAGTGAAACCTGACCATCCTTACAGCTGCACTCACAGCTATTAGTGTGTTTACAAATTACCAATTAGGGTTTGGTTGCAGAAGTGGTATCACAGCTCATGAAATTAAATTACCCCATGAAAACATGGAGCGTACAGTCAAGTGATAGATTATCTTCTGCAGTCTTACTATGAATATCTAATGGGCTAAATTAAGTTTACAAACCCACTTAACTCTTGCTCACTTGTGTGAGTTATAAGAAGGTTTGTTAGGTTACATTCTGAACTCTGTGTGTGATTCCAGTTGAAAGGGTTGCTAATATTGGGTAATGGATACCCTGATGTGTGATCATAATAGATATCCCCTAGTTCATACATCCTAGCTGTATAATGAGGGCTACTCTACTGTACCGTACCTCCTTGAGCCTGTCTAGTTCTCTAATTAGGAGCAAGCTTTGGCGACTGGCGTGTGTGTGTGTCTGTATGTGTGCTGCGTTTCGCCCAATGTAAAATCTAATTACCGATCACACTGTGTCTGTCTGGATTCCACTGAATCAAGAGGTGTAATTGCGCAATCCCACGTGTAAATGTCTTTTGCATTAAAATGTTAACGATATCATTTAGCATCTGCAGGGAAGAGCAGAAAAGCCCTCAGCACCCAGATGTAGGTGTTTGATCATGCGTGCAAAGTGAGGTTGTAGTACATCTGGCGGGGGTTTCCCTCTCAGACAGGCTTCTCAGTAGAGAGGATGTTTTTAATTCACTCAGCACCTGTCAAAGTGACATGTTATATTACTGTGCTGCACTGCACAGGTACTGTAGTAGAGGAACTGGTGTACAAGCTTTATTTGACAGTTTAAAACAGAGTAAGTCAAGAAATACTTTTGCGTTCCTATGCAGAAGTGCTTCTATCTGTGTTCGGTCTTAGATATTTCAGGGAGAAAAACCTATTCAGTTTCTTCATAGAGGGGGTTAATAAATGCTGCTAACTGACACCTACCTTAATGTGACAGTCCTATGGTGGTGTTTGCAAAAGTGATGAATGGACTTCAGAGTTTGGTTTATTCGCTGTATTTTGTGCATATTTACTGCATTTTTCTTGTACAAGAAAGTGCTTTCAATATACAATATTAGACACTGATGTGTAATGCTGCATGAACCTGTGTGATTAATCTCTCTCCTGCATGTTTACTTTATTTCCATAACATTAAACAAAAACCACAAACTTTTCCTAACGTCAACCAGAATCCTTTTGTTACCTATACCTAACTACATGCTGGATTTATACTGCCAAAGTGCACCATCCATTCAGCACTGCACATAAATAAAGCAGCTTATTGATTGGAAGAAATTAAAAAAAAGTCCACTGGCAATTTGTATAAAAATGCAACTCTGTCCTCCGTCTGTGTGTGCTGTCAGTTGTGCACTAGGCCCATAGTCCTTGTGGTAAGTGCCACACCAAAGCTTTTGTTCACTGTGGAAGACAGGTGGTGAAGATGTGATGAGTTTGTTATCCATTACCCACCAAGACAAACATTCACACTGGACCTCATAAATACTGCCTCTTAATCCAGTCCACCACATACTGGGGCCAGGCTTAAAACTCAACACTCTCTGTGGCCCAAGGCTGAATTGATCCCCCCAGCTTTTTCCAGGGCATGATGCATGTACCAGATGTATAGTGGCTAACATGTCTATCACTCTCTCTCTTCAGGATGCTTTTTTGAGCTTCACTTTTCTTCTCATCTTTCATGAATGTCTTATATCTTTACATCTTTGCTGTATTTTTCAAATAGGCATCTCAAAAAGATTCTTCGAGTCTGCATTTCCAGGAGATATTTCACCATCAAGTCTGCGCATGTGTCTGATGCTCCACAGTTCTAATATGAAAGTAGGCTAAGGGATAACGGAGGAGGCAAAGTTGGATAGACAGAGTGACAGAAAGACAAATGGGTCCAGCTTGGTTTCTCGACACTGCTCTTTATTTTTAAACCTGGCACAGATGCTAAGATTTAAGACCAAGTTAGTGGCGGTTATTTTTAGCCGGCCATTTTTAAAGTGCTGTCATCTTGTTGGTGTTGAGGTAAGGTGTGTAGTAGTGTGTGTATGTGAGATATGTAAAGTGGGTGCTTTATTTGTATGTTTGCTGGTGTTTACATGCATGTGCAAGTAGCTATACAAGTAGGAGGGTGTGTGGTTCACAGAGTATGTGTGTGTGTGCATATTATGTGTGTTTATTTGGGGAGCTGGGTGGGTGTGTTAGGGTGTGACATGGAGTGGAGCCACATGAGTCTGATTTATGTCCTTCTAGCCACTCATCGATCCCCCGACCCGGTGTGAGACTGAGTGCATTGTCAATAATCTTAGCACTTTGTGGTATTCCTAGAATTCCCAGAGCTCCTCTGCTCAGACCAAGTTGTGATGCTGCAGTAAGCCATCTTGTCCAAGGGCCTGGCAGCCATGCATTTGATTGCAGGGTGAATAGATTATTGTGCAGTGGAAGAGCTGTTGAAGAAAATAGAAAATTAGATGTACTGTTTGTTAAAAGGGAGGTAATTCGGACAGAGCTGGGGATGAGTCTCTAGAAGCATGTACATGTAGCTGTTTACATGTTGCTAAGTGCCCCTTTAGACTGTTGCCAGGATGAGGTCTATTATGTGTTGCTCTGTGTCTCTCTATCTAGACCATCCATCCCCACAAGTGATTATGCTAATTAGTGTTTGATCAGATGATTAAATTAAAACTCGATTCATCCAAAGTACTAAATGCTCAGAATACATTTGTGTCTGCTTGGCTGCCTGGCTTTACACGGTACGAGCCCCATGGTGCCCCATCCACTGGAGGAAAGGCTGACCAGAGAGGGCAGGAGTGGGAAAAATGCATAGAAATACCTCACTTTTTTATTCAGGCAGTGGCACATGGAGAAGGAAGGTTGTAATAAAGCAAGCTATGGGGCTGGGGGAGAGAGGAGGAGAGGAACAAGGAAAAGAAGAAAATAAGGATGTGTGTGCATTGTGGGGGTGGGGGGAGTGCTGAAAGGAGCTGTGCTGTGGTCCCCTAAGTGTTGAATAAACATGGTTGGTTTAGGGAAATGGCTGCGATAAATGTTTAATATGATAAGTCCATAAAGACGGTCAAATGAGTCTGGAGTATTAAAATGAGTGTTGCACACAGCAGCAGCAGCAGCAGCAGCTTTAGAGGAAGGAGAGGAGTGGGGCTGATAATGGCAGGCAGAGCTAACAGGATGAGAGCAGCCAGCTGCTGTGACATCAACATTAACACACTTCACCAGCTGCTGGTCACAGACGTCTGCTGGACAAAGCAGGGACTGTGATATATATTGAAAGGGTCGCCGTGGCCCTATAATGACATTATAACCCATACATGTTAATAATAAGTGAAGCATATTTGTATAGCACTTATCAAAATAAAGCTCAGAAGTACTGTAGAAACAACAATCAGCTAGAATCAAAGGAACTCTTGCACTGGTGGCACAATTCAAACCAATCAATCCAACACTGTTAATCCATGTATTTGAAAAGATGTTGATGCTCAAAATCTGTAAAATGTTGACTGATGATATGTTTATTTTGTTGGTCTCTAGGATCCCATCTGTGCAATATCTGTTTGGAGCACATAAACCATGTTTAAAGGTTGTTATGGTTGTTATGGCTTTTTCTCTTGGTTAGGTTTCGGCATGGTGACTTAGTTAACTTCTGAAATGTCAAAAGTGATTAAACCAAACCACAATCGTTCCCCAACCAAAGGGCATGTGATGCCAAAATTAAACTGCACATGGGACTGTAAGCAAATTCTGGTCTCTTGTGTTTTGTGATTTGTACATGCACAATCCCCCTTGATAACCAACTTCTGAGTAGTATAATATAGTAATTGCAACTGAACATAATCCTTCATTACTTTAAAAATGTACTTTGTAGTGTAATAATGCAGTTTTTAAGAGGCAGGCTGCTAATAGCTATTACAATACATAAGCTTAATTCTGTGATTGCTTGTTGTAGTTTGAAATTATTTTACGTTTTGAACGCCTCTAAGAATTTATAGATTGGCTGCTTTTGTTCATTTGACATTCATTTAGGTGTTGATTGCAGCTTGTAAACATGCAGTGGGATGTTGTCACCAATTGAAATGTGTCTCCACATGGTATTTATCATACAGAGGCAGGATGAAAAGTGAAAAGGGGTCTTTTGTCTACCATTTCACAAAGGTGTGCCATAGCTTCCTAACAGATTCAGGTAACACAAGTGAAATAAGATCCCTGAAGGCCAAATGTTGTCAGTGTCATGTTATTCTCTTCAGCAGCCGCTCATGTCGCAGTTTGTGTACACTGATGCCTCCGTGGACATTGTGCTACCTTAGCTGGCATACAGATGGACAGCAGTCATGTTAAGACACCATCAACAGCAACTTTTTCTGAGGGCCCTTAACCATAATGTTTGGTGACATAATAAGGTTGGTTGTCCAGTATGTGCCATGTCTACTTGTATAACTGTAGTAAGGCCTCTGCCAACAATCCGCACGAGAACGCTGGCTGCTGTTTAATCGTGTTATAAACAGAGATGATGTATGCTGACCATTAGATTAGTTTGGAAATGATTAGATTATATCCACTCAAGTCTCAATCAGACATAGTTAAGTATAATAGTAGAGAATATTAAAGGATATATATGTCTGATGTTCATTGCTTATCAGCAATTAGTATCAGTATCAATACATTGTCTGAGATGTGTTTCCATGTCATCCAAATCACAGAAAAACAAAAATACAGTATGTCATGATGATGTAGACTACTGGATTACTATGAGGGTGACTACAAGGAAACTCAACTTAAATCATAACCTGAAGGCAGCATGACTTTTTCCATTGTATCAATTGTTGGTCACTAGAAAAAGAGTAAATATATTTGTTGAAAAATGTTTTACCTACTTGAATGAGCACACGAGTGGGCGGCAACTTATGTTTGTAGTGTGTTGTCGACCTGGATATCATTTTAAAATGAAGTCTACACAGTTTTATCCATTCAGCACTAGATGATGCTTGACACGATGACACAATGATTCTGTATTATCATCTATTTTCCTTTTGTAGAATTATATTGGGATTTTGACATAATCTGCCTTTACTGGAGACTTAAACACTTGAACCTTTTTTAAAGATCTAAATTATGAAAATGTGAAATGAAATGAAATTTGTCTAACATTACAGACATTGAAACCCATCAGGGTCCTTTCTGTGTGGAGTTTGCATGTTCTCCCTGTGCTTGTGTGGGTTTTCTCCAGGTACTCTGGTTTCCTCCCACAGTCCAAAAACATGTATGTCAGGTTGATTGGTGACTCTAAATTGCCCATAGGAGTGAGTGTGAGTGTGTGAGGTTGTTTGTCTCTATGTGGCCCTGTGATGGACTGGTGACCTGTCCAGGGTGGACCCCTGCCTTTCACCCAAAGAGAGCTGGGATAGGCTCCAGCTGATCCCTGGGACCCTGGTTAGGAATAAGCAGCTATAGATAATGGATGGATGGATGGATGGATGGATGGATTACAGACTTTGATCTGACAGCAAATCGAATATCCCCATGCAGTTCAAAGTCTATCAGCTGGCTGATTTAATGTGATTTCACCAACATACATATTATTTGTGTTTGCTGTGATCGCCACCTTACGTACACCAGGTTGCAAACAGAAGCTTCTTTAGGCAGTTACTTTATGGGGTAAATCACCAGTGCTGCACCTCACTAGAATAAATCAACCATAAAATGTCTAGTACTGTTTGTCAAAAGGATTAACATTAGCTTTCTATAAATACATCTTTTTTTTTTTTTTTTTTTTTTTGTTAATTAGGTTGAGGAGAGGCAACATCACAGTACTGCTCTCAGTTCTTGGTAAAATTAGAAAATTATTTTAATTAATAGGTTAGATTGCAGGTTTTGAAATTTAAATAATCTGTAATAAATTATTTCTAATTGCAAAGGTGTTCACATGGTGAAACCAATCTCAATGAAAATATACAGTGAATGCAGATATAGTTTCCCTGTGCCTTCTCATGCACTTGTTACTTCATATATTCAAATATTAGATTTGTACCGGTGGAGGTTTTTATTCATCATCATCAGCAGCAGAGGGAGCTGCTATAGTTTGGTTCAGCATAATCCCTCATCAGATCCTCTCTCATGTACCCATCATCATCAGCAGCAGCATAATTTAGACATCAATGTCTTTATCGCTCTGTTTTCCTAACTGAGAAAGAGTCCAGGGTCTCTGGCTTCCCCTTGATGAGACAGGCAGCCACTCTGGCCCATTTAAGACATGAAAATAGACTGGGGAGGAGGAGGCTTTTCTGCTGTGGGGCCTCGTTCTAGTGTTGCCCGCCCCTCCTAGACATCAGAGGACAGATCTGTCGGTGTGGATCAGCAGCTTGCATACAGCCAACCCTTTCTACTGTCACAGCACTGCTTAATATTCATGAGAGCAAATTGGAAGACAGTCATTTAACTTCCGTGTATGGTATATTGCCTCTGGGCAGATCAGATCAGGGGGAATGCTTACTCACACTGTTCTGCCAGGCCCCGAATGCTTGTCGTCTGCCTTGCTCAGATATTTTAGGTACTATATGTTACTTTCAGGTTCATGGACTTTGATATACAGCTACATTTACAGGATTTTCAACCCATTTGCTTAGATTACATGTAAGAGAATATACCTATGCCCTGTATTTTAAATTTGGGTCATCCACAGGTCAAAGTCCTGTTTGTAGCTGCTGTGAACATAGCTGGAACACAGACTTTAGTGCTGTACACATTAAACCAATACTGTTATCCATAACCCCACAGAATAGAAATGGGAATTTGTTAAGGTAGAATATTGCTCTTTGGCTACTGTGAATCTTGAATGTGAGTGAGCCAGGTATGATCTCCATGTCCCAGGCAGACTTGCCCTGAGGGCACAGAGCAGAGAGCCGCTTTAATTACCCAAGGTTCCTGCTGTCACATTGTCACTGTGAAGCTCCCGGTGCCACGCTGCCGTGCAGTGCCGAGTCCCCCTGCCGTGGCAATGATGACAACTCAGACAATGGCTCTGCTCGCTCAACAGATGCAACATGAGTGCCCTCTGAAATATGGGAAGCTGAATGGATCCCACTGTCTCTCTGATTCTCACTTTGCCACCTCTTGTTTGCTCTGTGCTGTTCTCTTTTCTTCTCACGTCAGGGAGTGTTCATGAAAAAAGTCAGTGGTCGGATGAAAGACAGAATATGTAACTATATGAATATGAATGAGTAAAACAGGCTGTCACCTGCTTCTTTAAAAATACTGATGCTGTGAATATGAGACTGAAAATGTGGCAACTTCTTTGTTGTGATTGGGTAAGGAGCTAGTTAGTGACTCAACTTTACAGGCGTTAAGAAGTCTACCTGCCGTTTGTTCTCATCAGCACTGATTGCACGTTCACTTAAATGAAGCGCCCCAGTGGTTCTGAAAGCACATTGTCATGGTTGGTCCCCCCCCCCCCCATCAAATGATCAGCGCTAGTCTGAAGGTTCACTTTCCTGTGATCATATTGAACCACAGGTACTGTTTGTCATATTGTACAGTACTTTTGTGGGAAAATTTCTGAGTGCTTCTCTAAATCACTTTTTACATAATAAATCAAGTGTGATTCTGTAAGTAATGTGACAGTCATGTCAGTGGCCTTAACACATGATTTTTGCTACAAATTAACATGAATAATTGCTCGATAATCCCCAAATACTAAGGAGTTACACTATATATTTACTGCTCTGTACAGTTATATAACACATTGTAATGCAGCATTCGTGCTAACATTATGTAAACCCTAAAATTCATTGTCATAGAAAAATCATATGAAATTAATATAAAAATTGCTCCATTACAAAAATGTCAGGTTTGTGTCTTTAATAATAAAAACCATTTACATTAAAAACCATTTACATTAAAAACTGTGACATAAACAAATTCTTCACTGGTCTTTAAAAGCAGGTGTCAAAGTGCTTCTTCTTCTTGAACAAGTGAAACCTGAACCTTGGATGTGTGAGAGTACAGCACATAAATATGTAACATACATGCTTAATAATGTCCCAGACTGACCAGTTATGAGTGGCTTTAACAAGTCCACCTATGGTCTAATTTTTACCACAGTAAACTATGCACTTATGTCCTGGGTCACCGATATGACCATGAAAACCGCAGCTGTCGAAACCACAACTATGAGAATTCAGAATCTACAATGATGGCAGTGAGTGAAATCTTACAGTATGTTAATACACAAGTATACCAACCATTAAAAAATCATATAGATCCTAAAAATAGTAAATAGAAAAATTGACATATAGTACTTATTGTGCATATTCATTTTATTCTGAAAAGTTTTAAATGAAGAAGCTTTCTGTCATCTCTTACCACTGATGAAATCCCTTTGAAAAAATATCATAGTTAATTAATCATAAATGAATATAATTCATTATTGAACAGTGTCATTTATTTCACCTTTATGATTGAACTTATGAAAAATTATGCCAATTACTGATTTCCTCTTGGGCAGTGTAGTAAGTGGCTGAGCCCTGAGCCCGTTTGTTGGAGCATGACATGGTGCGCTTTGCGAGGTCTTAGGGGGTGATGTACCTGCGTCACCGGGCCATTTGTGGTCTGGCTCCTGAGCTTAGTCAATTAGGAAAACGAGTAGTGCAGTGATATGCACCCTTCCACCACAGTCCATTTCTTTTTTAATTAAATCAATCTCGCTATCACTCAGCCAGTCTAAATTGAGTTGCTCTCACGTACTTTTCATATGTGAAATAGACGAATATCAAAACAGCCATGACATAAATCCTAATCCAATTTCTCTGATGCTTGCACAGAATAGAAGCTTTCCAAGCAACCACACTTCTTTGATCTACTTCTCTCCAGCCATTTGCTATTGTAGCTCTTTAACGTTCAAAGTATCAATTAACTAAGTACCCAAACTGTATTTGCTGAAAACTTTGATGTCTGCCAGTTGTGTCTGTCTGATTGCATTTTTAAATCAAGAAAACATTTAGATTTTCAAACTACTTTTGCCAAGCAATCTTTGTTTTTCCTTATTTTACCAAAACCCTTCAAACTAAGCATAAAATCTTTAAAGTACTATTGAACAGTATTTTGTATCTGTTTGTAGTTTGTAGTTTTAAGTATTATCACCTGCACATTTCATACTTCAGACAAAGAAAACGTCTGCTTGATGTACCATCAATAGAGGCTGTGTAATTTAAAAATGTAGACATAAGTGATTTCAGAGTGTCTTCTCCTTCTCAGTAAGCTTGAGCCCCATTCATGAACAGGTGGGGTTTTGATCTCCTCCCCTCATGGCTCTAGTCTGTATTATCAACAAAACACTGAGAAGATTGATACTCCCTGTGCCAGCTTGAAAAAAGAGAATGAATCAGAATTTAATATGACTTTGATGTATTATTTTCATCCTGGCTGGTGCCACAGACCCACTGGGAACCCATCACAGTATCCCACCACATTTAAAGATTCAAATTGGCTAAAACGTATTAATGTAAGAGACTGCACAGCAGTGTATACAAACGTTCTCCTTCCGGAAACATAATGTACTTCTCTAACTGTTTAATAATATGGCTAACAAACTGTCTTATATCGAGACACCAAACCTCTAACATATGCACTGAAATATGTGCAGAACCAGAGATGCATTGTTAGTCATCATCTTGTACATTTCAGAGAAAAGTAACAAACAGTTCTGTACAGCACCGTGGCAGAAATTGTGCATTGTTGGCATTTACAAATACAATCAGCATAATGTAGATACAGAGACTGGAGGGACAGTGGTATATGCAGCTAAACAAATAGATGGATTCAGTCGTCAGACTCCCCTGCTGTGTTTGCTTCTTGCAGGCTGCCCTACAGGCCTCATCAGGGCTGGGATGGTAGAGATGATTATATTGCAGTACTAATTCTGATGTCTAATAATATCTAATAAAATATATTGAGTTATCTTTATAATTAATGTATGCATGGTTTCTTAAATACTGCCAATTCAAAACCTAGAACCCACCTGTCCCATGCACACAGATCAATTCTCTATTCTTTCAAAAGATTATTTTCTACTTTTGGAAAATGTTGTATTAAAGATGAATTATGGATTCATGGATCATGTGAGTTAGACTGTGAGCGAAGACGGGACCATTCTTTGAGCCTGTATTTATTCACATATAGGAAACTGAAATAAGCTGAATTAGTTATTTGCATTTCCTGTTCTCAAAAAAACCCAGGGATGTACAGATGTTACTGCAAAACTGGCACTGGAGGTTCACAATCAAGTTCTACAGTAACAAAGAATGCTTTTTTCCATTTATTTATAGTTATAGCATTAACGTTTATTTCTGTCTTCAAAATAAAAATCTGAAGTGATTTAAAAAGTATATTCCTGCCTAACCTCAGATCTTTAAGCCTTGGTGTGTTTTATACCATAACCTTATTGCGTCCAACACACATGTTTTTACTTATGGCTTATTTACCTGTCTTCAACACTAATTATGTCTATGGGCACAAAATAATCTATATGTATTTAGAACACCTTTTGGTCAAATATCAGTGGATTTGCTTTTCGCTGTCATGTGGTTGAAGCCAACATTTTCTGAGAAGGTTTACCAATACATTTGCCTGTAACACAGAGTTGTTTGTATCTTAGAAATGGAGCAAATGTCCAGATCTCCAATATGTCAACACATTCTTGTAGGAAAAATGCTGCAGTATTGATTTTTAGAGTGCTAATAATTTTGAATGAGTATTCCTAATTTGTAACAACAAATGAGTGTTGTATGTGTGTGTGTGTGTGTGTGTGTGTGTGTACATGAGCAGGTCGCTGGAGTGTCGCGTTGCTGGCTGAAAGCTGCTGGAGCAGAGAAAAGGATGGAAATGTCTGCAATTTGAAACGTTGTTAGGAATTTATGAAGTGCTAAAATGTTTTCTCTCCAGGGAGGGACCAAGCCAGCTGCCAGTGCCACTGTAAGCCATTTAGTGCGGAGCCTCTGGGCTCATCACTAGCCTGAGATGGCAAGGGAGATACAGTACACAAATACTGTATATACAAGTATTTTTGCCCAAAGTATGAAAATACAAACAGACTGTCTCAAACACAGAATGCAAACAAGCATCTGCAGGCTTCATCACTCAGAAATCAAACAGCTGTAGATTACTGTGGCACTAATTAGTCCAACACTGACATTTATTATCCTCCGCTCCTCCAGAGACTGCTTCAGCACAAACTGCATTTAACATCATTCCACTTACTGCGATGGTGGCTTAAATTGAAGCTTGAACATGATCAAGGCAGCTGACCTTATTTCATAATTGATGGTAGTTTATGTTAATTTAATATTCCTGAGATCCCAGGGATGGAAATACAATGATGAATTCAAAACAGCTCAATGTGTTTCAGAAATGGAGGGAAATCAATTTGTGATATGTTATTTTTGTCATTTAAAAAAATATTGTCAAGATAAAAATACATTTTTGCCAAAAGGACTGTTACCATCTCTAGGTCTGCAGTGCAGAGTCCATTTGAGAACTACATTCCAGGTGTTGTTTCCAGACATTTGCAGGAAAACAGAAAAGTGATCCATGTGCAAAATACCAATAAACAAATACCTGACCGCAGAAACTTAAAAACGGTACTGCAGCATGATAAAATTCAGTGCAAAGACATGGTTGTAACAACAAATGTCCTGTCTCTACTCTTTTGCAGTTTTCAGTGAGGACCTACATTCCAGCTTATACTTTGTCAATGCATCTTTGCAAGAGGTAGTATTTGCCAGCACCACAGGGACCTCGGTGCCCTGTCCTGCTGGGGGTGCGCCCCCTGCCTCGCTGCGCTGGTATCTGGCTACCGGCGAGGAGATCTACGATGTCCCAGGCATCCGCCACGTCCATCCCAATGGAACCCTCCAGATCTTTAACTTCCTGCCATCCAGCTTCAGCAAGCTGATCCATGACAACACGTACTACTGCACTGCCGAGAACCCTTCTGGCAAGATTAGGAGTCAGGATGTCCACATCAAAGCTGGTGAGTCCACAGACAAAGGACTTGTGTAGCTGAAGTAATGGTGCTGCATCAGGGTGTATTAGTTACACTAACAGAAGAAGATATGAAAGGCTTAATTATAGCTAATGTGGGGGTAGTTGTAGTTGTAAAAGTATCAGCAGCACTAGTATTGGTGCTTTTAAGTAATTAAAGTGACTGTGTAAATGAATATGAAAATGTGTGTGTTGCCAAAACCATATAATATTCCTGTCTTAGGGCAAAAAGCAAAAGCTTTAAAAAAGAACTGTAGCGTTATTTCAAACAATGATTGATGTGAATCTGATGAATAGACATGTTCAAGTCTGTATAATGAATACAGGGCACAGTGAAGCAATGTTCCTCCAGGAGCCATATATAGCTCCAATATATAGAACAATAGTCAAATACAGATCTACACTAAACTGCACATATCTAATAATTACCTAAGAGCCCTAAGCTACAGGAAAGCACCAGACGGGTGTGTTTGGAAAGACTGGCTGAACTTTGTAAAAGCATCTTTGTTAAAAATGTCAAACAGCTAATGCAGACATCATTGTTTGAGTTAACTGTTGAAAATTGCACAAGAGTTGGAGCTATAAATTTTATCTCCCCCAGTAGATTGTTGTCCTGTTGTTGTTGCTGTTGTACAGTAGATTTACACTCTTAGCTTTAACTTTTTGGTCTCTAAGGTCTATAATGTATCAAAACATTGTCTTGCTTAATGGTTTATTTATCCAATGTAATGAACACCAAAAATGCAATAGTAGTACTCTGATATTAGAGCCCACTTCCGATGCTTCCCACAAAGTCATTTCTAAATAGGAGCTTGATCTTGTGTCCTGATTTGGCCATATACTATGATGAAGAAACGGTGTATTACAGTAGAGGCATGTATTTATGTTTTATTTCTTGTTTGATAGTTTCAAGGGAACCCTACACGGTCAGAGTGGCTGACCAGAAGGCTATGAGAGGCAGTGTAGCTGTCTTCAAGTGCATTATCCCTGCTTCTGTTGAGGCCTACGTCACTGTTGTATCATGGGAGAAAGACACTGTTTCACTCAGCTCAGGTAAGATGAGTAAAACTTCAGTACTTTGAATACAGTATAAGCGGGTACTTCAGTATAGAGCTTTTAGTGCTCCACTAAATCTCTGGACCCAACCTGCTCCAAATGTAGTCTAAAATTGCAGGGCTTTAGAATAACCCACAACACTTGTAACTTTGTACAAGGTATTTAAGAACATGAAGTGAAGCCCACTTTCTGTGCCCACTGAGAAATTTGTGAGATTAAATGTTTGACGAGGGAGAGCAGTGTTGCCTTCTTTTTTTTGGCTGTTTGCTTCAGCCCCCTCCCTGCTCCGACCTCCTTAGACACTGTGTTCTGTTTCACTGTGAGTCATCTTCTTACCTGTTTACTGTCACAGTCTGCCATTACTGGGGCTCTGCAGCTCTGTACTGCCCTGTCCTCTCACCAGCCAGAGGATGTTGATAACTGTCACATCGAATAACTGAGCCTCTCTCTCCTATGCACACTACACCTCAGCCAACTCCATTTTGAGTCCAGCAAGGGGTAAAGTGGAACAGTTTACATATCATCATTGACCTAGTTACCCTCCTTGTTTCAATCCAGTGGCACAGCATGATAACACAAGACACCAGAACATTCTGCTGGTTGGATTTTTTACTAAGTTAAATGGGATGCTTATCTCTCTGATTGCTCCATGTACTGCCCGCTGGCTGATTTTGCTTCATACTGGGGTGTTCAGGGACCTGTAAGTGAGCACTTGATGTCATTTGACTGAGGGCAGAATCTGGGACGGTGTTTTGGTGGCATTTTAAATGTGTCTGCTCAAGCATGAAGATGTGTCTTCTGATCCATGCCAGAGACTTATTTACTCGAGGTTACTCAAGTTATTCGCTGCAAGCTGGAGAGCAGGCAAATATGCAGCATGCAGATGTGATTACATTCAGTAAATGAAATGAATCATGTAGACAAGATGCAGAGATGTGTTTATCTCAACTGTGGCTGAAAAAAGTGTACATTGTGACGATAAAATGCTTTAACATATCCCCCTCCAAGGTTGCTCATGTTGGTCAAAATGTTAAGTAGTAAAATATGAAGAGGTCAAACGTGTATGAAAACAGCTTTTCATGTACAGATTGTGATTTTTTTTTTAGTATATGTACCACTCTTTTATATTGAAAAACCAATTATTGCCAATCTTTTTTAAATTAGCTCTTATACTATGATCCACAATGATGCCTTTTCTTTTTTCAGCAAGTCTTACAGTCTGCAGAATACATAGTGAAGCTTTGATGGATTATATTGTATGCTTAGTGTTCTTCTGAGTTCTTTAGCAAGTGTTCAAAAGAACAGTGATATTGGATTGTCCATGTTTACTCCAATAAGTATAGCAGCAGGCGAGTGCTGTCAAAAGCATGAGCACACGGTCAAAATCACTGCTGCTCTGTGATAAATATTTGATGGTAGATTGTGATGCATGAGCAGATTCACCTCGCACTGTTATGGAGAGGGTATGTTTACTCTAGGAGCGAGGGTTAGAAGGGTGTGTGTGCTCATGTTGGTGCGTGAGCAAAAAGCAGGAGACTGTAAGGATACCAACAAGGTTTGACAATGGCAACTGGAGGCAGGTTGACCCAGCCTAGTTTTCTCACTCCTTCTCTATCCCCTTTTTTCTTTCCTTTTTTCAATTTTTCATGAAAGAAGTCTTGGTCTCAGTGGACACAAAATAAAGCTATCCCACAGCTGCTCTAAATTATTCATTTCAGGTTTTTGTTGGGAACGGTAACATCAAGCGCACTTCCCTATCTTTGTGTTGTGCATCAGAATGTAAGGAAGAAGAGTCAAGTCATGAGATGTTTCTCTTAGCAGAGACACAAAATAATGTTGCTTGTTTAGCTAATATTGATTAAAATCCACAGTTTAGATCCTGCTGTCATGTGTTGACTAGGTTTCCTTGTTTAATATCATCAGCTGTACAGTATATGTGTTTTTTACGATGAGCAGCTTGCATGTAGAGAGGAAACTGACTGAAATCATGGCTGCAAAATCTTTGAATATCCAGATTCACAAAAAATAGATGCATAATTACAGACTAGGGCCTGTCTTAATTAATCAGCTGTGATTGAAAAGTTAATTACAATATGAATTACCTCTCAGAATGAGGACTGCTTAGTAGTCATTTGAAGCGGCCTGTTTTCAATGTGAATGAGCAGTACGCAAGCTCACTGGGTCCTAATGTTGCCACTAACATACCATTAACCCGTCATGAATTTTAAAATGGAACGCAGCATGAGCTTTCAAATGGCCGGCTCTGATCGCCTCCTCACTGCTTTTGATAAACAATTGACAGAGCTAATAGAGAGATGAAAGAGGCAGAAAAGAGAGAAAGAACGTACAGCAGAGACGGGAGGAGCTGTGTCCTATTGTGTTGGTGCCAGGATTTTATATGGTGGACCTCTGTTTCAATGCACGTATGCATCAGTGTGTTGTATTTTTCTCTTTGTATCTCATCATTCATGATATAAAACATACAGTATTATATTAGGTAATTCTGCTGGGAGCAGGTGTAGATTATTTCCTTCCATATTGACATGTACACTTGTGTGTGTACATATTCAACAGTGAATTCTTACTGACTTTTATGTTCTGCACAATGCAGATGTAGAATCAACATTAGCGTAGAGTCAACTTAATATCTAGCAAGTGATACACACAGTGCCTCTTTCAGAGCTTGTGTGTGTGTGTCAACATTTAAATTTTGTTCTCTCAGTTTAAGCATCTTGCAGATTTAGCAATTGAAATAGATTATGGGACAGTGCAAAAAATTAGGAGCCCAGTGTTATTATGATCCCAGTCTTGACACATAAAACAAGTTAACAAGCTATTTACCACTTATACAACATCTGGCTTATATGTGGAATTCTAAACTGTTTCATGTGATTCATTCACTATTTGATCATGTGTGTCTCTCACTTTCTGGTAAAATAATTAAGAAAATAATCAGTCAATGAAAATAATTGTGCATCATTCAGAGACTATATATTAAATCCATTTAGTTTATTTTGCAACAATTAGATAAGTAGACTCAGCTGCACTAAGGCTAGGCAAACACTACATTAACACCTTCATCCAGTAACTCATCCAGCTGGATGCCTGACACAGCTGTAGATAAAGAAGTCAAGGCCAGATGAGGAGCCTGTGTAATGCCCCAGGAGAGGACAGAAAAAGAGGGGAGAGGTGAAGAGAGGTGAGGTAGGATGGGGAGAAGAAAAGATAGAGATAAGAGTTTCTCCATGAAACAAACATGCAGGTCTTTCATCCTTTCAGACTGGAGATTATACTAGAGATGGAAGATGGGAAGGTTTATAAGCTCAGGGACAGTGCAAGCCTGGTGGAGACTCCAGAAGCCATTCCTCTCATCTTGATATTCAATTCTCTTAATTGTACATGAGCATTTATTACTAGGATTGGGCAGTATTATACATAGATACATACATTTAGAAAATATAATTGACTATACTATAATTGATTTTGCCATACTGGACCTTCTATGTGGGCTGCACAGCGGAGCGTTGGTCAGCACATCAAGAAGGTTCTGGGTTTAAATCATGTTCAAACTGCCCTGGGGCCTTTCTGTGTGGAGTTTCACACAGTCCAAAGACATGCAGCATGGGGTTAGGTTACTGGGTAACTCTAAATTTAAATTATGTCAGAATGTGAGTGTGAGTGTTTGTCTTTTTCTATGTGTCAGCCCTGTGATGGACTGATGAACTTCCCAGCCTAAGCTGTAAATGATGGATGGATACGCAGAATTAAGGCAGATGGTTATTGAATATGTTTGCATCCATAATTTGATTTATTTATTTCCTCTTATTTATTAATTTCTCCAAAAACAGCTAATATCTTTAGTGGACATTTTACCATGAGTAGTTTTCCCAGATATTCTTTCCACATTTTCTTCTCCTGCTTTTTCTTCTTTTGTTTCCTTGTATTTATCCTTCTCTTCTCCTTTCTATCCTCCTCCACTGGCCTTGACGATTGGCCTTCTCTCTTCTCTTCTCCTTTCATTGCATAACCTGCTTGGCACAGCGCCCTGGTCAATTTCCTCCTGCATGGAAAATGCTGTTTTTTTATTTGCTTTATGCAAATAAGTCCACCCTGTACTCACTGCATCAGTAAAAAAAATCAGTAGTTACATTTTTCACACACATTCATGTCGGCCACTTCCAAACTGTGCATTTAGCATTTAAGCGATGAAATTGTCTCTGCCCTATCACGTTCTGTTCACTGCTCTCTCATGGGTTCTAGTGAGTGCTTATAGAGACTAATTAAACAGTTTGCTTGCTAATAGAATCACAGTCTTAACCAGCCACCTGCTCAGTTGCCTGAATGTTAAGGATGTCTTCAAAGGGGCTGCTTTAGGTGTTTGGTTTACAGGATCACTGCTCAGCAGGAATTTATCATGCCACTGATGTGCCACTGCCTCCATTTTTCACTAAGATTGACAGTGAGGGCACCGAGAGGCAGGCAGAGACAGGTTGTAAATTCAACACGCCCAAAGTCAGGCCAACCTTGAAAGGAGGGCACAGTGATAGAAATGAGCTTGGAAGAAAAGAAGATGGAAGTGGAAATGTAGAGTGGAGAGCAGATTACGGGGAAGGTAGTGAGAACAGAGTTGGAGAAACAAAACTAAGAATTTGAGAAACAGGAGATTTTAAAGTGGGTGAGGCCTCTTCTTTAGTAAACAAGTGGCTGCATCACATTAACCACCTGATCTTTCCCCTCTTCCTTTGTTTTACTTTCCCACTTTCTTTCCTCCTCAATCATCTCTTCATTCATTCTGCCTTTCCTTTTCATTCTCATCTGGCTGCAGATTTCTGTTTCTCTTACTCACACAAACACGATTTGTTGATCTTGTTGTTAGGAGGCTCGAAAATGGGTCATGGCTCAAGCAGGAGTGTGTGATCCCTGCACGTAATCACAGAGAAATTCAGAGGAAGATCTTAGATAATATGTACATGTTCATATACATGTTCGTATGTGCAAATATACTGTAAATATATGTGTGTTTTTGTAGGTGCATGGATGTGTTTTTTTTTTTCATGCTGCTCCACCCATCCTGCAGTGAAACTCTATGAAAACAACACAGCCTATCATTTTGCTCCCCCCTCCTCCCACACAGATCAGCAGTTAGTGAAATGCTGACCCTTGTCTTTCACTGCACCCCTTTTCCTAGTCTACTCAAACACCAGCTGCCAGAAAGCTAAGGGAGATGTGGTGCTCATTGTATTGTTATTGTACATTTATTCTCATGAAAATCATCAAGGTCTGTACATGTGAGTGACAGCGTGCAATGTGAGATACTAGAAATGTTTGGAGGTTGGCGGCTGGGTGGGAGGGTATGCTCCTGAAATTAAAAAAAAGCAACAAAAAAAAAAATCAATAGTTGTATGCATTAATCACGCTGCTGCCAGAGAGAATTATGGGAACATGAGTTGAAGGATGCATTTTGTGCATTTGCTACAAGGGGAGTTTGGGGAATTGGAAGAGGATGAGACAAGACCCTTTTAGTAAGCAGTGAGGTAAAGCAGTAGTTGGGGGTGTATCGCACTGTTGCCTTTTGTAGGAGACTAAATCCTCCATCTCTTGTAAACCTTGCTTTAAGATATATTCATTCTGTATTATTTTGTGAGCTTTGATGTTACAGTTTTTTATAAAGCTGTGATTACAAAATTATTAATTTAAATCTTTTGCAATAACTTTTGTTTTTGGAACGGTATGGCTCACATTTTTTAGTCTCTTTACATCTTCTCTCAGCTATGAGGTTTGCCGTTTTGAAAGAAGAAAACCCAGCTCTCCCTTTGACTTTCTGTTTGAGCTGTTGCTGTTTGAAGTCTCCATCTTAGCTGTGGTGAAGGCTTGAGGACGTAATACATATTTGATAAGGATCGATAGAAGGGTTACTGAGACAGAGATGGAGGGAAATCAATCTTGGATTGGGCTTCCCAAAAGCGTCTTAAACTTAAGGTCATCTTTGGAGCGTCCTTCCAGCTCAGCAGCTGAGGCACTGAATTGTAATTTGTGGTGAAATACAATACAAATTTTAATTCTCCCTTGCTTTCATATTCTCTTTTATAACATGTCTGCAGAACAATTTAGTGAAGTAGAAATCAGAATAAGGGCTGTTACCTGCTCTTAAATTTATTTAATGCTTGATCTTAGGTTTATTTATTATTCTAGTGCATGTACTGACATGTAATCACATAAAACAATAAAGCAGTCTGTTTAGTAACAGGAGACTGAACACCAGAAAACATTCTGGCACAATGACTGTGATTCCCAGCTGATACTCCATACGGATAGACAAAATCAACAACTGTTGAAGCGGGCACTCTTCCATCAGTGTTTACTAATAAACAGTAGCAATATGGCAGCCATTAGGCTCCTTAGGCAGGGAATGATTAGGGCGGTGATGGCTGGGAGCATTGGGAGACTGAACATGCTCTCATCTTTAATAGGCAATTTGGCTTTCTGTGATGGGGATGCCCCTTTTGTTTTCAACTTGGATTGAAGACAGAAGCTTAAATAGTCCCTGTTTTGGTAGTTTGTGTAGACAGTACACTGCAGGAATCTGATTTATAGTAATGTCCTAAATTAGTTTTATAGTTATGGGCATACGGAGTAAAATGATGACTCTTTATTTATAGACAATGCATTATAGTAATAGCAAGAGATTAGTAAAAATTTCATAGTGAAGTTTGAAATACAGGTATTTGCTGTAGTTGAGTGAAACCAGAGCTTATGGATTACTGTAGAGCAACACTGTTGAAAATGGTCTGGAGCCAGGCCAAACTAGCCTGGCATCAGTCCAAGACACAGGTTAGTAATAACCATGATGTGAGCTAATTACATCTGGAACAAGTGATTAATTTCTGTTTATAAACTCTCCTGGATGTGGTCTGCCGGATGACTATGTCTGTGTAGGTGCAAACTCCCTCTGTTCATATGTCTGTGTGTTAGTGACAGGTGGCGTGGTTCATGCCCATATGTTCCCAAGCGACACGCTAGGGGAAATGGAGACAAACTGGTGTGCTCAGTCACATCCCATAATGTAACAGTGTCTGATCCCATCTTAAAAGTGACTGATTAGAATGAAAAGGCACTTTATAACACAAATCACTCTGCTGACCTAATAAGGATTTTTTACTCCATTTTTTTCTTGCTTGTCTTCCATCCAGTCAAGGATTAATACATGGTCTTATTCTGCTCACAGGGTGGTAAATCTGGAAAAATACAGTAAGTCACATTGAGCCTCTTTAAACTTTCACACAGAGCCTTGGTGCCTGTGGCCCCATGCTGGGCATCTATAACACTAATTATCCATGATCAGTGTTTTAGAGCACCTGCTGGACACTAATCAGAAGCAGAGATCTATTTGAGTACTTTGGTCGCAAAAACGTCTATAAATTACAAATGTGTCTCAGAAAATGTTATCTTTAAAGACCATTTTACTGATTTTAAACATGAAATTCAGTTTACATATCAACAATAGAACTATATAAAACAATTGTATCGGTCCTTCTGTATCTCTGGGGGGAGCTTTCTAAAGCTTGAAATAGTAATGTCAACATGAATTGTAATTACAATTGAGAGAGTCGGTATAATAAACTGAAGGTGCGGTATTACATGGTTTGATGTTCATCGTTATCTTTTTAAGCTATTTTAATCTTTAAGGTAATTAAAAAATAGGTCAAAATATATTGCAGGAATAAAAATATATACATTTATTGTAATTTATGTATGTGTTTAATCTCCTTCTAAGTTCTCTAACCTTATGAAATCACAATATGAATGGCCTTAGGTGAACTATTTAATGATTGCAAAATACTGCCTATCATATCACATTAATATTCTGCTGCATGGACTTCAAAAAATCTTACGGTGTTGGTGATGCCAATAACATCTGAGACATGAATGAATCTATTGAATGAGCTGACAAAATCATAGAAAGCTTTGCAAACATCAATTGAAGATTATTGATATTATTATATTCTGCATTAACATGGCTCTAAACTATTATTCCAGCTGTACTAAGATACAATTTTCAAATCTTGTTGGTGAACTTAGCCATTTTAGTACAATATTACAATGAAATATATGAGACTAAATTATTTCCTTCCAAGCTTTCCAGGTTGGCTTTCTGCTGATTGCTGGATTAAAAGACAAAACTGACTAGTATAATACTCAGAACTACAGGGTTTAATAATATGATGGAAATCCATTTTACAATGTTAATAATAATGTCCTGTTTTGGTAATCTGTATAACTGATTATGAACAACAGTATGTATGTCTGTAAGCACAATCATATATAAAATCATCAAAGCATTATATGAATGCATAGTCTTACTGCATGAGATTAGTTTTAGTTGGCTTCTCCTTGTTTTTCGACAAATCATTTTGAAGATTAAATCTCTCAGTAGCGAATGACCAGCTGACTTCACTGCAATGTGACCCTCTATCATTTTCTTGATGTATGAGGCATCAAGCATCATTATTTTTCTTCAAGGCTCGTTTTCTCTCCTCTTGCCGCTTCCTTGGCATGAGCCTTGAGAACACAGTCACACACAGGCAAACACACACACTGAGTATACTTGCAGCCTGTCTTTGACCTCACCTTGCCATTGTACAGTCAATGACTAAAATCCAAACAACACCCAGTCTCCCTGCAGGCTGCTTCTAAGTGGCTGCTGTGAATACAAGTAGGCTGAATGGACCACGGGCAGTCAGCTCCTGTCATAACCTCATTGCCTGTTAGATTATCAGAGCTGTGTGGTCATGTGAATGTGTGTTCACAAGAAACCTAAGATAAATGTTTGATACGCATATGATTACATTACTATGATGTTATTACAGCGAACCTTGTGCTGTGAGTGTGGCCAGTCAAACTATCATTTGACGTCATGAGGTGACAACCACGAGCAGAGTGGCCTTTGGACAGACACAGCCTGCAATCTTCACATCAGCGTAGGAGTTGAGCCAGCCAATCAGAGGCGAGCGCTCATCGCTGCACACGCTTATCACCTGCATGCAGCTGCTGTTACCCCACCGAGGGAGCGAGTGAAGAGGATGGAGAGCAAGGAAAGAAAGAGCAAGAATAAATGGTATGCCTGAGACAGACGGTGATTTGTTTCATGTCATAGCATATTCATGCTTGCATCTTTCCTTTATACAATTTCAGAGGTGTGCGTTTCAAGATGTTTTTTTTCTGGTTATTATAATCCACATTTGTAATTTAAGGTGAATAAAAATCATTGTGTTTGCTCTGATTAGTACTGCATCAGCCTGGCAATAGTTAAAATGTGATTCAGAGTGGAGACGTGTGTCGTAGCCCTTGTGAAATGAGAAAGAGAGAGATAAGCTCAATCTGAATTGATTTTCCTGTTACTTTCTGCTGTACTTGAGTTTCCATAGCAACGTGGTCAGGTTCCCTCGGCCTCCTAGGGCAAGTGTAATTGTTGTCTCTTTCTCCCAGCCAAACTCTGCATTTCTCTCTTTCTCCCCTCTTCCTTCCTCTGTTTTCTCTTAACAATGGAAACATGGTGTACATGACATTCTTCTTAGTCTTTTCTGCAGTTGGCAGAGATAACATGAAGCAGTTTCACCAACCAGCAAAATCAAAAAGCACAACAGACCTTCGTGGTTATTGAAAATGATTTTTGCATATTGTTTGCCAACATGGTGCTTATGTTTGTCTAACTAATGTGGCTAAGAAAGAATCCAGAAACTTTCCTTATAAAGATTATTTGAATTGTCTAATAAATCAAATAATCAATAAATCAACAAGTTGTTTGATCCATACATTGTCCCAAAGGCTAAAGCAACATATACAAATATTGTTCTATCCTGTCCATTGTTCTGCCCAAAACCCAAAGATATCCGTTACACTAGACAGACAATTAATGCACATGCAAAGATGAATATGGAGACTGTCCTGGTGTATTTGCTGATGAATAATTTTCAGCCTACTAATCAGTCAATTGCAGTTTTGGCCATATGCTAAAAACATCTTACTAATAAAATGTGGCTATTTTTCCTGGCTCAGTGTCACAGCGCAGGATCTGCTCAATCACATGAAACTGCTAACTCTAATGTCGAAGGCACTAAGCAACATTTCAAAAGTCATTTTAAAAGTCACCAGCTGAGCTTATCAGATTGAGGACAATAATGCAGCAAACATCTCTTTTAGTTCTAATAAAATTGCATTGCAGATGTTTGGAGATCAATGAAAACCACTATCACAGGGATTTAATCACAAGAATAAAACGTGTGGAGGGCCATATTTTAAATGAGACTTCCTTGATGCCAAAGAGACACAAAAAGAAGGAGAAAGGAGAAGGAGGCTAAAATAATCCTAAATTGAGTTTGCTGCAGATGCAAAGATGTCTGGTAGACCCTTTCTATCTGAATTAGATATTACCAGCACTTTCTGACTCCGGTGATGCACTGCTGTGCACATAACAAGGCATTCACAGCTGTTTGGAGCCTAATGACTCAAAAAGGCCTTGCCTGCTCAGCAAGAAGAGATGGAATGCATCTTGGGTCTGCTATTAGGACTGCTGATCTAGAAACATTTATATTATGGCTTTCAGGTCATTACAGAAGAAAAATGGTCAAAAGGCCTCAGGTGAGAGAGCCTAGATCAGCACTATGACCCCCTGTAATCTACAGTATGTTAAAGGACTGAGGGGTATTGTATCTGAAGAACACAGAAAAAGTTTGGTGCCTATTTCTCAAAACCTACATGCTGATAATAACTTTATAATAGTTTACTTTGACATTCACTTAATTCATTGGTAAAACTAACATGTTGACTGCATATGACATGAGTGGATATTTTTACCTGGACCTTGTTCTGCTGTTACACTCGTGGTGCATTGCGCTGGGTTGGGATGTTAGTTACCTGCATAAAATGTAAACAGCTCTGTGCTGTATTCCAATAAGCTTCTGTATCTGTGGGGGTCTTGGACCTGCCCCAACCCGCTTTGTGTTTTCTTGCTTTAGATCAGTGCTAATTAATACACATCTCGCCCAGGGACAGTGAAGAGGCTACACTGAGAATCAGAAACACCTTCATAGTCTAAGGTTGATCTGGACCTTATATGGGAAAGGATCCTTCAGAAATATTTACATACAGGAGATGGTTGGATTATGTTCAACTGCTACTGTGATGCATCAGTCAAAAGCTAAGGCTGACTCATGGATGCTAAAGTGGCTAGTCTGTGTTTGCCCAGTGGTGTCCCAGTATGCTAAATGGTTTGTTGTTGGCAGTGCTTAACAACAGCATGAGTTCAGTTGATATAGAATGGCTGAGCCTGTACATTGTGTACAGTATAAATGTGAGAGAGTTGCTGTTTTATTTTACTTTTGTTTATGCTCATGTTTTCTTTCTCTTTCCTCTCAATGTCCCCCTGAAATGTAGTGTTAAAACAAGGAAAAAATGAAAATGGGAGGCATGTTCTTGTGCATGCCTGCTGGACAGATAGGCACTGCATAACTAGCAGTTTCCTCTGAAGTAGGGAGAAATCTATTTGCTTGTAGAAGCTGCTTGCATAATCCTTTAGTTACACTTGCCAGCTGTGAGCAAAGATATGGCACTGTGGGATTTGGCATGAATATCACAGGGAGGACAAAGAAATGAAACTGATAAGTGTTTGTGCACAGGGTCCTTTGCATAATCCAGGATAACCCATAATCTGAGTTCTTTAAAATCATGCCCAAATAAATGTGGTGAGAAGCCATTAATGAGAACATAGTGTTTGGAGAATTTGGTTTGTTCCAAAATAACTGGAGCCTTTAAGCTGCTCTGAAATCATACTCCCTGCTTGATTTGGTTTGGCTGTTTTAGAAAACGCCTTTACTGAAGATATGTACTATAGATGTTCTCATGGCCATACTTTGTGTGTCACATTTCTAAGTGTACAGTGCAGTCCGGCCTTGTTTTGGTTAGCACCCATATGAAAGGATTTTATTCATACTGAAACACCTCTCTCTCTCTGTCTCAGCTGTAGCAGTGTGCCCAGTAATAAAGCAAAACACATCACTCAACAGCTTTCAATACATCTGTCCTTTCCCTCCCCACCTCTCAGGCTGTTTGTTTGCTCAGCCTCCTCTGCCCTGGCGCCTGCATTTTATTCTTCTCTCAATGTGTTATCGGATGGTAATAGACAACTGCTGACAGGCAGCATGAAATGCCAGCATTCTGCAATCTGCGGACCCTATACTGTGTAATACACTCAGCTCTCATGTTGAAAGAAACTATGAAAACAGTATCAAGAATGAAACATTCCTATATTTTCCTTCATTGATATACTGAGTCCATAATTTAGATCCATCACATCAGTAAAAGCTCAGTATAACAATGATTAAAGAATAGTTTGTCTGCAAAAGTAAAACTATCATTGTTACACTTTAAATTATAAGAACAGAACAGTTAAACTCAGATATGTAGAGAATAATTAAATAACAACAAACACCATAAAATAAGCAAATTATTGGTTTGTTTCTCAGCTTATGATTTTATTACTCACAAGCTTTGTCACAAGTCTTTAAATATATATGGAAATATATAGTTTTATTTTTTAAAGAGGGTAAAGAATGTCATTAAGCAGCAGGGCTCTGTAGATTTGAGCAAACAGGAGTAAATAGTTATTTTGTGACTATTTTCAGCAGTGGACTAATACACATTGTGGCACTAGTGAGTATTTACGGCAGCAGGACAGAATACGTGTGATCAGTACTATACTAAAAATAAAGGAATGAACACCAATGGAGGTCAGTGGGACAGAGGAAGAAGCTTCATCTGCCCTTCACTAGAATCACCAAATCATTATTGGTGTTTTCAAACACTGTTATTGTTCATTTCTGTAGCCAATAACTGAACCATGATTGACTTTACTGGATGTGTTGTAACTATTAAGAAAGTGTCCAGTTGTGTCTAAATCAAAGCTGCTCTCATGTCTTCATGTTTTTGCTTTAAGAAAGGATCTGCTCATGCAGATGGCTTCAGGTTTCTTGATTTTTGCAGCATGGCTACCATGGTTGTCCTTGGCCTGTGTTTACAGCATGTCTGCCATGCCCAGATAACATTAACATTTTATTTTCCAGGGGGAAACAATAGAAATGTACAATAAAGGGAAGTCTCGGCATCTAGGTGGTTTGAAATATTGATGCATTTGTGAGGTAAATGGCTCCAGAGCTGAGCGAGAGGGTGAAAATGGGAACTATGAGGACAGTGAGCAAGGCGAAGAGGGGAAGACATTACTTGTAAAGCTTGGCTCTGAGGGGTTTGGGCGCATAATCAATGAAGTGAAGTGTGTGTTGTATCAGTGGCATTGAGTTGGCTTCACAGAAGCAGTCCTATTTTTACAGGGAAGACAGGTCTGTTGCTATGCTCTTTGAGAAGGTCTCCTGCAGCCTGAAAAAGGCAGGAAGCATCCACTCAGAGGTCGTATCACACCTCTGGAGAAGAGCAGGCCAGTTCAGGAGAGCTACCTCTGCTAGGTGACAGATTCAATTGATTATTGATGATGTGATCCATTATATGCTGAAATGAATGTGTAGACACCAACAGAAATAGACTCGGGACTATTTTCTTTTTAGGCAGAGGTGTGAATGCAATGAGACACAGGCTATCTGGTAAAAGAAGAGGTGCAAAGGAGGAATGCCTTTGAAATTTTTATTAACTATTTCATTATTTACACTTAAATTTTTTGCTCCCAAAAATCCAAACTAAAAGTAATCTGTTCAATTCTCCTGTTACAAAGATTGTAATTTAATACAATTAATTTAATTGTAATTAAAAGTATAACACTGAGTTTACTGAAATGATTGGATCAAAAAGCTAAATGCTAGACCGCCACTGCAGTGGGTCCTTGTAGGCTTTGTCTCAAAGAAACCATTTGTCATTTTGTCGTCAACGTGCAGATAAATTGTGGTTTATATCAACAATGTAACTGTACAGGCAAGATTATTGTTCCCTACAAGTCAATCAGATTGTCTCTGGGCTGTTTCTTTATGTCCAGATGTTGTCTATTAGACTTGAGATTAGGAAGAGTGGTGTTGGATTAGCCAATCCAGAGCCAGAATTATCTTAGATTAGATTATAGTATATGGACATCTGGGTCACTGCAATGGCTCTGCTCAAGCAAAATAACATTAAGTCAGTGTTACGCAGCTAGACAGTACACAGACTGTAATCAGCAGCCAGGCAGAAGGAGGATGACAGCATTAGGACATAGATGGATCAGAAATCCTTTGGTTTTACAACTTCGCAATTACAGTATGGCAACAGACTGCACAACAAAAGCAGTGGTGGTCCTAACTGTCCGTATAAAGTCAAAATTACAAGGCAGAATAGGAGGGGTGTGTGTGTGTGTCATCTGATTGTATAAAGCCCACAAACTCTGAGCCTGTGTGTGTGTTTGTAAAGAAGGTGATCAAGCCTCCAGTGCAGACAGCTCTGTCTGCTAATAATAATGGTTATTTCTCTCCCCCTCTCTCTTTGCTCAGCGTTTGTGCTCAGGCCTCCTGGCAGATAGATGTGCAGAGATTACACCTTCTAATTGGTGCTAGCGGCTGTGGGCCGATGTAGTTCAATGTAGTTTAGTGCTGTGTAGACTGGTTTTTGTGTCATGTGGATTTGTAATAACGGATGATAATGACTTTAGAATTGCATGTTTGTATTATGACAGTAAGTGCATTAAAGCATGTGAAGTGTAAGTACAGATGTTCAGGAGAGCAACAACAGAAATAATACATTTTTTCATTACTTTCCCACAAAACTTACTTGAAAGAGAGGTGCCTAAATTAATAACAATAACACATAGCTTACATGCAACACAGGTCTCCAGCCAGAACCAAACCTTGGATGTTGTGGCTATGTGGTATGAATCGTTTGGCTAAAAGGGCACTTCAGAAGTGGGCTGATAAATACTGATCTGTAGCTGGTTAGCTAAACTATAACACTCAAGGGAACCAGGATGACCTGTACCTTATGAAGACCTTTATTATGAGTGTATGAGTGTAGAGATTTGTTATTTAAGTCTATACATTGGTATTGATATGTGAGTTCAGTCCATTAATGCTAGACCTAAACATGTTCATCAGGACATTTCATTGTTTTTTAAGAGAAGTGTTTCTGCACTGATGCCACAACAATATTCTTTTTTTGAAACCAAAAAGAGAATATTGTTTGTTTCACCAAAATCTTTGTTTAATGTAAAAAAAAGTTCTCAAATATGATATGCTCTCACACTCACACAAGAACTTAAAATACAGTCTAAAATCTGCACATTTGTATTTTAAATCAAAGTAAACAGGATTATGAATCCGATGCATATTTGATGCCAACTTTCGGTTTGTAGCCGGCTTTACTATTCTGTGCTACATATACAGTCAGTCAGTACCAAAACAAATTGTGGTTTGATATCCAAACCTCACTAGCACATATATATCAACACAAACATGTTAGCTGAGAATATGATGAGCGATGAAGTTGTTAATGTGTGACATTATTAGAGGTGACAGTGTGATCTGGTCTCTGGATGATGATGCAGTGGGCCTGGCTATGGGAAAGCAACTCAATCTCACCCGTTTACATCAGTGGCTTTTCTGTCCCTCTGACAATCTGGAGAGAAGCGAAAGAAAATGATCTGAAAATGAAATATGACGTGTCATTTTTTTTTGTATTTGCTGCACATTGTGCAAAGGGTCCTGTGATGCCTCTGTGCAGGAAAATGACACCTCCTTGCATACACACATCTGCTCCCAGTGTGTCTGTTGTATGTCATCTGTGAATACAGTATATGCGTGACAGTCCGCCTCTCCCTGTGAAAGTGTATCTGTGCAAGTGTGTGATTCTAGTTGCATTTGTCATTCTTTTTTCCTGGGGTATGTGTGTGTCATGTCTGATTAAAGTTAACCCCTGTGAGGCTGCTGGTACACCCCTCTTATGTACACTCCTCTTCCCCCTTCTGGCTCTCCTTCCCCTCTCTCTCCACCCTTCTATCACTCTATGCTTGTTCTCCTTCCTCCTGGCACTCTAACAGCACAGGAGAATATGTTCCCTCAAGGTCCCACCCTCTCTTTCTGTCTCCCGCGGGTGGCGTTTCCTTGGAAACAGTGTCAGAGTTGACTGGGTGGGTGCAGATAGATGGCTGCCCTTTATCGGACTACACCACTGGTCCATTAAAAGCAACCAGACTGGACCTGTGTGCCCACTTGCACCCCTCTGTTCTCACCTTGAATGGACCGTTCCACCTGACATGCATGAATATTAGCTCAACCGAGGCTGTGTGTGTGTGTGTGTGTGTGTGTGTGTGTGTGTTTTCTGTTGGTATTTTGAATGCCTGTGTTTATTACTGCCTGTGTGCAAAATGTGTATGCATGTGTGTGACTGATCAGCTTTGTCTCTCACTAAATTGGACATATTGGGGGAGAAATTCTGTGCAAGTGTGTTCCTTCCTTTTTGTCCTTGGGAGAGAAACAAAATGGAGACCAGTGTTTTCTCAGCTTTGTTTCCTTTCTCTCAAAATGATGTGGCGAGGAAAGCCAGATCCTTCCACAGCTAGCTTTAGTGAAAGTGAATGTGATCATTTTAAGCAACTGTATTACACTCCCAGATATACAACTACTGTAATTGGCTGTTAAATTATTTAAATGCAAACAGCTGCAATTGGTGTTGAGGCCACACATCAGCAGGGAGCAACATGAACAAACCAAACCTGATGCACAATTTGCGCTGCCTCATTGTTGTAGCTAGAATTGCTGGCAGTGTTATAGCAATCTGCCAAACAGTAGATATTAAAAAATACATATTGTATGAACAGTGTTGCTACATGATTTAACACATTCAGAACGTACATACTGTGATATACATATAGTTTTACTCTTATAACCTGATCCTAACATTAATATTTTGGTGTTAAATGCAGGGCTTTGGCTCGATTCATGAAAATGTCCTGTTTGAGAAAATTAGCAATTTGACTGGTATTAGTAAAGTTTGTCTATTTATTTATATCTGAATGTTTTTGAAGTATAATTTATACATATGAAAGAAAAGTTTTTATGGTATTTATGGTAAATAGATTTAGAACAGTTTTACTTATATACTTGTTATATGCAGATCACAGAAGTAGTGTATGGCAGGCCTGCAACTGTCCAGACTACCTCTCACTTCAGTGCACAGAAGCAAGGTCTGTCAGCAGCTCATACACATATGCATACACACGCACACACACACACACACACACACACACACACACACACACACACACACACACACACACACACACACACACACACACACACACACAGTATTATGTATTTAAAGTAATTACCTCAGGCCTGATCCAGACTGAGTTTAGTAGCATGTGATAATCCATGTAGGCAGCATATGGGAGGAGGGGAATTAGAAGTCCAGAAAAATAAAGAAATTAAAGTGTCCTGGTGGCTGTCTGCAGGTCTACAGGAAGAAACATTAGGCTTCTCTATTACACACCAAGAGTTCGTTGTTAGGAGTGTGTGTGTGTTTATGAGAATATGCGTGTTTTAGCGAAGGAGAATGATGATTTGTAACTGTGATGAGAGGTCTTCAGCATGTATGTGTGAATAATCATGCATGATCAGCACTGGACGGCGGAAAATGTAAAGGAGAATGAGACAGATGGTGTAATTAATGACATCACTGGAAACAGAGCATGTGGCCTTATGCTATAAAAAGGGTCATCATAATATCAGAGGGAACTTCAGGCGTTTGATAATCAGAGGTTGAAAAACAAAATCAGCTCCATATTGTCAGACTCACATTTGCAAATTGAATGAACTATCACAGAGCCTGGTCTTTTGAATTCTCAGTCAGTTTCACCTGTTTTTTGGCACCAGTGGTATCTTTTCCTGGTTGATTTGCATCAATAAACCTCAGTAAGCAATGCATTGTAATGCCTAATTGGGCAGTAATGAGCTGTCGCATTATGCAGAGTGCTGAGGTTCAAGCTTATTAGTTGCTTGGTTGCCCATAACATTTTCTTGTCTACACTCTGCTACTTCAGTGTTGCACGATTGTCAGTACAATCTCTCTTTTTCTCTTGCCTCCTTTTCTTTGCCTCATCCCTGTTCTTCTCTGCCATTTTTCTCAATCTCCCCCTCTTCCCTCTCTCTCAGTGCTGTTCTAAAAATAGTCTCCTATTATCCAGGAGGCCGGGGCCATGTACAGTGAGGCAGCAATCAGCATGGTGGCCATGCACATCAAGATTCACAATAGCTGTCATTCTGCTAACACTTGCTAATATAATTCTCTCTACATTATTCAGAGCCCTGGTGGTCTGAAACGAGGGTTATATTCCAGGCTAATCTGAAACAAAGATCCTCTATTTGTAATAAATGAATGCAATTCCACAAGGTCTAAAAAAGTCTTTTATGTGTTTAGCTGACAATACCTCACAAAATCAGCATTTTTGATCTATGTCTAGTCCTTTGTCTCTCCCTCAGACATGGCTGCTTTCAGTGTCTGTTTCTTTAATATACAGGTGTGCTACTGTAGCTCAAGCCTCATGTCCAGAGGTGTAGTAGAGGCAAAATATGCTATATTTTTCTTGGCTGCAGTAAGACTCAATATGTTAAGGGTTTAACTTACTGTAGTACTGAGAGGATGGGTTAGTTAATTCTTATGACCTACATTTCTCCTTGAAATTATGTACATGAGTCTGTCGTGTTGACCCAGTGGTTGAAGTGCAATCGCTGATGATGTTGCATTCCAGCAAAACTTGAACTAAGTTTATTGATTTTGCTTAGTGATCCATTTTTTTCCTACGTGATGCAGGTGCCTTAGCTGCAGCTCACTGTGAATAGATAGTAACTAGATTTTTCAAATCATGCAGCATGTTGAAAGTCATGCTTTCTGACAGGAATTACAGAAAATGATCCTTTTACGTCAGCAACCCACATACATGTGCACGAAATTTAATATGAACAACTCTTGAATAATGCTTGTAGAGCAGACAAAAAGACAAAAAGGTGGATTAGGTGGATGAAGAGCAAGGGGCTTGTTATTCAACCATTTCCTAACCCAGACAGTAAACTGGACATTTCTCCAAGGGCCTCAGCCTGCTGCCTCATGGGACCCGCAATTAGCACTGTACAGACGGAGGGTGTTTTTGTGTTGTAATAGCAGTGGAAGGTGGAGGATGGTGGTGGGATTGTGTGAGCCATTTTCATCGCGCAATCTGAACACAGCAAGAAAGAAAAATGTGCCCTGAGGCAACAGTTGACATTGCATTCAAAGCCGCCCTGTGCTGAGCTCCTGCTCAGTATTGTTATAATATATTTATATAACGCTGCTAAATGGCAAGACCTGTTCTACATTCATCTGCATAAAGCAGTACAGTATTGCCTAGGGCCAGAAATAGACATGCACACACGCGTATACAGACACACTTGTAGACACACAGATGAGATCATTAAGCAAAGCCCTCCCATTGCGACCCCCTACCCCCCAACACATCCCTCATTCACTGTTGATTCCTCTGCTCACTTGTCACTCGTGATTGCCAAAAAGCAAGGCACCATATGCCATTCTGTTTCTAACTGCGACCACCCCTTGTGTCGCCTTAAATACACACATGCTCAACAACACTCAGACACTAACACATACACCTACATTCATGAACACTCAGAGTCGTGCTACACAATTTCCCTGATGCAGTCAAAGACAACGACAAGGTGCAATTCTCCTCAGCAAACGATCTTCAGATGATGAAAGTGAACGTTTTCTGCCTCTGATTTTTGATGTGCAGAGTGGATGTGATCAGAGAGGCCTCACACTGCAACTCTACTCTCTCTTCCTCGCCATTATGCAGTCTGTTCTAACCCCCCCTGCTGTAACGGGAAACACTCGCACAAGACGAGAGCAAACAGTTTCCAGCTGCCAGCTAAATCTTGATCTGTTAGTAAGGCTAGCAGGTGTTTTTCAGGGAAATGGTGACTTTTATCTCCAGTGTTAATGGAGGGCCAGCCCTGATTTTATTCCCCAGTGCTTTCACTGTAAGTATAGATAAAACAGAGGATTATTTAACCAATATTGCCAACCTTTTTAAGTTTTATTTCCAGTTACTGTTTTCAATGAGCTGAATATTTTCACACGTCATGTTCTAAAACGAGCTATAAAGAAACATCTGTCTGTGTGAAACCAACTGTTATTATTCCTCATCAACTGGTGGTTCATCATTATCACACTGCCTGGCTGACTGACAGCAGTCACTGATTAACATATTGACTCTAATTGACTATATGGCTGGCCATCGACAATAAATGACGACTTAAGTTGAGACTTAACCAACTGACTGGCTGACTGGCTTACTAACTAACACAGCCACATGGCTGGCTCACTGACTCACTAATTAACTCACTGACCCACTAAATTCCTGACTCTCTGCTGACTGACTGATTGAATTGCTGTCTGCAGACTGACCAAATCACAGTCGCCCTGACTCGTGTCACTGGATGTGTTTTTATCACTGTGAAAAGGAAAACCCTCACGCCTCATACGAGCCCAATGACTGCTTGACTGACAGGCACATTTCCATTTTTTCCCATTAGCTCTGATGTGGAAAGAAATGGGAAGAAATGATGAAATATGAAAAGAGCCTGGTAAGAAGTAGACTGCTGAGTGTGTGTGTGTGTGTGTGTGTGTTTATTCAATTGAAAAAGACCAACCATCCGGTCTGTTTCATCCTTATTGACTAAGTTCTATCTATCTTGTTGCATTTGTCTATAAGTGTAGAAAGGATTGGGAACAAGTTACTGATATTGAGCTGCACATTAAATTTCTTATTCGTGTCCAGGTTTTGATTATTTTTTCTGTTTCTCCTTTGTTATATCTTCATCAGTCCTTCGTGACTGAAATGGACATCATAGATGAAATCATTAAGTGATAAAAGCTTTTGCCTAAATTCATTAGGTCAGGCAGTTTCATAGAAAGAAGCTATTCTTAATATTATAAATTAATTAAATCTGACCTTGTGACATATTTCTTTCAAATGATTATATATTCTAACTTTACCCCACTTTACTCAAACCACAATTTGTAATGCTATAGTTGCTACAGGTTTGTATCGTAGAAATGCAAAATGTATATTTACATTGATGCAGAACTATTGTATCTGCAAAAAAAAGACACTCTACATCAGTTATAGCACTGCCTTTATATTGCTAATGGAGAACAGTTATATATAAGTTGATTAAGATAAGGTTGTTTTTGTTGCAAGTGCGTATAGTGTTTTTGTAAGAGTATGTGTGTCTCAGTGTACCGATGTGTGTGTAGTGACTCATAAACCATGGCAATGAGGGCTGTCTGTGACAGCTGCTACATAATCAGATTACTATTGCTTCAATTTGGGCATGTTTGTGTGTGGGGGTGTGTGTGTGAGAGAGTACTTGCACTTCTGTTTTTGTAAGGACTATTTTGAGCATGATTTTATCACTGTGAGTACATTTAGGCAAAGTGAGGACATTTTGTCTGGTCCTCACTTTTTCAGACTCCTGTTTGAGCGTTGAGACTTGGTTTCAGCATTAAGGTTAGAATTAGATTCAGGTTAGTATTATGGTATTGATTTGAATTTAGGCATTTACTTGTGATGGTTAAGGTTGGTGTAAGGGACTAGGGAATGCCTTATCTCAATGGACATCCACACAAAGAAAGAAGTATGTGTGTGTGTGTCCCAGTACTGTTACATTCATTGAGTCTCATCTTGTCACAGTCTGTATGCTTTATATACAGGCCAAAGACATACTCACTGCATTTATTTTTGTGTGCTTGTGTTACTCAATATAATTATGCCTATGGTACATGTTTGAAGGTACAGGTTAGTCCATACAAGTTATCTGAACCAGAACAGTGGAGTGTGAAAGGATATGTACTGTAGCATGTCAGTGTGTCCCACAAGCTGTGCTTTTACTTATTGTGCTCCATTTAATGCAGGCACACCAGCCATCACATCTTTTCCTTTCATCTTTCATTCCCCACATTTCTTTTTTCACTCTGACTTTTCTTGAATTCTCTGATGCTAATAACTGTTCACAAGGACATTTTAGGCAAAGCCCTTCACATGCTTTTTGGCTTTCCCTTGGGGCCATCTTATAACATCCAGATTCTCATTTTTCATGCATTAATTTAGATTTTTAAAAGTTTAGTCCTACATTAGCATAATTTCTTTTCACTGCTGAGTTTAGTAGACATATATCTTGACTTACTATGCATACTCGTGTAATTGAAATCATGTCAGGTGAAAATCAAAACCTGCATGTGCAGCACAGTGTTGATTGATCCATGCACACTGTTGTGTTCTTTTCAGTAAAATTCATGGCAGTGCATTATAACTCATAAGGTCTCATTACCTTTCTTTAATGCTCCACAGAATTGTTGCCGGCCATAACAGATCTAATGCCAGCTATCGTCCAGATGCCATATCTGACCTGGAATACTGTTGGAAACGGAAATTGAACTATTGACCTTAGCCAAGCTACATTTCCAGGCCAGCAGGTTGCCCTGTGTCTGTTTTACCCCTGTGTAAACCTTCATTGTGGGTATTGCCTGCAAGGGCATTTTGTCACCTACCAGCTGGTCTTATCAGAGTCTTGCAGAGCTATGTGGTGTTGGAAAGGTCATCCACACCAAAGGAGGCAGCATCCACATTGAAGACTCCCCACAGTGCTGTTTGCTTAGTCTCTACAACTCGTCACAGGCCTCTGAAGATATTATTGTGATTCTTTCTTTAGTTTTTACTTTTTCTGTGTCTTTTCTGTATGGGTTTCCACAGGTAAAGAGACTCAGTTGAGGTTAGAGGTCAATGTCACTGTCTCAAAGCTGCATGGCTTTTCCTTTTTTTATTTCAATCCCTGAGCAAGAAGCAGAGACTGAGTGTGTGAGACAGGCTGGATTGCACAGAATGTTCTCAACTTCCTCATTATCTCTTCAGCTGCTTATGCCCTCGTGTAGAGCTGGCTCACTCTGCTTCATTACTGTAAGGAGACTATGTTAAGGGAGGAATGGCAGGCTTCCAGTTGGCTGTATCTACCTGTCAATCACTCCAGTCTAATCTTAGTTCTGCCCCTCAGTGCTGGCCATCATTTCCTGCCACTGTGGAGCAGCAAGCAGATTCTGTGGGCCTAATTCCCATGAAATAAATATGGACTGAAATGGATGGCCTACTCAATTATGCAATGTTCCTTTTGTTGTCTTGTACCTTGTTGTTTGCTGTAGTGTTCTGTACTGCACCTCTCTGTCTGTCTGTATGTATGTAAGTGCTCAACATAAAGATCTCAAGTTCTGCAGTGTATGTTTTAGACAAAATAAGAGATATTGTCTGTTAAGATGCTACTGACTTCCAAGATTTTATGCATTGAACTACATAAAATAGTCACCTTCTGACAGAAATCCTATATAATGCACACACACACACACACACACACACACACACACACACACATATGCCCCTAATATTTAGCTACTTGTAATAACACACCTACACATCTGCGCACACACACACACACACACTGCTGTCTGCCACTCTGCCCGTCATTCTCTTCTGTTGTCACAGTAACCATCTCACCTTCCCTTCACAGTCCCGCCCTAATGAGACCACTGGAGGACAGAGAGGAAGAGAGAGCAAGGGGGTGCAAGGAGAGATGCAGTCAGAGAGAGAAGCAGAGATATATCACAGGGAAGATAGGCAGCATCGAGGCGGAATTGCCATTGTCTTACATCTGCTATTTGCACACAAGAAATCATCTCTGTCAACAGGCCAGGATCATTCTAGAAACAAAAAGCCACTGCCCTGCCAGCAACATCCGCTGATTACATTTTGTGCTCATGACCACACCACAACTCCAGTCTGCTGCCTGGGCATTTCCATATAAATCCAATAACATTATCGTTAATAGGTGATTAGCCTGCACTGCATGATTTGTGACTGCAAACACAGATTAAAATTCAATTAAAGGTAAGAGTCGGGTGCTGCTTGTTCTGCTTTGCTAAGTGACTCAGTGTAAACCCAATAGTCACATTCGGTGATTATATCTAATGTAGAAGTACAGTATGTCATAAGACTCAAAATGTGTATTCAGTTGATGGAACAAATTGAGATTAAGTTGACCTTTAATATGCTGATAATACTATATGAGTGTCAAGCTAACCTCACATCACAATTGATGAACAAATAGATACAGCATGTAGATATAAAGAGGGAACAAGGCCAATCAGACCAGCAGCACGATGTTAACATCTGTTCATTTATGTACTTTTAAGCTTCTCCGTCTGCTGTGGCTCCATAAAGGGCCTAAACCAAGTG
This sequence comes from Mastacembelus armatus, assembly GCF_900324485.2. Lineage (NCBI taxonomy): Eukaryota > Metazoa > Chordata > Actinopteri > Synbranchiformes > Mastacembelidae > Mastacembelus > Mastacembelus armatus. The sequence goes on along the minus strand of NC_046645.1, from coordinate 4,253,817 downwards.
AAAGAGGCCCTGGGCTCGGCACAGATTGACAATTATACACCTCAACATTTCAGGTGACCTTTAGCGGTTCAGACCTGGGAAAGCACATCTGCCAAATGTTAATAAGCAGGTCTTCTGAACGGCATATGTGTGCGTGCAACATGTTGAGATATTCTTAGTTGAATGTGTACTGTGTGTGCGTTCTCATGGAACTAATATAAGTTAGGATGTGTACAGTATAAGCATATTGTACATACCCTGAGTTGGACATGTGTACCTTTTGTGTGTGTGTGTGTGTGTGTGTGTTTGACTTGGCACTACCTGTACATCTTTATTGCTGTTTTATTGATTGTTATTGGCAATTAGCCCAGCTTCAGGTGAGGCCCATTTACACGGGGCCATGAGTGCGATTAAACCTCTTCTCAGGGTGGAACAACTGACACCTTAAGTATTCTTATTCGTACATGATGGCGTCATATAATTCCACTGTAGCTGCACCAGCTTAGGCCTGGACAGAGAATTAATCAGCCAGAATAAGGGAACATACCAGCGTGGATGTCTTGCTTTTAAAAGGATTTAGGTCATTTTCGCCTCATGTGTGGTGTCTTTATCACTGCATGTCAGTCATAACAGTTTTCTCTGCCTGATGGCTCTGTAACTCTGTTAGCTGAGAGTTTTGCTGCTTGCCAGACAATAAATTACAGTAACACAGTTTATTCAGGTTTATGTGTTTTAAATGCATGTCACAGCTTCCTGCTAACTATACTACTTGGCGGAGCAGATATCCTCTGATTTGGACTCGTCTCCATTCTTTTACAGATCAGCACTGTCAACGTGGTTTGCTATTGGTCAACTGGGCAAATTTGTGTGTCACAAAAATATGACTCTGCATTAAAGATTCTGCTTACTGTACATTAGACTTTCAAAATCCTGCGTAGCTTGGCTCTTTAAATATGTAATGATGACGATGTCACTCTGCATAATGTGAGTGTGTGTGTGTGTGTGTGTGTGTGTGTTACAGGCACATGGTTGTATTTGTCTGACATTAAATCATTTGTCTCTTCACCTCCACAGTGACAGAGTAATTTGCACACAGAAGTACACATACACAGACAGCACACATACATACAACACAAGACACACATTCCCATCATCTGTGTGGTGAATGATGAATACCCTGACATTACTGCAGCCTTACAGTCCTCGCCTTGTCATAACGTTCTCTCCCAATCAACTTCCCCTGTCAATATTTACTATCTTCTTCCTCTGCCGTTTCATCAGCTGCCTTTGCCATGCTCTCGTTTCTCACCGTCAACTTAATTAGTCACATCTCTCTGTTTAATTACATCAAGTGGAAGGAAGTTGCAATCTCAAGTAGATCAAATTAAGCCCTATGCAAATCCTGGAGTGTGTCGTTGCCGGTCTCTGTGGCAACAATGTCTCTATCTCTCTTATTTCTGTTGGGAGGAGTCATGTGAGGCTTGTCATCAGTCGCTAAATGAAATCCTACACTGGAAATCACCCCTATTAAGCTGGTTAAGTGGTTGACTGTCTGTTTAAGTTTCCAGTGAGAAGTGACTAATTTCCCTGGGTGCGTCTGTCTGTGTGTGTGTGTGTCTGTCTGCGTTTCTGTCTTCCAAAAAAAAAGCCTCTTTATTGACTAGTGCTCATATATTAACGAGGACACACCTGTACATATCTAAGCAGTCAACATGACACTATGAATACTGTATTCGGTTGTGTATAAATTTTATTCCTAGCATATGTTTGATTAGGCATCAGTATACAGTAAATAAAAAGCCAGTATCTCAGAGCACTGTATCTACTTTAATACTGCATGTGGCTTTTTAACCAGTTTTCTTGCTGGCACTGAAACTCCAACAAAGTCCTGATTCTGTCAGAACTTTTCACCCCAAAGTGTGAAACTGTGGCAGGAAAAAGCCAGTATAACATGACCTTTGCTTCATGTACGCCATGAGAGTAAGTAGCTTTAATTAATATGCCTTGGCAAATGAAAACTGTGACCTTGTGGTGTTTGGATTTTTCTCATCAGTCCCATCCTCTCCATCATTAAAATTCCAGCCAAGGTCTTCTTTCTACCTCAGGAGCCTGTGCCCTTCCTCTCTCCCCCTCTCTCCTTCCCATTCTTCTGTCTTCTTTCCACACAGAAGAAATGCATAAACCATGTGATACCGTCAGAGAGCACACAGCCTTGCCTGACAGTTATGAGAGGATAAAAGTGAACTGGGGAAGGACAGTTGCTGTGAGGAAAGTTCCTGGGTATAATACATGTTACATTGTACTGCATCTTATAATAGGATATGCTGAGGATGATCATTGTTCTTTTAAATATTGAAATTTGTGATTTTGCTTTTTGTATATTCATATTCTAGTCCCTGTGATTTTCCTCACCTGAACAATGTGATGGTAGGAATTAACTTCCTAGGTTGCTTTGGATTATGATGAAAATAACAAGAAATGTAACATATACAAGTTAAAACCCAAATAAGAAGTAGCTTTGGTGCAGTAATTATCCTGGATTACATTTAGTTTTCCCAGTTTACATGAAAAACTCAAATATGCCATGTAAAGGTTTTATAAAAGTACACATGATGTAAGTATTTTTAATCTCTCACACATGCTTTGCCTTAACAGGGGCATTTTTGTATTTATTCCTAATTCATTTGTGAAGGCTGTTGAGTTGTCTTTTGCTGGACATGTGGTCCTGTTTAATCCCATACTATGAAACAACTGGCAATTGTTCACTGGTAACCAGAATGATCCCTAAACATTAAATAATGCATTGTGAGCCCAGCTGCACAAAACACCTCAGGGGGTCAGCAGTATTTTCTTTTTATTTTGTAAATCTGAGTAATTACTGTCAGTAACAATAAAAATCCTCATTATCATAGTAAACATTTACATAAAATCAAAAACTTACACTAAATGCAGATAAATTGCAGATATAACAATTAATGTGCTGTTGAAAAAACAACTAGGACTACAGTAACGTTGAGATTCTGTTTACTGTGCGCCATTTTCATGGATACAATTCGTTTTTAGTTAGAAAAATGATTTATAACATTTGATTATTTTACACTCTAAAAGTAATTTAGTTTCCAAAAAGGACTCAAAGGTAGCAGTTACTTTGAAACAAAGTTGATGGTGAACTATAATATGTATTATAAATTAATTGATGATGATCAATAATTTTTAAATTCAAATCTGACCACATCACAAGTCTTGCAAATTGGACATAGGTCTGTAACTGTAGCATATACTGGATATTTATTGGTATATTTTCCATTTGTCAGTAATCTGACTGTAATCAGTCACAATTCTCGCTATGTTATCATTTTGATTAATGTGCTACCCAGTGCTCTGTGATGGACTGGTGACCTGTCCAGGGTGGACCCCTGTCTTTCACCCAAAGAGAGCTGGGATAGGCTCCAGCAGATCCCTGGGACCCTAAATAGGAATAAGCAGGTATAGATGATGGATGGATGGATACTACCCAGTGATATCAGTGCAATAAGGAATACTATGGTCACTATAAGATACATGTATCCTGTACCCCACGTTAAATCATATTCACTTTATGGGATTATAGCTCAGACTGAAGTTAAGTCCTTTTCTTCTTGTGCATTGGTGTAGCACTAGTCAACACTAAATGGCTTCCATTACCCATCACATAGAAGTAATTTGTGTCACAATTTGACATCAGTGATGAGCTGCATCTGGCAGCACCAACTATGTGTATTCAGATTAGCCAGGAGAGGACAGGAAGGGTAGAGAAGGAAGGAGGTGGGAGGCAGACAGAGGAAGAGGAGAGAGTGTACAGTTTTCACAGACAGCTGGTGATGTGCAGCTGTCTAGGAGGCTGAATTACTCCCTAAAATCTGCCGCCTGAGGGAGAGACGAGGGGGAGAAAAAACTAAGAAATGGAGAAATAAATAGGGACAGTAGAAGAGAGAGGAAAGGACAAGGAGCTGAGCAAAATAAAAGACAAACCAATGCAAGTTATTGAGATGAGAACAGGTGAGAATAACATCAGATCAACGCTGCAGAAAATCATCTACTATATAACGTTAACCTTTGTTGTTTACATGGTTTTCAATGTTCTTACCATTTTTACCAAGATTGTACAAGATACAAGATATTAGTAGTTACCATTATATTATTACTTTATTATGTTGTTGTCAAGCTGAAGACTTGTTTTAGTTACTCCTTATTTTATTTGTAATAAAACATATTGTATTACACTGACATACTGAGCCATCAATCTAGGATAAATTGACATATGTTTGAGCCCACATTCTTCAGCAGTTTACAAAATTAATACCAGCTCAAGGTCCGTTAGTAGCACTGTTCTGGAGCTTTCAACCGTATCACACAGTCTTCCCAGTTATCTTAGATTTTTGTTTTTCTTAGCACTTTAAAGACCATTTATCCTCTGTTGGCTTGAAAGTTGAGAGTGTTTGTTTGAGCCTGTAAACACCAGCTGACAAAAACCAGTCCATTCAAGCAGATTTTGATTCTGTCATACAGTCGTCTTCATAAAATGGGTGTGTTTTCATAACAATATTGTTTCTGACTTACTTTGTTAGGTTTTCTAGGATTAGGTAGTCACTCTTTTGCTTTGTTTACTTTGTTGAAGCCCATTTGGCAGCAATTACTCCTTCAAGACTTCTTTGATAAGTTTGCACTCCTGAATTTAGTGAGTTCATCCTTTTCATTCTAGGCAGATCCTCTCAAGCTTCATCACACTGGATGGGAAGCATCTGTGAACTGCCATTTTTTGGATGTCTCCACCGATGATCCATGAGGTTTCAATCTCAAGGACTTTTCCTGAAGACACGTTTTCTTGATTATATTCTTCATGTATGGATGCTCCCTGTCCCTGGGACTAAAAAGCACCCCCATAACATGATTCTGCCACCACCATGCTTCAGCATTAATTTGGCTTCCATCTGCCTACTCTGCCATTAAGGCGCTTCTGAGATGATCGTTCTTCCTTCAGAGGACTTCTGAACCATTAGTTTCTTGGTCTTGGACTGTCCTGGTGGTTGCAAACTTCCATTACAGTTATGGAGGCTACTGTGCTCCTGGGAACATACAAAGATCTTATAATGGTTTTATGTCCCTGATCTATGGCTTGCTACAGTTTTATCAGGGAGGTGCTTAGTCTTCAAAACTTAGGTTTTGTCTTTACGCATGTAAATTGTGGGACCTTATAAACACAGATGTTTGCCTTTGTAGACTGTGTCCAGTCAATGTGGTTTGCCACACATGGACTCCAGACAAGTTCAAGGCACATCTCAAGGAAAATGAAAGAAAATTAAGCTCACAATTAGCAAATATGCAAATTTTATCCATTTAAAATTAAATGAGCAGCACAAAAAGTGTGCTAAAATGAACTCTGAATATTGAAATTTTGAAGGCACTAAGGGTAGTACATGATGAATAGAAAGATGCCTATAGTTTTTATTATGTCCTACATTGTATGGAAGTTGTGTTTTCTTTGAACCTTGCATGTCAGGAACTCAGTAAAAATGTCTTCCCCAGAAGGACCAATTGAAACACGGGTCTACATGAAGCTGGACTGTGAATATTACTCTCCACCATGTCACCAGGAACATTTAGTCTTCCTTTGTTGTCAGTTAAAATGATTTTGAGTCTGATCAAAGTGAACATGATATGCTCTCTAGCTCAGTATGTAATAGAGCAGTGTGCAAGGCCAGTAACGGCTGGAGATCAGTAGCAGATCCTGCCAAAGAACAGGAACAGTAGCTGACTGGCTGGTAGGCTGGTGTAATAATCAGACTGCCCATGTGTTCCCCTCAGACTGAACTAATATAGTTTTTGCTGGGTAATGATACCGAGACGCAAGCTCACATTCCCCAATAATTGATCCTGCCGGCTACCTCCACACACTAACGAGCTTAATGAGGAGAAAAACCCTCCTAGCAACTGGAGGGTGAGAGAGGAAGAGAGACAGTGAGTATGAGAGAGAAGAGGGATATATTAGACAAGTAAATAAATACACAAGTTAAACTAAGGTAAAAGAGGGAGAAAAGCTTCTAATACAAAGACTGAGATTTTGATCTGTTACTATGATGGCGGCGTGCAGTAAGGAGATCAAAGCAGGTAGTGCAAAATGGTTGAAGAGTGCAGGAGCTGCTTGAGTATTCACTTTCTTTTTTCTCTCTATTCCGGAGAGAAATGAGCAGAGAGAGAAAGAGAAAGCAGTGCGGACAGAGCACCAGTGCACACTACCTCTTTCATCTTTGACAACATCCACAGGGGGATTGGGCTATTGTGAATTTGGAATGAAATATTTCAAAGGGGTGTTGGAGTAGAGCTGTGGCTGGGCTTCTTGGCTGGGTTCAGGCAGTGTTTCACAGAGATGAAACACACCTGGTTCCCAGACTTGCTTCTGATAAGGCAAGGTTGTGTAGCCAAAGCCACGGGCACTCGCTGATTAATCTGGTCTTTATTTAATGACTGACTGATAGTAGCAGATAATATTCTTCAAGCACATTTGTATCGGGCTGGTTATCAAAGGCGCGCTGTTGTTTTAAATGAACTTGTCTTGTTAGCCTTTTATATCAGTTGTGCCTTTCATATTTATTCATATTATTTGTTTTCAGATGGAATTCTGAGCAGTTTGTGGTAATTTGATTTTTGATAACAGTGTCAAAGGTTGCATCCTTTGTTTTTAGTAATTTGTTCACATTTTGTATTCAGTATGTAGTGTTGATGGATACTGAGCACATGGTGAAGCACACACCACACATGGCTGAGATATACATCACACATCTTTCATCATCTTTCTCTCTCTCTGTTTCATGCTTTCCCCTCCTGGATGCATGTATTTCTTATTGATATTCTAAAGTGAAAAATGTTGATTTGGCGTCCACAGAATGGGCTGATATCTGAATACTAGGAGAACTGCACTGGTAGTTCTCCTGTGGCTTTTAATCAATATCTCTCAGATATACACTGCTCATACTGTAGCAAATGAGGGGAAAGAGACAAACGAGCTAAACTCAGCAAAGCATAAACAATGCCCTTTTTGAAAGACTAGGTGCAGGAGAAAGACCCTGTCTGTGTGTATGTATGTGTGTTTTTTGTACTGTATTTGTGTGTTTTTTCTGCTTGTGTGTGTATGCAAGCAATTGCATGCATGCGCCTACTGTTGTCTGCCGAAACGGAGATGGAAGCTGCTGAATATTCATGGTGTCTGAGCTTGCTTGGGGCCCAGAGATAAGACGTTTATGTTCTGGCAGCCAGAGAGGGACAGAGGGAGAGAGAGAGAGAGAAAGATAGAGTGTGTGCGCGTGTGTTTGTGTGCACGTGAATGAGGGTGCGGTGATAGGGAGTCCAGTGAGTGTGGCGGAGATGTGTCGACATCAGTGGTTTAATGGTTTGAATCTAACTTGGACCAATTAAAAGGCATTCCGCGTGCACCGGGGTGGGCTCCCATTCATTTCGGGGTAAATTGAGGTTGAAATGAGCCATTGTCGGGCCACGTGGCCACTGTGCATACTGAGCGGCAGGCCTGCAGTGGCTCTCCAAAACGGTGGATAGAGGACAGAAGAGAGTCTTTGACTGTGTACAACGAGAGGCAGTGTTCACTTTGAGAAAGAGAGGAAGGAGAGAGGAAGGGATGCGCACAGAGAGACAGGACAAGACATCGAGACAGATGTGGAGAGACACAGAGAAGGAGGAAGAAGTAGGGAGAGAATGACAAGAGGCTTCAGAAGAAGACACTGAAAGAATGTCAAGTATTTAAGAAAATAAAGAAATGGACAAAGTAGAAAGGCACAGATGATGGAGGAGGAGAGGGATACAGGTACGATAAGGCAGAAAGAGACAGGCAAAAGCAGTATACTCCATTATAAAAAGAAAAGGAGAGGAGAGACAGGGCAGAAAGCGAGAGCCATATGGATACATAAATCCAGATCTTTCATATGCCTTTGGATGGGGGTGGCCTGGCTGGTTGGTACAGTTGCTCTTGCCCTCCTGACGTCAGCTGGACAGCACATGTGGAAGTGCTGACTGAGCCCAAGGCACGCACACACAGGGAAAATGCCTGCCAAGACAATGCCTGAAAATTGTACATCACAGCATATAAAGCAGATGTGTATGTGTGCTTGTGTTTGCTTGTGTCACAGACGAGGAGCTGCAAAATAACAGATGCCCTATCAGATGCCATACCCAGATAGCACAGTTCCTGTCAGTTCCATCACTCTCTATCTTTGGTGGTTTACAACATGCTTCCCTCATCACGTTTCCACAAGAGTGTGTGTTTCTGACTGCTAACAAGCTCCTTGTCATATAAAACAACCTAACATTTTTCATCATCATGAGTCCCCCAGCATCCATATCCAGATTTGAGCAGCCAGAGATGATTATGTCACAACACTGTCCTATCCAGAAACAGATCCAAACTCCTCACAGTGTATCACTTCCTGTTTGGCTCCCCCGTCCATCCATGTGATTGGATGATAATGGGTATCAGAGGCTTGGAGCCATGGAGACTGTGGAGTCTACATGCGACCTTTGGTTAATGTCAGACATCACAGGCTTTTATTTCACCCTCGAACAACAACGTGACATGACAGGAATCTTTAGTGACTTGTTTCTTCCCAGAGTATGGTCAACTTCACAGGAATGCAGGGCCTCATCAAGTGTAGAGCGGTGGGACAACATTAATTATCTTTGTGAACGGTCTTGAAGGAAGAAGGGCAGTCGTACACAAGTGGCAGTGTTCATTTTTCAGCATTTCAAAGATGTTTTTTTTTTAGATGCATCTCTTGGACAAAAGCCTGAATATATGAGACATAAAGCACTTACAAAGTACAAAGAAGGGTCCTCCATTACTGCAGTAGAACAGCCTTTGAGTGTATTTTCACCGAATGGACATAGTACAGTCTAGTGAAGTTAACAAAAAAAAAAAACAAAAAAAAAACTACATCAATATTTCAGACCTGAAAACTTTCAGAGAAGAGACTGAGGGCATGAGAAAGAGGAGACATGATACAAGAGGGACTGAAATGGTGGATATGATATTAAAACTGAACCCAACTTTCCTTATTAGACTTTGCATGTAGACAGATGGATGACAGCGATAACTCAGACACTATTGCCTTTGTACAATGAAACATTTTCTCTTTCAAACTTTAAAATACAAAGTTAATATGGATGAAAGCCCATTTACTGTCTTGGAACATTTCTACTAGTTTTCTGTAGAACTGATAAAATGTGAAATAATAAAGGTTTTACTAATTTCTGTGTCGCACACCATGATGGATTTATTGTCAACAATCTTATCAGACACTGCAGACTGAATCACCTGCTATGAGACATGGTAGGTAGAAAAGTCCAGTTGTACAATCGGTACTTTAGGCATGTGTGCAGTTTGTGTGGACTTGATCTAATGTATTGTATAGAATTAACTTTCCAAGTTTTCCCAGGTTAGATTTCTAATAGTTCTTTACTGGCATCAGTGTGTAAGAAACAAGCTAAAGAAATACTTACTTACTGCCAAAATGTCTTCTGTGAAATGGCTTCATAATGGGTCCTATTAGCAAGAATAAGTGAATATATCTGCTTGAGTACAGTCTGTAAAATTTTTTATTGATATTGAAATACATTTGCTTGTTTTTTGTGCTTAGCTCCATTGTTCATGTGTTTTGTGTGTGTATATGTGAGAAGAGAGACTGTATTTTGCTCATAGCACAGTAACACACCTCAGGCTACAGGTTGTGTTGCTGGAGTGAAATCCTGCACATCGTGTGTCATCTGTTTTTCTGGAGCTTAGATATTTCTGCTCTAGTCTCCTGTTCCTTTGCTTCTTTTTTCACATTCTCTGATTTGTTCTTTCTCTGTTTCTTTCTCATCTCTCTCCCTGTGTAAACATTTCCATTAACACAGACACACTAATACACACTCCTGGCACATCTCCCTAACATCCTGCTCTCTTAGGTAAATAAGGCCTGAGGCAAGTGTGTAATCCAGAGTATGTTTCTGACCCTTTTACATGCTTCATTGAGTTGTTTCCCATAAAGAACAACAGGGTTGTGTTGTAAAGGGTTTTATTGTTGCTTTTCTTGCTTAAGATTAAAGCACATATATGATAATTTCACTTAGGGACAAGTCTGCCATAACTGTGATCTGCATTTATGCAGTTAATTTAACCTAAGTCCTTAAGAGCTATTGATCAGAAGAGAAGAAAAAGTATTAGGGCACAGATTTTTTAAAGCTGAATGACATAGCATTTTATATTATTTTAATTGTGCCCAGCAATAGTGAGATTTTTGATATAGACTAAACAAGAACAAAAATGTGGTGTTTATTACAGAGTGATATTGTTCATTATGATAAAACTACATTCTAGCTAATTTAACCTATGTTTGGAAAATGAAAGTCTTGTATTAGCTAAAAGGCAATATGTAAAATAATACAAGAGGAACTAATATGTTATTATCATAACAGAATTGCATGCTGACCTTTTCAAAAAGCTTTTTAAAAGGGCAACCATCATTAATTCTATTTTCTCCAACAGAGCTTTTCTTAGGTTGTCAGAGTTTTTTTGTCAGAGAATTTTTATTTGTGAAATAACACACAAAAAAAAAAACTATATACAACACGTTAGGTACTAAAGTTCAGTTTTTATGTCAGTGCATAGAACTCTCACCAACTAATGTTGTACAACCACTGAAGCACTCCACCTACGCCTTTCTATGCTAGGGAAAACACTGATTTATGACAAATGCTCTCAAAACCTTTGATAGCATGTAAACCCATCACAACTTGGAATTTGTTGCTTTTCCTTCTTGGTATTACAGACATTGTATGATAGTATCATATAGTTACTTTCTACTGGTGTTTGTCTTGTGATGACCAGTGATTTCATAATTGATCTACCCATGAGTTGCTGTAATGCCACACCTGACACAGAACGGCATCTCACTCACAAAAGACTCAAGCTATTTTTTATCAATGTATTTTGTTGACATGGATTTAAAAATAATAGAGGATTTTGTCAGAGATTGTGTTGTGTACTGCAGCCAATTGAGCCACAGCTTGATGCTGGAGAATTTGAGCACAGTGTATGTATGGATCGATGGTGTTGTGATATTGCTGTAGCTTAGGGCAGACTAAGATGTCTGCATGCTGAATCCTTCCTGCACTTGCAGACAGGTGGGCTTAACAGACATGTTTTTGTGAAGTCTAGCGCAGAGAGGACTTCACACTTCACAGTGAAGAAAGGTTAATGATAAAAACATCCACATTATCTTTTTATAGGAGTAAAATACTGTCTTCTTATTTTTCATTCGTTTATAATGTTATAATAGATTATAATAGGGTTTTTTTTGACTTGTCATTGTAGAAAAAGCATGTGTTACTACTGGTAATACCATGTCCCAGTAAGCCATGACAGCGAGCCAACCTTCAGCTATCATTTTCCTACTTTGTGATATATATATATATGATATATAGCCTTTCACTGAATTGTATCTATTTTTATATATATAATTCAATTGTTTGTTGTTATGGAGGTGAGATGAGGAAAAAGCCAGAACATATGCACATAATGTAGAAGACAACTTGTAATCATAAGTTCAATGTTGATTCATTGTTGACTGTCTTCTTTAGTCCTCATTCTTAATGTTAATGTTAATGTTAATGTTAAAGACTGCCATAGTGAATCATTTCAGTCTGCTCTGTCAACATATGTCACAATTACTGTTCCTCAGCTGCATCTGTGGTAGAGTAACTGCTCAGTGCTGGTCTGATGCCTCGTTGTTTTATTTCAGACAGACTTTGGGGATCTGTAATAGTAAACACTAGCTGTTACTGCTAGTAACTGAAGGTGTTGCTAAATCAACCGGGACTGACATTTGAACAAATTGATAATAATGCGGGATTATATTACACACAACAGACATAAAATGGTAACAACAGAGAAACTATGGTTTAAAAAATATGCCACAAACAAATTAGGGTTTGACGGAGCCTTTGGATGCTTAGTGCTTATTAAACATGACTACACAGGAAATACATTTGTGGTTACAAACTGAGATCTCCCTAGGGCAGTATAGCCTACTCTGCACAGCTACATCTCGTATAAATTGCTAATGTGGATTTCTTTTAGAATCATGCACAATGAGACGGATTAGAGGGTCAAGATCTTGGCACTGCTCGTCTCCCCGGCAACGAGTGAAGCCTGAAGTCCTGTCTCATCAGTACATTTTTTACCCTTGCTACCCTGCACCCCTGCAGAGTTGATGTAATCACACCAAGTGCTTTGGTGGTGTCATTGTAATACTCAAAGCTCAGAACTCAAGACAGTGACAGCAGTTCTCATTCCTGACATTATTGTACAGTAGCCGCTGGATAAAAAAAACACATTTTTCCTTGGAGGTTGTTGCTGATTTGTTTGTTTTTTATCTGATTTTTTTGTGCTCTGTGCTCTGTGCTCTGACTTGAGTGTTTCTAGTACTTGCATGTCAGTGTGTAACAATGCAGCACGATGGGGTACAGTCTGTCTTTATTACACTGTATGTGTATATCTGTATGTCATAACATAGTGTGCTTTTGCCAGTGCAGAGCAACCCGACGAATCGATTATTGAGGGGGCCTGACAGCTCTGCTCGCCAGATGCAGTAGAATACATACTGTAGCAAGGGAGCGCCATCAGTTGCCCTGACAACACCAGCGCCTGTCAACACCTCTGTCTTAATAGTGACAAATTGTACTTATTACATCAGCGTTAATTCCCCCCGATCTCCCTCAGATGAAGATACTTAGCCCCGCGTTGATCAAATTGTGTCAGCATAATTACTGGGAACAGAACCCTATTAAAAACCAGGGCCTCAGACGCACTGTCCAGACTCATCCACAGGCCTATCACTCAACATGCATCTCTGCGTAGGAAGTAAGGGAGGGGAGGTAGAGGGTGGAGGAAGGCAGGGAGATGGGGAAATGAGTGGGATGAGGGAAGAGGGAGGGAGAATGTTATTCTGGAGCAGTTCTATGCACAAAGACTGCTGGAGTTGTCCACCTTTAACATTTTTTGACTGGCACTGCATCCTCAAGTGAACAGCTTTAGAAATCCTGCAGCAAAGATACAGGGAAACTGTGTTCAAACAACCTATTAAAACCAAAGGCAAACTGGTTGTAGTTTGGTCACCAAAAACTACAAATCTAAGTAGATGTGATGGAAATGTATCATAAAGTCATAAATGCTGTAGTTAGTGGTGGTAAGGTGGTTGTCACTGGCATCACAGCAAGGTTTGGGGTTCCAACTGGATTTGAATCCAGAACCCAGGTCTTTCTGTATGGAGTTGGCATGTTCTCTCTCTGCCTGTGTGTGTGTTTTCTTCAAGCGGTTTGTCTGGTCTTGTTTCCTTCCACAGTTCAAAGACATGCAGTTTGTGGTGAGGGTAATTGGTGACTGTAGCTGAGTGTTTGTCTGACTCTATGTATCATCCCTCCTATGGACTGGTGACCTGTCCAGGAATAAGCAGGTATAGATGATGGATGGATGGATGGATGGATGAATTAAATGTGGTGATGAATCCCCAAAGAATATCCCCCCCTGTGATTTAGCATTGTATTTTTCACCTTTAACAGTTGTTTATATTTTAAACAGGCATCTGTTTACAGTAAATAATAATAATAATAAAAAACAAGGTGCAGCAACAAAGGACAGAAAAACATAGTCAGCTTCTAGCTGATGAATATAGTGGTGAATTTAGTTTCCAGATATGTTGCTCAGAAGTTAAGGAAGCCCAAAAACAAATCTAAAAGGAAAGTCAGTAATCTGCCAGATGGCCAGAAATATGATAGTAATATTTTCTCCGTAATCACTGAATCTGTAAATGAGCAGTTGTTTACTAACTACTAACTAACTAACTAGCTGCTTGCAATCTGAATTTGAGCTGCATTTCTCAATAGTCATGGTCATAAATTTGCTATAGATACTGAGAGAGTGTGTGTGAGAATATGCAGCGCTACAGAAAGATGTAGACTTAAGGTTATTGCTAACTAAACTCACTCCTTTGAGAGAAGGGGAAATCATTGTTTGATGGAGGAGTTTCATTTATCATTGATGGCTGTCAAGGAAACGCTTTTTATCAGGAAGTCAGATAGAAAAACACAGGCCACCCAGGGGGTAGAGAAGTTGGTAAATGTGGACTTCACAAAAAATAAATGATTAAAATTTGAAATTTTGTTAAAGATTCTGTCTAGTTTTATAATAACTGCAATTACCATAAGCAATTTTCCCAGCTCCATAGATATGGATTTAGCATTGCCAGTAGCTCAGCAGTGAATTAAGTCTCTCTCTCTGTTGGTCCTGAATGGTGCTGGAATGGAATTCACAAATTAGTGTCGTCTGATGGAAATGTGCTAATTGCTGTTGTTAAGCTGCTGCAATAATTAGGTTATGATGGCAGACTGCTACACATGTTGCATGCGCACACACACACACACACATACACACACAAGTGAGCAGCCAAAAGCCAACATCCTGTCTCCAGTATGGTGGAAATAGAAGGCTAGATTTAATTACTCATTTTACTATCCATCTGTGAGTATAATTTTCCAGACATTGAGTCAAGTGCAGAGTGCAACAGTTGACAGTTTCTCCTGCTGTGAGTTAGAGAGATGAGAGATGTGTGTCTTTTCTTTTAAACACCACTCTGTAATGAAGTAACACTAAGTAAATAATTAGATTAGTTCGCTGGCCATTTGACTATGGAAATGTCTGCATAGAAAGATGACAGAGACAAAGCACAGAGGTAGGGCGATAAATGTTGATGTAATATGAGGTGAGATTTGGTCCTCACTTGAGATTCTGTGCTCTGGATAAACAGATAACCTTTTGTAGCAAAGTACGTAGAGTTATGGGAGTGGACCAACTTGAGTGGACACCACCTTGCTCCAAACATTCTGGGTACTCTAACAGTGATGACACACTCTTTTCTGTGTCATCAAGCTTCTGTTACCCCACCTACAGACCAACTCTGAGTCCCTGAGTGATCTCTGAGTCCTTACCTTACATAGCTGCAGAGATATTAACATGAACACATGGTGCTTTATGGTTTTATGGATGTGTTTTTGGTAGGATCTGATAGTCAGAATGGGAAAGATGTTTCCAAACACATTTATAACTTTCTGGGACCAACAGCACAAGGGACAGTCTGTTTTTGCAGTATAGCAAAGAGTGCACCAGAGCTCTGTGGGAGTTGGTATAATGGTTGAGTGCCCACTTACATATATTCACTCCCCATTTTCCCCATATGCATACTCTATGTGAGATTTATTAAACATCTGTCTGCCATTGTGTGGACTGCTCAATTTAATGTGAATACTGCAGAGAAAAATCATGTACTGTAGAAGCAGGTCAAACATACTGGGTTATCTGGACCTTTGGGTTTGTCTATGTGACCTGCTAACATCATATCTGTCCTGCTTCCTGAGTTAAAAACACCTTAAACTTGCAGAGTTGTATTGATGCTGCTGTCCTGACATTGTTCAATACACAGACCTTCTTAGCAGCAGGCTGTTTAATGGCTCTGGGCTTCAGCAGAGATTACTGGATTGCTAACCTCATCAAAGGCATCAACAACCCAGAGACTCTTTAACCTCAGAGATCTGACTCTACTTTTCAGCACTTTTTTTGACATGTATGTATGTATGTGTGTGTGTGTGTGCGTGCCTGCCTGTAGCCAGTCACTGCAAGCTACTATACAATAATGTGAAATTAATCATCTGACCATGTGCTCTTGTTTGAGCATGCTCTCCCATCGTGACATAAGGCTTCTCATCACTCAGGTTCAGTACTGCTCTTCCTTTAGTGCTGCCACTATAGTGTTGTTTTACATCCCTGAAACAACAGAAAACCCTAAAATAGCCTGTGGCAACATGCATTACAGTTATTCCTCATTTTACACATTTTCACAAATTTGAATGTTCATTAAAGCTTAATGTAATTTACAAAACTACATTTAAAATGCAACAAAAATGTTCCAAATTATGATACAGTTCTCTGTATTTACTGTAACATTTTCCCTGTCCCTGATCTTGCAAAAGAATTATAACTAATAAAATGTAACCCCAATGATCACTTTGATATTTTAAAATTCTCTCCACATTAGGCATTGTAATAAATCTTTGTTTATTTTTTATTTATTTATGATTTAATGCCTCTGCGTCCAATAAATCTGTCCCAGTGTAGCAATCTGACCAGTACCAGGAGCTACCAGGATACTCTGAAAAATGGGGTTGGTCCCATTATTTATTAAGATGACATCCTTCACTTTTCCAGTTGTTTATTAAATATGACTTGTTCGTCTCACGCCAGTTGGATATTTTTTTGCATGGATTAACACAAATTATTTATGGTAAATGAAAATCCATTTTTAATTTAAAACAGTGGTGGTATAACACTACCAGTCACTGCAGTTCACTCCATCTACCTTTTTCATAACTGTTTGTCTGTTCTGTTATTCTTTCCTAGTTACACATCTCTAAAACCTGTAAGGCTGACTACAGGCTTTACAAACAGAAGGTGCCCGATATTATTAATTACTACTATGTCATGACACATTTCACTGCAGACAGCTTTGCATCCTTTTGTTGTTTTTTTTTATTCCAGTTTTATTTTATCCTATCAATGTGCATGTCTTGAAACTGCAGGATTTCATCGCAGTGTTCTGACACAGCCAGCCACTGTTTTAGCATTCAGGACACAGAGGGAGAGACAGAGAGGAGGGGAAAGAGCGAGACCAAGCAAGTAGAGAGTGAGAGGAGAAGCAGGGGAGGAAGTAGAATGAGCCAAACAGGAACACAGAGGTTTTTGAGGCTGAATAAGAGACAGAGACTCTCTTAGCATTCCAGCTCTGATGCCAAAACTTTCACTGAACCAAGGATGCCTTTTTTACTGAGGCTTCAATGGCAGCTCTGTCATTTACTTGTATACCTAAAATCTATTCACATAGCAGGTGCATTGAAAGAAAGAGATTTTTATAGGTGTCTTTTACAGGTGCTGAAGCCTTTTAAATGTATCCTGATTTTAATAGTATTTACCTTAAGTGCTTACAGGCTAATTTATATTTTCTTTTGGCCCAGTTATAGTCTTCTCCCTATTGTTGGTGGTCTTAAAACAGGGCCCAGGTGGAGGTTTTTTGTGGGATATTTGAGTCTGCTCACAGAAAAATAAAGTAATGATGGACCAAATAATGGCACTATAAAATAAACTTTATAATTTTACTGCTAAGTCATAAGCTATATGGTGTAAGATTGATTTTTTTTTTCTTTTCAGTTTTCCTGCCTCAAGACAAATCCACTGCACACTGTTTTTCATTATTTTTCCACCACTTAGTATTTAATGCAAAATCCATTCTCATCCTTTTGCCGACCAATTTATTAAAATAATCTTTAAATTTTAGAAATGATGAGTTTAACAGCAGTGATGAAAATCCAAACTCTCTGGCTGTGACACAGAAGCAGTGCTGACAGTGGTGAAGGCTTGAAAACAAATCACCCATATCTATGTGTTTGGAAGTGCATCAGGTCACATTTGCTTAAGATCCAGAGTATCTACAACAGATCAGCCATGCAAAAGGCCCTCAGTTAATCTTTTTACTACAAAATGACTCACTGTCACCAGTTTTACAAGACCTGATGTGCTGCAGTACTACCCCAGTCCGTATTAAATTTCAAAATTATTATGGGGAATGTAGCTCGTCCTCATATTAGAGACATCGTAGGTAAGTTCGTAAGTTCAACATCGTAGGAAAATATGTGTGTTTGCTTTCTAGTGGAGAGTTAGACGAGAGTATCAATACGTGTCAAAATGAAAAGTGCTGAAACTCCAATTTGCCGTTTTACAGGGTGTTACAGTGTGTGGCGGACTTTGTCTTGGCCGCGAACAGTTGCTAGGCAACCAGGAGAGGGACCAAAGTTATTGTACTGGATGTTATTGCTCCCAGTCAAAAAATAGCCAGTTTAACCGTAAAATGTTGAACTGTTGCATCAGGTTAGTTGGATGTAAATTTATTTGAAGAACAATAAACTATACTGAAGCCAAAGCTTTCCCATACACACTGTCACAGATTTTTTTTATCCTGTGTCCACGTCATGTGTCTGTTTAGTTGAACTTGCTTTCTGATGCTGCCCCAAACGGCTGTGCTGAATTTCCTTTTGTGGATGCGTAAAAGTAGCTGTGACCTCTGAGAAGGTTAAATCCACTGGTTTAAAGAGTGACGCAGTAATTTGACCATTAACATGTCTTTTATTGATTTCAGAGTCATCATGTTAATTAATTGGATCCAGGAGAGAGAGACAGTCTTCTGCTATGTACAGTAACTCAGCGGTTGCAGGCTCATGCCTACAGTCTTCTGCCAGTTGCATTTTTTTCAGCAGTACAGTGTCGTAGTGTAAGATTGTTGAGTCTATATGATAATCTACATAGGCAGTTAGTCCATATAGATTAACAATAAACGTTTCTTTGTTTGGTCTGCAGAATAGTCACTGCACTCATTGCAGTTTCTCTGCATGTAGTCATGCAGCAGCGGTGAGGGGCCCTCTGGTGAAGAGTTCAGTCCTGCGCTTTGACCTCAATCAGCTCAGATTAAAGCTGTGGTCTGACGTTTGGGCCCTTTGCCCTGTTTCTTGATGTGGTGTACCCCAACTCTAAGCAGGCAGAGATTAGTCAAAGAGCACGGCGTGCATTCCTCTGACATTACCAGCACAGGAGTCAACTCACTGTCTCCTCTTCTAATGTTTTTATGGTTGTGTGTGATCGTATCACCATTTCTGCAAAGAGAAAACAGTAAATGGAGTCTCTATATGCATGTTAATGGCACATTAATGGCAGCTGAAAAACAATTAGGTAGGTACAGTAAGCCTGTGATAGACAGCTATCTTTTTTTCATTTTAATTTTGATGTCTGAAGTGACTCAGGTGTGTTAAAGTGGGGCAGAGAAGTTTCCACACAGAACATTCACAAGCCCATTTATCATCTCTCTGTCTCTGCTGACCCGACGAGAACTGGGTCCCTCCTCAATGTCTGACTCACAGTGTACTGAGAGCTAGTCCCACCTTCCTCTTGGAACAATAACAATTCTGACTCACCAAATCACCCTATATAGCAGGGATTACTTCCTCGATTAAGCATTTAACCTATTACATTCGCTGTTGTTGCTGCTTTCAGTAATTAAAAAGTTAAAAGTTAATTTGTACAGAGATAATGTGCCTTTTGTGTTCTTTTGAATTATATTTTCTGTACATGTGAGAATATCACGAAGGCAATTTTTTCATGGAAAGAATTGAAGATTAAAGGTACTCTGTTGAGTTTTTCACCACTAGTGGCAGCATTTTCAGTGGGTCCCTCTTTTGTTTGGACTGTGAACTTGCACGAGGATGCACTAGGACAGGACGCAGGTGGCGCAATTTACACCTTGTTGTTGGTTTTACTACTGATTGGTTGATGGCTGTGGTAAAGCTCTGACAAAATACCTATAAATGCACACCCTGTCTGTAATATCTGTAAAAGTCAAATCTTTAAGACTTACACGCAGTGTATTATTGTTAGAGATGAATGTAAATAGTTTTAGTTAATTGACAAGTAAATGGCACAGTTCATATACAAGGAAAAAGCAGGTTAATGTCACAAGTTGTTATAGTCATGTTTTTATTTCTATAGTTTTCAGTTACTTAAGCAATTTTCTGGACGACTTTAGAGCCATTATGGTGAAAAATCAATGCCCGAAATCCTCTTTTCTAACCTCAGATCTTAAAAAAAAAACCTTTTCCTGGCCACTTGCCATATACACAATGGTGGCTCATCACTAATTCATTCTATTTACTGAGTTGCAGATTGTCAGCTAAAATGTAACCAGCTTGGTCTCATTTAAATCACAGCGATTTCAGAGCGTCTGTGGGAAATGAGGATGCTGTGACACTAGCTCATCTGTACGTCGAGGCTTATTTAGCCTGCTGAGAGTGAGAGCCCGCTGTTCGTATTAGACTCTGTCTCTGGCAAAGTGGGGATGATTAGATAAAGTGTGTCTGGTGGAGTGGAGCACTTTTTCACTTTACAGTAGCAGTGCCTGTGAATGAATGGAGGGAAGGGCTCCACTTTCTGACAATAACACAGAAATCACTGTCCAGAGGATTCTTTATGCATCTACTAACTGAGGCCTAATTGGCCCTAATGAATCCATATCAGTTTATATACTACACTAAAATTCTAGTTTACAATTCTTACATTTCAGTATTTAAACAACATTGGGCATGATTTCGTACTTGGCATACCAGAACTGTGAACGAGTATTACTAAATGCTGAAGCAGTGAGCAAGTTAAAGACAAAGCAGAGGAATTAAAGGGGAGCAGGTCACAGACAAGAAATACAATAGAATACAATTCAGCACGACAGCTCTCATTTTGAATCCCCTTCCTACTGTAGCATCTCCTCTGCTGCATTTCATTCTGTCATAACACAATAACTGAGCTCCGATGTCTTAAAAGGCATTGCAGGAGCATAGAGGTGCTTGAAGAGAAAATTGCAGCAGCTCACAGCGGCTGGAGTGAAATAGCATTTTGTCTCACTCAAGATGGATTCCACAGTGAGATTTCAGAGGACCAGTACAGAATCAAAATGGAGAAGCCAGAAGGGAGGAGAGGAAAAAAGGGGAAATGTGAGTAGAGTGGACATCTTGGTTGAAGCTGTCTAAATTTTCTTTTTGCCGCTGCATGGTAACATCTATTTAGAGTTTTCCCCTTTTTCACCCTATTAGGTAAATATTTCTTTTTCTTGCCTTTTTGTATTGCTCACAACCACATGCCATTGGTAATAAAAAAATTATATCTGACACATTTATAGAAAAATACTGAAATACAAGGCCATACAAACTGAAAGGAAAAAATACTTCTTCTTTGAAAATACATTTAATCATGATAAAAAATATATGTTGTTTTTTTTTTTTTTTTTTGCATCTCGCCTCTTCAACCTTTTAAAAGATTTTCTCCACCAATCGTTTTGCATACTGGCATGCATGCATGGCTGCCAGCATATCCACACACACACACACACACACGCACACACACACACACTCTGCACAGTCACACCCTCCTTCATTCTCTTTATGGATTCATCCACTTTCTGGTTGCCCATCGAACCGCCCTGTATGTAAACCAGTGAAACCCCTTCAGGACATCAAATCCTTGGAATCTGTTGTTGGTTCTATCTAGGTCAATGTTTACAATAGCTGTGCGATTTTTCCTTTTCCCCTGCCTCTCTGTGGTCCCCCAGTTTGCCTAACTCCACAAGGATGATTTTGCATGTATAAATATAAAGATTGCATATAAAATGTAAGCATATTAAGCATGCTTTGCTTCTTTTATACATATTAGTCTCAAATAGAATATTAAACATGTAGCCTAGTGGGTTGTTGTTCACATTAAGGTTTTTTGCAGCAAATGTTTAGACTTTGTCATTAGTCAAACAGTTCTTACACACTTTAACTCAACAACAGCACTGCAGGCCACTAACATGAAATGTGGAGGCAGCAGTGGAATTATAGTGTAATATGCAGTTGTTTTCTCGGTGATCTATAGATGATGATGTTACATTACCTCAGGAAGGTGATATGTAATTTGTTATATATAATATAATATTATAGAAATATAATGTCAGTGTACTGTGTAAATGAACAGCATGATGTGTGGAATCACTCAATACAGAACCTTTTGGTAATTTTTCTTCTTTTGACATAAATTCAAAAAACATATGGTGCATGTTATGTCTCTGTTATAGAGAAATCACAAGAAAACCTTCTCATTGCCTTGTTCAACTTAGATTACCCAGTGCTAATCTGCTTTACCAGCTCCCACACAGCCACAGTTCCTTCTACTTTTGGAAACATCGCTGATAGAACCGCCTTCAGAGATGTGGTGCAATAGAAATCAAAGATGCAAAGAGATGTTTTTTGCCAGTCTAAGCAGTCAAAAGCTCTCAAACAATAATGTAAAAATTGTAAACTAATTCAGTGACCCAGGACTGTGTCAATGATAGTACCATTGTAGATTTCTCCTTTTAATATTCCTTATGCAGGCATTTGCACAGGTCTGATAATCTACTGCAGTAAAAATATATAGTTTTTTGTCGAAGTTTCTTTGTTAATCATTATTTCAAAGTGCCAGGTTGTTCTTACAAGTGTACATGTTATGTTACGCTTTGCTTATTGCCAAAGCCCCGTTCACCTTACAAACAAACCCCTTCACTTTTCTGAATTTTGTTATGTTGCAGCCTGATACTACAATTGTTTAACCCCCTCCCCCACCCCCCACTAATCTACTGGTACACACCTAAGCGTCGCACACCTGTGTTGGAGGATTTTCTGCTGCTCTTCTTTGCAAATCCTCTAAAGCTTGTTCAGGTTGGATGGGGAACGTTGGTGGACTGCCATTTTCAGGTTTCTTCAGAGATGTTGGACAAGGTTCAAGTCAGGACTCTGACCCTAACCAGTCTCCCAGTCCCTGCTGCTAAAAACACCCCCACAGCATGATGCAGCTGATGAGAGGTGCTTGGTTTCATCCAGACATAACTGAGGACAAACATTTCAATCTTCATTTCATCAGACCAAAGTATCTTGTTCCTCACAGTCTGAGAGTCCTTCAGGTGCTTTTTTGCAAACTCCAAGCAGCTTTCATGTGTTTTGCACTGAGAAGAGGCTTCCATCTAGCCCCTCTGCCATAATCAGTGGAGGGCTGCAGTGATTCCAGTCCTTCTGGAACCTTCTCATCTCGACACAGGATGTTCTCTGGTTCAGAGTGACCATCAGATTCTTGGTCACCTCTCTTACTAAGGCCTTTCTACAATTGGAAGATTCCTGGTTGTGTCAAACTCCTTTAAGTATTATGGAGGCCACTGTGGTCCTGGGAACCTTCAGTGCAGCAGAATATTTTTGTAGCC
Source organism: Mastacembelus armatus (assembly GCF_900324485.2). Classification (NCBI taxonomy): domain Eukaryota; kingdom Metazoa; phylum Chordata; class Actinopteri; order Synbranchiformes; family Mastacembelidae; genus Mastacembelus; species Mastacembelus armatus. The sequence continues at coordinate 4,230,844 of NC_046645.1, read as the reverse complement.
TTCCCCAGCTCTGTGCCTATCAACAACCCTGTCTCTGAGCTCTGCAGGCAGTTCCTTTGACCTCATGGTTTGGTTTTTGCTCAGATATGCATTGCCAGCTGTGAGGCCTTCTATAGAGAGGTGTCCAAATCATGTCCAATCAGTTTAATTTACCACAGGTGGACTCCACTCAAGGTGTAGAAACATCTCAGCAACAATCAAGAGAAATTTTCATGTGTTATTGCAAAGGCTCTAAATACTTCAGTAAATGTTCAGTTTTTCTTTTTTTAATACATTTACAGACATTTCTACAATTTTGTTTTCACTTTGTCATTATGTGGCACTGAGTGTAGATTAATGAGAAAAAAGTAAACAAGTGAAGGGGTCTGAATACTTTCTGAATGCATATTTGGTATATTTTGGGTTTACACACGATGTGCATGACAAAAATGATAGGGGGTGTTGCAATGCATACCTAAAATGTGGCAAACTAGTTTGTGTCAGTGAACAATATCTTTTTCGACGTGATCGATGTTTCCTTTAGCTGTTAGAGGGCTGTTTGTCATCAGGACTTAAATGCCTCTCTCTTAGTATACCCTCAATGCACATTAACAATGTCCTGTAAATTTATTTGATTGGATATAAATCTTCTCCCTTGAGATTTTGGGCTTTTATGCGACGGTGGAGAGGAAGTTTTCTTTTGCTTACGGAAGTTGGTAACATCACTCAACCTGTTTTGATCTGCAAAATTAACATAATATTACCATAAATACTGGACTGGCCGTGACAGCCAAAGAGGGATTGGCTTTCTATACCAGACATTGGCGCCAGTGAGGTTATTGCAACAGTATAAGTCATAGACAAGACAAAGCTGATACAGGTCGATGATTTAATATGTGGATCTGATTTTTATGAATGGAATTTGTGCATTTTTGAAATATATGGAAACATTGTGGTCTATTATGTGGGTGATACAGATATTACCCCACTAATTTACAGTATTACTTTCGACATTTATGAGTTAAAGTTCACATCTCAGTTTATACCAAATCTCAAATTCTTTCTTTTTCATTTTGCCCCCCAAAACTCTGTAATTTCATGTAGAAATTAAGAATATCTTCTGAAGATTTTCTGAGCTGTGAGATTCAAACTTCACCAGCACCTTATGGAGAAAAAAAGTCTTTCACTTGAGCCAGATGGAATAAATTCTTTATACTGTAAATATTTTTTTTGATATTTACGTAAAAAAGCACACAACTGCTGTCTTTGATTTGTTTCCACTTCCTCTTTATATCTCCTCCAGGACAAAGATATCTTATCACATCCACGGGAGCCTTGTATATTCTGGACGTCCTGCCTGAGGATGGGCTAAATAACTACCGCTGCACCACGCGGCACCGCTACACCGGTGAGACTCGCCAGAGCAACAGTGCACGTCTCATTGTGTCAGGTCAGTACTGCATTCAGGCTGTTATCATTTTAAATGCCATTAAATATGTTGTCATTCAATCTTACAGAGGTTATTCTAAAACAGATAATATGACACATAACTGGACGTTCTCTGTTGGCTTTATAGGAAGTGCTCCAGTTAATTTGCATTGATCTTAAACTGTGAAACTGGGAACTTCTTATATGACTAATAACAGCTTAGTTAGATGAACCAAGGTAACTTTACATACTGTATATTGAGCTGACGGATGGATAGACAAGGACCAATCTCTTGTATCTTTTTCAGTTTCCTTTGTCACAGTGAAATCCTGTCTACAATTATAGGAACATGTTGTTTCTCACTCCTCCCCTTGACAAAACAAAATAGACAGTGTATAGAACTGAATCTTCACACCAAGAATCAATATTGGATTATACTGTCAAGTGCCTGGCAATGCTCACCGCTAATTAACACTAAATTCTCCGCTCCTTCCAGACCCCACCAATGCTGAGCCAGGCATCTTGGATGGCTTTGACCACCGCGAGGTGATGATTAATCATCGGGTGGAGCTGCCCTGTAAGGCTTCAGGCTATCCCGCACCCAAATACCGCTGGCTAAAGGACAACAGCCCTTTGGAGCCTGATAGCCGTTTCCGCCAGACCATCACAGGGTTGCTGATAGAGAGTGCACAGCCCAGTGACTCTGGGACGTACGTTTGTGAAGTGTGGAACAGTTATGGCAATGCTGAGGTCATGGGGCGTCTGTATGTAAAACGTAAGTCTTTCATTGAAAGTAAGGGAAACACATCAGATTCTGTGGTCACTTGAAATGATTGTAACCTGACCAACCAAAGTTTAAAAACAACTACAACAGAGATGCATAAGTTTAGTTTTTAGTTTCCTGATGATTTACATGTTACTGTGCGTCTTCTCCAAAGAAAACATTTGTATTTCATTTTAGTTTGTAGCATGTTTAGAAATCCTAAGTGTAGAATTTGTACTTTGCTCATGTTAAACAGTTTGTAGTATAGTGACGCAATCAGCGGTGCATTGAAGTTACCGTTAAATGCAGTTTGAACTTGAACTTGAAAACATCTCTGGATATTGTAACAATTTCTGGATTTGCTCTGGGCTTTTTTTCATAATTTGTTATATACAGTATAATAAATTCATTGTTTCAGCTCTAATCTGGATATATTGGTTATCGTTTGCATTTTAGCATCAGGCTTTTTTTCTGAAATCTCAGGTAACTGTGCCCATCAAATCCTACCTGAACTTTCTGTACTGTGTGTCTTCTCGTCACTGTTGCTCTTATCAAAGTATAAAATACATAAATTGAGAAAGTGCTTTAAAAAATACAATATTTTCTGCTTTGCGTGTTCATAGAGCCCCTGAAGGCAGTGGTCAGCCCGCGTAAGGTGAAAGGCAGCGTGGGTAGCAAGGTGTCTCTTTCCTGTAGCGTGAGTGGCTCTGACGAGTATGAGCTGTCGTGGTATCGCAATGGAGAGATCATCTACCCTGGCAACAATGTTCGTTTCACTGGGCTCAACCGGGAGAACCTCATCATGGAGGGAATGTCAAAGAGTGATGGCGGAGCTTACCAGTGCTTTGCCAGGAAGAGCAAGATGTCTGCACAGGATTTTGTGCAAGTCATCCTTGAAGGTAAAATAGCTGTGGTAAACAGGTACCTATACACATAAACTCAAAAGCCACACCATAGCATCTGTCTTATATATAATCAGTGAGTTAGCAAAAACAGATTCAGGCCTTGAGGATCAATACAGAATTTGTGCATTAATGGCATCCTGCTGTGACTTTCTGCCACAGGCCGCTATTAGTATGATCATCCCAGACTTCACAAACACATACAACATATGCACTTTTGAATCCAATAGCTTACCTTGGCAGTGTTGCTCAGGCAAATGTCTCCTGTGGCCAAGGAACTGTAAAAAGAAGATATTGATAATCTATAATCATGTGGAACAGACCTAGATTATCAGAGAGCAGCAGCAGGCAGACAGAGACATTTCAAAAGCCAACCGCTCCCTGTGTCTGGTAGGAAAGCTCCTGGGCAACTGTTTAAATAGCAAATTCTTGGAAAAACACTGTTTTTCATTTTCTTTTGCTGACATGAGTCTTAATTACGATTTCACAAAAAGAGCTTTTATGATAAAAATTTACTGCTGACACCAAGTAACACATCGTTTCTCAAAAACTCCCAAACGGAAACTGCCAGAACATGAGTTTGAACTATCTATAAATTGATTGTTAGGCCACTGTGGTCTATTGTTTTATTCATCACCATGTTACTGTCCCCTGCCATGTCCCACCTTGTGCCCCACTACAGATGGCACTCCAAAGATCCTGTCCTCCTTCAGCGAGAAGGTGGTGAACCCAAACGAGCCTGTCTTCCTGGTCTGCAACGTGAAGGGCACGCCACCCCCTAGGTGCACCTGGTCGTTGGACGACGACCCCGTCATCAAAGACAGCCATCACCACCTCGGCCACTACGAGACCCACGAGGGCCACGTGGTCAGCCAGCTCAATGTGACACACACCCAGGTGCAGGATGGCGGGGTGTACCGGTGCACGTGCAGCAACTCAGCCGGGGTCGTGTACCACCAGGCTCGAATAAACGTAAGAGGTGCTTGTCAAATCAGCTCCTCCAAGAACAACAATACACATACCTGTATGTCTCTGTGTGTCTGTCTCTGTGTCCAGCTGGCCGTGGTGCGTTTGCGGTACATGTGTGCTGGTTGTATTTTGTTTGTTTTGTTTTGTTTTCGAGGATTTCGTTGTTTCTTTGCTTCTGTATGTGCCCTTATGGTGATTTGTTACTTATTTTCCAAGATCGTTATTTCTCTGCCATTTTTGCTCAGTATTTTTTTGTTCTACTATTAAATATTCTATTTAATCATATTGACATTTTGTAGGTATTTATTTATTTTATAGATTGATTTTGCCTAATTTATTTATTATTTTATTATTATTTTTCTCTCCTCGTTGTATTCTTTAAAATTGCAGATTTGTATGTTTCTCCAAATTATCACTGTGCTTTTCCTTCATGTCAAATGAATTATCCTGGTTTGCTGCACTTCAGCATATCTGGATATTGGGTTCCAAAATGGGCTGGTCTGTAAATAGCCAGAAGAAAAATATATTTCTTCTATTTGCATGAATAAATATTTGGTGTGAGTGTGTGATTGAGCGAATGTTTATGTCTGTATGTGTTTATGTGAGCAGCCAATAACCTCACAATCAGATGTTAAAGAGATTCTGTTTCCAGTTTATGAGACGCAGAATGTATTATTAAGTGGGTGAGTGTCAGTAGTTCAGTGTTATTTTAAATGTTCTGCTTTTCCTCAAAAGGTTATTATACTTGATTCTGCTTTTATTTCCTCACCTTCAACTTAAGCTAAAGGTCTTGTACTAAACCAGGTGAGAAAAGCAGTTGTTGATGTAGCTGTTGTTTTTCGACAGGTCCTATATGTAATGCTCTGTTTTACTCACCTGTTTAAATTTTAGATAGATTTGAAAAGCTATGAATAATAGTTTAGTTACAAAAGCAAACAAACAGCAGTTCCTCTGATTTGATGTCTGTACTACTATCTAAGAAATGAGTTTATAGAGGATCTTTTCTTATTCTTTGTTACTTTTTAGGCCGTGCCAGCATTCGTCCAATGAAAAACATCACTGCAATAGCTGGACGGGATGCCTTCGTTCACTGCCGCGTGATTGGCTACCCTTACTACTCCATAAAGTGGTACAAAAACTCTGCACTGCTCCCGTTCAATCACAGACAGCGAGCCTTTGAGAACAACGGTACTTTAAAGCTGACCAATGTGCAGCAGGTGGATGCTGGCGAGTATAACTGCAAGGTTATGGTCCAACCCAACAAAATGGACTCACAGAGTGTTCATGTTCGCGTGAGAGGTAAGGCCCATTGAATTAAGCAAAAGACCAAATAGTCTGAGCTAAATATAATGCACAACTTTGAAACGTTATTTTTGTTTATCACAATTCCATTGCATCGTGATCAAAAACAATTTAATGAGGAGATAGGTGAATGGCACTAGGTTTCTGATTCAAGCCTGATCAAAAAAGAAATTGCTTCAATAAAATCCATACCATTGAATCTTTATATTACTTTATATCCATGTGTCAGGAAGATATCTGTATGACTTTAAATACAAGGCTGCAACTAGCAGCTTGTTAGCTTGATCGCTGTGCTGTAAGCTGAGTTCATCTTCTTAACATTTGGCAAAAATGTGAATAAACATATTCCCCAAAATTATGAATCATCACAGATTTTACTTTGTGTTCCTTTGTGGTGAAGGAAACTATAAAGGGATTCAGCCTGAAGACCTATATTTTGTAATAAAACTGAATTTGTTTCATTTAGAAGCATAAAAGATATTCCTTCTTCCCTCATCTCAAAAGGATGAACCAGAAAAACCCATCACTAGAGAGACGAATAAATACTCACACTCAGAGAAGCAGACAATTTTATAAATAGATCTCACCAGACTTCTAAATTAATCTACCTGAAAGTCATTAGTGGATCAGGATAGCTTATGAAGACTTCATCAGTGATGGTTCAGTCTGAGTGACTGATCTCCACTGTGATCTACAACCTGGAATAGGTAACACAAAAAGGGCTTCCTCATTACATCCCATTTCCCTCCACTTCCCTCTGTACAATATGTTAGGTTGTTGTCACTATATTACACTTTCCAGTGCAGCAAGGGAAACAGAGGTGGAGATAGAATAAGAAGAGAGAGTGATGATATAAAGCAACACTTCCCAGTGGTGCTATAGTGAGTGAGTGCATTTGTTAATTTACTCTGCTCATGCTTGAAATGCGGAAGTGTCTTTGGGGATCCCTGGAGTCCATTATCTCCACTTTGTTGTGAATTAAATAAGCTGCTAAAGTGCTGCTTATTTCACTGTTATTTGAACTCACTGGACACTCAAACACAAATGACTTGTGTGATGGCTGGAGAATAACACACAGTCAATTTGAATACATCTTATTGTATAACTGTGTGATTATATTATGCAGCCAGATTGACTTTGAAAGCTTGATTTCTTTTTTTTTTTTTTATTCAAGTACTAGCTATTCCTGTAATCAGAGTTTTAAATCAGTGCATAAAATAGGAAATTGATGTAGTAGTTATGCTGGAAGAGAAGAGTATGTAGGTTAGTAGAGCAATAGATGATTATTGAGAGACAAACAGAGTTCAGGTTTCTTTTTCTAAACAACCTGAATGAGTCACCTCAACGTTATTTTTGTCCTGTTTCTCTTTGCTCTTGTAGCATCTTGTGCTGAAAGGACAAAATGTTCGGATCTGAGAATGATGGAGCAATATTGCAGAATGTTTTGCTATTCAGGTCTTTTATGTTCCTTCAGTGACCTCTTTAAAGCAAATAGAAGATTCTGAGATTACTTTGGGAAAAAAAAGAACAAAGAAACTCAAGGCCAAAATCACATTTAAACTTTGTGTCTCTCTCTTACTTTCCTTCTCTGCCTGCAGTCCCTCCCTATATCCAGCCCTTTGAGTTTCAGCGTTTCACCATAGGTCAGCGTGTCTTCATCCCATGTGTGGTCATGTCAGGCGACCGGCCTCTGGACATCACCTGGCAGAAAGATGGGCGGCCGATACCCGCTAGCCTGGGTGTGACTGTGGACAACATTGACTTCACCAGCTCACTGCGAATCTCCAACCTGACACCTGACCATAATGGGAACTACACCTGCATCGCCCGCAACGAGGCTGCCGCCGTGGAGCACCAGAGTCAGCTCATTGTCAGGGGTAAGAAAGCACAGAGAAACTGACTTTATAAAGACACTAATACTGTTTATGTATCAGTTTCAACTGTTGCTTCTTTGTGTGTGTACAGTTCCTCCTCAGTTTGTGGTTCAGCCTGAGGATCAAGATGGGATCTATGGGAAAACTGTGACTCTCAACTGCTCGGCAGAAGGCTACCCACCACCCACCATTGTATGGGAACACTCCAAAGGTACATTAAGCTCAGCACACTTGCCCACCATAGTGAACCTGCAAGCTACAGGGGAGCTATCGTTTGGTATTAAAAACTGATTTTGAATTCCTGTGTCACAGGAATGCTCTGCAAGTTGGCAGCTTCAAGTTTATAACTTGTAAATAGCCTTCACATCAACATCCAACTCATTTTTATGACTGAGTCTCAGACTTTAACAGATTTCATGAATCAGCTAATGCATAAACATAATAGAGATGTCTATTGTTAAACCACAAAATAAAAACAAAAGGAGAGATTGTTTTACTTTAAAAGATTCAAATTTGTATGTCATAAGTTATAAACGCTATCACATAATGATAATCAGTAGTATTGTGGTTGCAGGTAAGTAGGTTTCAATTGCCTCATCTGCAGCCAGTGCATATTCATGTGAATGCATACAAACATACATACAGGCATCTGCACTGAAAACATCGACTGGGGGCTCTCAGGGTTTCGACCTGTAATATTTGAGACTCATCTGAGAGAGCGAGAAACAGACAGACAGATAAACCGAGGTAGATAGAGTGAAGCAAACAAACAGGCAGGAAGGCAGCAGGTGAATTCAGCCACTTGAGCAGGGCAGATGAAGAGGGGCCCCAGGTGTTTGCTCCATCATCCATATAACCAGGGATGAAAGCTTCACCAACAGAAGGACAACAACCAATGAGGAGTGTGTGTGTGTGTGTGTGTGTGTGTGTTAGACCTCTTGATCAAAGGAATGAAAGAATCAGATCTGTTTTTTTACCCTTTGATGGGATTTGTGTGTGCTAGCGTGATGTGCGTGTGTGTGTGTCTGTAGAGAGAGCTCAGGCTGAGCAGTTTCTCTGTGTGTGTTTGTGTCTACTCACTCGTAGTGTTTGAAATAAGCTTTACCTATCCAAAGAGAGGCACTACATGGTTCAGCTGACCAGACTGCATGTCAGTTCTTTGGGTCATTCATCATATATTTTTCACACGTCTTCTTCCTATGTAACATATTGTTACTCAGGATATCAGGGAAAAAATCCCCTCAGAAGAAATGTATCCAAAGATGTAGAATGTAGCCTGGAAAGCTGCCGTCTAATTTGCTGCAAGCCAGAGGGCGGTTTGTCCAAAGAATGATGGTCTGGCATGATTTTACTGTAACAGAAGTAGCCAGGAGCCAGATGAGTGTCTATGGGAGATATGGAACAGTAAGTAAAGGTCAACTGCTATTAGCATAAAGACTAGCATCATTTGAATATGCAAAATCCATATTTCATGGAAGAACGCATCTCCCTCCCGCTCCCTTTCTCCCAGAGCCAAGTCACCACTTGACCCTTTGCAGGCCACGGCCACTTAACGGCATTTTAATTAAAAAGCAAAAACCCACAGTTCACTAAATGGCCTAATCTCCACATAGTAACTTTTAACACGAGCCAGTGCAGTGCTTGGCTCAGTTCACACATGTTTAACACTAAGTGAGCAAAGTGCTTAAATTAATATAAAAAAAAACGAAAGAGCAGACATGAGCCTTTTATTTCAGTGTCAGCCATTGCAAGGTGAGCTACTGTATTGGTTAACAACTGAACAAGAGTGATTATTTCATGTTCTGTTGAGAAGATAAATATTAATTACATACAGGCAGAAAGCCTGAATATATTAAAGATGTCAAGACCATTTATTTCAACAATTCCTCAGTGACCTCGAATGTCAGTTGCAGTGGACCTTTGAGAATTGAGGAAAAACATTTGCAAAGCTTCGCTCTCTCAAATACATGGCTTTAGGATAAATCTGTCCTCCACTTAAATTACATCAAAATGCATTTTAAGTCCAGTATTGCATGTGTTCTTCTGGATCACGAGTATTATCTCAACAAACATACATGCAAAGGATAAATCCAGAAAGCTGACACAGAAATAAAAAGTCAGAAAAAAAAATTCTAGCTACAACAAACATCTTTGAATCTGACTGTCTGAGCCCAGTGTTGAAGGCCAGCAGCAGTGCTCTCCCTCTGCCTGTTGTTCATCTGCACCCATCTGCTCTCTTATTAAACATGAGCGTTATGTCTGTTCTGATTGCATCACAAGAGCAGCTCGGCCCACTTCACTCTGCTCAGCAGCTGTTTGGCGGTTTAAAGATTTAGGCCTGGTGTTAAGAAACATGTTTATAATCCTCTCTGAATCTGACAGGCTTTGTCATCAAATCTGTAAACACATGCGTGGTCAAACGAATGCACACACATTCACACACACGCACACACACACACACACGCTGGAGGCCGTCCTACTGTTACAGTTTGCTGTTGGATAATACTTCTTACATATGTGTATGTTCATACCGACTCTATAATCTACATTAAGGTTTCAATTAAATCTAAATATTGTGTTTTTTCTCCTCTCTCTTTTTCTTTTGTTTTTCTTTTTTTCTTTCTATTTGCCCCAGGTGCGGGTGTCCCTCAGTTTCAACCCATTCCTCTGAACAGTGGCTCCCGCATCCAGCTCCTCAGCAATGGGTCGCTGCTGATCAAACATGTGCTGGAGGACGACAGCGGCTTCTACCTGTGTAAGGTCAGCAACGACGTGGGTGCTGACGTCAGCAAATCCATGTACCTGACCGTCAAAAGTAAGAGCCTACGCGTGATGTCAGTAACAGCTACTAGGTAGTGATCAATGTATATTCTAATGTCTGAGTTGATACAGTGACAAGCAGCTGTTTTAAATCCCAGCTGCTGCTTTTAAAGTTGATTGAAGGTAAATTTGCACAGGAAGAGAGGGAGATGCAGAACAACAGACTGAACAGACAAACCATGAAAGATGAATGAACTCAGTCTGAGAGTTACGGTTTATAATTCATCCACAACACCTCACTGAGGTCACGAAATGAGCTTCAGCTAAATAATGAGCCTCAGCTAAATACTGTAAAATGATATAAACACTTCCCTTGTACACACTGTAGGCAATTTTCTTCTTTCTTGCATGTGTGCACAGCTGCGTTCAGTGGTTGACATGTTAATGTTCCCAACTCCAGGTCACCTGCCTCCAGTGAGCATTAGCATGTAGCTCCCCTGTAGTGCTAGGAGTGCTTCATCATTTTCATGGTACTTAGATGAGTATGGGGCTTATTTTGCCTTTGCTACTTTTATCAGTCTGGAGCACAAGAAGCCCAGCTGACTGGCAGCCCTCTTTCTGTTTCTACCTCTTCTCCTTTCTGTCTCCTTTCCAGCCTAAGGTCTGGTATGTGCAGTAGAACTCAAGTATGAAAAGTATGTGGGTAATATGTGTGTTTGTCATCAGTGTACATGTTTGAGCCCACACATCTTTCTGCGCAATGTGTTTTGGGTGTTGATAATATACAAACTGTCACAGTACTTTAATCACAACCTTTGGTACACATATAAGAACATCATTGCAGGTACATGGCAGAAACATTACATTTTGCTTTTATGACTATGTAATATAGTAATGTAATACATACAGTTATAGCTCTCAAAGTTAAATTTTTGTTATAATCATATGTTCTGGATAAATCAGCATTTTTAATCATTAATGTCAACTGGCATGTCATGGATATAGAGTACATGTGTCACTGTAATTAAGTCTTGCAGTGAATGCTGTCAGTGCTACAGCAGCAGACCCAGAGACGACCATGCTCTCTGTGTTTTCATAGGTCAGTCTGCTGACTGTAGCACTCAGTTGCTATGCAGCAAGTTGACCTATGGCTGTACTAACCTCTTTATTCCATTTTTTTACCAAGCACAGAGCAAACACTGTGGCTGCAGCTACAACAGACTCAATTCTCATATCTAACTCCAAACATTGATTTTTAAGAAATATATTTAAACTAAAGAAAACAAGCTCTTGTGTCATATAGTCTGTTTTAGCTTATATAACTTAAAAATACATATAATAAATTGGAACAGCATGATATGCTTGTGCTGCATCTACTGGACTCCATTATCCCAACCTGAGCCCTTCAGAGTGAAAGAGATGGCCTACCATAAAGAGGTTAGAGTGAGATGTGAGATGATGTGTTTGCACTGAGCTACAGTTCGTCTTCTCTTCTCTGTTCTTAGTTTTTTGGCTCGTACACTGACAGGAGTGCAGAAACGACAAGAATGGTGTTAGTGTTTTACTGGGTAATTACACACTGTTTAACTTAGATGTTAAGTAGTGTGTGTGTGCGAGTGTGCGTTTGGAGGAGATGAACAAAACACATACAATATAGAGGACACAACAGAAGGAGCAGTGGTTGGCTGGCATATAGTTCTGGTGGTGCACCTTTTAGTAACATGAGAAGTGAACTGAGATTGCATTCATAGTCTAGTTATGGCTCCACTGGTCTCCATAGTTGTATCATTTACCACAAACCACTCGTGTGTGTGTCTGTCTGTCTGTCTGAGTGAGTCCTGAGTCACCAAACACTCTCTGCTTTATGCTTTTATTATCAGTCCCCTTATCAAAGGGAATTTTGACATTTAAATTTGATGAGCCATAATGGAATCAGTGTTTACAGCTTAGTTGATTTGTATCAGAAACATGTTCTTTCCCATAAAGAGGAGTTTTTTCTAATAATCAGTTTTTAGTCACAGGTTGAACAGGTTGTGTATGTACAGTCTGTGAAGTGTGTTTGAAGATTCTCAGTCATCCAGGTGAAGTTATCCAGAAGTTGAGTCATGGCAACTGGACTTGTAGTTTTTGGGTCGACATATTTCACTACTCATCCAAGAGGCTTCGTCAGTCTGGGGGAAAGCTGGTATGGAATCTCAAAGCGAAAATGGATGGTAAATTATGAGATTCCATACCAATTTTTGGTAGTAGGCAAATTACTTCTATCAGTTAATATAGTTCATTTATTATTTGATTGTGCTGTTTTATGTTTGACCACATACGGTATGTGCTAAAAAAAAAAAGGTACAGCTGAAAACAAAATCACAGTAAACATCTTATTGTTCTCTGTAATCACTGATGAACTGTGAAAAACCTGCAGACTCACAGAGTCACATTAGGAAATATGTAATTGTACAGTTAGAATAATAGATGCTAATTCAATCCTGGCAATGTTGTGGGAAGCTTGGAAGTTTATGTAATTATTCATACAAAACTGATTAAATATGAAAATCAATTGTAAATTTTAACAGTCATCTAACTTTTCCCACAGAATATTGAATTCAGAACCACTATTGTTATATGATATGATTCTGTGCTTATCATTGGCATATTTATTTAGGGACCTTGGTTGTTTGCAGAACACTGGCGACACTATAAAACTATAAAATATTTTTGCTATTTCATACAGTCCACATGCACTGTTACCAGTATATTACAGATGATTATTAGATAAAATTTATTTTTCTCTGCAGTCTTCCACAAGTTAATGCAGTTTTAATGTCTGACAATGGTTAGGCTCCATGCCGTACTCTGCACATTTTATATTTATACTAGAGCCTGACTGATAGTGGATTTTTGTTGCTGATAACAATATCAATGTATCAGTTATTTTCCAATTCCTATAAAAAAGTGTCCATTGTGTGACCATTTGAAACCACAAAAAATACGATTTAAGACAAAAATCAACTTGTCAGTGCTTTCTGGTGGTAAAGTTTCTAGATGACCCCCAGCATTTTTCTTCACTGCAATATCTTATTTATTAGCCGACATATACACTGACATTGATAATGTGTGCGTTAGTTAGAATCACAGCTGGTCTTTCTGCCTAGCTTTAATGAATACTGCAGTTGATGTCACGCTGTGGGGCTTCAGTAAAAATTCCTACATGACACCATCAGAGACACCTCAAATGTGGGTGCAATGCTCTTCTTACACTTTGTCTATTTACTCCAGAATTACAACTCTCTTGCATTGTCATTTAAAACCTCTTAAGTCATTTAAGATTTACATAGCATTGATGTGATCCTCACTGCTAGAATGATTCATATTATATGAAAGTGCTTTAAGTTCTTTGAGCCTATGTTAATAATCTGTCTTGTCCTTTCTCTGCTGCCACTGGCTGCTCACTCATTATATGGAGGTGCAGCCACATGCTTGTCACTCATCAACAGATCACATTTCATGCCCTTTAAATCCCAAAATGTACTTGAACTCTTTCTGTAAAAGTGCACTTACTCGCATGAGCGGTTTGAAAAAGGGAGACCATTACTGTGCTTGTATTTACCAACACCATCATGTCCATTCTCAGTCTGTGCACGTGTGTGTGTGCGTTTGTGTGTGTGTGTTTGTGTGTGTGTGTGTGTGTGTGTGTGTGTGTGTGTGTGTGTATGTATATTTGTGTATGTATGTATTTAAATTTTTTACCAAAGGTGCACTATGCTTCTTATCATATAAACTGTAGCTATATTTTATTACTTGCATGTGTTTGCAATCATCTCTGTTTTCATTTGTGTATCTGTGCATAGTATATCATGTACGTTATGCTTTCATGCGGCATCCATGTGTGCGGGTGTGTTAGGCTGGAGCTCTTGAGTGCATTTCTGCCTCATTTAAATCCGTCAATACTTCAATTAGAAGCCGACGAAGGGGCTCAAGGGAATGGCAGTCTGCATGTTTCTCTGCTTTATTTGCACTCTGGCTGTCTTTGTTTCTTACATTTCCAGTAATGAGAGAAAGATTAAAAAGATAAATAATACATTATTTGTTTCATTTTATACCCTTGTTCATTTGCTGGCAGTCATGTGTGTCCTCAGAGTCTATAAATCCCCCACTGCCACAACAAAGCATACATTTATTTAGCATTTACAGATCATTTTTTAGCTTCATTGAATCACATGGCTAACTACAGAGTTTTAATCCCAGATGAATATTAGAGTAATACATCATATTTTAAATCATTACATCAGTCTGCGCTGTTCCTCTGTGTTGTCTCTGTGCATGTTTTGCTGTCAGCCCTCTTTCTAGAGCACACCGTCAACATAGTGAATCCTCTAAAGTAACAAAAGAGAATTGTTATGCTTGTATAATAAGTACATTCTTTATAAGTTAAAAAACACTGAAGGCTCTATCATCCATCTATTATCTACTGCTCATCCTGGTACATCCAGGGTCGCATGAATGATGGAGCCTATCTCAGCTGACATTGGGTGAGAGGCGGGTACACCCTGGGCAGATTGCCAGTCTATCACAGGACTGACACACAGAGACAGACAAACACTCAGTCTTTTTAAAGTATGAAATGTTACTAAGCATCTCATTTCAAAATCTTATAAGTCATCTAACATATTGCATAAATCAGTTGTGTTGATCTAACTTTTTTACTTGAAAATATGTCATTAATTTGCATGCTACCAGTTGACACTATAATTATGTTCCCTCCATTTGGTGCTCCCTGACTCATCCTGCAACACACTTATATTTTAACATTTTACTTACTTGCCATGCTCTTGTCCACATGTTTTCTTGTGAATGATGTATTTTTTTAAAACAGTGCTTGTATGGATGAGTTTTTTTTTTCTTTTTATAATGAACTCAGAAGGAAAACCCCCATATTAAAAAAAATACCCATGTATGTTTAGACTAGGACTAACATACGTTACAACACTTTGCATGCTGGGCTAACTGGCTAGTATGCCTTTTTGTCATCCAGTGCATATTTATGGCATATCTTATAAAATATGCCATAAATATGCAGGTTAATCAGAGACATTGTTTGCAGTGCCTAACTAACTACAACTGAAATAATCTTCCAGTGACATTTGCTATTATTGTTGGCCTAACTGATGGTCACAAGCAGGAAATGACAAGCTAAACAATTTCAGTGTTAAATCAGCTACAGTTATCATTTTAAACATATTTGGCATTTTTGCTTGAAATTACTTGAATAATTAATCAGATCGGATCAATTATAAAATAATTCTCTGTCTTCAGTGATTAATCAACCAATTGTTTTAGCTCTGTGTCCATCT
The DNA here is from genome assembly GCF_900324485.2 of Mastacembelus armatus. NCBI lineage: Eukaryota > Metazoa > Chordata > Actinopteri > Synbranchiformes > Mastacembelidae > Mastacembelus > Mastacembelus armatus. Next base: position 4,215,519 of record NC_046645.1, on the reverse strand, counting down.
AGAACAAAGTCCCATACAAAAGATCCTTCTTGAACCGAAATGGTTCAAATGGTGTTCTTAGTTTTATAATACAGCATTTATCTCATGCTGTCTGCAGACCTGTCTTTATAAATGCAAAGCCTCCTCTACACTACTTTAGTCACACTACTGTAGATAGGCAGACATGATGAGGAGTACCTGGCACTGTGCATCGAAGTATCAGGAGCCCACGTCTTTGTATTTCTTTCCCCATTTTATCCCTCTATACCGCCCTCTCTTTCTCTCTGCACTGTGCTGCTGTTGCTCACTCTCTTTCCCACCTTCTCTGCTTTCTCTTTCTGTCGTCTCCCCTCTTCCCACTCACACTTTCTCCTCTACCCGCCCGTGTTTTATTACCATGCTCCTGTAATATCGCTGGATATTAAAAAATATACATCAACCGAGCAATTATGGGCTATCAAAAAGAATAGGTTTAGCCCGGGGCCATGCAAGTGCTGCACAGTAGATGCATAGAGATGAGATGAAGAGGAAGCAAGTGAGTAGCTCCACCTTAGCTTGGGCCACCGAAGCACGACAAAGATCAGTGAAGAATGTAAAACATTTTAGATACTGCAGTTCACTTGTTTCATTTAGACCCAATCAGACGCATACAAGGTCAAAGACAGATTAGAACATCTCCAGATGTACACAGAGATATTTATATATGCATATTCATCTACAGGAACACACTGTACACACACCTACATATTCTCATGAACACATGATTTCATGCACAAGCGTGCACACACACAAACACAGACAGCCTTGCATGCTGTCATTGTGCAGTTCTTTTGATGAACAAACATGAGCTTCATTTACGTTAACTTGCACTGCCAAGGTCTCAGATTTAGATGGAGAAAATAGCCCATGTTAAGCAGCAATAACATTTAGAGAAGGGGCTGAGGAGACTCTTTTAATAGGACTCACTTAAAATTCATAGTTGCTATGCAAAATAAATCAGCGATTTCCTGCGCGGGGGCAGTGGGAACGGGCATGATGGTGTGGGGAGTGATGGAGCGGGAGGGGCACCGAGTGAATAAGAGATGAGGTTTAAACGTTGGCAGTCCCAAGTCTGACACATTCCATCATGTCGGGGGTGGGCGGGGGTTGAGGGTGCACATGCACACACAAGCACACTGGCCTACATGCAAATCCACACACACACAAACACATGCAAGTAGCAGCCCCTTTTGATTTTTATTGGCTGCTTCAAAGAATGAAATGTACTGTGAGAAAAAAGACAAAGAAACATGTTGAAGGAGTCTGTGTTTGTTTGTGTGCGGGGTTACTCTGTGTGTGATTAGTGTTGTCTACGTATGTGCTTGTTAACACTCTTGAATTAAATTAACAGTATGCAAATTAGGGCATGGCCAGTATTTTTGTCAGATATTCACTTCTGTGGTATGCACTGTTATTTTTGTAATTTAAAAATAGTGTTTCCATAAATTGTTTCTAAGACAGCATGAACACTAATCTGCCCATCACTCAGCCTTTGAAATGATTGTCAGGAAATTTGATTCACTCATGGTGCCCAGATGTTATGTAGCACCACCATGAGGTTCACATTTTTTAGCTTTGTTAGTATTTAGAGGGATATATGGAAATGGAATATACTATTCTGTAAAATATACATGCAATGTTGTCATAAGTGTGTGAGCACTGGAAAATACCAACCGTTGTATTTTCTTAATCTTAGAATGAGTCTTTTAACTCTACTTAGGTCCTTTCACAAACACAGCACATGTTATGACACCATGTTTCTAGAGTAGCCCAGAGCAGACAAACCAAACACTGACGATTTAAACACAATGTGCCATATTTCCATTTACACAAGTACAGTATAATACATTTTTTCAAGAACTTTAACTGATTTGGGATTGTCTAACTTTCCTGGCATTCCTAGTCCAAGCAAATTGTACCAGACTGGCACCTGTGTGAAGCCAAAACAAATTATTACAAAGTTATCTACAAAAACAGTTTGACCCTGTGGAATACTGTATGTGTGGGGAGGCATGTGTGTATTTCTAAACTGTGTTTTCTGTTGTTTGTATTGTCATTGCTTCTATTTTGGTTTGCATTTATTTGTGTGTGTGCATACCTGTTTTTTAGCCTGTCATCGTGTACACTTGCATACTGTACGTGTATGCAAGGCCAGTATCTATTTACTGCATTTGTCTTTATTTGTGTATTTCTGAATGTGCACTGTGTATGTGTGTATTTGTATTTGTGCTTGTCTTTGTATGTTCGAATGCATGTGTCTTGTGTGAGTCAACAGCACAGCCAGCGGACTTGTCTGCTGTGTATGAATAATCAAAGTGGTCTCTCTCATCATTAAATCATCGCTGTCCTGGTGGGAGCCTGAGGAGAGAGATAGAGTGAGAGAGCGAGGGCAAGAGAGAGGGATCATAGTTAGCGCTGCAGGGGTACATGCTCTCTCTCTCCTCCATCGTGTAGTGTGGCTGAGATGTGTCATGAGCACAAGTCTTTTCTGCTCTGTGTGCTCGCCCACTTAGCTCCCTCAGACACAGCCGTTCTAGTACACACACATTCATACATATGCACACACTGTAAAGCAGTCATTCACATGCACACCGACATTCACACAGTGACTGTAATACACACATTGCATCTTTTCTTGGAAGAAAAGGCCTCAACCTCAGCTACACCAGTGTGTGCCTCTTCAAGCAGCCATCACTGTCCTATTTAGTGACACAGCATTCACACACATGCTACAGACACAAGGAAAACCTAAAAAGATATCTGTCTAATGTAAATAACAATGAATCCAAGACCCACTTGGATTGAATGACACTATAATGTGGAAGAAATCATTCTTAATGATGAATCATCCAACTCTGCAGATCCTCTGAGCTGTACAGAGGTTTTGTATGTTTCAGGTGATTGTTTTTAGGTTTCATTATTGTTTACATTCACTCTCACTATTCCCATGGGTGTTTCCAGCTGCAGGCAGCTGCTTGCGGTGATAAAACTCAGAATACACAGACCAACTGTTTACTACTGGTGCTCAGCACCAGCGAAACAAAGTTAATGAAAAGCCTTTTAACCTGGTGCAACAATTAGCAATGAAACAATTATATATTTTCATTCCCTTGTCTTTGTTTGGACTGTTGGTCAGATGAAACCAGCAATTTCAGGAGTCTCTTTCAGCTCTGGGAAGTTGTGATGATGATGTCGACACAATTTTCAGTATTAGGATTTTCATTCATTTTGTTTAAGTCTGCAGAAGTGAATATGCTGTAATCCAATTCAGAAGCTTCACACTTTAGAGATCATTGTACTGTGAGTAGTCTGGGTGAGAGACATTCACAACAGATACTCATTCTGCTGAACGACACACACACACAGGGTAGATGTGTTGCTAATGAGCCTGGTGTGTGGTTACGGCATAGAGCCAGACTGGCTCCAGACTCACACCGATGGGAGTTCAGTCAGGTGTCACCACTTTCTTCTCTGTTTCTGTACCTCATCCTCAGAAAGCAGCATGTTACCGTTCGCTGTCGTTATCAAAGCAGGCACAGTCTTACCTGCAGGGCTCAGTTTCCATCTCTAAGTATTGCAGGAGACAGGTAGACTCAAAGATGAGTTCATGATGGTCCCTGGAGTGTTTAAATAGTTGTCATAATTGTCAGAGGAAAGGAGAAAAAGATCTTTCTCTGCGTAAGACAAGAAATACAGTTAGAGAATGCATATGTGTTATGTTTTTCAAAATTCAATTAGGTTTTTTTTTCTTTTGTGATAAAAAAAATGAACACAGGGCAATATGAAAGCAATCCAGAGCGGTACTTGGTGAAATAGGATGTAGATAATGTTTAAAAAGGTGAAGTTTGATCTTCTATCAGCTTAAACTGAGTGTGTGCATAAAGAGGCAAAGATCTAGATGATTTAACTGATGTCACTGTTTATTTCATTTTCCTCCCATTCTCTCCATTTTTGCTCTTCTGCTATACCCTAAACTTCTCTCCTCTCCATCTAGTCCCAGCCATGATCACCTCCTACCCCAACACCACTCTGGCCACACAGGGTGAAGAGAAGCGGATGAGCTGCATAGCTCATGGGGAAAAACCAATCATGGTGCGCTGGGAGAAAGAAGAGCGCATCATCAACCCCGAGACCAGCCGATATGTGGTCACTGTCAAAGAGGTGGCCGACGAAGTCATCTCAACACTGATGGTTGGTCCTCAGTTTTACTCTCCACCACACTCATTTTGAATCAAATTTTTGGGGAGCACACAAGCCTTCGGTCATTTTTATCTATTCAGACAGACAGTAGAGTATGAAATATTAAAGAGCTACCATTCAGTTCAATTTATTTGTAATGAAGACACAGTATGAGAATGAGTGCCTGTGTAATGTCGCATTGTAAAAATACAAGAAATATGTGCCCAGCGAACATTCAGTAATTAAGTCTTCCACATAGCTTAAACTGGAGTTTTGTCTTCCTCTCGAAGTAAAGGATTGAAATATTGACGTTCAGATGACTGCCCACACTCTCCCTTTTGAAAAATTTGCAGAAGTTGAAATATAATTTTAGAATCTTGACTGAATCTGAATCTGAATCTCTGCCTACGAGAAAGTCTTACATGTGGTTTATGTCTCTGTAGATTATGCCCACTGTTCGTGAGGACTCCGGGTTCTTCTCCTGTCATGCCATTAACTCCTTTGGTGAAGACCGAGGCATCATACAGCTGACAGTGCAAGGTAAGCTCAGCTTTTTACAGTGGCTATGTTTGGAAGAGACATAGGTTGTTTAGGGAGAAATATTCGTTGCTTATTCCTTTCATTTACACTGCCTGGGAAATTATAGACAGAATAAAACTGGTACTGCCAGCTATCCAGTTCTCTTTTCAGGATGATGACTTCAGTCTCTCTTTTTCGCTTTTTTCCACACACTCTGTTGTGTTCATGTCTCTTCAGAACCACCCGACCCTCCAGAGGTGGAGATCCGGGAAGTTAAAGATCGAACCATAGCTCTCCGTTGGACCATGGGCTTTGATGGTAACAGCCCCATAACAGGATATGATATCGAATGCAAGAACAAATCAGGTAGACACAAATCAAATTAATCAGCTCTTATCTATACTCATGTAAAAATGTGTAAATTACCTGTAACAGTTTGTGAAATGTGGCAACAGAATGAACATGAAATCTTAAAATACAACATAAAAAATGTTTTCCACTTCTAACAGCCTGTCCACCTTCCCTGTCTGTGTTTTAGCTTCTTGGCTGTCGGCCCAGGTAACCAAAGATGTGTCACCACAGCTCAACCAGGCCACTATAATTGACCTCCACCCTTCCTCCACTTACAACATCCGTATGGTTGCCAAGAACATCATCGGCAACAGCAACCCTAGCAACGAACTCACCATCACTACTGATGAAGCAGGTTAGTGAGCTTGTCCTGTGGAAACTCTGTCACCTGGTCTTTTAAAAACAGTACATTTGTAACAGTTTTTACTAATCTGAAAATAAACTAACAGCTCAAAAACAGTTAGAATATTAAAATGTTTCTAACATTTCAAAATGGGAAAATATTGATTAGATGAACAAGAGTGAAGCTGTAGTCATTTTTTCATAAGGAAACTTCACTATCTCCACTTACAAGTGTTAATTTAGTTCTTATTAACTTTACATTGTCACTGTGATTTACTTTAATACTTTAACTCTGCTCTATAGATAATTGATACTCCATGTCCAAATGCTGATTCTCCTCAGATATAGTGTCCATTTTCTCCCAGTCCTCAAATTTGTTGAGTCATCTTGCACATAATTATTTTATGACTGTTTTAAATGGAAGCCATCATCTTTTATATGTAGGGAAACAGATCAGTTCACTGTTGCTTTTAATCAGCTCTGTCATCTATTGCTCATAACGGTTTCCCTACAGCAGCACATTAAAATGGCACATTTGACTGGATTCATAGCTAAAATAAAGTCATAATCTTCAAATTAAATACATATAATTTCTCATATGATGCTTAAATTTTAAAGTTGATGCTTCATGTTTTTTATTATTATTAAATTTAGGCAGAACATGCAAGATGAAGGAGAGAGTAAGGCATGAACAAAAATGCATTCTCAACACAACACCACCATCTAGTGAATAAAAGATAAAACCCAGATGGCTCTTCACGTGGATCATTTCTCCTATTTGAACAAAAGAATGCAGTAATATTGAATGGTGTGCTTCATTTACAGCCCCTGATGGCCCTCCACAAGATGTCACTCTGGAGCCCACCTCCCCACAGAGCATCAAGGTTTCCTGGAAGGTGCAGTTCTAACTTTGAAGTGTCATATCAGCCACAGAAATATATTATTATATTGCTGTGGCTCATTCATTCATCCATCCATCCATTATCTATCCCTGCCTATTCCTAATCAGGGTCATGGGGATCTGCTGGAGCCTATCCCAGCTCTCTGCGGGTGAAAGGCAGGGGTTCTGTAGTTCATAGATTATTTAAAGATCTATATGTCTTTATATGTCTTAAATCATCATCTGCCATTATTTAGACAAGTTAGTTTAACAAGTGTAGTTTTGTAATATGCAGCTATTTTAAATAGTCATAAAATAGCATTTGAGCTTTTATATTAGCAGTGACTTGGAGGAAGCCTATGTGAGCTGAATAAAGAATAAATAAAATATATCAAAGCAGGTGAATAAACATGGTTATGAAAATGTTTAGCATTAGAAAGGCCACTTAAGACCACTGAACCGTTTCTGATTCAGGTTTCTTCAATACCCATTTTATTACCACTTTTATAACAATTTTCTTTTATCTGGCAGCCTCCCCAGAAGCACCTGCAGAACGGTGTGATCCGTGGCTACCAGGTCGGCTACAGGGAGTACAGCCCTGGTGGGAGCCACCAGTTCACTATCATCAGTGTGGACACAACAGGAGACACCACAGAAAGCATTGTGCTGGACAACCTTAAGAAGTTCACCCAGTACAGTGTGGTAGTCCAGGCTGCAAACAGGGCAGGGACTGGGCCATCCTCACAGCAGGTGGTCACAAAGACCCTAGAAGATGGTAAGGAGCAGATGTGGGTGGATTTGAAGATTTATATGTGCTGTAAATATCCAGGTCCATGCTTCTCTGCTGAGGATCTTTATCAGGTTAAGTTTAAGTTAGTAGAACCTCATATTTTTATTTTGTTGATGTGTTTTCAACTAAAAATCTGCGATATGAACCATATTTGACCCCACATCCCTTCTACTGTATGTACGTTTAGATGCAACAACTCTCACAAAGCTTTAACATTTTACTGTGAAAAGGGTCCCCTCTAGTGGACTTTTGTTGAATTACAACAGATACATAAATGCTCAATCTGCAGTATTATTTTCCCAAAGTCTCTGATTAAAAAGGTTATGCATACTGATTTTATAAAATATGAAGTTTTTGAAGACAGCTGGGTAGGTTGTATTTTTTTAATCAATAACCATATTTACCTACTTGCTGAAGATACTGATTTTAATAACATGTTCAATAAACAGTGGTTGTGTGATGTAGTTATGAATAATCTTTACATCATGATAACACATCATATGTATCTTTTTTTTATTTAATCATTAGGGAGATTGAGGATGTTGTCATTGTTTTTTAGTATTAGGCAACTGCAATGCTCAACTATTTTAAATTTGAACACCACTTTATATTGATGTGTCTTCTGCTGTTTCAGAAACGGTTTAGAAAAGGTTGAAAGCAAATGATTTATCACTAGCCAATATATAAAAATAATTCACTTATCTGGCCAAAGTTTCTCAACTACATGTTTGGGGTGAGCGCTTATTTTGCTCTAATTTAGTTTCTCCGCTCTTGTGTTTCGTAGTGCCCTCACGGCCTCCTGAAAATGTCCTGGCTGTGGCCAAGTCTCCAGAGGTCATCTCACTGTCGTGGATGCCGCTGCCCAGAGAGGCTCTCAATGGAAACCTGCAAGGATACAGAGTCATCTACTGGGCCAACCTGCCTGATGGAGGTATTAACATCCACACAAACACACTGATTTATTTTATAGGTCACTGCTGTTTTCTTCCAAATTAAATAAATGCTTTAACTTATCTGATTTGTCATAAATGCTGGCTTTGTTGTTTTATTGCTCTTGCTTGTTATTATGGTTCATCCACTAGGGGAAGCTGTGGCATTGTGATACTCTCAAGCTCTGGAATTTATCAGCTGATTTTTCAAATACTTTGTGTTACATTACCTTATGAAAGGCTTTTCTAATGCTGATCAACAAAAGACTTTGCATGGTGCAGAGACAGTATATGTGGTTCCTATGGTTTTTCTCTTAAATGTATACTGTGCCATATAGCAGTGATCCAATCTGCAGTCTGCCTGGGCTCCATCAATAATTCACAATGCAATAACTCCAGCCAGGCCTATTGCCTCAGCCGTGAGTGACAGGGCGCAAGGAGAATGGAGGAGAGGAGAAAGGAATCAGAGCCCAAATGAAAAACAAAATCCCATAATTCCTGTTTTGTTGAGATACAACATTTTATTATGCAGAGGAGTGCTTGTCATCCTACACTGTACATTCATAACATTCTCAGCTGGTTCACTCAGTAGACTGTAGCAGAATTTAGGCTTTTATCACAGGGAGCCATTGTTTTGATAATTATTCAGTGTTGGGCTCTTGTTGCTGTATGTAATAATAATCTGCACCTTGACACTACAGTGTGTATTTTCAGTTTTGATACTCAGGCTTATTAATATATCTCATTGCCTGTGTCAGAACTGGGAGAAATCAGGAACGTCACCACCAGTCAACCGTCTCTGGAGCTGGATGGGTTGGAGAAATACACCAACTACAGCATTCAGGTCCTCGCCTTCACCAATGCTGGAGATGGTGTTCGCAGTGAACAGATTTACGTCCGCACAAAAGAGGATGGTACGAGAAACATGAACCATCATAATCATCATTTAGTGTTTTTGTTACTGAAAGACACTGAATGAATTGAGTGCAACAAATTCAAGACCACTTGATGCTATGTTCTCTTCTTTAGTTCCTGGTCCCCCTGCAGGGGTGAAGGCTGCAGCCTCCAGCAGCTCTGTGGTGTTTGTCTCCTGGCTGCCTCCACTTAAACTCAACGGCATCATCAGGAAATACATCGTCTTCTGCTCTAACCTGCATCCGATGGTAATAGCATTTGTATACCACAAGATCTTTTTCATATTGCCAACTAAGCCAGTGCAGAGAGTGTGAATTAAAAACCACTGAAATATTAAACATCGCAGAGTGATGTGATACCTATTACATAAAACAAACCATCTGTACAGTATTTCATATAGGGCAAAACTGATGGGTTTTGCTAAGTGATACATTGATCTTCCCCCTCTCTCTGTTTTACAGGTGATGAGTGAGTTTGAGGCATCTCCAGACGCGTACTTCTACAGGGTCCCAAACTTGGCTCGGAACAGACAGTACAGTATCTGGGTTGTGGCTGTGACGGCCGCTGGTCATGGCAATAACAGTGAGAAGATCACAGTGGAGCCTCTGGCCAAAGGTATACCACCTTGAATAAACTGGCCTGACAGTCTCTTTATGTTGTGTTAGATAGTGATTCCTCATAGTTTAACACTGGAAGCACAATTATTTAATCACACACTAGATAGACTTCCCTGTGAAACAAGCTATGAAAATGTCAACATCTCTGACATTGTGTAAATATTTACTGTAAGTGACAGTAATGATTAGCATCAGGGAAGAAGTACCTTACTTTTTGATTTGAAGTTGTGTTTTTATGTGCTTGCTTGTAGCTCCAGCCAGGATTCTAACCTTCAATGGGACAGTGACCACTCCCTGGATGAAAGACATTGTTTTACCATGCAAGGCTGTTGGAGACCCTCCTCCTACCATCAAGTGGCTCAAGGGGAAGTAGGTCACACACAAATAATTATGTATTTCTCTACTGTAGCATTAGACTGTATTGGCTTTTATTGTTTTCCCAACTTTGTTTCTGTCCTTCTCCAGCACCAATGGGACTCCTACCCCTGTCCTGGTTGATGGTCGACGTAGTGTCCATGGAAACGGCAGCTTCATCATTCGCACAGTGAAAGCCGAGGATTCTGGGAACTACAGCTGTGTGGCCAGCAACAACTGGGGGTCAGATGAGATCACACTCAATCTGCAGGTCCAAGGCAAGTGGGCCTATAGCACACATTAAAGAGCTGTAATATTGCACTGGTTCTGTAATACAATGATTGAAATGTCTATGGGCTTAGAACTTTATATGGTTAAATAATATTTCTTAACCCACCAGATATCTAAACACAAAGGTTTCTCTCACCTACCTTTCTTATAGCTCCCAAAAGCTCATAGGAAAAGTGAAAAGATACCAGGCCAAACAAGATTGTCACTGAAGGAGACACCACTCTCAGCAGTCTCATCTGTTAATCTTGGATTTTTTAATAATAATTGAACTTTTTGTTTGTCCTCATATCAACAGTTCCCCCTGACCAGCCACGTCTCACTGTTACCAAAACTACCACCACATCAATTACTTTGTCATGGATACCTGGGGACAACGGAGGGAGCTCCATCAGAGGTGACAGCGACACACACATATAACAAATGAATCTGAAATAGCACCATGGACAACCTAATGTGATGTGCACCTACTGTCGTCATGCTCCAACTGCAAACTGTTCATTATCCATTATAGAAAAATAATCACCTCCTTTCAGTTGACAACCAGTGCCACTTCCTCCTTCACTGTGGTCTAACCTGCCTCTTCTTTTTCCCGTTTCTCATTATCTGCCTGGCCTGGCTCCTAAAGGGTAGATTAAAAAACAGTGAGGAAGATTAGGTCTGTTTAAGTGAAAGTTTAAAGCACTTCATCTTTAAGAAAGCACAATCACAGCGAGACTATTTGTGGTGATTTATCACTGATCCTAATCATGGGACGCCTGTCTTCACAGTTGTGCTCACTTTAAACAGTCGCTGTTGGTGATAGCTTCTCTGTAATGTTTGTTTTGCTTCCCGGCTCACACTGTCATCCATCACCAAAATACACCATACCCAGACTTACTTATTATTAGCCAGGTTTGCAGCATGTTCTAGTTACAGGAGTTCTGGTCAGTTGATCTGTTAAATATTGGACAGATATAATGGAGTTCAGTAGAGACATTGCTGTTGTGGTAATGATCTTTGTCCCTGACTTTTCATTTTGTGCCACTAACGGGTGAAACACTTGTCCAGCACTTTTATTTGATGACATATGTTTTTTTTTTGCTAAACTAATGAAACGAATGACTGTATTCTTGTTAGCAGCTGTAAAGGCCTGTGAAAGCTTACCATGGAACAACCAGCATTACTAATAATTATGATCACTGAGACACTGAATGAGTAGTTATAGTAGCTACTATTTATCTAAAGCTGTGTGGAAGACAGACTTGATCTTAACATGGACCAAATTGCTCAGTGCATGATTATGTGCTTTTACTCTCATAAACAGACTTAGAATGATGTGAGACATCTGAATGATGAAGAACAACAAACTTTAATTTCCAAAGAACTAATATTCAGGAACCTTCCCAGGGGTAAAAGTTCCTCTATTGCACTGTGATTTGTGTTTCCAGAGCTGGTACTTTATTGAGGGTAAAACTTGATTTAGGTTCTTCCTTCCAGGTTTTTGCTATTTCTCTCATATTTCAACCTACTCATCCCCAGGTTACATCCTGCAGTACTCAGAAGACAACAGTGAGCAGTGGGGCAGTTTTCCCATCAGCCCCAGTGAGCGCTCATATCGTCTGGAGAACCTAAAGTGCGGCACCTGGTACAAATTCACCCTGACAGCCCAGAATGCAGTGGGGCCAGGACGCATCAGTGAGATAATTGAAGCTAAGACCCATGGGAAAGGTAGGAGCTAATGTCACACTGGAGAACTATATTGTGAGTTTTGAGTCTTAGAATCAGCCAAAAATACAGTGATAAAATATAATCACATTGTCTGAGATCATTCAAAGCGACTTTACTTGGGAGTCATGTTCCCATATCTATAGTAAACAGTTTTTTAACTCTAGATAAACAATGAATGAAAGCTGCTATTATTTGATGGCAAATAAAGATTTAATTTCCATTGATCCAAGAAACTCATAATCCAAAAATCCAAAAATCCACTAAGAAGTAAAAAAATGTGGATATATAATCTTTTTACAGTTGTTTTAATTGTATACAACTGTAAAAGTTTGGTTGGTTGACTTTGAAAGTTATATTGTTTTTAGCTTTGCTCTTATCACCATCTTTCCCTCAGAACCCCAGTTTGCCAAAGAGCATGAACTCTTCACCAGCATCAATTCCACCAGGGCCAGGCTCAACCTGGTTGGCTGGAACAACGGTGGCTGCCCAATCACCTCCTTCATACTGGAGTACCGGGCAGTAGACTCGACCACCTGGACCACAGCCCAGCGCACATCACTGACCAAGAGCTACATCCTGTATGACTTGCAGGAGGCGACTTGGTACGAACTGCAGATGAAGGTCACCAACAGCGCCGGCTCAGCAGAAAAGAGGGTCACCTTTGCTACTCTGAATGCTGATGGAAGTGAGTTTGGATTTAAGCGATTGCCATAGCTGCAGTTATTGAGGATCATTAGTGGCTCAGTACATATAGAAGTTTCTGTAGCATCCCAGGGACACTTTAAGTACTTATCAAACTGTAATGACATGTCCCTCCAAACTGAAAATATAGCTGAACATCTCAGTGTAATCAGGTTAAAGAATGGGAAACACATGTAAAGCCCAATGAGGGTTTGGTGGCAGTTTCATATTTTCTTTATTATCAGGACTTCATCCAGTTAATTACGAAGTAGGGCACCTATAATGCACCATTAGAAAAAGAAGGGTCATGGGTAAACTAAGCAACTAAAGTACTATTTTCTTCCTGCTATTAACAATAAGATCATTGCAACATTGGTTCAAATATTGCTGTATCCTTTATTGCACCCTGTCTGGTGCAACAGTGTTTCAGCATGAGGCACCGTTCTGCAGTCTGCCTACAGTACAGTATGCGCTTTATGATTGTTTGTAAATCAGACTGTTTTGTCAGCCTTTGAACAAATTGACAGGTATCCTGACGGCTCAGTTGAATAAGAAAGCAGGCCATGGTATAGCTGTGTTTGCCTCAAGCTGCATTTTCTGTCAGTCATACACAAAGTGGGTATATAAGCTGTACAGGAGGATAGGAGGCGGTGAGAGCTCTGCGGTGCACTCTAGACTATTCATTAATTTCCTTTGAGGGGTTTTGCCAAGATGTGTAAGCAGCCTGTCAGGATGTTGTGTGTGAATGGAAGTGCTTTTACACGTGTGTGTGTGGGTGTGTGGATGGTTTTGTCAGGTTGACAGTAGACCTGAGCAGTAGCTCAGGAGTCTAACAACACGTTTTCAGTCTCACCAAACCCAGTGCCCCAGCTTCAGTCAGCCACAGGCTTTTATAATTAGCCAGAAGAGAACATTTTATTTTAGCTCATATCATGAACAGCACATTTGTCTTTAATTGATTTTTTTGTTATGTGTTATCCCTCTCTTCAATAACTCCTGTGTTTGCTGGTACAATATATAATTCAGAGAATGGATAGATAACAACAGCAATACTACTACTACTAATAATACAGCTAGAAAGTAATGAAAGACTTAAACTACTGTTCTAATATGCATTGAACAGCCAGAACTGCTTTTAGGTAGTTTAAGTCGATTTGAAAAGAAGCCTATGCAGCTTTTTAAGTGCAAGACAGCAACTGATTAATTAAGTTTGCACATAAAAGGCATGGAAGCAGAAAGTTTAACTGCTGAGCATTTTTCATCATTATACTCACTGACTTTTGCACAATCATTATTTTTCTTCCACCTTTTTTTTTGCATAGTTATTATTAACGTTGTTATTTAGGTGTAGGACATTATTATTTGGTATTACGTAAAATGGGAAAAGTGTGGCTTTTAACAAATGTTTCGCAGTAACTGCAACAAAACAAAACACTAATAAGGAGCAGCGTGTGTGCTTATAGCAGGCAGGCTGAAGACAGAGTCAAATAGCAACACTCCAGTTGAACATTCAAATAAGGCACAGTGTCTCATACATTTCTTTTTATCTGTGAATTCCCTTTAAGGTACAATCCCTCCCCTGCTGAAAACGGGAGACCCCATCTCAGATAACATGTCTGGCAGCGGAGGTCTGAAGATGGTGGTGACCATCACCTCTATCCTCGTGGTCGCTGTGCTGGTCTTTATTATGCTCATGGTGCTAAAGAGGAGACGGAGGGAGCAGAGACTCAAGAGACTCAGAGGTGAGTTCTACTTTATGGTTTATTTTTGTACCTTTTCAAGACCGAGACCAGATTTTATCTGATTTAAGCAGAAAAGATTGTTCCAGATTGTTCACACATGCGCTTCATGTATTTACGCACATTATTTTGGCCCTAAGCAGCACCATGTGCTCTGCATGCCTTCCCCGTCCTTTTGTAAAAGGAGTTGTCAATGATTCTACAGTATTTTCACCACTGTAGCTCATCAACACAGACAGCACTATTATGGTATTAACTATCTCTTTGCTGACTTCACAGATGCCAAAAGTCTGGCAGAAATGCTGATGAGGTATGTATTAGTGCTTAACTTTAATTTATGTTCACTGCTTTCTTTTAAGCAGTGAACATAAATCACTATGCAGCCCAGAGTTACAGTACCTATCAGTAAAAATCAAATATATTGCACTCAGTCCCTCTTGCCTTCTTATAGCTACTTATCAACTTAAATGGAATTGAATTAGCATTTTTGCAATACAATGCAAAATCATGCAGCTCAAAAGTAATACGTTTTTCTCATCAATCTTCCTAGTAAAAACACACGGACGCCAGACACAGTGAACAAGCAGCAGCAGACGTTACGAATGCACATCGACATCCCCAGAGCCCAGCTCCTCATTGAGGAGAGAGACACCATGGAGACAATTGGTAATGACACTGGAAATGACAGTTTGTGCTAATCAGTCACTACATTATGTTTGTTGTACTTAGGACTGACAAAGTCAATGTTTTTTTCCATTATTGAGTTTTCCTTTTTCCTTTTTTGTTGCCCCCTCTTTCTCTCTGTTTTGCTTTCCTTCTGTCTCTAAGATGACAGGTCCACTGTGCTGCTGACAGACAATGATTTTGGGGAGACAAATAAGCAAAAATCCTCCACAGTGACCCACACAGTCCATTACCAGTCTCTGTCCCAGGCCACTGGACCGCTGGTAGACGTGTCCGATGCCAGGCCTGGAACCAGTGAGTCCCACCACCGTCAGTGCTCAATATTTATTTTCCTTTACTATTACTGTTGCTACTATACGGTTAGTTCTAACTAACTAACTAATAATAACATAATGTTGAAAAAACATTTCATAGCTAAAGCAGGGTTTTTTATTTAGTTACTTTGCAGCCATGAATCCTGCTGCATTTCTCCTGGATTCTCACTGGATTTTGTGCATTAATCTGATTTGCAGTACCTGCAAGACAAATACTTTTTACACCTTGTCTTATCTTAACGAGATACACAGTATGTGATCCACCCTCCAGCAGTGAGATTACAAAGATATAGCAGCCATGCTCCAGAACGGCTTCTGGTGTTTGAGCTCCACTGAAGCAGAACTGATGAAGAGTAGCGCTCTCCCTGCCTCCTCTTGACACGTCCTCACCTGATTGCCCTTCTCCAACCAGCCATTTGGGCCTGAATACACACATGCTCACACAGACTTGGACACAATCAGATTAGTGATGTGCTGAAATGATTTCTGTGCAGACAGTACAGATGTTTACAAATGATTCTTCTCCCCACATATTTACCAACAAAATTCAGATGCCACTACCTGGAAAATATTATTAGTACATTTTTAGACATTTTATGTCTGCATTCAAAATCTGTTGCTAATTTTAACATGAAGTTACACAGAAATATGACAAAATTTCAGTCCAATAATCTGCTGGAAAAAAACGAATAAATATTCCATTAACATACATGGGCTTTAGGGAAACTCCCACACACCCAAATGTATATACTCTTGCATAGACAGTAAAACACACAAACATTTACAGTCAAATGATTGGTTTGTTTAAACTGCCCACTGAGGCGTTATCTCAGTTTGCTGACTCAGCCCTTTTGTCTTCTTGGTGTTGTCCAAACACTTCAGTCATTTCACCTCTATACAGAATGAATGTGTGTCCACATAAAACCACCAGCACTAGTCACCTCTGCATAGATCCAGTCCAGGCTGTTAGTAAAGGTTCTTATTCTGATGTGGCCCAGCAATGCACAGAGCAGAAGTCTGAATGTGATACTGTTTATATGTCTTCAAGCTTGAGACAGATGGTAATGCTTCTGCATGAGGATATGATGGTAATGTTCACTGTTCACAGATGAGATACTCAGAAGATCCATATGATGCCACAGCAGGAAACACATGCATTGTCTCCCTCTGTCACATTAAAGCCTGTAGTTTTACTTTAGTGAGCCACATCTTTAAAACTGTTTCATGTCCCACTTTTTCCACTGTACAAATGATCCATATGGTCCAATGTTTTATTCTAATATTGTTAAAGTAGTTTGGACAGGAATTTTATTTTAAATACATTTTTTAAAGAATATTAAATCCCAGGTACACAATGACTTGTAAAAAATAAAATAAATAAAAGAAAATATAACTTACTCTTTTGCCAGTATATATTTATTCATAGGTTGGACACTCACACATGATTGAGCGCAGATCCCCGACCAGTTCTGAGTTTTATAAATCAGAACTTTTATCAGTAGTTGTACGGAAACAAAGTGAGCCAATCAGAATAAAAAGGTAGTTAATGCTGGGTTAGATTACTTTACTTCAAACTCGTTAAACAAAAATAGTTTTCTGTTTATTTTCTTTGTTCACAAACAGTTTTCCCCATCTCTTTGTTCTAGATCCCACTGCCAGACGCACTGCCAAAGCTGGTCCAGCCGCAGCACGGAGCCGCTACGCCAGCCAGTGGACCCTGAACCGGCCACACCCCACCAGCTCCTCACACACACTGACCACTGACTGGAGACTCCCCACACCAAGGGCCACTGGATCTGTGGATAAAGAGAGTGACAGCTACAGCGTCAGCCCATCCCAGGATACAGGTAGAGTAGAGCATGGAGAAGGGTGACCATCTCAGGTGTCATCAGGTTGTTTTTTTTTTAATATTGATTAGGAATTCAGAGATATGAGGGAAAAATTGGTTTTCGTAAGAAGGTCAAGCGTGAAGGCAACTCACATGGCTCTGTGAATCCTCACGCCATTTCCTTTTTAGGAAACACAAAACATAAATCACATAAAGCAAAGCAAAGTTTTTCCTGCATCTAGTGCAGCATTCCATGCTGTATTTCAACAACAGTTAAACTTGTGTGTAACAATGTGTAATCATCAGATCGTGCACGGAGCAGCATGGTATCAACAGAGAGCGCATCCTCCACCTATGAGGAGCTGGCCAGAGCCTATGAGCACGCCAAAATGGAAGAGCAGCTCCGTCACGCCAAATTCACCATCACCGAGTGCTTCATCTCTGACACCTCATCTGAACAGATGACAGCAGGGACCAATGACTACACCGACAGCCTGACCTCCAGCACGCCATCTGAGTCAGGCATCTGCCGCTTCACCGCTTCACCACCCAAACCTCAGGATGTCAGCCGGGTCATGAACATGGCCGTGCCCAAGGCGCACAGACCTGGTGAGATAATCGAGTTTACCACACAAAGCAAAAAACATGACTCATTCAGCTTTGGGTTTTGTCCTGCAGCATGCAGGAGCCCCTCGTCAATTTCCCATCCATCCATCCATCCATCCATCCATCCATCCATCCATCCATCTATCCATCCATTATCTATAGCTGCTTATTCCTAACCAGGGTCACAGGGATCAGCTGGAGCCTATCCCAGCTCTCTTTGGGTGAAAGGCAGGGGTCCATCCTGGACAGGTCACCAGTCCATCACAGGGCCACATAGAGACAAACAACCTCACACACTCACACTCACTCCTATGGGCAATTTAGAGTCACCAATCAACCTGACATACATGTTTTTGGACTGTGGGAGGAAACCAGAGTACCTGGAGAAAACAATTTCCCATCCCAGTTTTGCAAATATAACCTATATTGACACATCATGAACAGGGACTATAAGATATAGCTCCTCCAATAGCACCCTACTCATATTCATTGCTGTAAGGAAACTGAAAACATTTTTGCCAGTAAATAATGTTATTTTTTTAGACCATGTGAAATGAAAGCCTTTCGTTACATCTGCAGTTTGAGGAAAGCTCTAGAGCTACCGTGCTCTCTCCTCTCAGGCTGTAGTCTTAGGTGACCCTCTGCTCCTCTGCAGAGACCCACAGATCAATTACAAGGTCTGGCAGAGCATGCTGACAGGCTGCTGACCACACACAGAACATTTAAAAAGACAGACACCCGTCTACCTGACACATGTACAAACCTCATCCATCATCCCATCTGCTGCCACGTTATTGTGTGTCTGTGGCCACTCAGAATTAGCTTTGTTGGAGGTGTCCATTCCTAGGGCCAGACATGTAAGTCTGCATGTGTGTTTGCGGTAAAATATCCTACTCCAGAATCCTCGTTTTGACCAGACAGAAGTTGAGGCCATCCGATATACCCCTTAGGTTTCATGACTCATTATGTTTTGAAGGTGTGTGTGTGCACAGGACAACAGACTCAAATCACCAGTTCACCAGGGAGAGAGGGCAAATAAAGGCTGTCTGTCAACCTAATCTGAAGCTGCTGTCGCTCAGTACAAAATACCACTTTACCACCACAGTGGAGACTGTTCACTGTAATACCAACCTCCCAGCTTTTCAGACTGGTGTGGCATCACTGAGTGCTAGACTCTGGTGTCAGTTACTTTTGAGGATAAAGTGTAGGTATAAGTATCAAGCTGTGTTGTCTGTACAGCTTCCTGATAGGTTTACACAAAATATGTATTTGTGAAAACCTCGGATTAAGAAAGAAAAGTGGAAAGTACATTACATGATCAATGAATTCGACCTAATGTGTTAGTATTAGCTTTTTTAGCTTGTGTATACTAGCTTACTCCACAGTCAGTAAAGTGTGGAATGATAAGAATGTGGTTTTGTGAAAGGGATGCAGTTATATAGACCAGCAGTAACTCAGTAAGTACTTAGACACAGTGAGGGACAGTTGGATTTACACATATTATATTTATATAATGGATCTTAAAGGCTTAAGGAACAATAAGCTGTTTTAAATTGCTGCTCTGGTGATTGTTCATTCTTATTGTAAGGATTTGTTTCTGCATATAAAAAAGGTAGAGTATTAGTTTGTGGTTAACCAGCCCAACCATGACACTAAAAGAACATTATTTGATTATTTAATGCCTCATTTCAAAACCACTGGCATTCATATACTATAAGGAAAGACTTTCAAAACAAAAACAAGACGTTTTAATGAAGTGTTTTGAAGAACTCGGCTTCAGTGGTTTTGCTCCAGTTCTCCCACAGGAGCATCATTCAACCACAGATATTGGGTGATTCTTCCAGTTCTTCCCAAAAGTTTGTGGGTTTGAGGTCAGGGAGCTGTGTAGGCCTGTCAAGTTCTTCCACACCAGACTGGGAGAACCATTTCTTTATGGAGCTCCCTTTGTGCACGGTGGTATTGGCATGACTTTACCTTGGTTATATATAGTGAACGCAGGAGATGCACAAAACAATTCATTAGTAAATATAATATAAATTCTAAAAAGAGTGTATCACAGTATTAATCCATTTTGAAACCAACACTCAATGTGGAGGTCAGTTTGATTGACAGCTGCTGAATGACCCACTGGTGTTTCTATTGCACCCAACTCACCTGAGCTGACCTCACCTGAGCTCACCTCACCTGAGGGGCAGTGTCTCACTCATCTCTCTCTCTCTGTCTCACCTCATGTGACCTGGTTCACCTGACGGAGCTGATATGAGAGTAACAGTTTATTTATTTGTGGTCTCTTCTTCTGCAGCGCCCCATGACAGCAAATCCACTTGGCCCGTGTCCCTTTACAGTGTGTTCCCCCGCACTTTGCTAATAAAGCTTTACAGCTGTGTTGGTAATTACGGGGCTACGGGCGGCCGTCAGCTTCAGATTGGCCTATAAATGGTTGTGCTTCTCTCTCTATGTGTGTGTGTCCCTAAACTACATATATTCAAGAATATTAAAACATTGTCACAACACTCCACCTGCAGACACCTACACAGATTAATGACTTGGCCAACAGTTGCTGCTGTGTTCTGATTACACACATATTGTCCCATCACCGTACGATCTGCAGTTTACAGGCTGATGAATTTTCAAACTATATTTCTAATGAGCTCCCACAGAAACACTTAAATCTATATTAAATTCAATTAACACTCTCAGCCATTCATCATCTTTGCTGGCACTAATAGGGCTTATTATAAAACACAGTGAATTATTCCTTGTCCCTGTGAACCCAGAAATCCATTCCTCAAGGTCACAAGTTGGACTGACTCTGCAGAGGTGGCCTAATGCTTGCAGTGAGCATGTGTGTACATGCAGTGCTTATTTAATGTTTGTGTGTGCAATGTGTACATGTGTGTCTGTCAGCATGTGTGGGTGGGAGAATGTGTGTTGAAAAGTGCCTTTAGCAATGAAGCGTAAATGATCACCTGTAAATCATTGTTGAGCTCTGGTCCTCTGAAAGATGAATGTGAAGATGAACGCTTCAACATGCATTAAACAACACAGATCCAGTGCAGCCCACTAGATCAGGCAACCCAGCAACCTTTTGTGATGGGCTCATTTGTGCTGTTAAATATGTAATCCAATCAGTAAAGGTGATGCAGTAGCAGCAGATGTACCATAAACTCACTGAACTAAGTCATTGTGCTTTTCCCTCTTGTCTAACACCTCAGACAATTAGGATTAAAGATCCAGGTTTTAATTATGTTAGTTAAGATACTAAATCTGGCCTGATTTATCTTGCCGCAGGTGATTACAAGTATTTTGTAATAAAACTTCTTCTCCTACTGTGCAAGTAAACTTTCAGCACAGAGAGGGGTTTAGAATTGGCAGATACAATCAAGAACTGATATGGGATATGTAGATGTATGGCAGAGACATATTCAATCATTCAGGTTCATCACAAAAAATATGAAAAGATAACTGAGTCAATCGCATCAGCCCCTAACAATAATGGCAACGATAGCATTGTAATATTCAGCTTCCTATTACATTATGTTCTGAACATTTTTCTAGATAGCAGCTATTAAATCAAATGTATCCACACTTGGAGGAGATTGGTATTACATTAAAATAATGGTTATGTGAATCATCATGCCAGGAGGGCAAATGTAACAGTGTGGATGGGAGTTAGATATGGATTTTCAGCTCTCTAGGCAGTTAATTTAAACCGAGTGCATGGAGAAATTACAGCACACTTACTATGCAGTACACACAGTGTGGATCCCAGAGTCCTGCTGCATTGTCTCTGGGGACATGCAGAATCTCTGGTGAATATGTTATATTTACTGTGCAAATTGGATCAGTCTTTTTGGTAATTCTGGGATGTGTCACAGTGTTAAGAAATAATGCATTTTTAAAATGAAGAAAAAAAAGATAATTATACCACCACATGTACATGTTACTTTCTATGTGCTTTCATTTTCCTTGAGATTTGTCTCGAACTTGACTGGAGTCCACCTGTGGCAAAATGAACTGACTGGACACAGTCTAGAAAGGCACATACCCTTGTGTTTATAAGGTCCTACAATTTACACTGTGTCAAAACAAAAACCAAGTCATGAAGTCTAAGCAACTCCCTGTGGACTGATGAATCTGTAGCAAGCCATAGATCAGGGTAAGGGTATAGAACTATTACTAAAGCTTTAAGTGTTCCCAGGAGGACAGTGGTCTTAATAACTGTGAAATGGAAAAAGTTTGGAACCACCAGGATTCTTTTCTAGAGGTGACCGAGAAGTCCACTGTCGTTCTAACAGAGGTTCAGAGGTTCAGAGAGGGGTGAACATTAAGGATGCCCAACACTCAGGCCTTCTGAAGCCATGTAGAATAAAAGTCTAATGACAGTCTGCTTGGAGTTTGACAAAAAAGAGTATGCACTGGAGTCTGTGTTGTTTATTGCATGCTGGAGTTTTCTTCCTGACATGTGTCATTCAGAGGACCAGAGAACCACAGTCATTTACAGACGGTTGTTTTTAATCAGGTCTGGAATTAGGATTTAAAATAATTTTGTGAAGACTTTTGTTTTTCTAAACTGTTTCTGAAAATATTGGCTTTGTCATTATGGCTTATTGAGCTTGAGGTATTGGTGTCAGCAGGCAGCTTTAGAGGTCTTGTGGAGTTTCAAAGCACCTAAACAATATTAGGCTGATTAATGTGTACTGTTGTCCAACTATGTGAATGTGCATAGAAATAAAGTGTTTTAACTGAGGGCTAATCATCACCTTTTTCTCTCCTGTGTTTTCCCTCCAAGGAGGAGAGCTGGTCCACTTGCCTCCTTACCTCCGTATGGACTTCCTGTTGAACCGTGGTGTGCCTCTGGCAGCCCGAGGTGCGGGGGTCAGCAGCAGCAGTGGCAGCAGCAGCAGTGGAGGAGGAGGCGTTGGAGCAAGTGGAGGTGGAGGAGGAGCAGGAGCAAGCGGAGTTGGTGCTGGTGCTACAGGGGAAACAAGAGGAGGTGGAGGAGCCATGGGCCAGACCTGCTTGGAACCCCAGAGGAGCCGTACCCTGAAGAGGCCACCTCCGATGGAGCCCACACCCATGGAAGTGCCCTCACCCAGGGAGGTGCAGCAGTGGCAGCCAGGAACTGCCTCCACCCTCCCCCACAGGGATGTCCGGGAGAGAGGAGAGGCCCGGGGTGAGGTCCGGGCAGAGGTCCCCTCCTCAGGAGATCTAGCCCAAGCACAGGCTGCCAAGCTCAGCACTTCCCAGGAGTCACTGCTGGACTCCAGAGGACACCTGAAACAGAGCAACAACCCCTATGCCAAGTCTTACACTCTGGTATAACACTGGGACACACACCGGACTGCTTCAGACAACAGGACTACTGCAGATCCACTGGAGGAGGAAGGACAAGAGACGACAGGCACAGGATAGACAGTTTTCCACAACAGAAATTGTTGTATATAGAGCCGTTTCTGACATGCGTCTGAAGTGGATGCTTTTCTTTGAGTCTGTCTTTCTTTCTTTGACTCTTTTCTTTCTTTCCTCTCTCGCTCTTCTCTGTTGCTTTCACACTTTCATTCTTTCATTCCTCGCTCCTCTTCTGATGAATTTTCTCTCAGTTTTTATTTTCTACTTGAGTATTCTTTTATTCTAAAGTGACAACATATGAGGATTGCCAAAATGATTTATTTAAAATTTGAGAAAGAGAAAAAAATACTATGAATTTATATCAAGGACAATTATAGTCATTATTATTATTACTATTATTATTATATAAAAACAGAAAATATCTAAAAAAACAAGAAAGGAAAGGGAGGAGAACTCTGGAGCACTCTGCAAGAAAACATTGCTTTCTTAATTTATTTTTATTTTATTGTCGCAGTGTGATGAAATCTGTGATTGGGTAACTGAGGGGGGGGGTTTAGCACTATGAAGAGCCAGTAGAGGAGAAAAAGAGCGACAAGGGACACGACCGCCAATGCTGACCAATCGTAATGTTTTTCAACCTTTTTGACGACTGCATGGCGACTGATCTAATGACAATTAATAGGAATGGCTGGAAATCCAAAAAAAAAGAGAATTTTTGTCACACTATGAAATTATACAATGTGAATATATATAAAGAGATCACTTTTATTTGTGGATATTAAGGGAAAATGATTTGGTTAATAAAGTCCTTAGTCATGTTTGCACACATCTGAGTTTGATTCATGTGGCTCGAGCTCAACATCCTCCCCTGTTCCTCCTTCATACGTTCTTTCCGATCTCTTTCGTCCCACTTGATATAACATCTTACACTTACACATCATCTTACACTTTCCACTCAGACCCGCCTTTTACAGAAAAACACAGCTGAGCTTTGATTGCTCAGATTTAAAATGGACCACTCTCAAAACTAATCCTGATAAATAAAATGTTGAGTTTACCACCAGTCACAATGAAAACAGGCATCTGGTTGAAATTAAATTAACTGAACTTACTTTAAGGGACTACATATCTATGGTTCCCATAGTTTGTTTCTGTGGTTCTCTGCAAACAAAACAATGCCACTTGTGACCAATTGTGTTTAAACCATTTGAGTAATAGAGAAATCAGCTTTAAAGGTTTCAAGGGTTAAAATATCAGAAAATCCTGATAATACCAGAATATATTATTGATTATGTTCTTTTTTGGTTAATGCTCTTGTGATGCCTCAGATTTGTGTTTTTTCTGCTTTGTGTGTAAACTACTGGGAAGCAGGTGATTTATTTACAGGCCTTTTTCATTTTTGTAGTAGTTTGTGTCATTTCAGCAGTGCTTTCACATCTGTCTGAGAGATGAAACACAGCTGTTTACATATACTTTACATTTCCCTTGATAATTCGGTCTGGAATATAATTTTAAAAAAGCATATTTAGCCTTAAAACCTGCTTAAAAGGAACAAAAAGGTGTGACAACCAAAAATGGATTCTGACTATTTGAAAGGAATAGTTTCAAATGCCAGTAGGAAGAAATATTAAATAAACCAAGCTTAAGCACACAAATGCACAAAATTAAAGAAAACATGTTATATTTACTAAGCAGGATTTTTATTTTGTAGAAGCTGGTTTCATGCATGAAAGAACTTCAGTAGATGTAAGGGTAGGAAGAGGAAATTTATCCAGCAGGAAGCACGTAAATGTGAAGCACAACCTTGGCATGGCTCCAACCCGAACTAACATAAAGAGCTTGTAAAAAGTGTTTATACTGATGCAGCTTTGTCTTTACGTTGATCAACAGATGGTGTTGTGCAGTTGCTGAATTTGGTCCATTTGCTGGTACTGAGGAGTGTGAGCCTGTGGGCTCCGAGGAGGTGGAAAGGAACGGTTCAGCACCAACATTATTTGTGACAACCTGGAGAGAGACATCAAGGGCAACCCAGCAGTCTGTTCCAGTGTGTGTCTGCTGTTTGCAGGAGTGCGCCACCCTGAACACGGTGAATTATTCATGCCAGCACTGACACTGGGACCTAGATCAGGTTTACACTGTCACACTGAGCCTCGCAGCACCCGAGAATGTAGATGAGACAGCAGATTGCAGTTCCATATACGAATGCACACACGCTACAATCTTTAGGAAAACTGGGTAACTGATATCACTGATGTAGAGTTAAGCATATTAGTTAATAGGCAGACCATTTTTTAAAAATTAGCTTTTGATTGATACTGTTCTCTAAATGGGCTGTGCATGTGTCAGAGATCGAATGAATATATAACAAACATTGTGCTCCATGTTTGAATACAAGTTCTCAGCCTGCTCAGCCACCAGAAAGACTGCATGCATTTACTATATATTATTCCAACAAAAGGATCACACCAAAAATAAAATTTACTGTGGGTGAAAGACAATAATAGCAGTTTCTTTTTAAGTCTGTGGGCTCCCCTCAGTGGTGTGCGATAGTATAATGAAGATGAATGTCCCAGCAGCACACTGAGAATACTTTATGACTGTGCAGGTGCCCTCATACATTAGGAAGAAGCAGGACTAGAGTGTGTGAATAGTCTCCTGGCTGCAGGGCCATTATCACACCTCCCACCATGCTCAGCAGCCAGAGAGAGAAACTGAGATAGGAGAATGGGAAGAGGTGGTTTCAAATCCATAAAAACTGTAACGTGGCCCTTAACCTTTTTTTGGTTGTACTCCCACAGCTCTGCAAGATTAACTCAAGTCACGCCACACTATTTAAAGGTTCAATGTCTAATATTTAGAGCAATCTACTGTATTAGTAGATATGGAATATAGTGTTCATAAATGTGTTGTAATCAGTGTGTTATCACCAGAAAATACAAACCGTTGCGTTTTTTCAATGTTAGAATGAGCCTTTTAAATCTACATGGACAGTGGGTCTCCTTTCACTGTGGCAGACATGTTACACTACCATGTTTCTACAGTAGCCTAGAATGGATGAAACCAAACACTGGCTCTAGAGAGGGAATTGCATTTTGTTTTTAAGTGATGACCACTGAGTAGATCATTTTTTTGATCATTTTGTCCCATGTTTCAGTCATTCTAGTTGAAGTTATTTTATATTTATTTTATTTATCCACAACTTTAAGTATTTTCATTTATCAAATGCTAAGGTATTTCAATTGAATATTCATTCATTTTTACTTTTAGCTGCTTTTGAAATGGTTTTAGTTTGAACTTAGCTAGTTAACCATGTTACCTGCTATCTATGACCATAGGTTTATACACAAGATATAGCATTTGAGATTGTCCCGTGGAACCAGCTCCCAGTCTGGGTTTAGGACTCAGACATCCTCTCTACTTTAAGGTTAGGCTTAAAACTTTCCTTTTTCATAATCAAGAAAGTTTCTTTTAAAATATAAGGATATATATATATATATATATATATATATATATATATATATATATATATCAAAAAACATGCATGTTAGGTTGATTGGTGACGCTAAAATTGCCCGTAGGAGTGAGTGTGAGTGTGTGAGGTTGTCTGTCTTTGTGTGTCTATATGTGGCCCTGCGACAGACTGGTGACCTGTCCAGGGTGTACCCCTGCCTTCCACCCGAGAGAGAGCTGGGTTAGGCTCCAGCAGATCCCCGTGACCCTGAACCAGGAAAAAGCGGGTATAGAAGATGGATGGATGGATGGATATATATATATATATATGTCACTAATATATTCAGTAAGAGTGGTATTAATATTATTATTATTATAAGTCAGTCTTTCATAGTGAAGATTTTTATTAGGATTTTTTTCCTTTAACAATCCACCAAGGATGCCATAGTATGACGTGCAATGTCAGTGAGCAGACACAGGTTAGGAATAGACCCTCCCAGCTGGGTTTTGTAATGAGGTGCCTGAAGAGTTGGCAGGAGACAGGGGGGCAATTTAGACAGCATGAAATGGAAGGACTTTCCCCCTGAGCTCACACAACACTCCCCTAATCAGTCACACCCTCACTTCCCTCTCTGTGGCTTCACAAGAACTATTCACCTTTGTTTCCTTGACATTGATGTTTATCTTTCTTTCAGACCAATTATTTCTTCTTCCCTGTTCTGTTTTGACCTCCCTCTCTTTTCTCTGTCTCACATCACGCTATTGATCCAGCTTGTCTTCTTTGAAGGGCTTGAAGAGCACAGGATCTTTCTGAGAAGAATATTGAGTTTGTTTGGTTGGACAGGGCACAATGACATGCTCACAGAATCAAAGGTGTTATTGTACCATCAGTAGAAACAGGTTGTGTGTGTGTGAACACATTACGTTTTGCAGGTGTTTATTATGATTGGTGCTGCTATATCACCCTTGGTTAAAAATGGTTTTATTAGAGCTTCTTCTAAGTCAATTAAAATAAAATAATTTATTTTAAAATAAAAATAAAATAATTTATTTTAACTCAAATAGCAACAATCAACAACAAACCAAATACTTGGAGGCAGAAAATGTCAGTTACCCAACATGAGTTGCATTTCTACAATACTGTAGCTCCCACACTCCCTTGGTCACGTGAAACTGGCTTGTACCTTTGTAGTGTTCACTTAATGTACTCCTGCTCTCCACATTAAAAAGAACTGTTTCTTTCAGCTAAACAAACAATGGGGGATTTGCCTTTGAATAATTAGTCCTAAAATCAGACTGTCTTCGCATTTCCATCTGTTTATACTTAGTGTCTGTTCTGACCTTTATGAGTTCCACTGTGACTGCGTATTGTATTTTCTGTCCAGTGATGGAGCAAAAAAACCAGGATGTTATTCTGACATTATAGTCTGAAACATATCCTGACCATCATGTTAATCCACACTCGATGGCAAAAGTCATTAAAATGTAGCACTCACACTTTAAATATATGTAGGCTGTATATATTTTATGATTTTATATTTGCACCTGATATATGGAAAAAAATATGGCACCACACCACCAACCTGTACCTTACAGATCAATGGCGTTAAACTCATCAGCATAAGTTGGTTACCACAAAACCTTAAACATAAGTTTGACTCTGAGGTGTTTTCCAAGTCTATAGTCATGTGGTCTGTTGGTCAAATGCTGCTAATTTTTCACTGTCTTTGTGTCAGCTGTCAGAAGTGAAAACTAACCAGATGGTGACCTTGTTTTTTTTAATATTCATTTACTTGTTTTTCCAATATAGTAATGCAAGAACTATAGAAAACATGACATATGTTATTTCTATGGGTCTTGGGTTTGTATGACTATAAATGTAAGATGTCAGTGAACCTGACAAGCCCTGAAAACAATGATATATAAGCATCATAACAGTTTAAGGCTTTGATACAAACACTCTTAAAGGATTTAGTACAAATGTGAGCCCTTCAGAAACATCACACCCAGGCATCTCCACACACATAACACTGCATATTCACATTGCTTAGAACAGGCATCTTGTCCATTCAGTGCATGCTTTGTATGCATAGTGATTTTTTTGTCCAGAATTTTTGTGTCCACTAATGAGCGTACTAAACAACAACTGAAAGCCTTATAGTTATACAAAGTGGAGTGGATATAAAACAAGGAAAAATCTTAGGTGAACAGCTGTCGTTCATTATTATGCATAGTATACTGTCCTGAGAAAATAAAACAATAACCAGAGACTCTTTTGAAAAGGGACTTGTAGCTTTAAGAGTGAGATCTCATTAGTGAAGGAGAAAACCAAGTATAAATAGAAGCTGGTTTCTGGGGTTGTTTCCAATCACAAGGTCAGTAGAGCAGTAGTACTGCTGGGGGGCAGGCTTTCTAGCATAGTGTTCAGATATGAAGATAAGAAAATCTATTGTACTACAGTCATAGTGAGAGTGACATGACAGAAAGGAGGAGAAAGGAAGAGTGATATGTTGAACAATGAACACTGTGACTCTGCAGAAGCAGTTCTCATGGTTTCTCATGGTTCTCATGGCTTTCTTACTGGTGATTGTTTTTATTTATTTATTTCTAGTTCAGGGTCATTTCACTTATCACATGGACTCGCTGCAGCATGAATGAATATCGCCTGTTGGGCTTTGTTTCTTAACTTTGTACAGTGTATTCATGTATGGATGGATGGTGAGATCGCAAACAGCACCGTGTCATTGCCATTGAGCCTGTATTAATTTAAAATCAGTAGGCCCTTACACTAGATATTCTTTCTTAATACTAAAATTAATCTTACAATGAACCATAATGACTGTATATCTACCACACTACCATATCTGAGTGACAAAATGGACGTTATTACATACAGATATAAGATATTGAACTGTTGATAATATATAAACCTCCATCCATCCATTATCTATACCTGTTCGTCCTGTTTAGGGTCACAGGGATCTTTACATGAATCATTTCAAACATTTGTCTCTACTTGGATAGTCATAAACATCTGGGGCAAAGCTAATCAAACAATGAGAATAATATTAAGGTTGAAAAATACTTTCACCTTTAGATGGTCCAAACAGGGTGAGATCACTCCAATACTGTCATGATCCGCAGTTTTGGACTTCCTGTTTATTTTATTTTGAAAAGGATCATGACAGGATCTGGTTTTGTTTCATTTCTGTTCACCTTACTTTGACCCAATTAGTTCATCGTTTTCACCTGTGCCTTGTTTTGTCCTTCACTTTAAGTACCTTGGTTCAGTCACTGTTTCTTGGCCAGGTTGTCTGTTATTTCATGTCCGTTGTATCACGTCTGTTGTACTATGTCTGTTGCCTTACCTCGTCTACTACCTACGTCCCACGCCATGACTTCTGCCTGACTTTTGTTGCCACGTTCTACCCTGCTTGTTTCCTTGGTTTTTGGACCCTTTTGATCACGGTTTGTTCTTTTGTTTCCCCAAGGTTAAGTTTAGTTGTTTTGGTTTTCTGTTGTGTGTGTCCTCACCATGTTTTGTGTGTTCGTCTAGCTTCCTTTTGGATTCAGGTTTTTTTTGTCTTGTTACCTTGTTCATGCTTTGTCCCCTCAGTTCAAGTGTCTTTGTCCCATTCCATGTTTTATGCCCTTGTGTTTTCATGCCTTGCCTTCCCTGATTTTCGTGTCCATGTTTCCCCCTAGGTCTGTGAGTCCTCCTTGTGTGTGACCCAGACCCTCATGCCTTGTTCCCTATGAGTCCCTGTCTTTGTCTTCATGTTCATGCTTCATGTGCTCCTGCTTTGTGTGTTAGTTTTTGTTTAACTTCATTTTTTGTACAATAAAGCCCCTTTTTCCCTCACTCCTGTGTTTTTGTGTGAAGTTTGCTCCTGACCACGCCCTAGTTCATGACAAATACACTGTACAATTACAGAACAAGAACAATACCTTCAGTGTTGTTCTTCCATACTTAAAAATACTATTAATCCTGACAAATGTGACATAGAGCTTCTGTTGCTTTATGGGTCTGTAGACTCCAGTAGTTATTACTGGAGACTGAAGACAAAAAGAACAGCCAAAGATGCATCTCATACAAAAACATAAAACCCAGCTTCTCGGGCACCTGTCTGTTTTTCTGAATAAGTATATAGATATGAAGTTTTAATTAGTTTTTCAGATTTTTTTTTTGCTTTGTTCTTGGCCATGGGAAGTAACTTTGATAACTGAGCAGCGCTCAATTTCCTGTCTTGTCACTGCAGGAGATTTATCAGTGAAAAAAAAACTCTATTGCACAAAGAAGTTAACTTTAGAGGCAAAATAATGCATGGTGCCAACAGGTGAGAGCTGCAGTTTTTGAAAGCTTTTAGAGTTTCTGTACCATCAGTGGAAAGACTTTTGACAAATTCCACAGGAGCGATCAGTCATTTGCACTCAAAGTAGGCTGTTATTTTTCACAGTGAATTTTCTCACATCTTATTCAAACGCACACACACTCATTGATCACATCGAATTCATGTTACCGTTAGTATGACAGACTACTCTAATGGTAAATGTAAATTTAATGAATTAAACCAAGTGAAATCCTCCATCTCCACGTCTACAGGGACCCTGAGTCTGCAGTGTTAAAGGAAATACGCTGAGTTTAACCAGTAAATCACATTATTTAAGATAAAAACATGATTTTTCTTACTTTCATGGAAATACATTCTAATGCATGTGTAAGTGAATGTGTGCAGTCAGGCGTGAACCAATGATGAAAATGCCAGTTTTCATCACAACATGGATGATTAATTATTATCAGTAATTACAAAGTGTGAAATTGATTTTTGTAGTTGTCCAATCATATACAAAGAAAACAGTAATACACCACAAATGCTGAATTCAGCTTCGTCCTTTGAGAAGGATAAGCAGCTTCATGTGCTGTTCATACTGGCTGGCTTAAAAAATACCCAACCCACCACCTCCAGATATTAGATTTAGATTAGATTATTAGATATTAGATTAGATTTATTCTGTACGAGTGATAGAGGAGAGGAGAAGAGAGGAGAGGAGAGGAGAGAAGAGGAGAGGAGAGAAAAGGAGAGAAAAGGGGAGAGCAGAAAAGTTTATAGTCATGCAAGATCAGAAGAAAATCACCATATGTTAATATTCTATTATCACACGCTCATACAAACACAGGAAAGAGACTAGCAGAGCCTCAGGAGGACGGTTATTCTCTCTGGGCCTTTAGATGACTTGGCAGGATCCTATTTAATCATCTGGGTGGAAAATAAACAAGCAAGCAAACAAACAAGAAACTGTAGTGAGTCTTTTATTTCCATGAGACAGTGACCTTCAAAGGAAGCCTAAAGGTCACTGCACTGTTGCCTTTAAAGAAGAGAGACTGAGGCACAACCTGCTTTGCGTTGATTTGTTACTAAGGAAATAAGTGAAATATAATAATGTCACAGAGAAAACTGAATGGATTCACTTTATTGTTTTATTTTATACTGCTAACCATCTTGTTCACCATGTTCTCAGCTTTCTAAGTCCAAACACTTCAGAACAGTGTTATGATCCTGAGTTGCTTGACACTCTTCAATATCCCAAATTGGCCATAAATGTGAGTGTTTATGTGTCACCACTGTGATACACCGCTGAACTGTCCAGGGTGTACCCCGTCTCCCACCCAATATCAGCTGTCAGGTGTCTCACATGTACTAGTTCATAAACCAAAGTATTGGACAAATGAAAATGTTGATTTCAGTGTGGTGTTAGGTGAATAGTTACAGGATAACAGCAGTGGTTTCAGTTCATTTCCTCAGTTGTCTGAGCTGAATTTCACAATAATTCATCCAATAGTTGCCAAAACAACTGATACATCTTGAATTCTTGCCTGTGCCAATCCAACTGGTAGATGTTGATCTGTTTCACTGAAGAAACAATAAAATGTGTCTGCTGGTAGAAAGGTCAGGGGATCACCAGCATCAGAAAGATTCATTCTATGGGGACCATGAATTTCTGTGCAGACTTTCAGGGTTCTCTGAATTTTATTTCCATGACTGATACTGCTTTCCATAAAACAACATCAGGGCAAAAACTTAACCTTGCTGTTTTAAAAAGTTTATAAATTATAGGCTGATTACTAGAAAACTAGCAAATGCTGTGTTTCTCTGTGGCATGCTGTAAGATGAATTACACTGATATGTTTTAATGTTTGAAATATAGTATAAATATATGATGGAAGCTTTGTGCTGTTCTGTGATCAACTTTAAAAGGAGTAAGGTTTGTTTTGGACAGTTGCCTGTAGCCGAGTGCTTGCTGCCCCTGTAATTTACCTAGAGCTGCAAGAAAGTTATTCAAATTATGGAGTGACAGCTGGACATCCTTTGCAGTTCAGTGTATTTACTCAAATGTCCATCAAAAACATCAGTAGCCTTTTCCAACAATTCCAATTTCCAACCTTCTAAGCAGATGAGTGGTGTTTAAAGTGCCTAAAGCTTTAGCAGCTCAGTGAGAATCAGTCAGTCAGTGAGCTGGTTCCCTGTAGGGAGAAGGTCATCAATCTGGGAAGGAAACAAATTCATCTCTTGAAAATGCTTCTATTGGTATCAGTCATCAGAATAGAAGTCACAGATAAACTGCAGCAGACATGTTCAATATGTAGCTGGAAGTGTTTGGTATTTACATGAGCCATACACAGGTTCCACACAGAGCCTTTATTTATTCAATATACACTGATACATAGCTTAATAGTACCATGCGGGTAAGAAAAATGCCTCTGGGTACAGTGGGTGAAATATTATCTTAAGGATGGAAAGTTCCAGACTTAGTTTCCTAAAAATGGCCTTATTCTAACCTCCGATTTAGCGCCATCTACAAGTACAGTTGATTCCAGAAAATGTAGTCCTAATCAGTACAGAAAGGATGGTAAAGTTATGAGGCTGGGATAAGTACAAAAACATATTCTAACACAAACACCAGCTAGACTTCATGATATAAGGAACATACAATATATGGCAGGACAGAAACAGGATCTTTGTGTTGCTTATTTATTGATAGAGCAGTTAAACAATAAATAATAGGAATTATAGTAATAGCATAATGAAAATTCACAGACATGTTATATGATGAACAGGCTATTGCATTCTTGTCCCCCCATCACAGCCCCTGAAGTTCCAACAGGTATGAATTTGTATTACATGCAAATGTCACACCATCGACACTGTGCCATCACTTCCACCAGCGGCAGAGCAGCGGGGTGCTCACTAGGACTTCTCATCACGCTTCTTCTTCTGGAACTTCCTGAAATGGGACTGGATGGCGACCGCGGCCTTTTCGGTCTCTGGGTCGTCCATGTCGATGTCAAAGTCCTCTGGCACGTTCGTCTTGGAAGCATCTGGAAGGAAAAGGGAAAGAGAGGTCTAACTCATTGAATGCATCAGCCAGGTGAACTGACATTCACTAAAACTCACCACTAAACACTGACTGGCTGATCATGGCTTAGCAACAGTAAATAGGCACGACACATCACTCAGTGTTTGGCTTTTCCAAATGTTTAGGTGTAGGCATGGGGCTGCAGGTCTTCAATATTTCATGAGCTGTGAGGATGCATCCAGCTTTAGCCTGACTTTTTCCCACAACATCCTGTAGGTAGCCATATATTGCATATTTAAGGTCCCTTTGTCAGAGACTGCAAATTTTTAGCAGTTAGACAGTAAAATGCTAATGTTTCTCATAAACATTGACTCAAAGGCACCAAGGCATAAAAATATTGAATTATTACCTAACGTTTTGTAGTTAAATACCACTAAATCAATTAAATGCAAAAAACAGGCAAAAAAGGATCAGACACAACAGATCAATAGCTCACGATGTCAGCGAGATTAGCCTTCGATCGATTAAAATGTGTTATCTGGCGTTACTGCTTTGCTGTAATGCTTTGCTGAATTCATCGTTAAAGCATGTTTCACTATCATGCAACAGCTCATGTCACCAAGAATAAAAAGTCAATTAGCTGTTTTTGTCTTTTTATTTTCACAGAAATTAATGAGTTCTCTAAAAAACTCTGTATGAAGTTATTCCATTTGTCTGGCTGACAACACACAGGACGACACACATTGCTCTGGCTTGCGTTTGATCAGCAGAGCCAAGTGTAGGGAAAGATGACAAATACTAACAGCACATGCACAGAAAGGCAACTCGTATTGACTGTGCAGCTAATCCTCAGGTTCCCTTGGGGTGGAGCTGAGTCCCCCTCTCTTGCTGCTCAAGGAGGAAACTAACTGCTGTGTCAAGCTGATCTTTGAATCCTGCATTAATTGATATTGAATTTTCCACTTCTCTAATGCTCACTATTTTCATTCAAGCAGCATTAGCTACCGAGCTCTGGCGTCTGCCTTGTCAACAGCACACATGTTAATAATCCAACTTTTTCATGCAAATTTATTTTTCATTCATCTGTTGAAACCCATACAAACTAGTCAACTTGTTTTAAAAAAGGACGTTACCAATCTAGTGTTTTTTTTATTACTATATTT
Organism: Mastacembelus armatus; assembly: GCF_900324485.2. Taxonomy (NCBI): domain Eukaryota; kingdom Metazoa; phylum Chordata; class Actinopteri; order Synbranchiformes; family Mastacembelidae; genus Mastacembelus; species Mastacembelus armatus. The sequence goes on along the minus strand of NC_046645.1, from coordinate 4,180,454 downwards.
ATCACATCGTCACACTAATAGACTAAAAACTGCATATTTGCTGAAAACAAATGAGAAATGTGACATCAGGGCTAAGTGTGGGACAGTTATGCAAGAAACGTAATGTCACTTTAATGTAATTGTGAAAAGTGTGAGCTTCTTATAGCCATGCTAAATTCATAAATTCACAAAGTAATTTTTATTTCTCTAATAAAATCACCAGACAATGAAAGGTGTATTACTTTGGCAACATTAAGTTTACATCCAACAATGGTCACATTAACAACATTTAAGAGTCAAATATGCTGTTTATCAGTTCAGGTTGTCAGTAATTTCAGTTTTGTTCTCAGTTATGTAGGTGCTGGACATGTTTTTTATAACTAAACCAACTGATCAAGTTTAGTTTTGTGTTTCAGATGAACCAAAAAGGAACCATGTCATCACGCTGACAAAGACTTTGAGTTCTGAGCACAGATTTTCATCATTTTTTAAAAGACAGGAGGCAGTGGCTGAATGTGACAATGACGGATCATTCTCATCTGTATTAGGATTCATCTTCTCCTCCACACACATAAACATACACAAAATGGATTATCAAACCTATTACCTCTGGCAGCACTTTCAGTGTCCCTGTCTTCACCTAATGGGAGTGTAATATCTGCTGTCAGAGTGTCGTTTTGGATCATCGTGAATGTGCTGCCAGTGAAAAGGAGAAAATTTTATTTGTGGTGTTGGTGTGTGGTAGGTGGTGCTTGGTTGGTGCTTGTTGCCATCCTTGTCTTTTAAAGGTGCTGAGAAGTCTTATAGATTTCACAGAGGACAAGATGCATTAAAAAGGAAGTTTTATACCTTGAGACAATGGAGACAAATTTTGAAAATTAGACTAAATCTCTGTCCCCAAATCAGTGCCATATTATTGCTTCCTTTGAAAAACCTGTGTCCATATAACAATAAGATTTACAGATGACTAATTTGGTTATTGTTTAATTGTTTTCTAAGTAAAATGTTAAACATTTAGAGGCTTTGTATGATAATAAATTGAATTCTTTTGGTGTCACAAATGTTATGGCTTTTCTGTGAACTGTTATTTCCCCACCCAGGCTGCAGAGGTCACTCTTTCCCTCTGACTCCTGTTCCTCTGCTACTTCTTCTTCTCTCATTACTTAGTCCTGATTTTCACACCCACCACACCTGTTCAAAGTTTTCCAGGACTTCCTGTTTTCCATGTGCAAACTCATTTATGGACTTTTGGATTTCTGGATTTCTGGATATGGACTTTGTCAGTTTTTGTATGTTTTCATCTTCTGTTTCAACCTCTGATTAGATTTGGACTTCACCTTTGGTTTTCCCTGCCTGATCTTGTCTGCCTGGACCCAAAGTAAGTTTCACCTGTTATTTAAAAAACAGCCTGAATGTATCTGCCACTTATCTCTGCACTTGTGCTCCTTTTTGCTCCTTTTGCTGATTCAAGCAAAAATCTTTTATCTTATGAAATTGGTCATTTAGAAAATTTCTCCCAGGTAATTTATGTTTTACTTACAAAACACAAAATGGCTCTGATTATCAACCCTCAGTAAGCACAAAGGACAAACTGTGTCTCTAATACATTTTCATTCAGCTGTAGGTCAATCAGCTTTTCTCTGGTAAATTAAAATGGCAGGACCCCTGCATTTATCGGTTCAACAGAATTGAATATTATAATAACAAACTACTTAAACTAGAGGATTTTTCATGTGTCTTGTTAAGTTGTATGTTAATGCCACTTCATCTTGTCATTTTGCTGCTCCAAAGGCAACTTAAACCATATAACAAACACATACATTTATCAGGAGAGAGGCAGTGCTGTTTCTCTAGTGTCCAACATCCATTTTAAGCTGAAGATCTGGACTCAACGGCATCGTGCATGCTTTCAAAAGATAATTGTGCTTGGGTGTGTGTACAGTGTAAAAGTTTATATATTTATGTGCATAGAATTGTGTTTATGTGTGTGAGAGATTCCTGTTTGTATGTTTACAGTTAAAAGTCAGTGTGTGAATGTCAGGAAAACATCGGTAACCCCTGAGGCCTTGAAACACTAGAAATGCAGGAAAACATAAGAGCGGTCGATACACAAATACACTGGTTCAGTATTGATTGGGATTGTGTACTTGGTTTTTCATTGTGTGTCATCTCTTATTTTGCCATGGGGAGGAAGCATCTGTATAACTTGCTTGGACATAGTGAAAACATGGGCTCTTCAAAAACCCGCAGAGGAAATACGTGGTTTCTGCTCTTTCTAGTGCTGAATGCTTCTGAAACAGCGATACCATGTGCATTTACTAACAATATCTGACAGAATAAAACGAATACATTACAGTTATAATTGCGTACAGTAACACTAATTAAAAAGTGTGTAGAAAATGGGTCATCTTCATCTGAGCGCTTGTCTCAAGCTAATTATAAAAGGATGACTTTGATCTCTAAGGTGAGCCAATTTTAAAATTGTCTGTGCCTGTTTGAAATAAGGTGGAAGGTGCTGTTGGTGTAGTAAAATCTCCGTATAGTTCATGACAATTCTCAGCAAGCTTAACATTTACATAAAGAAATGGAGCAGTTCCACTTGCTGTGTTCCACAGGACTAAGTGGGTGACTATTTCCTATTACTGTTCCCGTCAGTGTGGTTTGTAGCAGTCAGTCCATGCTGCCATAGCTGCTACAGTGCCTGGGCTAATCATAAGCTCAGTGAACATGTGGAGCATATGGCCCAAACACACAACATCTGGACTCAACCATGTCAAACAATGTCAGAGAAGTGAGAGGCGTTTTAGAGGTGTCTATGACGGTGTTCTGACCAACATGCAGTTACTCCAGTTCTGTATTTAAGTACAGTTGATGGGTATTTGTGCTTTACATGAATATTTTTATTATTTTATTTCATTTTACTTCTGTTCCAACACTTACATCCTGTAAACCTCACCAATCTGCTGCTGAGTTTCTATTCTTAACACAAATATCAGTCAGTTATTCATTTACATTGACAGCTTCTTTAATTTGACTTTTCTGAGCACTGTTAAGTTACTATCAGTGAAACTCAATACATCCTGCAAATTGAGGTATTATACCCTTTGAGCTGTTGAAAGTATTTTAATGTGAAACATTATATACTTTCTTAAGCAGAAGTGACAATAAGTGAACGGAGAATGAAAACATAATTTCTGTTAGACAATAGAAACTCAGAGTAAAGTGAGTATGACGAGACTGCATTATATTATACTGTATTTTTAATTATATGCAATTTAAGTAAAGAGTAGCTGTAACTACTATTTAAAATGATTATCCAAATAAATAATGCATGATGAGCATCAATTGGTTTTTGATAATTGCCTGTACTTTTATTTAGCATGACAATTTATTTGTAAAACAGTGTTTTCACCTTGGTCCCCGACTGACAAAGATTATTATGTTAATTTTAGCAGCATCTTGTTTTCTTTCTTTCTTCTTATAGAATAATCAACATCAGCAGTGAGTCTTTCCTGGGTCTTAAAGTAAATAGAGTCATGACACAGCAAGGTGGAAGTGTCCAATTCAATTACACTTTCAATAAACTTTCAACTTTTAATCTTTTGCGGTTATCTGCAGACAAAGATAATTTCCTCCAGCTTTCCTGGTAGTGCTGTAATCAGGGAAACAGCTTTGGCTGCATGACTAAGGTGCAGCACAGTTGTATTTACATGTACCCCCCCAGTTCAAAATGAGTTTGAATGAATATGAATACATCAATCACTCCTTGGCTGCCCTTCAGCCTGCGAGAGCCTTTAAAGACCGTGTTCTGCTGTGCGTGCGTGCGTGTGTGCGTGTGTGCGTGTGTGTGTGTGTGTGTGTGTGTGTGTGTTTGTATGAATGTAGACTGCGTACTTTGCCTTTGCTTCTTTATTCTTAAGTGAATAGAAAGTGTGTTAAATCCTACAGGCAGTGAAAAATTAGTCTCCTGCAACAAGGTGTCTCATCTCACCCAGTTGCTTTAGGTAAACTGGATCCTGTTAATTGGCACTGGTGAATAATGTTGCTGAACAATGACTCTGTTATTATTTTCAAAGTGGGTCAGTGCTGCATTTTCTTACATGCTTTGGAAGCAGATTACTGCCTGTTTTTGAGATGAACCATTTATTCAAGTTGAAAAATGATTAGACTATTTGAAAAATTAATGATTAACTAGATTTTTGTAGGCTAATCTTATATCTCAATTGTCACAGCTGCCTGATGCTTGCATCGAAAAATGAGATGATGAGTTGCCAGTTCATTTTTTGACCTTGAAGGCCTTTTCAATACAGTGTTACATCAATTTTAAAGGCAGCTGAACCACGTGCACACCCACTTTGTTCAAGGTTGCATACAATAATAACTTGGTATTTGACTGTTCTGATAAGTACATGGTTTTTCCTTTGACATTTCCAACACTTTTGCTCTTTAAACAACTAAATGCATTTATGTAAAGGCCTATCAGTTTGTGGAAGAATCAGTTTTTTTGCTGCATTAGTGTTGCTTTATTGCAAATTGTTTCCTCTTTCTTTAAATCAATTATGTATAAATTTATTGAAAAAAGTACAGACCACACTATTTTGTTAAATCAGTATAGTTAATTTTTCTCGCTTTCAAGTAATAATCTGGTCCCAAGTCAGAGTGACAGACCAAATCACTGGCATGATTTATACAAGTGAAAGCAGGTACGATATTAGTTTCTCGATGAGTCTTTATTTACTTCACTGTGATAGGTTTAATGACAGAAAGCTCAACAATAAACATGATTTGTAATGCACTTGGTGCACGAAGCAGATCTTTATTTCCCACAGGACCAAAGGGATACAGGTAGTCTATCTCTGTTCAGGGAGGCAATCATCAGAGAGTTGGATTTATAGAAGCTGGTGGTCATCTCAGTTGTGTCTCCTGGCACTGTATTATTTACCCAGCTGAGTCAGGACTTTAAAGATCAGAGCAATCCAAAGCTTTGTCAAGTGATTTATATAAAAACTGTAAAGTGGTGCAGTATATAATGTCTTTGAAATTTACTAAATTAGCAAAGCTGAATTGCTACAGTATGTAGCCAGACGTGCTATGAATTCTTACAGGAGATGGTATTTTTGGTTTCAAAGGTGAGTCACTGCTGAAAAATAATAATGTACAACCTCATAATTATTTGCACTGCTCTTGAGCTCATGTACTGTAGACCTGCTGAAATAGACATGACTCCAGGGCTTTGTACTCTCAGACAGAAATGAAGAAATGTGACAGAAAATGAGACATGAACTATAAATTCTCATTATAAAATGTTCTCCATGACATGTAAATGACGTTACAGTGCCCTGAACTCTTGTCAGAACATGATTGGATAAGATGCAAAACCCTGAGGTGTGTGTGCGTGTGTGTGTGTGCGTGAGTGTGTGTGTGTGTGTGTGTGTGTGTGTGTGTGTGTGTGCGCGCGCGCACGTGTGTGTGCGTGCGCGCGCGTGTGTGTGTGTGCGTGTGTGTGCTGATGGCAGCCATCCTTCTGACCCTGTTACTGTCAATCAAGTGACATGTGCCCTTTAAGGCTCATCTTAAATACATGAATCATCGTTTACTGTAAGCTCTGGTCCACTTAGCCTCCCTCTCTCTCATCCTCCCCACCTCCATCATTCTCAGTCTCTGTCTCCCTTAACTTTTAAGTTCTCATCTTTATTTTCCAAAATTATGTAAAGATCAAAAATGCTTATATAACTCCTGTTTCATCTGAGGTCAGTTTGTCTCCGATATCACTGAATCATAATATTGCTGATGAAAATAAGTGTCTAAATTAAATACCAATGTATCACATACATTAGTTTTTTTTTTTTTTACCTTGCCCTCCAGATGTCTTGTTGTTGCCAGCAGCTGCTCCAGATCCTTGTCTCTGCAACACAAAACAACAAAACAGAAAAGTTTTATACAGGACTTTTTCTTCAAAATGGAATCCACCCGACTACAGCACAATAGACACTTTCCCACAAACCTGCCATCATATCCAACTGAGTTGAATACATGTCACTGCTCTGTGCCCTTTGCTAATTAAGCCTTGTCCCCATGATTGTTCTGACATCTACAGGGGGCTGATCTGCCACATAATCTGCAAGCAAGCTCTCTAAAGCCTCCACTCTGGAGGGTTTTAGCTGGTCGGGCTCACATATTCCAGCTAGAAGTGACTCTGCAGGGCCGTGTGACAGTAGAAAGGCCTAAAGACAATATACACGATGACCACGACTGACACAGTGCCCGAGGTTTTGTCTGTTATTATGACGTGGCACTGTGATGCTACAGAGGTCAGAAGAATTCTCAGTTGAAGCAAAGCAAATGACCAAATGACCTAGTCTGTACTGTACTGTATGTTCCATTGTCCTCGTTAGCTAAGTACAGAGTGGGAAAAGTCCAGACGTAGGCAGTTATGCAAGCTGTCAAATATATCATCAAACATGCTCAACTATTTTTCTGTCATACTGTGAGGGCTCATTTTACCTATGTTTTATGTCAGCCGTGTGTGGAGTGTACCCCACCTCTCACCTAATGTCAACCACCAATTAGCTCCAACCACCCAGTGACCCTCAAGGATAAGTGGGTATGGCTAGTGGACATCTTTTTCACTCCACTTTACAAGACACAGAGGTGTTAAGTAAATTCATGAGCAGACTGGTGGATGTACATGAGAAATCCTAATGTATGAAAGCTGCAACGATCTCAGCATCGCCTGAAAAACAAAGCCAGGTACTGCACACTCAAACACAAATACATTTTCAAACACACATGGTGCCAGCACATAACAGTCATTTTATCCTTGTGTACTAATGTAGCCCATTTATCTGAATGTGTTCTTATGCCTCAGTCATTTATTAGCCACACAATATTACCTTTGGGTTCCAAACACACTAATTTCCCTCTTATTAAACTGCAAATAGCCACTGGGCTCCAGAGAAACAGCAAATTGACTGTGTTAATGTGTGTATTCCCCAAATCTTCTGACATGATATGAGTTTATCAAAGTGTGCTAAAAATAGAGCTCAAAGACTTTCAACACTCACTCAACATAAACTTTAAATTCATGATGTAAGAGACAAGAGAGCAGCTGGTCATCTGAGTACAGGTGTGACACCTCATCACAATGAGCAGATTAGGTTTGTTTATTCAAAAAACAGATCCACAATGTGAGCATAGCTATAAACTTTACTTGTTTTACTTACAGGCCAAATACCTGCACATAAAGTACAGTAGTAGTCAGAATACTCATTACCACTTTTACTGTCTACATCTTAAAATTAAGATCAAGTGAGCTTTGGCCCTACTGCCCCATGGGAAGTTTCTTTAGTCTTTATTGCTTTAAGATACAGGAACAAATTTCCAAAAAATGTATGAAACTAGTCAATTTCATATGGACATTTTAAAATGATCTGTACTATTAATTTTTTATGCAAGAAATGTTATTTTTAGGGTTCAGTTACAGACATAAATGACTTGATAAAATGAAGATTTGTTGCAGACCTTTCACCAAAGTGTTAAGTGCTAATGCAGCTAAGAACCCGATGTTATCAAATGATCCTCTTCTTTGCTGCTCCACTGTATGAGCCATCCTAATTAATTCAGCATTAGCTATCCACGTTATAACGGATGTCCCCAGGCCTGTGTGTGGGACTGACTTGATGGCCCATTTATCTTTACACCCACAACCAAAGAGCAGGTGGGTTTAAGCAGAGAGAGGGAGTGCAAAAAGTCCAACACTTAGTCACTGCCACCAACCTCACTAAAACATTCAGTATGGCTATGCATTTTAGAGGATGTTAGGAGCTTGAAATTCCCACTGCAATCAATAGGTGACACTGAAACTTGGCAGATCTGGGAAACAAAGTCTCTTACATCCATCCATCCATTATCCATACCCACTTATTCCTATTTAGGATCGTAGGGATCTGCTGGAGTCTATCCCAGGTAACAGTGCTAATCACCAAGCCATCATGTTGCCCAGTCTCTTACATGTATATGAAATTATTGCAGGAATTATCGTGTCGCTGCATAGGTCATTGCCAGGGTGTCAGCTTCTGTTTTCATATGCACAGCTGTGATGATGTTCTTTTCTGTAGTGGAGAGGAGGATCAATACCTCCCTCTGCAGTTAAGATGTACTTAGACAAACACTGGCACTGAGAAGATAAATGACCAGAATCAACATGGTGACCGCCTCCTTTTGTCTGGGGAAAAAAAGGAAAATTAGAGAGAGGGAGGGTTAAGCCTGCAGAGGTCCAGTAAATTACTAGTCTAGCTCTGTCCAAAGGCAACAGAAATCACCCCATGAGCAGCACAAAACCTGGACTTTAAAAAACAATTTTTGGTAAATATCAAACATGTTTGACATTTAAGATTACTTATCAAGGAGGTTTTGCCAAAATACCCCCAATAGCAAATGAAAGCAAGCAGCCCGAGGAAGCGTCACCAAACATGTCAGCACATCACAACACCACCCGATTGAAAAAGACAACAAGCTTGCTGAATTATAGCAACATCAGACATGGAAAGGACATGGGTTACAAAGTCATGTTTGATCGAGCAAGTTTCTGTAAAATCTCATGTCTGTGGAATCGCCATGAAATCAGTACTGCAAACAGGAGGTGTGTGTGGTCTCCCAGTCCGGTCAACTAGTCTAGTGTGTGTGTAGTCAGCCAATCCAAGTTGATTTTATTGATTTTTTGCTGTAAACTACAGTAGGTAGAAATGGATGTGCTGACCACATGTATGGGAGTGTGCCCATGTTTGTGCTTCTGTGCCAGATCAATACACCTTTAGAGGTGCTGAGAGGTGGACTTTGAAGCTAACCACCAATTGGCTCCAGCCTCATGTGTTATAAAGTCAATCTTTTCATTTCAGTCAATAAAACAAATATGTACTCTATTTCAGGAATATGAAGGCACAGAAAGATCAATAAAATTACAGTTGTTTAAATGGCTTTTAATTTTAATATTCTTCCACAAATGGCCACTTCATCACAGTCTGTACTTTATCTTTGTAGCTAGTTTTTGTTTTTTTTACCCATGTTTTAAGTGAGGCTTGAGATGACCTATGTGTGTTTTGCAAAGGGAAGCGCTGTATAATATACATATTATGTATTATTATTAGATTGTAAGCATTTCATATGGATTTTTGCCAGCTTTAACAAATTCAGAGGGAAAGCACTGGGGAGTCGGCACAGTAACAAAACGCAGAAAGAAGATGTTTCATTTAAGTAGCATGTATCTAGCTGGCTCCTGAGGGAATTAGCTCCAGCTTTCACAGTTATTTCCCTGCTTGTTCAAAGGTTTCCTATTTGCTCATGTCAGAAGAGTTTCCATGCTTTAATAGCTGAAAAGTCGAGAAGGTCTCGTGCCACGTGTCCTCTTTTCTGAGCTTCTCTTTCTGCATTATTAATCCATTGCTTTCAATGAATTTCAAACAGCATGCGCCTCGCTTTGATGCTGGGGAGAGGGCTGGGTGGTGAGGGGGTTTGAAGCATCCTCACAAGCTCAGCACAACATGCCAGTGCCTTTTGGGAAGAAATGTTTAATTTGAGGCTGGGCTTTGATGCAATTCTGAATTTTCTTTAACAAAAACTCTTGAAGTTACTGGAAGTGTATAAGGTACAGTACATGCACACAACACTGCAGTTTATGTTTACCTGTCATGCATGTCAGGATGATACGTGTTGGCTCTTTTCATTTGTCTATCAGGAGAAACCCAAAGTGGGGCAACTTTAGTAAATTGCTTTGTGGTGATTAACAGCACAGTCACACAGCTGAGCCTCCCTGCAGCTCCAAACAAATACCAGAGCCAGGTAACCAGCACTGTTTTGCTCTTCCCTGTTACTAATCCCAGTTCAAAGAATAGAGCTGAGTCTCTCCACCAGCCTCTTCTAATGGCCATGAAATGAACTAGTGCCTGAGCTTGAACTCCCAAAAACTTCAGCTGACTGCTCTGCTTCAGCACTCACTGGAAACAAAACTGCCCTCCAGCTCATCTGGTTGAATTGCTCATGTATGTTTTGGAGATATCGCATTGATGTAATATTGCAGCATTGTTACAACGAGACTGATATTGTATCACACACAGACCAACTGCAAATACAAACACTAACACAGGCCTATAGGTAGATTCAAGGGCATGAAAAGCAGCGTGATCTGTAACTTTCAGAACAATGTTCTTCATGGTCTTACTGGTTTTACAGTCCATTTGAGCTGATGTCCACATATAGATATTCACACATGATGCACCTCCTCTAATGCTTTTGTTAAATAGCATTAGAGGATAGAGAATAACCTTGTAATTTCTGAAAATCACTTTATCTTAAAAGCATATGGGCTTTCTTCTGTTTTTGGCTTGATGTGCACAGTAGTGTAAGTTACAAAAATTTGCTGACCATGGTGTTTATTTTATTTTTTGCTGCTTCTGATTATTTTTCCGTTGCACTGGTTCTAAGATAAGAGGCTACAATGAATGATTATAATCTATTGGTTACTTTCTCACTGAACTGATTATGGTTTTAGTCTGTGAAATGTACAAACAGTCAAAAATGCTTATCACAATTTCCTAAGGAGATTTGAAAAATAATCCCACTTCAGAAGCTGACTGTTTAATTATACTATACGTTGTCATTTTTCTTGTCTATTGACGTTTGTTGCTACTTCAACTTGTTTCATTCAATTTTGAGAAAAAAAGTGCCTATTTAATCACAGTTTATAGGATTAATAATCCAGAAACCACCAGTCTGTAGTTAGCACATCACATTTCTGTCTGTGGCTTTTGTAGTTCTTCACTTAGCATCGAAACAGGAAATAATATTCTATCATAGAGGAGCTCATTTGCACAATTTGAGACTGAACACATCTAGTGAATCTTTGAAATGCGATCATTGTAAAGTTTGGTCCACCCATCATAAAATACCACACTGTGGTGCCTTTGAAACCTTAAATATGTCCTCTGAGATAACATCACCATAGATCTAAGCTCTGCTTGGCCATGATTATCACCGTGTTACTGTGTGCACACAACAGGTTCCATAGGGATTAACAGGTTACAACTTGGCTTAAATTCAAGATGTGACCTGAGGCGATTTTGTTTATGGAGCTCAGTTTAGCAGAGGTGATGAGAAAATATAACTCTCCCGGGGGCAGGGAAGAGAGGAGGAACCAATACGGACGAGCAGCTCTGGAACTGCAATAATAGTAGCTTTAATGAGTGAGATTACTGAGGGGGAAAGGGGATATCCTCACTCTGCAGATAAATCTGCACATAAAAACACACACACTGACAAATTAGACCTGTGGAGAAAACATACACACACAATTTCACACGCCACAAGGAACAAAAACAATTAGATGAGAAACTAATCAAGCAGAAAAAAAGACAGTAATTACATGACGTTGACAAGGGAGAGAGACAAAGCACAAAGATACATATTGTGTTTCTCATTAATCATTAAGACTCAGAGGACCACAAGGTCAACAAACATTGATTTGATGTGTGTGTGTTTGTGTGCTTTTAGCTGAAATACACAAACACAAACAGCAGAGCTACTCTAGCATATTTTCAGTAAACTCCATAGTGGCTGCAGCAGAATTTGTGCCTCAAGGCTTTCAATTAGGTTGTTCTAGAAGAAAACACATATATATACACACATATACAAGAACACAGGCACTCTCACAAACACCGGGTGAGTCTAGCAGAATAACAGTGTGTACATACTGTAAGCACGTAGCACAACAGAGAAATGCAAATGTATTTTATCTTGATTGGCCATTCATTGGGGAAGGGAGAAGGAAGACAGCAGACGTTTTCAGAAAGAATCCTTTAAAATATCCACCTCCTTTCATTCTGCTGTGAGCAAACCTTTATTTTCCTCTCTGAGCCAAACTCTGTTATCGGACCAGCATAATGGGATGCTGGAGTCAAGCCCTCTCTTTCCATTTGACTTGTGTTTGCTTTTCCATCTTATACGTGTCTTCACACCTGCCGTAAAATCAGGCCTGCTTTCTCAAGTTTCGTCTTCATGTGATTATACCCAAATAAAACTGATCCACATGGGCATGCAGCTTAAACTAGTTTGGTTTTCCTCAATTTAAACTAGTGTAATCCTGCAACCCACAACTAATTCAAAGACTTCATGTTTTTTGCATAGATGAGCTTTGAATTAAAGGTGCAATGTGTAAAAAGACACGTTTTCCACTTCCATGGTCGACACGGCTGCTAGGAGCTGTGGCCGTAAGGTCTCGGGTTCCTGTCATGGTGGCAATCCCCTAACCCGGTGGTGGACTCCGGAGGTAAGAGATGCCGTCAAGCTGAAGAAGGAGTCCTACCGAGCTTGGTTGGCTTGTGGGACTCCCGAAGCAGCTGACGGGTATCGCCGGGCCAAGCGTGCTGCAGCCCAGGCGGTGACGGCGGCAAAAACTCGGGTATGGGAGGAGTTCGATGAGGCCATGGAGAAGGACTACCTGTCGGCCCCGAAGAGATTCTGGCAAACCGTCCGGCGTCTCAGGAGGGGGAATCAGCGCTCTACCAACACTGTTTACAGTGGAAGTGGGGAGCTTCTGCCCTCGACTTGGGATATTGTCGGACGGTGGAAGGAATACTTCGAGGATCTCCTCAATCCCGTCAACACGTCTTCCATAAGGGAAGCGGGGGCCTATGCCAGGGTGCTGGAGAGGAGGAGCCGGCCAGTGGTTGAACCTCAGATCCAGGAGGAACAATGCGGTTTCCGTCCCGGCCGAGGAACACTGGACCAGCTCTACACCCTCTCGAAGGTGCTCGAGGGTTCATGGGAGTTTGCCCAACCAGTCCACATCTGTTTTGTGGACTTGGAGAAGGCATTCGACCAGGTCCCTCGTGACATCCTGTGGGAGGTGCTCCAGGAGTATGGGGTCCGGGGCCCTTTGCTGAGGGCTATCCGGTCTCTGTACAAACGGAGCAGGAGCTTGGTTCACATTGCCGGTAGTAAGTCAGACCTGTTCCTAGTGCACGTGGTGAAGAAGGAGCTAAGCCGGAAGGCGAAGCTCTCAATTTACCGGTCAATCTATGTTCCTACTCTCACCTATGGTCATGAGCTCTGGGTCATGACCAAAAGGACAAGATCGCAGATACAAGCCGCTAAAATGAGCTTCCTCCGCAGGGTGGCCAGGCGCTCCTTTAGAGATAGGGTGAGGAGCTTGGTCACCCGGGAGGAGCTCGGAGTAGAGCCGCTGCTCCTCCACATCGAGAGGAGTCAGTTGATGTGGCTCGGGCATCTGTTTCGGATGCCTCCTGGGCGTCTCCCTGGGGAGGTGTTCCGGGTATGTCACACTGGGAGGAGGCCCCGGGGAAGACCCAGGACATGCTGGAGGGACTATGTCTCCCGGCTGGCCTGGGAACGCCTCGGTGTCCCCTCGGAAGAGCTGGAGGAAGTGGCCAGGGGGAAGGAAGCCTGGGTATCCCTGATTCGGCTACTGCCCCCGCGACCTGGCCCCGGATAAGAGGAAGAAGATGGATGGATGGATGGATGTGTAAAAAGTGAAAGATTTGAAAACATATAGTGGTGAGATTGTAGACAAACCATTTCCAGGCACGAGGGAGGGTACAGTGCCAATCAATTTCAAAACAAGACAAGATTCCCTGTCTAGAGTCAGTATTTGGTTTGGCCGCTCTGGGCTACTGTAGAAACATGGTGATACAACATGGCCGCTTCTCTGAAAGGAGACCTGCTCCCTATGTAGGTTTAAAAGGCTCATTATAAGCTTAGTAAAGTGCAGCAGTCTGTATTTTCTGGTGATTATACACTTATGACAACATTTATGAATACTATAGTTAATATCTGCTAATAGATTGCTCTAAATATCACACATTGTTCCTTTCTGTTGGCATTTTTAATCTGTTATTGGCCATATACAGTGATAGCCCAAGTTCTTTTATTTGTTTACTGATTAAACAGACAAGCTGCTATATGGATTAGTGATCTCATAGGATTATTTTAGGTAGATCCTGTTACCTCCTGCTTTCAGTCTTTAACCTAATCAACTGCTGACAATGCTGAAAATAACAAATATGTTAATATAATGTCATTCTGACACACTGCTTTAAAATCACAAAGTCGCCATGTCGATTAAATGTCTTGGTCACGCTGATGTGTAGCAACATATCAACACTTTCCACAGATTCAACACACTGAAATAGAGCCGTAGCTAGTATGTGGGGGCGTAGAAACCTCGTTTCCATGACAGTGAGACGTTCCTATCATTCATGGCAGTATGTAACTCAGCAGCTTTTGTCTCTGAGGGGATGTTCAGTGTATGGAGGATGCTGCTGTGCTAAAAGCCTGAACAGTAGAACACTTTTCGTTTTGATCCTCTAACCTCGCTCTTCTCCTGCCTCTTCAGCTCTCCAGAAATCAGCCTGCTCATCTTCACTGTGGGAGTGTGCCGGGAGTGAGTGTGCGTCTGTGGGCGCTCTTTACTACGAGTATGTGTGCAGCGCTGTGTACTACAGACCACTCATCTGTATGAGCTCCACTGGCAGTTACATAAACCATACTGTCATAAAGGCTACAGGGCACACTGAAACGCAGCCAAATCAGTGCTGGGTCAATAACTCCCCACTGCAGATTTTTTGGATTTTCTTTCCTTTGTTAGGCAGCCAGTGCATGTCTGGTTGAAAGTGAGGAGGAAGTGGGTGGCTTTTTACTGTTGCAGTGCACCACAGAGGTCAGTAATTACCATGAAACATAATTACTGACTTTCCCTGGGACCCCTTTTCTCTGAAAAGAAAGGCAGTAAGTTTGGCTGCAGTAATTACAACAGACTGTAAAGGAAGCCATTTGTGAGGCACAGAGAAAAATGAATTAAGGTTAAAATGTATCTAAACTGCCGGTCCACATATGCACCTGGCACATTAGTGTATGTTAAATCCACCTCTGGCATTAGTTTAATTTTTCTCATTAAACTATTTTGCAACAATTGTTACACTACACTACGCTACACACTCTTGAGCCTCGTCCGCTGCCCGTTTTACTGTGGGTTTTAAGAAATGACTTCCATTTTCCACACAAGGAAGGTGGGCTGGTATCTACAAGTCAAATGTGGAGATCTTTTTTTCCTCAGCAGCCCTTGGGGCTCCAGGTAGAGTGAGTCAGTGGGGAAAAAGAAGAGCAGCTGATTTGTCTGTCATAAAGATCAGCTGTTTGACGGTGACTGGCGATGCTGGCGCCTTCACATAGTCTGCCAGGAGAACCACGAGGCACAGAAACGTCCAGTTTCCTCTGTGGAAGCCAGGAATCCTAAAGTGACTCTGCTGAAATGAGAAGTTGTCAGGCCCTGATGTTAGAGATGATCTCTTCTTCCTCTCACACTTTTTTCATATTAACTTTATTTTTTGCAAAGCAGTTGTACCTATTCGCTACTTCATTCCTCATACATACAACCACAATCATTGTCAAAGCATCTCCACATGCTGCACACGCCTGTCACTGTGTGAGACAGTCATTTGTTTTGCTTCCTTCATATTCCTCTGAGGTTCGGGATGAAGAAGGCTTTTGGTAAAACTATGAGCCTGAGCAAGAAACAGGCCAGCTGTCATGCAACCAAGGTGCCATTCCCAGAGAAGCTTTGATCAAACCACTCACATTGACTCACAAACTACTTTTTCTTCTTTTTTTTATAATCTTACATTATTTTGGAGAATTTATGCGATGCGGCACTAAAACTCTCAGTTCACATAATGTGCTCAAGACCAAGCCAAGAAGTACTAATGCCTCTGTGGCACAGAAAAGCCGGAAATCAAAAAACTCCAAATGACCTCTAGAATAAAAAAATCATTTGTTTTCATCTTAATACAGATTGTGCTGTGGTAAAAAAAATACTTTGATTCACAGCAATTTCCACTGAGAGAAGAGGGAGGGAGGGAGTGACACAGGAGGGGAGGAGGGAAAAAACACTTTGCAGCTCCTCTTCAAATTATTTTTTCAAACTCCCGTCTGTTACACAATTTAATGAGCCTTGAAATTGGCGACATCACATTTCTCGGAGTTGCTTTCATTAGTGTGGGTGTCTCCAATCTCTGGGGATTGGTTTCCTCACTTTGGGATCGTATGCCATTCAGCCACAGTGTATTGCAGTGATGAAAGAAGCACCAAACTAACCAGCAGGCCAGTAAATAGATGAGGGAGTTCCCTGTGATCAACCAGGGTTTCGGTTCAATCAGCCAGCTGATTTACAGAAGCAGTGCTGCAGGTCAAAGTACTCCACTCAGCAACAAATTCAATCATGCTGTGTGTGTGTGTGTGTGTGTGTGTGTGTGTGTGTGTGTGTGTGTGTGTGTGTGTGTGTGTGTGTGTGTGTGTGTGTGTGTGTGTGTGTGTGTGTGTGTGTGTGTGTGTGTGTGTGCGTGTGCGTGTGTGTGCGTGTGTGTGTGTGTGTGTGTGCGTGTGCGCGTGCGTGTGTGTGTAGTATTTACTTAAATCACAATAAAACAAATCTTGATGACACAGCAACATTTGTTTTCTTAGAAATCTCCCTTGGTTCAAAAGCATAACTGAACAGAAGATTTCAGTTGATTTACCTAACTAACACAGTGTCTTAAAAACATACACTCGTAAAAGTAAAATAACACAATGTGTCAAACAAACTCTTTATTGGGTTAAATGTAATTGATGTGAAAACCAGCTGTCCTCTCCTACTTTTTGGAGTAGTTTAAGAGAACTTACATTTCATTTTGCATGCCTGGTCCCTCCTGGCTCCTGCTGAAAGCTGAGCGAAAACTGAATTTGAAAATAGACTGAGGATAAACTGGATATTAGATTACAGTCTGCTGATCAAGAACAATCTGTGAATAAGGTAAATTCTAAAACTAAAACTCCATCTGGTAACAAGTGAAGTAGACAGAGTTGAGGTTATTTTTTTAAAGTCAACACTATCACAACGACTACTACTAAATCTTACTTTAACTGTGCCTTTCAGTTCATCGAATCACATCATGGATGAAGCACACTTCCTGACTTTTGTTTCACGCCACTGTTGTTGTCAGGGGGCAGTTTCCTGTAGTTTATTGACTTAACTCTGTTGTGTTGAACATTGAAACACCTCCCTGTTTGTCACAAATTAGATGAAATGTGAAAATCAGTGCTGTGGATCCCCAAAAGCTCCTTAGTCTGTTAATCTGTAATAGCTGATCCATAAGGTTGATGTTTTGGATTGAACGACTGATGTTTTGGCGTCAGCTACTTCATCTGGCCCAACAACACTGACCATTTTGGGCTTGAGCGCTAAGATCCAGACAAACTGTGTTTTTTGAGGAGGTCCAGTCTGTTTGTGGTGACTTTGTTAATTTAATCCAATGCAAAGCTGTGAGGTGGCTCCGCGTGACACACTGAGCACTTGCTACGTAACCAGGCGACCCAGATAGCGCTCCAGTCTGCATTTATGGGCCAAGCAGCAGGAGAGCAGCTTTGCAAATGAACTGAAAAGAGCAAGATGTTCAAATTAAGACCCTAATTATGAGGAATGATGAATCTGTCTGCTCTGCTGTCCAGAGACTGTCAGATAGAAACATCCCTCATATAAACTCACCAAGGAATCAGAATACACTTGAAGTTTGGATACTGTTCAAATAATAGATCCTTTCTCTGTGCTCGGTGGATTTCAAACTAAACACAGTTTGTGTATAGCTTAATAATTAAAATCAAAGTAGAGTGGTAGATGAAAATGAGTGGTGAGGAATTGGTAAAATAGTTGTTTCTGGGGTTATTTTAAGACTTGGCAGCTTCTAGAGTCCGAGTTCTCTGCCACACTCAATGGACATTAAGAATTTAAAAAAGCAGAAGTAGGCCACAGACAATTGAAGCAGAAAGAACATAAGGCCAAAAACCGCCTCTTCTTCTTTCTGTTTTTCAAGCTTCAGAACAAGTTTTTTTTTAATGTCTCTTTTCAAGCGTAAGACAGAGACAAATGAGTTGTTCATCTTCCCCGTAGACATCACCACCAGCTCAGGTTCAGCCACAGAACATCAGGGGTCCAGTGCAAAGAATATGTGTAAAGTGGAAATGACAAACCCAACTAATAGTTGAGGGAGCTCATCAATGCAGCTACTGCAAATTTCTTCCCTAAACTACTCAAACTACACACTGTGCCTGTGAAAAGCCTCCTCTCATGTTTAATTGTGGTTCTGGGGCATTGTCTTACAAAACAGTTCCTCAAAAGCTGCAGTGGATTTCTAGTGACATCTACACAGGGCATGTGTTGGCCCCCGGCTTGTGCTCACTGGGGCGAGAGTGGCTTGTGACTGAGTCGCTTTGAAGAAAAACGGTGATAGAAAAGACCTGCAGGACATAAGAGTCCGACAGGATTTATAATCCGTACCCAGAGTGATAATGTTTTTATTATTTGCTCACAAGCCACCATCATTCCAAAAACACAGTTTAACTTATTCAAGGACTATCAATGAACTGATTTTGTGTTTTGTGTCATAGTGTTTAATAGGATCTTTTATTTAACACTAAATTATGGCATCAGTGTTCAACAGCATAAACAGTAGTATATGCAGCTACTGGGTATTCATTAGGCAGGTTAGTCCCCATTTAATTGTGTGCTAGGATGCTGGATAACAGGTGTTTGCTGTCGGCTCATGATTTATGTCTGTCTCATCTTTTTCCATTAAATCCAAAAAAAAAAAAAAAAGACACCATGCCACACATTTTCTTTTCTACTTGAGCCACTTTAGAAATCTGTATAGCAGTTAGGCTCCATTTAGTCCATAATGGAGAAGAAAAAAAAACGTCATAGATAGACTATAGGGTTGGTGCCTGAGCAGGTCCAGTAAGTGTGGAAGAAAGCTGGTGCAACTGTGAGGTGACCTTCATTATAGGGGTGAACAGTAAGTATACAGTATGTAGAGACATAACATGGGTTATATGTTGTCCTATATTGCAGGTAAAATATGTAATATTCAGGGGGACCACAGGGGTATATGGCTTACAATGGACATACTGTATAATATGACAAATCAATGTATCACTGTCACTTCCTCAACTGCCTGTATGAGCTTTACACATTAGTAATAAATAAATAGTGAATTTCATGTCCCTTTACCTCCTCAAAATACATTTTCTTTTCTGCATTCAGGTCAATGCTTTGTGGCTCATAAAGTCACAGGACATGAGTGTTCTGCAGAATCAAAGATACAGTACTTTCCTGGTTTGGGGTGTTTAAAAAAAAAAACAAAGAGAGAAAGATTTTCGACTCATTATCCAAAATAGCATCTCTGGCTACACTGAATTTGATAGTAAGTAAAAAATTCATTTTGGCTTTTAATTACCATATAGGCTTTGTTTCAGCCGCATAATAAAAAGCCATAGTCATTAAAATGAATCAACAAACTAGACGTAGCTTATGCACTAAAGGTTTGACCTGGAAATCAAACTGCTCCATTGTTCATCACATTTGCTACCAGCTTGTTTTAGAAATACCACCAGCTGTTCTACACTGCTGCAATGTCTGGTTGTGGTTGTCAGTGCATCCCAAACGTCATGAGCAAATTCTCTTTATGACTTGAGCCTTAACAATAAAAGACCTTACAATTAAGCGCTTAAGTGTCCACAGAGAAAAGAGTAGTTTTAAACTTCTTCTTTCAATGAACGCCATTTAATGTGTCACACCCAGTGACTGCAGACAAATACCAATGCCAAGACATTTAAAAAGCAAAAATTGGCAAATTTGTGAATACTACATTCCCGTTATGTAAATCTTTAGTATGCTGCTTGGATATTTCACCAATACATGTAGATGTTTTACATGACAGGAGAGCAGCTGGAAGATAACACAGCCATGTACAGCGTTAACTTCAGATTTAAAAAAGTAGAAAAAAACATACCTGAGATACTTTGCCAGCTCACGTCATTAAAATGACTCTAAGAGCACAGAGTGAGTGTTTGAGAATGAAAACAACACAGGTTATGTTTTTATGTGCCTCTACTAAAAATTTACCATTTGTCCCAATATTCAGACTGGGACTCGTGCAGTTACAAAACTCTTTCTTTAACCTCCTTGCTTATTAGATTGGCCTGCAGTCCCCAAAGTATTTTCCCCCAAATCTGTGGCGTGTGATGCTGTAATGATTTTGGAGGAGGAAAATTTGCAATGTGCAGCAGAAATGTCGCTCTGTTAATGTAGCCCTCCCAACTCGTACAGTGAATGACTGAAACATACGCACCAACATGAGCACGCTGCTGAAATGTTTGATTTATATGATTATGGTTCATTCACAGAGCAAAGACAGCTTTTACACAGAAGTGTTGCCTACTGTCATAGATTCACAAATTTTATAGTTATCAAAATTTCCTTTCATATGTCACTGTCATGTAACAATTAAAATAATCATGTATGATTGATCATTTCATCAGTATTCTAAATGTGTCATAATTTTTCATCCATGTCAAGAGCACAGACTTAAAGAGGATTTTCTGCAACCTGACAGCAAATCATCCATCAGTCACAGGATGAAAGAGCTCTGTAAACACCTTCCAAAGCATTTCACCAAAGCAACAGGCCTAATAAACATGTCAATTTATGTTATTGATTCACTTTACATTGGTTACATTGTGTGTTTCCTCTGCAAAAGGCAATACAAGGCCTGAAAAAACAGGGCCTCATCATCCCTGTGTACACATCCGGCTAATTTATGGCTGCATAACAATCAGACAACAGCAACACATGCATTACAAAAACTGTCGCTTTACTGCACTAATAGTTTCTGTGTGAGCTTGATACCAGTCCAAGTGATTTATGATCCTGCGGTTGAGTAAACTGCAGCTCACATCTTCTTTGCTGTTGGTAAAGTTTGTGCTGGTTGATGGAGTGTGTGTTGATTAGACTCAGGATGGAAACTAAACATGATATGAATCAACATGAAGACACTGAATATGTTTATAGAGTTTAATTGATGTGATCATTATACAATGGAAATAATCAGATTCAGTGTTTAAATTTGCTTTTAATTTGAATATCATTTAGATAACATCTCTTGTGCAGTGACAGCTGACAGTGTGGTTTTGTTTTCAGTGTCTCATCAAAAGTTCCAAGACCATGATCTCTTTCTACACAGGCCTTTGTGTGAAACTGTCCATTGCACTTTTACAGGACACTCGCCTGTAGAAGCAGCATGCTTTCTACTGCTAGTGCAGAGAGTCCACTACAACAGCTGCAACAGACTGACACCAATAAAACACAGCTGTATCTGTGTTTATTTCTGCAATTTTGCATTTTAGGCCTTTACCAAAGCCTGCCAATTTAACCCTGTGTACCATCAGGGTGAAAAGCAATCTGTGTGGTCCATCTGCCTGTTGGACAGTGAACAAGAATGTGGCTGCCAACAGTGGAAGCCGCAACACAGCAGATCTACACAATCTACAAAAGTCCCCTAATCCAGCAGTACATGCTCTAAAGCTGCTTAATATTTGAACATAGGGACGGACCAGTTCCTGTTGTAGGTTTACCAATCTGAAAAGACTAGGGCAGACTTATCTTTTGGCTTTTGCTAAGCATAAATGCAGATTTCTACCCTCATATACACAGTGTGTATTTCAAGGACTAAGCACCTCATGTTACTCATGTTAAAACCAGCTGATGTCAGTTTTTAATGGGATGGAGAACAAATGCTTGAACTCTGAGATAAAGTGTTGCAAGCACCAAAAGCCAAAAAAAGCATTTTCCAAAGTAAGTCCTCACATCAGATTCAATAATGACTAAATGAAGCTTTGTGTCAAACTGCTGTGAAAAATATATCATATTTTGTCTAACGATAAGACAGTGTGTGTGTTCCAGTCGCTACCCAAAGCTCAGTGTCTCTTGCGTAAAATCCCGCAACCCAATTTGATGCCTGGGAGGGTGATGGCGTGTGAAGATCTTAGTCCAGCGTTACAAGACAAATGAAAGATAGGGAGTCAGTGCACCACAGCTAAAGGAAGATATACTGTAGATTAATTCAAAAAGAGAGTGTAATTCAGTGACTGTGTCTCTCCAATAACACAGAGTGATTAGGTAAGCACAGGTGATAAGTGTCCTAAAAAGCTGTGAAGCTATTTGAGACATCTGATTTGTGCTGACTGTTAATGCGGTGACCTCAGTGATACTTCTCTGGCCGAGGTTATTTAAGTCTAAGTACTTTGAGAAATTCCTATCTGTGCTTCAATCGGATTAAACAGAGTTTTGTCAGATTTATGTTTCCTGTCCATGGGGCTGAATTGAGCCAAGCTCAAAGTAAAGCAGGGCTAATTCAAAGTAGCATGAATACTGTGTATGATTCCTCAATGCAGTCGTCCACATAGCCAAAGGCTTTTCTTATCATTTCAGAACTACATCTACAAAGAAACTTGTACTTGCAATAATGATCCAGCAGCCAATCAAGGCTAAGCTTATGCTAATTTATAATTAAGGTAATTAGCAATTTTGAGCAATCCCAGCTGGGGCAACTGGGGCAAAAATTAATAGTATTAAAAAATGGTTATACAAATTTCTAACTGCACATGCACACATGTATGTAATGCACATACACATGCAAGAATGTAAATACCTGCATGTACACATATGAATCTTATTTAAGCCTTTATTCGAACACACTCACCACAACTGTGCTGATACTGATCTAAGAATATCTGACTTCATTTAACATCATCATCAAAGTCTGAGTGAGTGTTACTTCCTCTTGCACTGACCAACACTGGTGAAGTTGCTGTGACAGTTATGCAAAAAGCTGCAGAAACTAGAGACTGGCTGCTGCTATATGAGCTGTATTGGCTTCAAGACGTCTGCGTCATGAGTCAGTAACTGCAGGAAAATGAGAGCAGCATGCAGTTTTGTAGTCCAGAAATACCTGAGAGTCAACATGAGTTTAAGCATCCTTGGAAAATGTTCCATGAACTGTGCAGTAACTTTCTACAAGTAACGTAAACCATAAAAACACACCAGCCACCCACAGGCCATCTCCATAAAAACATCCAGTGATTTGTTGATGTTTTCACATTACCTGTAAATGCTCATCGTGCTGTTTGTGTGTTTATCTTTAGAGTTTTTAACAGTTTACTTCTTTGTTGATGCTATAATTCTACAACCTGGTCTTCTTTTTCTATATTTCATTTGGCTCAGGCTGTGGTGTGTTGTGTTGTGTTTCTGTTTGCCACCCTGTAAAAATACGCAACATCCAGCTGGTGACACTTATCGGTCTGCTCACGCTGTTGTAGTCAGATCAGGGGGGTATCGCACATGCAATTAAGAAAACCAGGATGACTGAAAAAGTGTGGGTCTGTGCATCCTGGCTTAATCTGTTACACATTTGTTGAGCCAGGATGAGCGAATGCAGCTACTGTGATTTCAGTGCTAGACTAACATTTCTTATCGTGCAGCAAACGGTTCCCTTATTGGGGTTTTTAACATCTCCAACAGAATAAAGGAACATGCACTTGCTAAGTGCCATAGTGTTACACAGACCATCTGTGGGACAGTCAGTGAGGGCCCCAAGCTGTCCAGTGTTGTATCTTTGGACCCAGCAGCCTACAGAAATATTGGCTGCCATCACCTGAGAATCTGTACCTCTGAGTCAGATACTAACGGGTCTGACCTGTGCCTGAATGAAAGTGAATATTAACACTCCCTCATCTAAGACATCATCCAACAAAGGACACGTCATTGTGAAAAGGAGACTTGAAGCGGACTTTAGCCTTATGTTATATATCCCACATATTGCCCTTGTAATATATATATATATATATAATATATATATTCATCGAACCTCTGTCAGCAATATGAACAGCAGTCTTCACAAACAATAGCTATATGTTAGGACCTGTTAGGACAACTGAAAATATCCACAGAAAAATCATTTAATTTTGCTAAGTATACTTCAGATTTTTAATTATCAGAAAGCTGCTCTGTAATCTCAGAATCAGAACTATCAGTCAAATAGCTGAACACAGCAGCACTCGGAAAGGGACTGAGTGCAAACAGCAAGCTACAGATTAAGACCAGAGGAAAGTCAAACTCCGACATGATGGTTACTAACCCTGTCAGTATCTTAAACTCTACTATAAACCTAACAAAAAAGTATCAAAGTGTCCTGAGTCAGCCGTTTTCCAGCATCTGGAGCACCTGACAATTTTTTTACACTGTTCACTTGGTTCATTTGCCAAGAGATGTAGAGAGAAGGCCCAGAAGAAAAAAAATCAAAGCTGTAGGAGTAAAACTGTGGAGCAGTATTACCTTGGAGTATTGTATGTGTCGATGAGAAAGTGGGAGGTGGAGGGGGCAAGGGCATAGAGCGAGAGGGCTGCAGTGCTGACCACTGAGAGACTCATCCATCCAGAACATGCTGAGCTGCTCTGCTTTGCTTACTGGCATCAAGTCAAGTTTAGAGACTGAATGACTTTGACTGAGAACTACCCCACTCTGCTCAATACTTGACAAAACATATCAGCTAAGCAGAAAAATCCTCACCCTTCCTCTCCATGGCCTCCTCCTCCTCTGCCTCCTCCTCCTATTTGTATCAGGACCATTTTTTCCCCTAGAATTACGCCTCTTTTAATCAACAGAAGATGGCAGCTATTCTTTACTTTGTGGGTTATTACCAAACAAAAAGGTGATTTCACTGCAGGCGATTCAATTATTTAAAAGCTATTAAAGCTGCTGTTGTGTGTGCACCCTGATATCATATTTTATTAAGGCAGTGGGTGAAAGACTGGTTATAAACAGCTTGCAGGGAAGTATGGTGACGTTTGACACCAACCCATCTGACGGAATGACAGACTGTATATCTGCTAGACTGTAGGATTGGATTTTAATAACACTGCTTTACCATTTCATTGGCTTTTTTTCCTTTTTCCTTGAAGTGTCTGAGGAGGTTTACAGCTGCTGCTCAGGCTTCCAAATTAACCTTTGAGCACATTTATGTCTAGAGTGTAGTTTCTCACTTGACCACACATTTGCATGTAAACACTGTAAAGCGAGTATATACCCACAGATACCTGCACAAACAAAACATGGTGGTTACATGAGCAGGAAAACTCCAGGGCATTTAATAATGAGCTTTATGGTTTGTGCAGAATCATAAGTCTCCATTAAAAGAAAGCTATTAATATCCACCTCCCTCCACTCCAATGAATGAGCTGAACATCTGTGACTGTTTGGGATACAGACTGTGAGCTGTGGGAAAACCTAACAGCAGTTTTCCATTGCAAGCTGTAACCTCCTGTGGTGTTAGATCTCAGATTCCCTGAACAGTTGCCTTCATGCTGAGAACTAAACCTACAGTAATATTCAGTTGGTACAGCCACCTGAGACTTTATTTACCAGTGCTGCCACATACTGTCAAACAAATCACCTGGAAGCCTTTTCACCTGAATCTCTCTTTTCTTCCAATATGAGAGATATTCATTGGTCCTTTTCTCTCATTTTGCTGTTTCTTCAAAATTCAAGAAGTTACAAAGTAAACGCAGTTCACGCCACAGTTTCTGTGCTTCTCCACACTCTATTCCTTTTTTCGCCAGTGCTCCTTCTACTGTATCTGCTGTCAAACCACGCAGCATAAATCAAATCATGACTGAACGTGAAGTCGGTCTGAGCCATTGTAGTGAAAAATAAATGCATGTATCTGTCGTAGCTCCACTACTATAGATAACTAGTCCCCCTAAAGCGGCAGTTAAACCCAGCACTGCTGCGCCCCGGAGTGCCCTACACACTTTGCCAGAGCAGCTGTGCAGCATCTGACACTATGACAGGAATTTCAGCGCTTCAGCAGTAAATGTGCAGAAATTCCATCTGTTACCAGTGTCCGTTGTCAACAGCAGCTCTCCTGCCTGGTAAATCTCTCAATAATATTTCCTTATGCGCATTAGCGCACGCATTGTGCGCAATTGGGTTAATCCCGATGCTTTTTTTGTTTTAAAACATAAACTATTCCTACCTCGCTCATGATGGACCGTAAATGTCGAGGTGCCTCGCCTGCTTCCAGTACGTGAGATGCGGAAAGAGAAGTTTCAGCAACAGTGCCCTTTAAAAGAGTGGCTCGCCGCGCACAGAGAAGCTTTATAAAGTGTTAAGCCCAACTCCTCCGTCTCATCACGTCACCAATAAACCAATAGGAATGCCGCGGGCAAATGTGTCTCCCAAACCACCACCCAGCTCCTTCAAATATTCATACGCTGTGTAAGCCCTTTTCATCATGATCAGCCAAATGGAGCTTCTCTCTCCTGTTGAACACCCGCTCACAAATATCAGCGATGGGAGACATTTCATGCACCAGTCATCAAGTCATGAATAGAAATTATTTCACAGCGTGTACCATTGTTCTCCCACCTGAGTGTGTGTAAAAGTGTGTGTGTGAGCTCTAAAGTAAAATTATGTCCTGTCTTTATATCTTACCTTATAAATCCAGGGACTAACAGTGTGTCTGTCATAATGTGCTTCGTTTAATGCCTGGTAACGCTATAGTTTCATACCGTGGTGCATGTTCTGTTTTAATTTTATGGAATGTGTTTTTCAGAGCATGTGATATCCCTCTTGCATTTATTACATGGCCAAGTATATCTAGTAAAGGTTTAATAAGCTCATTTTTGTGTTACATCCAAAATGAGTGGTGAATTTATCACAACAGAAACTGATTTCTCTTTTTAATTTCCTTGCTGAAAGACAAAGTGATTTTTCAGGGAGAGGACTAGTCGAGGGGCTTGTGCTTTTGCACCAGTCACAGTTCGTCTGGTTATATCTGTTCTTTCCCTTCCATCCCTTTGAAAATCAGTTTCTCAAGGTAAATTATTACTTGTCCTAAATCTATTCATGTTTGTAATATTGACGGTGTTTGGCCAATGGAGCAGTTAATTAGCAGAAAGTAGGTTTAATGCAGAAACTAAAAGGTAACTTCTATCTGGCCCCTAAGCTAGAAAGTGGAAATTGTTTCAGACAAACAGGACCAATATTTACTAAGCTTTGATGTGAATGCAACTTGAGGGCTGTGCAGCTTCCTTATGGACTGTCACTGAAGAGCCAGTGAAGTCCCAGTGGAGTCTTGATGGATGGGAAAAGAGGAACCCGATTACAAATGAAGCCTAAGATCTCTTCTGGCCTGACCTGACCGGTATGTCTCTGGGTAACTGTCAATGTGCCTGACAAGATGGAGCAAATTTGCACTGAAAATGGCTTTGGGTTCTTGTTCTGCAAAACACGCTCCTCAAATCCCTCTGCTTAAGATAGTTGGAGGGAAGGAAGTTGTTTTGTTTTGCCAAGTGCAGCAGATGGTACTGAGGTGTGGAAGCTTATGAAGTTAGCAAGGCACAGCACAATCTGTGGAGACTGCAATATAGAATTAAAGCTGAGCTAATGTTGTCCTTCACAGTGTAGAGGACACCAACAGTACAGTGCATTAACTGTAGAGATGACAGGTACAGGCACACAAGGAGTAATGGCTTAACGTCCAATGGCATCTTAACTGTGTGATTTTATGCAGATACTAGAAGATCAGCATATCTATCTCTCTGTCTTTCTATCTATCTATCCTTCTCTGTCTGTCTGTCTGTGTGTATGTGTGTCTGTCTGTCCTTCTCTCTCTGTCTGTCTGTCTCTCTCTCTCCTCTCTCTCTCTCTCTCTCTCTTTACCCATAACACTTGCCTGTGTTGGTCTGAAAGAAGTGTGTAAGTGTAGTTTTCACAGAATGATAAAATACGTATTTCCAGCCTCAGTGTTCAGGTGCATGGTCGGTGTAGGGGCAGTGTAAGAATCTTCATCCTGGCAGACAAATTAATGCAAAGAGTTCATCTTAACAAAAAGGTCTGAGTCATGACTGGGTGCCCATCCTTTCCTTAATATTCAGGTGGAGCTTCAAGTGTGTAGACACCCACAGCATAACCAAACATTGGAGTGTGTAACAACAGCAATATAAAGGCAAATCACACAGAAATGAGAACACAACTTATTTTGTCCACAGGGTTCACAACGGTAAAACATTTACAAGCAGGAACATTATCGTCCAACTAGTGGTGGAGAGACAGCAGATGAACACTGTGGGGAAACAGCTGTCTGTCCCTCAGGAGAAGATGAACAGACATGATGCGGAAGTCAGGGGAACAAATGGTTGTGTTTTATGGCGTATAGGAGAATATAGTAGGGAGAGAATGACTTTTGTTGACTTTGATTCAGTGGATCTTTTATTAAGGTCAGAGGTTATCTGTGCAGTATGGGATATTCCACTTAACCCAAAAGCAAAATGTTCATTTTCTTCAATTGTCTTACATAGGAATTTGAGGTCAAAGGTCATCTACAGAGCACTAGAGGAGGTAGAAATTTAGCTTTGCGATGAAGAACACTTTAGCAGCGTGTATGTGAGCTGACACTCAGAATTAATGTACATCACCCTCCTTGTTGTATGACCTGTATCAACTCAAGCAACTACTTAAAAACATAAAGATCTCTCTCTTTGTGCTTTTACAGCGTTTAGAGTGTAAACATATTACAGAGTGCATGTGCAGGCTGTATTTCTGCTGGATAACTACAGCCAATTTGCAGTCAACTTTGCATAATACATAGTGACTGAATTTTGAATTTCTTATTGTTTCCCATTTATCACAGTATGTTGTTCACAGTTTCTATGAGTTGCCTTCTTAGTCTTTCTTGTCCTGTTTTCTATGTTCGATTCCACATGTGTTGTTGTTGAAGCTGTTGTATTTCCATAAGGGTTGTGACTCATGAGTGTTTCTGGCGAAATGCCTTTATTCTGCTTTGTTGTCTTGAAGAGACTCCTCCATCAGAGAGTTGCATAGAAACAATTTTTATATTCTGTGCTGAATATGAAATGCACGCATATATGTAAATATATGTAAACTAGGCCTTTTGTAGAGTTTGAATATGTTTTGCATTAAAATCATTTTGCTGTTCTGTTTTAAGTCCTGGAATACACACAGTAAGTCAATGGTATCTGTCATTTAAAAATTCCATGGTTTGCCAGGCAACTATCATTATGTGATGTGATCATGTTTGTTATGGTTTGCACACTATTGCTCTCAAAAGAACCAGAATGGGACTTATTCTGAAAGTGTGTTATCCCACATGGAATATATATCTAACAAACTGGGTGTGTGTTTGACCATGTTTAGTCTTCCATATGCCCTCTGTGTCAGAATCAATCTCATCTTTATTAAAAGACTGAGAGAGCATTCCGACCACAGACAGTCTTTCCTTTCATCCCTGTCTGTCTGAAGAGGGAACCTCATCCCAGCAGGTTGGCACAAAGAACAAAGAGAGTGACCTCAGTGCCCTTCTTACTGTGAGTTGATAAACATAAATAAATACCTTCACAAAGCCAGTTGAAACTTTATAAGCATGAGTGATACAAATAGGCAGGATAATCACTTTATCATCACCAAACTTTTACAAGCTATTGTTTGAAATTCTAGCGTTATCATAGAAATAATATTATGTTGTTAGATATAAATTGTTTCTGACATGCACTATCTGACTATTATATGTATGCTAATGTGAAAAAATGGCACACATTTGAAACCTGGTGCACTTAAACAGGTGCCAAAGTGAAAATGTGCTGACTTTGTACTGTTGTGGCTGAAATAGTGTGTAATTCCTTTCTCACTGCAACATTAAACTAAACAAAGTGACTTTGAATGGATAAGGCTGGTAGTAGTTTTTACGTCACAAAACCGTAAAGTCACAAAGTATCAAGAAGTGGACTAACACATTGTGTGTTTTGGTCGCATTGGCACAAAATATAGTAGGCATAAAGTCCCACCAGTCTGGGGAGGCAGACTGAGAGATGGTAATTCAATGAGAACGTATTTATACTCTAAAGTACTTCATAAAGTCTTTACTGTCTGTGTTACAAATGAAAGAGTGCTGAGAGCTGCAGATCTTTCACCATCTCTACAGTATGTTGTGAGAGCTTTGGCCAACTCCAGTGGGATTTAAGGATTGATCAGCAATTCTAAAGAACAGACAAATAAAATGGACTGAAATGCTGAGCAGGGGAAGGTGTGACACACCTTATTAAGAAGACTTACATGAATACACTTTGCAAACTTAGTAATTCTGTACTATATGGTAAGCAGAGACTGTTTTGTTGTTCCCCCACATCATTTTCAGAATACACAGCAATTAATAAATAGACTGAAGCCCGGTCTTTGTTAATTCAAGTGTTTGCTTCAGAGCAGATTAGTGTAAATTCCAAAAACATTGCTGGGACAAATGAGTTTTAGATTCTGTTTCATATATATCAGGGTTCACAGTTCCTTGAATCACTGAGTGCAATAGAGATTGGTGCTGGTGCCACAGGTGCAGACTCAGTGACAGCTTACAGAATTTCACAGCACACACTGTTTAAACAACAGGAGCTAAGTGTAAAGTGTAATTCACAGCCACAGTGCACTGCAGGGGGGCATCGCCATATATATGATGCACAATCAAGTACACAGGAGTTAACACACACATACATTCACCCTGCAGAAATACATAGCACTCATGCAATATGATTGTCTCTGCAGAGGGAAGTCATTTATCTTTATTTTGTTATTTAAGACTCTCCAGAAGGAGGTTGAGCTGCAATTGCACATGGCTGCCTGCAGCTGACCTGAACCCTGATATGTATCACTAACACCATGAAAAGGAGCATGTCCATGGTTTCAATTACACACAGAGATAATACATTTCGCTCTGATTTGCAACAAGAAACAATGTGTTTCCACTATTTATCTGTACACAGTCTGCTCATTTAAATTGGACATCCTTGCAAACAGATGTTTCCCCCATATTATCAGTGTTGCCACTGGAACTGGAAATGGTCATAGATATTCTTGAAAAAATGAGATAATAGTCACCTCCTTAGTCTGGTGTAACAAGAGTTTAATTTGAGAAGATTTAATTAGAGTTAAACACATTAGTAAAAGTACTACATCTGCAAACTCAGGAACATTCCATAAATGAGGATAAACTCTCTTGTCATTTACCAATTTTAAAAAAAGTGAAGTGAAAATATATAACATATACATATAAACATATACTGTATGAAGAATATGATCTGGAAGGATAAGAAACTTCCAGGTACCTTCTGGTACCAGACCTGAGGAAAACAATACAGAGTAGGAAATCAAATAGTAGAGAACCTATGACAAGAATAAAACAGCACTGGATGCAGTAAGACAGAGAATGAGATGAAAAAGCAAGAAAAGGAACTTACTTCCATTTAGGAAAGTTCCTTTGGTCAAAATAAGGAGAATAACAAGATCAGAGCTGCCTGGGAGAAGGCAAGTGATTGGATCAATGGTGCTTTTGAGATAGAGTGAAAGAAGTCAGATAGTCTGAGACTGCTGTTGGAGCAAATACTGAGCTATAGGTTATACAACATGGGACACAAGTATGTAAATAAAAAAACTAGAATACCCCAGCTGTGAAAGGTGTTTAAAACTTGAAGACTTATAGAAAAGTGTTTGCACAGACCTTGGTCAATCTGAGAGAAAAGGAGAGTTAAGAGCTGATACTAAACAAAAAGTGAGATGGTCTAAAAGAGGTTTGGGAAAGAATTTGATTGAGGAGAAGAGCACATTACCATTAGTGTGCAGTGTCTGTCAGACCTGAAAAAATGTTTTTTGTATTAACTGAAACTTCCTTAAATGTGGAACATGGTGTATTGTTACTTATTGCTACCCTTTGACCAAATGTAAAACTAAAGAGGTATCTACTATTGGAAAGGTTAATACAGTCAGAGCACTATGTCATATTAAGAGATGATAAAATCATGACTTTTTTGGTAGAATTCAGCTGTTTATTCTTTATCTCTTGGCTATAACATCATTTTTCACCTGCACATGCAGTAAATTCGAGCAGTTTGGGATTTCAGAACAGGTCTATGTTGGACTGGAGTCATATGACAAGACTGAATCCTTGCTAACTTTCAGTCTGTTTGTTTGTCTGTGGGTCCAACTGGCAGCACGAAGCTAGAAAGTTCAGAAGAGAGGCAGCACGAGTTCTCTTGTATCAGGCTGCTCTGTAAGCCTCAGGTCATTATATCACTCAGCACCACATCTCTTGCCTTCTCACATCTGATTAAACTACAACCACATGGTGCTCAACATTGGCTCATTCCAAGTACAGCTCTTATAGTTGTGGTCGGGGATGCTGAGATATGTGAGTGGAATGTAATGTTATAACTGTGCGTCTTCTGCTGCAATAACACAGACTGACTGGGGCAGGATCATTAAAATCAATTTGTACTTCCTAAGTAACATGTATATTGCTTATAATTAATAAACATTGGCTGAATTCTTTGCTGTGTCTTCTGAGACCATGTGTAACATTGCTTCTTTAACTACTACCCCTTTATACTGCAGTCCAATTTTGTCTAATATTGAGATTTCATGATAAAACCAGCATGAAGCAAGTAACCTTTTGCCCTTTAGCCATTACTGCATCCTCTGTACTGTTTACTACATGCTTGATCTCTTATGTGTGTGTGTGTGGCCAGTCATCACTGATTTATATGTGTGGCTGCATCTCGTCACACTCTCTAAACAAACATTGTGTCAAAAGAGCCCTGAGACATTCTCCTTGTTTTTATGACTGTGGTTGGCAACTTAATATAATCCTGCAAGCACAGCCATCACTGGAGAGCCACAGACAGCTGCATAATGAAATCTCACACAGGGAAAGCCTGACAACACCACCTGCCTGGCATCCTCTTCTCTATGAGCTACAGCCATTGTTTCACTCTTCCTTTTCATTTTTTGTGCCTTTTTATTCCCTTTCTTCATAATCCCTTCATCTGAGGGTTTCCCAGCTGCTGTCACACACCTCGTCACTGTCCGTTGCTGTGTCGCTTCCCGTCTCAGGGAAGACCAGGTTCCTGTGTAGTAAATTGCTCCTCCTCCTCATCAGAGTGTGCAGAGACATTTTTATAATAAGTGCTAGCTGCTGGGCACTGACAGCCACAGAGCCAATCAGCTTTTATTAGCGCACAGCTCGATGAAGACAAAGTAGGATACTGCTAATGGGATGCATACTGTGTGTTTGTGAGAGGAGGAAGAAAACATGGCTGTAACTCACTGCTGCGAGAAGCTACAGATCCAAGCGTGTCCTGTTGTAGAGCATAGCACAACACTGTCAGTATTTTAGTTTCAGTTTCAGAAACCAAGTATCACTACTGAGTTATCTTTAACCATTAGGTACTTTGAAAGTGTAGCGTGGAAACTTAACATTGCACTCCTACAACACTGCCTGACTCAAAACAGATGCTTTCAAACATATGTCAAAGTTGACGCTGCAGATAGAGATATTGTCTATCCCACACATTCTTCTTCCTTTTCAAAACCTGGAGTCTACATTACCCACGATGCAATTCGACCACCAACTGTAGTCAGAGATGCGGTGCTCAGTGGTGGAAAGTAATACATTTCATAGTCAATTCTTATACTTTTGATCTAATAATTATATTCCACTAAAAGAATATATTTAAAAATCAAGCCCATTTTAGTATGCTTTTAAAGAAGATGGAGCTTTCCATTTCCAGCATTTATGCTATGCTAAGCTGACTGTCTCCTGGCAGTAGCATTGTTTTTACAGATACAACAGTAGTAATTATCTCAATAATCCCTTAGCAAAAAGCAAATTAGCGTTTCACAAAATATATAACTAGCTCTTTAAAATTCTAAACATCTAATACCCTGAGAAAAATACAAAAAACACTCCTTGATAATAAATGTCTATTTATATCTGACCTGATAATGTCAAATCTCAACAGAGTCCATCTTAATATGGAAGAGATAAACACTCAAATGCGTTCCCTTTCATCACACACACACACACACACACACCTTCTTTATCATCTACATATGCATTTTCCCGACTATGCAGCCCTCCAGTTGCCGTGCCTAGTGGGGGTCTCCAGCAGAGTAGTCTCAGCTCTGCACACTGCAATTATTAGTGCCTAATTACTAGGAACGTTGCCAGTCAAAGGAAAGTGATGATAGGCTGCCTACATGTCAGGAGCCAGTTGTACTTCTGGCTGACAGTGAGAGACAGCAATGAATGAGGTGGAACCACTGACTTGATGTGCTGAGAGTGAATTTAGTACTGGTGAGATCTGGATTCAGGCTGTCTTACCTTGTCTGTGCTCTTGATCAGTATCAATGGTATTACAAGTGGAGCGGGGCCAAAGCAGCGTGCCTTGTCAGCAGCTGCACATAGAAGGATTAGCCTGGAATATTGATAATACTGCTGTTCATTCATATTAGAGAAAATAAGAAAAACATCCATTAAATTATTAGCTACAGTCTGATTTCAGTCATTTATGTGGCACTGTGAATCTTTAATGGGTGTGTTCAATAAAAACATGGGAAATTCAAATTGTTTGTGTGTTTTCAGCTTAAGCAGACTGTGTTTGTCTATTAAGATTTAGGTGAAGAGCAGATTGTCCACACGTTTGATGCCAAATAAATGCAGAAAACCAGATCATTTCAGTGGGTTCACATACTTTTTCTTGGCACTATAAACTAATCTAACCTTCATACTTGACCCTGGTCATGCCTGATGTTGTCCACCCTGGGGACACAAGCAGGGACAGGCCTGGTGAGAACTTGAACAGGAGACTACTTCAGAATACCAGGTACTGCAAGGGTCATTGATACAAAAACAATGACTGTTTTAGTATTTAAGCAGTCTTCTTTATTATTATTACCTACAATTCAGACTCTGCTCATTTTCTAAAATTACTACACAGTCCATTTTTTGTTGTTGTTTTAAAGCACTTTTGTCAATATTTGCTGTTAAATGTCCTTTAATAAATAATAGTTGCCATCCATCTTGGCCAATACACCTATTTGTGCCACAAATACAAATTAAGACATATATTTCAACAACCACTAAATCCTCTATGCTTGATGGGTGTTGCATTTTTGGCTCATACCTGGTCCACTGCTATTTAAGAAATAATACAGTTGGACACTGGGACAAAGTGAGCTGGAGGGTGGTGGTGGCTTTTAATTGAGACAAGAGATGCAAGGGTTATTGCCACATTTATGCCATCATCCATCTTGTACAAGACTTACATGGATATATTAAAGAGAGATTTGCATTGCCATGGAGAGCTGTAAAAATGTCATTGTCTACAAAATACAGAATTATTTGTGGATGCACTATCATGCCAGGAATGTTTAAATGCCTTTTACATCACCAGGGACCACATTTATAGAGCCGCTAAAAGCAGCTGTTCCTTTATGCTCGAGTGTTTTTATTGTGTCTTAGTGCTGCACAAAAAATAGCACCTCTGTAAAGCCAGAACAGTGCTAACACACAGCAGGCAGTCACGTGATAAAGACTCATAGATGTGAAACTGAAAATGTCAGGTACAATCAGACAATACAGTGACATATCTGAGAGTTTCAGTTTGGGATAAACTAGCTCTCTTTGGTTTAGTGAGGACAGAAAGTGAGGAAATCTGTTGGCTCAGGGTTTCTCAGAGAAAGGGGGGGGGGGCTCTCAGTTGCCTTTCATTTCCTCATCAGAAAGGTTGTAAAATCAAGGTGTCCATGAACATGCACAGAAAAAACTCCACACTGGAGGAATTGTGCAATTACACTGTTTCACACTGTCCTTGGCTGAGTTGAGGACACAAGTGAAGTGGCAGATTCTTCTATTAACTGATTAACAATGTATTTCAGCCAAAGAGCAGAGATTCAGTTAACTCAGCAACAAACAAGAAATCAGCCCTGATGAGTCAGAGCTTAATTACTACACAGCCAGAAGACCACAGTTCCCTCCAAGTTCCCAATGACGTTACTAGAAAATTACATCAAGTTGTAGTTTATGAGACATGAAATTGCTGAACGAAGGAAATAACCCCCTGAACAGGAGCACAGAAGTGTCTTGCAGAGCATGAGAGTACATTACTGATGGCCTATCAATACCCATTAGCTTGGAAACCTTTTAATTATTTCTCATTCACCCAGTCGTGCTGGAGGAAAGGGAAAGACAATGATGGAGACAGGCAGAGAGAGAGCAAGATATCCATCTGGGACGCAGAAATGTGGACACATTTTTACATGCAAACAGAGTTAAACTTACGAGACATAAATGTGGCAGAGGCTTAACTGAGTGTTAACTGGTAGGCAAAGCAAATATAAATAAGAATTTTTTTATTGGTTATTTCTGCAGCAACAAAGCAATTAGTGCACAGAGATTCAAAAAACATTGCTGCCTCTGTGGCAGTGTGGTGTTAATTAGTCCTTTGCCTAGAAAGGCTTGTAGAGAACAGAGGGAAATGTATTTCAGGACCAAATAATATGCAAGTGACTTGTTCTTTGCCAGTATAGATTTCCCAGGTCACAGAAAATGGCCCTGTTTTATAAAGTTGAGCTAAAATGCAGTTTTTAATTTATCTTTGTTGTTCATTACCAAATGGTCTGTCAACACAACGTCAAGGCGTTTTACAGTGTTTTTATTCCCCTGTCACTTCTTTAAGTCAGTCCTGTTAATGTGATGCCACAGTGACAGCACCACCGGTTGTTGCTTTGTTTACCACTGTGTGTTAATGCCATGTGTTTGTAATGTTTGGCTTTGCCTCAGAGGGTCCAGCTGTTCTCTGCTTGGATGAGGACATGAGACTGAGGTGCTGATGGTTTGACTTTTCAGTTTGGGTTTGATTAGGTCTGGAGACTTTTCCTTTGACTCTGATGGAAATGCTCTGATACTCTGATGGCTCTGATACTCTGATACTCTGATACTGTGATGGCTCTGATACTCTGATGGCTCTGATACTCTAATACTCTGATGGCTCTGATACTCTAATACTCTGATGGCTCTGATGGCTCTGATACTCTGATGGCTCTGATACTCTAATACTCTGATGGCTCTGATAATCTGATACTCTGATGGCTCTGATACTCTGATGGCTCTGATGGCTCTGATGGCTCTGATACTCTGATGGCTCTGATGGCTCTGATGGCTCTGATACTCTGATGGCTCTGATACTCTGATGGCTCTGATACTCTGATGGCTCTGATACTCTGATGGCTCTGATGGCTCTGATACTCTGATGGCTCTGATGGCTCTGATACTCTGATGGCTCTGATGGCTCTGATGGCTCTGATACTCTGATGGCTCTGATGGCTCTGATGGCCTATACTCTGATGGCTCTGATGGCTCTGATACTCTGATGGCTCTGATACTCTAATACTCTGATGGCTCTGATAATCTGATACTCTGATGGCTCTGATACTCTGATACTCTGATGGCTCTGATACTCTGATGGCTCTGATGGCTCTGATACTCTGATGGCTCTGATGGCTCTGATACTCTGATGGCTCTGATGGCTCTGATGGCTCTGATACTCTGATGGCTCTGATACTCTGATACTCTGATGGCTCTGATGGCTCTGATACTCTGATACTCTGATGGCTCTGATGGCTCTGATACTCTGATGGCTCTGATGGCTCTGATACTCTGATGGCTCTGATGGCTCTGATACGCTGATGGCTCTGATAATCTGATGGCTCTGATAATCTGACACTCTGATGGCTCTGATGGCTCTGATACTCTGATGGCTCTGATAATCTGACACTCTGATGGCTCTGATGGCTCTGATACTCTGATGGCTCTGATGGCTCTGATGGCTCTGATGGCTCTGATGGCTCTGATGGCTCTGATGGCTCTGATACTCTGATGGCTCTGATGGCTCTGATGGCTCTGATACTCTGATGGCTCTGATGGCTCTGATGGCTCTGATACTCTGATGGCTCTGATACTCTGATACTCTGATGGCTCTGATACTCTGATGGCTCTGATGGCTCTGATACTCTGATGGCTCTGATACTCTGATGGCTCTGATGGCTCTGATACTCTGATGGCTCTGATGGCTCTGATACTCTGATGGCTCTGATGGCTCTGATACTCTGATGGCTCTGATAATCTGATACTCTGATAATCTGATACTCTGATACTCTGATGGCTCTGATGGCTCTGATGGCTCTGATACTCTGATGGCTCTGATGGCTCTGATGGCTCTGATGGCTCTGATGGCTCTGATACTCTGATGGCTCTGATGGCTCTGATACTCTGATGGCTCTGATAATCTGATACTCTGATGGCTCTGATAATCTGATACTCTGATACTCTGATGGCTCTGATGGCTCTGATACTCTGATGGCTCTGATGGCTCTGATACTCTGATGGCTCTGATGGCTCTGATACTCTGATGGCTCTGATGGCTCTGATACTCTGATGGCTCTGATACTCTGATGGTCTTATCTCAGTTATTCCTGCATGTTATTCCTGCATTACTGCAAGTGCATGTTAGAGCAAATTGTGTCAGGCCTGTGCTCATGATTTGGTAGTAATATGGATTTTGTTGCTTTTGATACCAACTTTAGAGGATTTGCAGAGATTGCAGGAAGTGTAGACTTCGAGCACAGTATGTCCATTTCTTACAAGCATGCTCAGTTTTTTTTTCTGCATATGCTACTGCAGTCACCATCTGCATCTTTTTCTTTCACCACTATCTACCCATGTTGCCCAGCTTCAGCTTTATCCTTATTTAGAAATGGTTTCAATTGTTGGAAGGATCTTGGTAGGAGTGGGGGAATAAAATATTACACCACGAGACGATTCAACTCAGGCTCAGGTAGGAAAGCCGCCCACACTTCATCTGTCTTAAATCGCAAAATAATGGAAAAGAAAATGAAAAAAACACAAACACTAGAATTTAATGTGGCTATTTTTTCCTGCATTAATGCTTTGAAGGACAACATGATGATAGATATCACCAATCAGGCATCAGCTTTATTTTAGACCAAGAACTTGTGACATAGACGTACACATGAGGAAGTCTAAGTAATGACACAGCACCAGAACATGGAGGATAGCAGGAGTGTGTTGGTTTGGCTTTTGGAAAGTATAAATTTACACCTTCGTTTTCAAATAAATGATTATGTTGTGATTTTGACTCGTCTGTCACTTTCTACCAAATCGTGCAATTAGCAGCTATGTTTTGAGACGCACAGATTAACATCAACATTTGCAGTATGAGGATGGAGATGAAGCTTGTTGTAGAGATGTTTTGCATGTTTAGCTCTTGAACTGCAGTGTCAGGTGAAAAAGTGCAAGTGGAGAATGTAGCTGGTCCTGTAAGAGGCTTTTGGTTCATCACAACATACTAGTACAGCTTAATCCACTGCAGCATTTTATCATATGCCACAGCTGTCATTTTTTTTGGATGATCCCTTTATATGCCCTCAGGCTGGACACCATATCCTAAAATTTTGTGTTTCCACAATTCAAAAATAAGTTTAAAGCGTTTCAGAAAGTACACAGACTGCAGCGCATTTTATGTGTAGGGGTCATTTTAAAAGACATTTAAACAAAGACGTATGACAGGTTGCTTTTAATTTTGCAAGTCTTAGGGAATATCTGCAAGAGTTTACAAATAATAATCAGTGGCTACAAAATTTAAATAAATTGTTTATTTATATAGAAATTAAGAATCATTTTTCTGTTCTTTTCATTAATGTGTTATTCTTGTTTTTGGAAGTCTCTTAATTGATCAGTTCACAGTGTGCATGTCCTCTGGGCTATTAGGCACTCCCCTCTGTTTAACTGAACCACACAAATCAATAGCAGCAACATGACAAATGCATTCACTCTATAACTGATGGCAGTTTGGGATATTGCACTGGCAGCCTTATTTGTTTGTTCAGATAATTTTTCACTCCAACGGCTTTTGACACACATCTTGCACTTGTTTGACAAACCTGTTGCAAAGCTTTTGCTCGAGGGTGAGCTCTGGCTTTCATTAATAAACTGGTCTCAGTGGATGTTTTCATTTATGCCCAAAACCAAATATGCCAAATCCTGTTTCATATGCTGATAAGTAGTGATCATCTGTTTTCTTTGTTTTCTTTTTTTTTTTTACATGTAAACATTGATACAGTGTGATTTTGTATAATGAAGTGATGAAGTGAGTTTGCCTGAGGAAGGTATGTTAGAAATGTCAGAGCTAAATAAACTTAACTAAGTCATTAAATGTTCAGACAACTTATTTGGCAAATTCAGTACTAACCAGACACCTATAGTACAGCAAAGTGTAGTGTGGCAAGTGTGCCTTTTCTTTTTTGTTTATATAAACTTGTAACCAGTACCACTTTAGTGTGGATATGTCTGATTATTGAACAGAGATGTTCAGTACAAACCCATCAGGGCCTTTCTGTGTGGAGTTTGCATGTTCTCCCTGTGCTTGTGTGGGTTTTCTCCAGGTACTCCGGTTTCCTCCCACAGTCCAAAAACATGTATGTCAGGTTGATTGGTGACTCTAAATTGCCCATAGGAGTGAGTGTGAGTGTGTGAGGTTGTTTGTCTCTATGTGGCCCTGTGATGGACTGGTGACCTGTCCAGGGTGGACCCCTGCCTTTCACCCAAAGAGAGCTGGGATAGGCTCCAGCAGATCCCCGTGACCCTGGTTAGGAATAAGCGGGTATGGATGGATGGATGGATGGATGGATGGATGGATGGATGCATGCATGTTCAGTACATGGAAAAGAATAAGTGAGGTGTTTTAATAGGGATTGCGTCATAAACTATAGTACTGTACAAGTCTGATTCAGCCATGAGTCAGTACTGGATTTTAAAAGAAGTGCTTTCCATTACAGGAGAGTTGGTGTGCAAGAATATTTGGGGGGTTGCTGGACTTCCCATGCAATGACAGTAGGATATCACTTATCAAGACAGCACTATCAGCAGATATGGTCTGCAGAAGCGCTGACGTGCTGAACCTCTTCTCCCTCAGTGCCAACACTGCTGCCATCAGAGCACAGCCATGACAGATGGGCAGTTTGGGACACATGAAAAAAGGGTGCTAAGAGGTCTTAGCAGGTCCTGTCCCTTTGGGAGACACATACAAACTGCTTTCATGCCCTTGATTAGGACTGGTAACACATCAACTTCAGTAGAGTCTGGGTAAAAGAAAAATGTGGAATTGTATTTTTAATCACACCACAGTTATCAGTTTAATTATTGTTTTAAACCAGTGCAGACAAAGTTAGATAATATTATATGACTCAGTTGGGAAGAACCTAAGTTAAAGGTGAAATGTCAAGAGATTTTATTAAAGTTTAATATTTGATCCCACAATGAAAACTCTTTCATTTTTTAAAAATACTTATCGTCCACCAGCTCAAAAAATCTGCAGCAGGTGAGTAAATTGAAACAAGAATTTTTGAGGCAAAAGCGAAGGAGTGAGCTCTGACACAGTGAGTCACACTCACACAGCAGAGGGATAGGGGTTGGAAATACCTCTGAGGCATAGGAATTGCTCTGCTCAGCCAGGCTTCAGACTGCGGCCGGCCACCACTAACACCCCTGTATACTGCTGCCATATCCAGTTAATCAGCCACAGGGACCTCTCTTTTTTAAAAAAAACTTACCATTGAAAAGCTCTTAACTGTGCACTGTGGTAATTAGCCTGCAAAATCACTTGCTGAGTTGTGTTAAACAGCTAATAAAGGCTACCCTAACAAGGTTGTGCCAAGGATTTTAGCCTCAGTTGCTGGTAATGGCACTAGACACATAATACAGTGGCAAAGAATTAGATTTGTGGGCCTTTAATTTAGTAGGAGCCTCATGCTACAATGTTCTTGAAGGTATCCATCCATCCATTATCTATACCCGCTTATTCCTATTTCTGGTCACAGGGATCTGCTGGAGCCTAGCTCTTTGAGGCATTGGCTTTCAATAATGAGAGGAGGTGTTAAGTTATTAATCAGTGGTGCTTTGCCAGTGCTGGCCATTGAGAGTCCAAACAAAGCATCAACCACTTAATTTGTCCTGACCAGTGCCAAGAGGACCCATTTAATTCAAATCAATCAACATAGTGGCATTCTGAAGCCGCAGACCATTTACATGTCACTGAGGTCTTTTGTGCAGGAGGAAATATTTATAAAGCTGATGATGAAATGCTCAGGGCTTGTGTTCCTTGTGGCCCTGTGTATTCAAAGGTCAACAATAAGAAATTATTGTCTCAACACCTTTTATGATGGCTCACTTGAGGTGTGGCGTTTCTCCAGTGTATAAACTCATTCAGGTAGTTGCAGTAGGCTTGCCCACCATAGATTTGAGCTTATTTTTGTTATGCACTTGTTTTTAAAGGACATTTATGTGCTATTCTGCATTTTTCATTTTGTTAACTAATCACATGAAAGCACCAAAACTGCCAAAGGAGCCACAGCATAGATCTGGGTCACATGTTCTGTCTTTATGATGAACATGGCCACTGTAACTTAGTTTTTGTCCTGTATAAACTGTCTTACTGCTGGAAATATTCAACTGCACCTGATGTTTATCAACCCATTGCTAAAAAAAAGTCCTCAAACTCATGCATTATGTACATCTGTTTGAGTAATGTTTGCTAACATCTACAATGCCCTGCTCCTTTAGAAAATGACTTAACCTTTACAATAAATTGAACAATATAATCAAGACCCATTTTTAATGATTTATGTCTTCACTAGGAACCAGTGGGCTTGAGGCTACGAGCTACAGACACAGTAGGAAAAAATGTGCTTTTGATTTTGCTGATTTTTGACCAGAATAATAATTGAATATTGCCAGTCTTTCTAAAGACAAACAGGAAGCAATGCGGCTCTGGGACTAAGACATTTATAAATATGTACTTTTAATCTCTGCTCAGTATCTTCTGTTCCTACAGCAGAGTAGTGACTGGACTGCTAATGGACCGTGGCAACAGGAAGTAGAAAGCAGAATATAACAAGCCACTGGAGACATCATGTTGTACCCCAGAGAGCTATTATCCAGATTTTCCATGTATATATCCATACACCAAAGAAACTACATCGGCTTCTTGCTAATTGCTAACAGAAACACGTTGAGGTAGCAGGGGAGCTTCACCCTAGCAGCAAGCTTCTTTCTCATCATCCCTGATGGTTCTGTTCCACTCTCTAATTTCCTGTGTAATGAGGAAGGAGATACCTGCTGTATTGACAAGTGGTCCCTCATAGACTGACAAAGTTTGAATGCTGAGGTAAAGATCTGGTAGCCAGAGTGGCAATGGACACTGAGCATGTGCAGTGTAACTCTGCTTACGACAGGCAGGAGGAGGGTGGACAATGAGTGAGTGACAATGACTCCAGCAGATGACTAGAGTTATGAAGAGAGACCTTGTTACTGCCTCATTGCTGGAACAGACCCTGGCTGTCTCTGTGAGACCTCAATGGCTCCAAATGATAGAAGCACACCATTTTCTGCAGTGTGACCGAGACCCATGGAGCACCCTGAGTAAGCCTCAGGGAAGGGTTAAGCTGGAAAACGAAACACTAAAGCATGTCATGTAATAGGCCTCTCATTTTGCACCTGTCTTTGTCAGGCCCACCGGAGGAAATCTAATTTATTTAATAGCCTGCCGCTGCAATGCCAGGCGTTTGGTGGAAGAAAACAGAAGGCAGTGATGATGAACGCATAGCGGGAGAGAGTGAGAGAGAGAGGACAAACCCTTTTCTCACATTCACTGGTGAGATGTGATTTCCAAAGTAAAGATCTGTGTCAGCCATCTGGTGACAGAGAATAGCAGGAAACTGTGGCAGCATGCTATTTTCAATAATGCAAGCATGCATGCTGTCACTACATAATTGACAATTTTGGATTTCTGTGGAAATCTTCTTGTCCTCTTAAATTATTTTTTTTATTTACTTTCTACAATATAAATCTTTCTATTTCCATTTGCTGTTTCTGAGAGATACAAATTCAACACAGTGTCAGAGTAAAACAGAGATTCATGTTTGCAGAGAGATGTGGTAAGCAATGATAGTGAGAGCCCATGTATAGTGGCACCACAGTAAAGCTTTTTAAGGTACAAAATTGTGGTGTGATGCATCTGATTTTAACCACACTCAGTGAGGAATGACAGGTTTGGATTATCTTTCAGCAGCTTTGTCCCAGATTAAAATACCTGACGGATTATATGTAACCTAGTACTGACATTTACATTCTCTCCCTGAGTAACTGTAATAAGTCTGATGATGAGGTCAACAATTATTGTGTCCAGTTCTTTGGTTTATGACTAAATACCTGTAAAGCTAATGAAATTCCCTGCCTGCGTGACTGTAGACTAGTTTCCAACACATTGCTTGTGTGTAGCATGAAGATAACATATAAATTATATAGTTCCCAGCCAAAACA
This sequence comes from Mastacembelus armatus, assembly GCF_900324485.2. Taxonomy (NCBI): domain Eukaryota; kingdom Metazoa; phylum Chordata; class Actinopteri; order Synbranchiformes; family Mastacembelidae; genus Mastacembelus; species Mastacembelus armatus. The sequence goes on along the minus strand of NC_046645.1, from coordinate 4,136,250 downwards.
CATAAACAGATTGTTTGTTTGTCAGTGCTCTGTCCTGACTTTTGATCGTGACCTCTGAATGCCCTGTTAACTGTTCCTCTCTCGTACTACATTCGTTATATGAATAAATGATACAGTGCACTGGAAATCAATGCATTTGTTTTCAGCAGCATTTCCATTTGCAGAGGTTTAGACACAGTGCCATTCGCCTATGAGCTTGCGGTCATTTTCAGCTAATCAAAGAGAGAGCAGAGATGAATCAAGTCTGAAACTCAAAGAACTAATCAGATTGTGCACCGGCCCTCAGTAAAATGAAAGTGAATGTCCCATTCAACAAAACATAATCTTCTGATTGGATGCTTTGCCATTTCTTTCAAGGCCTGTGCAGTTTGTGAGAAGTGACAAATGATGAATAAATACTAAAAGAGCCACAGCATCATTCAGAAAAACACTGTTATTCCTTTTGGCACAGACTTGAACTTCAATGCTGTGACATAATCAAACAGTGATAATGTTGTCAATGCCTGGGGTTCCTCAGAAAAATGAACTACAGCAGTATATTAAGAGTTTTTAGGACACATTTTCCAGCAATAGACATGTCATCTTTTAAATGGATGGCAACTCCTTTAATAACAGCAGTGTTGATGAAACTATAGAGTGTCTGGCAGATTCATATAGCTCCATCTGTACCACTTCACTCCCCTCCACCCTTTGCTATTATGAAATGCAAATGGTATGTCACCCACTTCACACAGAGATAAATCTGTTACTTTGTGCATTAGTACACAGAGTCTCACCACCACATCATTTTCACTGCTGCACCAGTCACATCGTGGTAATTTACACTCCAGGCTTTGCCACTGATAACGCATTTTATAACCATTTCCTTTCTATGACAATTGAGTTTTAGATCCTATATGCAATAGCAAAAGGCATAAATTGGACTATTGGAATTGACCAGAAGGAAGGAACAGGTTACAGTGATGTACTGTATGATGTGGTATTTTGGAGGAGGAATCTGGGATATCACTACAGCTGGAATTACTTAATAAGGGTAACTTAAAGGACAGCTCTGGTTTATTACAATTTGGATCTTATGTTTGTCACAAATTACTTCGACCTGGTTGACTTTTCATAGTTGTACACAGATTATTCCTTTGCAATAATAGAAAATTTGTGACATTTTGTGTGTGCTCAGACTGGTTTTACCTCCAAATATAATGTTTTACATCATTTGTTGAAACAACAACCTGTCAGACCATTTGACTGGCCCCTTTTCTTGCCAGTTAGCTATAATGTATACTTTCATAATAGTTTTTGCAAAAAAAAAAAAAAAAAGAGCTTTAAGCTTTACAAAAATTTCACCATCTGTAAATACTGTACATCACAATATTAAACTGTGGTAATTCTCCTGACAGTCTTGGACTTGTCCTCTGCTAAACCCACTTGGACTGGGCTCTCGCTGTGCAGAGACAAGCTGCTGGAGTGCACAACATCAGGGACCTGGAAAACACCATTAAATATTTTTTCCTTAATAACAATACACCAGATCATTTCTGCAGCAGTGCACATAGACATCAGTCATAGGAAATGCAACAGTGAGATTATGTTTTGTAATTAATAAAGTGTATGATCACCCACAGATAAATGTGAAGACAATTGGTAGGGAACTATTGCCTTATAAGTCTCAAAGTGGCTGTCTTACAGCTTCAGTAGCTCAGGGTAAGATAATCCTATTGCCAAACTTTAAGCACTGGTTCATTACATCAAAGACAAAAGTAAATCAGAAAGGAACTTGTGACCTGAAGTCAGAGCTGCTCAAAATCTGAGCTAATTGGGAAAAGAGGCTACATAAATCAGTCCAGGGTAGTAAAGTTGGCCTTCCCCATTACGTGCAATTTATCAATACAGTATATTATCTAGAATCAATGTGCCAATCAATTAGTCAGTTACAAGTTGTCTTCTGGAAGCCCTTTGAATAACATTTACTCGATCAACAGTGAGATCATCTTTTACAGGACACACAGACAGAAATTAGATTTTTAGAATAATTAATTTTTTCTGATATTGTGTTTCAATGAGGGGTTGGTCTACTAGTCATCTACATATACACCTAAAAAAATCATCCCAACATTGACGTGGTACACCTCAGTGATGATGGAGCCTTTTAAAAATGCACTGTAAACTAAAAATAGTGCTGATTTTGTTGAGTCATGAACTACTCTATAAATTTAGATTTACCCACTATGACCCAAAAGCAAGTTATTCCACAGCTGTGATTTATACCATAATGGAATATTTGAGTTGTCTGATGGGAGGCTGAGGTGCCACAGTGGAGCAGTGCAGTTCCCCGTGCTCTCCTCAGCATGTGGGGATCTAGCAGGAGCTCCAGCTGCAGATCGACTGACTGACCTTCAGTTTCTCTATCTTACCTTATGAAAGCTGACAAAGTCCATATGGCTACGAGATTCCATGATTAGCTCATTGCGAACTGCATCTGCAGGAAGAAAAACAGGACTTTAGCCTGATCTAACCTTGCAGCTCTTCTAACCAGCCACAGCCCATTTTAGACTTAAACAGGACCAGGAGCATAGGATAAGATTTAGGAGATATAGTGGCTCAGATGTCTGAGAACTATACAGCATCCTAAATGTAAATAAGTCTTTTGTTTCTATCTAAAAAAAAAAAAAAAAAAAAAAGTCAAAATATGCATAAATATGAATTGAAACTGAATTGTTAATATGTGGTTTGTGGCTGCTCAACTGTCCATGAAAAAAACCTAATGTTTAGTTATTACCCTTATTAATCCCACAATGGGGAAATTCCATTACCACCCAAAGTGCACACACACTGTGAACACACACCCGGAGCAGTGGGCAGCCAGTGCTGCGGTGCCCGGGGAACAGTTATCTTACCTAACCCAGGTATCACTTTAAGATACCTGGTATGTTACTATTTACTGCAGCAGTATAATATAATAAATCAAAACATACTAAACTATGTAAGTTATAGTCCATTTACTACACATCCCATATACTTTGCAATACTAGTAACAGTGGTTCAAGGCTTTACACATCAATGGATTTTAGTACAGTATTAAAGTATATTAATAAACTCTTGGTACCTGTGACATCCTTCAAAGTGAACATAAAATCTACTTTTATGTTGTGAAAGTTTTTTTGGAACTAAAATCAGTAATTAAACTGAATTACCAAACAATTATAGTTACCTTAATGTTAGTGTTTATAAATCGCACAACTCATGTTTTAGAAGATGACTGGCAGATTTTCATGTTGTTAACAAAAAACAAGAAACCAGATGTTAATGCAGTTGAATGTAGAAAGTTTTAAACCTTATACTTGATATCATCACATTGGTCTGAAATGTTGTGAAAGGCAAATACCTCAAATAATTGTTGAGTCATGTTGGTACACAACATATTAGGCACAACAAAAATACTGTGATTATTTTATTCTATGGGTTTGTATAAATAAGACTTACCTGTGAGGTTAGTACAGCACTGACCTATTTATTGTAACATAATGCTACAGTTTATTAAATTAAACAAAAATATCCATCTGCGCCCACAGAGGCCATACTGTCACATGTGACATTGTGACTAAAACAGTTGCAGCTGAGAATTGAAGATGTCACAGTAAACTACACATATTCGCTCTCTCACCTGTGGGACCCTCACTAGAGTATCCTAAGTTGACCTTCCCTCCTGTCGCCTCAGCAACCGAGCTTCTCCCGCTCACTGATTGGTTGAACCTGTAAATGCCCAAATGAATGGTCCAATGGAAAAGATAACCTTTAGCTGTGATCCGGCACAGCCACTTTGTCAGAGGCTGTGCTGTTGTGAACAGACCATTTTCTTCTCTCACAAAGCAGCTGTATGCCAGAGGCCTCTGCATTGTTTTCATTATAAAACGATTTGGCAGATAAAAAAAAAAACATCATCATTTTTCACTGCATTTTATTAGACTCAAACTAAGTACTGAGCTCTCCCTTCAATATGATCAATGGAAAAGCTGTAAAATGTATTTCAGCTGCAGAGAAAATGCTGACAAATATAATGCGTAATGTGTCTGCTTCTAAATGAGCTAACGACCGTGTTAATCTTAATTAAGTTGTTACAAAAATTCATGTCTTCAATTTTCTTTTATAACGTGGAACAATAAAAGCTCCATTTATTCTCAGAAAGAAGTTGTATGTATTAACAGACATTCCTGCTGAGTAGTCACATTCTAGTAGTTTATGTAAAGTAAAACTGGAGCCATGGCTGTCTCTGTTTGATTTTTGACAGCTCTTTTATTCCATGAGAAAGTCAGATTTTATCTTAAAGTTAGTTTAAGAAGTAAGGAGACCCCTCAGGTTTTTCAGAGTTTAAAAATAGCCCCATAAAACAAAAGTAGTTTAGAAAGAGAGTTTTAAATCTTACCATATTGCCTCCTGTGGGTTGGGTTCTGAGAGGTAAAAGAAAAGAAACATTAGGTTTACAGAACTATTATGAACTATCAGCTGCTAACTTTATTATTGACCACAGACCCGTTATGCTTGCTCACTGCAGCCACAGCAGAACGAAAGCTGTAAATGTCCTGTTGCTTATTAGTTTTAGGATCTTCACTAATATCATAGCCCCCAGTGAGTTTGCAATTCAACAATGAAAGCTAAAGTGGAGTGTTAATAAGTTTTTTAACACGGTTTCATGGTTGCCTTTGCCAAAGGTCCTCCTGGCCACAGTGAAGACACAACAATATACCAATGATGCAGATGGCACTGGCCCCAGGAGAGATATAAACTGCTCCTTTTACAGGGAGAAAAACTGCCTTTGTCATTATGTTTTAAATCCCTGCTGTCATGCTGAAAAAAGTCTTTGAGGGTGACTGTATTAGATCCTTTCTTTTTTCAGTAATTACAAAACATACATTACTCCCCACTCAGGTGGATTACTCAAAAAAGAGCTTAGTGACTTGGAAACATGCCAGAGCCTCTGCCATATGAAACATCTTCATGAAGTCAATTTAACATGCTCAGGGGTGTCAAACCTAAAGCCGTAAGACTGATGCAAGGACAGTGGTGAAGGTGGTATCAGACGCTACAGGTGCAGGAAGAGGCGAAAGGTCACATCTGCTTTATGATAATCCCCTAGTTCTAAACCATGGCCATGATTTGAAGAATCAGTCACAGGGATTACAGTGACTTCTAAATGTGTGACTCAGGCCTACTTTTTGTTATCATGTGCAAACAGGCCTCCTCCTTGCACTAGAACAAGGTTCCCCTATGAGATGTCACTCCAGAAACATTTCTACAATGTCCCGCTTTCCTGGCCAGACTTTTTTCAACATCGAAGTATTTTGCTTCCTCAACTTGCCAAGGTATCGACCTCTCTGTTTGGAGTGGTCGCACATAGTCCAGCTACAAATAGTCTGGGTTCGGTCATGAGCTCTGAAAGAGGGGCGGTAAAACTATCCCACTGTGTGGTGATTTTAAACCCATATTAACAGGTTTACACCTTGGGTGGGCAACTTATGTTCCTCAAGGGCCACTGCTCTACTTGTTTTCCAACTATCCCTGCTCTAGCAACTGTTGATTAGCTGGGTCAATGTGTGTTCATCCAGTCAGAACATGAGTTTCACTCTGCTGGTTTATATTAATATTTACTCACCTGAAATATACCCGACATATTTATAACTCTACAGCAAATATAAAGATAAGAATAGATTTTAAGTCCTACTGAAATCACATTTTGCATTATTAATGATGTCTTGCTCAAGGGCACCTCTACAGTAGCTATTTGGAGTGATTGGTAGTAATTACTCCTTCCTGTCTTGAGATTCCCAGTTGTTTTGGGACTCAAACTGCCAGACCTGAAGATACAGACATACCTCCCTAACATTTGTGCTGCTGCTGTTTCCTGAGAAGTAAGGTTTGTGCTGACAACTAATGTTCTGTCACAAAAAGATATAGCGTGCCCTTGGTAGAGGCCAGCACGGCGTAGTGCCGAGTCACAGTGTGTAGACACGTATCTTCTTCATTATACTTTAATCACAGTTTCCGCACTAGAAGAGTGTGGAGTAGTAATTGTTTTTTTTTTGTTTTTTTTCACCTGGATCAATTTAAGGAGGAGAAAAGTGCCTACTTGCTTGCCTCTTTTGTCTGTAGCAGAGGACAGTGCAGATGCAGATCAGGAGCAGTAGCAGAAGTGCAGACAGGGAGCCTGTTACCACCAGCGGGACTGTGCACACATCGTCGTCCACCACCTCTGCAACTAAGAAAAGAAGGACACATCATGTGTTTTTGATAAAGAAATGGTGAAACTCTGCTCTTACTTTGAAGTTAAATTACAAATTTACACACAGTGTAAAGAAAGCTGTGTTTAGTTTCCTGTTTTAATTTGCAGTCGTAGGCATGTGGGTGTTTGCTGAGGGAGGCTGCTCTGTGGTGACTTTAAGAAAATGTTACAAATACAACGAACATTACTACAATAATATAGTGTGAGTATTTTACAGTGTTGGACCTCATGGAGGTATGTGACCTCAACTCCACTTAAGTAGCTTTGATGCAAACTCATGCAGTGTTGATTTGGCAGCTTTCTACTCCACAGTCCTCTTCAATAATAATATTCAGTGATGATTCAGGTGCTTCCCAACAATGAGTGACACCAAACACACAAAAAGAAGGAGATTTTAAAAAGAGAGAAAACACGAATGTAGAGGCCAAAAACTAAACTAGGACAGAACAGATAGACACCAGAGAGACAAATCTAAACAGGTGTGTGCACATATACATGTTATTTAATGTGTGTTACAGTCTCACCTACTGTCAGACGGCCACTGCTCTTCAGTGGTGTGGGCATGGCAGACACAGAGGCCAGACAATCCACATGAGAGCTCTTTACTGCCGTCACGCTGAGGTTGCTGGTCACAGTGAAGAGGCTCTTCCCAGACATTTCACTGCTGATGCTGTATTCACTCTGGCTCACCTCCACACCATTTCCCAGAGAGAGCAGGACCATTGTTAATTACAATATATTCCGCTTGCTAATTGGGATGTTTACATTTTAACTTGCCATAATTTTGCAGAGATAATCTGGAAATGTGGCAAACAGAGTTTAAAGAGACAGTTCACCTACAGGTTTTCACTGTCTAGCAGTGATGATGTGTCCAAAGATGATGTCTGATTGCTTACATGATGTACTTACATTTTTATTATTCACCTGCCATTGCAGAGTGGGTTTAGGGAACCATCCTACAGCTTTGCATTCAAACAGCACTGGCTGTCCCTTAAAAGCCAACTTTTCATCCCCAGCGACTTTCACACTGCCCTTCTCTGCAATCACAAAGCACATTCACAAGCTTGAATTATGCTCTTTCTTATTATTATTATTTATGTGCCAGCATGCATAAGCAGTATATGTTTTCCTGCATATTTCTGCATGATTGTGAGTGAGTTTATGAATGCTGACAAAACTGGGAAAGACGGATTTCATCATGATTGTTTCTCATGTGGTTGCATGAACACATCTCTGCAAAAAATAAGCATCACTTCCTCCTCAGGCCCGTTACCACTTACAGTAGATAGATTACATTGGTTGCAGGTGATTGATCTCGTGTCTCAGTTGCTGATGAATGCTTGTTCTCTTTTTCCCTTCAAACGCTTCCACACCAACCAAATAAGCCACTGAAGCCCTGAAGACTCTGGTAGATACTGTATGTATCTCATATGTGACGTCTATTGTTTGGCAGAATAAGAGGCAGTGGATGTTACAGACAGTGGCTATAGGCAGAAAGATAATTACAGAAGCTTCAGTCTTTTATCTAAGAAAATGTCTTGTCTCTCTTGATTTAGGTGCAAATCTTCAGTTGTTTTGTCCCCTTTATTGACTGTCCCTTTTCTCCAGGGGCTTTTACTTGATGTCTTGGTTGGTATCATAAACACTGTTCGATTCTGAAAGCAACCAGTGCTGATAAGTGAAATCCAGCTGCTCTGACAGAATCTCAGCACCAGTGAATAAAGTTTGGCAAGGAACCAGCCTCATTTGCACTGACTGATGAGGGGCTCTCAGCGATCATGGCTGATTGATACATCTGAATAGAAAAAGAACATCATCAGCACTCCCTCCCAAAGCTCTAATCTAAGTGATCCCTGAAATAAGGTTTCATAAGGTTTGTTAATCACTGGAGGGAAACTCTGAAGACTTTTGGCTGCTGTGTGAGGTGGGAAGTGCTCAGCTAGCTCTAATTTCAGTGATTTTTCAGCAGGGGTCCTCAGAGGGGAAATTGCTGCTTTGGGGGCAGCATTTAAAGACCACAACATGCCTCTGTGCAGATTTGGTGTGTACGCACATGCAATTTATGTTACATGAACCTTATATAACACATGTGCTGTATGTGTGGGTGTGAATTTATTCCAATGAGAAGGACACTATTCATCAGCACTAGACTGCTCACCATCTCTGATTTACATCAAATAGTTCTCTTCACTGCAGATCCTGTTCGTACTTAACAGCACATGCACTTGCTGAAGTAAAAGGTTGGTGTGTTCTTGTGTGAGAGTGAGTAAAGAAATAAGCGTGAAAGATGAAGTGACAGCAAGCAGGAGGGTGTAGTTCTATTTACATCATCTTCACATTGGACAATTAAAGAAGGAAGTGTGGTTGATAGCATACAGACTCAACCATCCCTGTGTGGATTTATGGCTCTATTCCAGCAGTATATTTCAGGCTGCACTACACAAATCACAGACAGAGTTGCTGACTGTTAACTGGGCATGCCAGAATGCACAATTAATTCAAAGGTTGTGTCAAGCCATAGTGATCTTCTGCATCCAGAGAGGAATCCCTGATTCACCATATACTGCTGTTAATGGCTGCATATGTCAGTGGGGATTTGTGGCACTGGCACCAATGTGGCCTCTCTCAATAATATATTGTAGGCGACAGGTCGTTGTTTTTTTTTCCTCTACCTCTTTCCAGAGGAGATGTTTCCAGGTTTATTTTTTTTAGCTGAGTTCTCTGTTCCGTTTGTACATACTGTAGATAAGCAGAATGATAAGGTCAGGAGGTCCAAGCAAATCTTAAAGAATTTATCGAGTTGTTTATCGAATGATCACTAACTTCCCAGTATTGTTAATTATAAAGCCAAAATGTGGTGCTTTTCCCTGGTTAATCCTTGAACAAAGGAATGTTCCAAAAAGTATGGTTGTGGTGAGAGAACTGTCTCAAAGAAAGTACTGTGTAGAACAACCACTAACAAACCTTTATATCAAAACATAACAAAATGAACATTCCAGCTACATTTTATGTTAAAAAACCTTCAAGAAAAACAGAAATTGGTTATCAAGTTCAGCAAATCTCCAGCCAATGTGTGACCCATTTCTCCACCGCATAACCGCCTTTGGCACTGCATCTGCAGAATATACACTAAATGAAGAGAGACGGGGTTCAGCTGCAGCCTGTATCCATCTATCTGCTGCCTGGTCTGAGTGAATTGCTTTTTCCAGGTATTTTCTATGCAGGGGGAAATGAAAACCTGTACTCAACACCACAGGCAGAACATGGTTTCTCAATTGTCATATTGTAGTTTGATATAATATAGGAAAGCGTACTTTCATTTTTTAATCCCCCCACTTCCAAAAAATAAATAAAACAAACACTTTGTATTGAAATATGTACCTTGAATGCTGAGGAAAAGTACTATATTATTATTCCTGATTCTTCGTGTTATATTTGGTAGCTCCAGCACCATGTGGGTGGGCAGAATTAAAGCACACAACTTTTGCTTAAGCCCTTAATTTTACCTCTTTTTTTTACATGGTGGTTTTTGCCTTGTCAAGGTTAAATTCAATGTGTAGCTGAGCTCTCACACTGCAATGGATTCAAAAGACTTTTCATCTGCTTGGTTTCCTTTGCTACTTTGTTTGAGTGTCTGTACATTGTATTAGTCGCATTGTAGGGACCAAAACCTGTTTTCACTCTCCCATTGTGGAGGCTTGGCCTCTTTGTAAACTACGTACATCATTGAATTTGACTTGGTTTAAGGATCGGGTTAGCATTAGGCAGGTAGTGGTTATGGTTAAGGTTAGGGTTAGTCTCCAGGAAAAAAACATGCAAGTGTGATGTGTCATGTCCCCACAAGAAATGAAAACAAACACGTGCATGTGTGCTGTGTGTGTGTACTCTTATAGAGCATCCCTAAGAGAAGCTGGTTGCACTAAAAGCCTTGGAAATTCTTTGCAGCAGAAATAAACAATTCTGCCTTCTCACGGCAATGAATCAAGGTAACACACATGCACCTAGTAGCTCTTCTGATTCTCTCTCACATACAAATATATCATACAGACCTTGTACAAACAAGCCTGCTGCTTTCCGGTCAATGCCCTGGAGGTCACAGGTCACAGGTCCCTCGTTGTGCCTCTCTGTGCTCTTTAGCACAAACTGCCAGCTGTCTCCTTTTGATGTGGGGTTTTTCTCTGCCGTCACATTCGGGTTGATGGATGGCAGGACACCATGCAACTTCGAGATGCTGAGCGCCGCTGTTCCATTCAGCAGCCACACCATAACAGTCCACTGGGTGTTGGAGGTACTGCAGGTAAACCGGGCCTCCTCCCCTTGCAGGACAGTTAGCATTTCAGGTGACAGCTTTATCTGAGCTCCAACTGCTAAAAGTCAAAAAGGAGTCACCAAACAAAATGTATTGAGCAGGTTTTGGAATAAGTAAAAACAAATCAAATTACCAGTGTGACACTTAGTAAACTACTGTTACTTATTTGCTTTCTTGCTTGGAGTTAGGTGCTAAGCTCATGTCTCTTCTGTAAATGGGAAGCCACATATGAAGTGAATCAGCTGCCACACAGGAGCTGACTAACTAGCTTAGCATAAACCTTAGGTGGGGAGAAACAGCTAGGCTGGTGTCCAATGGTAACAACCTCTAAAGCGCTCTGAAACAATTCTTATTTTGTTTATTTAATAGAAAAACTGTGCACCAGCAGTTCAGGCCTACGCTTTATTTAACCTCACTCATCATAGAGGCACATGAATGCACACATCCTCTATTGAATTCCTGCATATATTTTTTGCTTTCTGTCACTGGCAAATGAAGGAGAATGAATTAATATTAATGGAAAAGTGAAATATGAAATCACAGGTTTACACCACAATGCTCAGGGTGATGTATAACTTGTTTGCAGTGAGCTAACAGTATTAGCTTATACAGCCAGCATGCTGAGTTATCAATTATGCATCTGTTTAGGAAATTAGGTCTGAGAAATATCTAGGCCAGCCTAGACAGCTATATCTTTTCACTGTAATCACACAATGTTAGACTAATGAGCATAATTTGTGTGTGCTCCTATTGGGACTGTTAACCAGTGAAGTCGCCCAACCATTGGCAAGATCTTACCTTTAACTGGACAGACTTTTTGGAAAAAATTGTAAAGTGCACATAGATCAATGGGCCCAAGTAATTTGAAGGGTAAAAGTATTAAACACGTAATGCCACTAAATGGGGCCACTATTACAAATACATTACTGGCCTCTGCAACACATCTTCAATCAAACATGGTGCTGTTTTTGTTTTGAGCTGGAGTCTCACCTTGAATCTTGCATGATATAAGAAGCACTGAGAGGCAAAACAAGTCCATCTTTAATCAGTCCATAGTTCAATGCTGAATGGACCTGAAACAAAAATATATGAATTATTACCTACCTAACCTAAAAGCATGGTTAACTATAATCATGAGCTCTTTGTTAAATTGCCCCAGAGCTTTATACAGATATTATTCATCATTGTGTGCGGAGGATGAAGTCACCTCAAATTTTTGTGGTTTAAAATGAAAATTCTCAACAATTTTTGGTGGATAGATTACTATGAAATTTACTCACGTTCATATTCCCTTCCACTAGATTAATACATCTAATTTTTGGAAAAATTTCCAAAAGTCCCATTGTCTGACTCACCTCAGTCTGGTGTCTCTGTGTCACGCTCAGTAGATACGTGTCAACATCGCTTTCTTCCTCTTGCCTGGTGCTAATCCACTCCAAACTGTCTCGTTAAATATTACCTAACTCAGTGAGAACTTTGCTCTGTGCTGATGCAAATACACAGTGTGACTCATATTGCAAACAATGCCCCTTGTAAGTCTCCAGTTCCCAGGGGTCTTATAACTTATGCTTCCTCCCTCTTCAAATAATGTGTTTGAAATAACTCACAGACTAACACTCACAAATGTTTGATGTATGACATGATGTGTTAAATCTGTAAAATAACTTTTGACCACTTTAAGTTTCCATAGTAATTTTGTCAAAGAGGTTGTGTTAATTTTCATACCACAAACACCCTTCCAGTAGAAAGTACATTTATTGAACTTAAATGCACTTCTGAGGTACTTTACTTGAGTGGTTTAAATTTCATGGTGCTTCAAACCTCTACTCTGTTACAATTCAGAGGCAAATAATGTCATATTTCATAACATCAATTTGACAGCTATATTTATTTGTAATTCAGATTAAGATTCTGCACATTAAGAAACTAATAATCAAACTATTAAAGTTTAAGCCAATGGTTCCCAATGTTTTGGCTTTTATTTTAGATATTTTACAAAAAGCCCATGTCTGATTAACCACATGTTTTATTGTATTTTATTTTTATTTACGAAGTAACATTTCAAATAATTACACGTAAAATCATGAATCAGTGACAGAGCCATGTTTCTAAACATCTTGAGTACTTCTGCTTTTGATAAGTTATCTACATTTTTCTGCTAAATATTTTCACTTTAGTGGAAATTTAGTAAAATTGTTCTCTGTAATCGAATTTTTGTTTTTCTATCATTACTTTTATTTAAAGATCTTACTAGTTTTTCCACCACTGCATCTTTCAGTCTAATTATACTATATACTATAGAGTCATTTCCAAAAATGACTATGTATAGTATTTGCATTTAGACAGAATGGAAAGTGGTAATAATCTGTTAACATACCAACAGTGTGGTACTTAAAGGTATGTACTATAAATACCCAGCCAATTTTTTTTTTCTGTCCAGTAATAATAGTATATGTTCCACTCCACCACCACCTAAAATCTCTTGGGACTAGGCATTTGTTTTCCTGTTTGCGTCTGCACTGCTCACACAGCACAATGGTCCATTGATCTATAAATGTTCCAACAAAAGAGTTTAAAATAAAAACAAAATAGAACCACTAAAGTTTTTTTTCACCAGTTTACTTTATTGCATTTCTCATTACATCCAAGTCTTAGTCACGTTTCACTCAGCAAAGTGCATCGATTAAACAGTAGTATTGGCAGGAGTACTTGTAGTGGTGTTGGAGTAGTTTGTAGTCTAGTAGTATGTGCTTATTTCTTTCTCATGCATACTTGATACGTCTTAGTTTGCATTTATACATTCACTTCTTAAAATGAGTCGTCAAGGCATTACATTGTATTAAAAGAACAGAACACTTACTAGAGAGTCAGTTACAAACCTGTGAATCATAACTCCAGAAGGCAAAGCTAAGGTATGCCAAGATAATATGGTTTGAAAAATTCAATGCCTCTCTGTGTTAGAAAACTTAATTTCCAAAAGTAAAGTTTTAACTGTGCATTTTACAAAAGCTACTCATTACAAACAAACTTACACCACTTGGCTACTCTGCGCATTTTCAGTACAGTATGTCTCCACACACAAAATATAAAAATTAAGTCAGAATTGCAGACAAAAGGGTAGAGGGTGGCAACTGTGGGCTGGGGTTTTTTATTTTGGCTGGTGTCCTCAAGCACATGCCCAATGGTTTCCCACAGGGTCTGGTGCAGCCTTGGGGAGGGGTGGAGGGGTGGAGTGATGGGGCGGAGGAGGTCTAGCATCAGGGGTCAGGGAGAGAAGAAACAGTAGGCTCCTTCAGGCTGGAACACAAGCCAAACAAACAGATGGGAAAAAAAGAGGTCACACACTTCCCAGTTGTCTTCGCAGCCACCACTGATACGCCTGTGCCACCCAGCTTTCCCGCTCCTCCGCAGGCACATCTGAAGCTCGCTTAGCAGCTTCGTCTAACGTGGCGTGACAGGGGCTCTCAGGGGCTGAGAGACAGCTAATGGAGGAAGAAGACAAGCATTGCCATTCCTTCAAAGCCTGCTCTATAGCTCTTCCTGCAGCGGGTCATAGATGCCTGACATGCAGAGAGGAACTAGAAGACATGCTTTGAAGATTAGGATTATTATCATCATAACCATCATCATCACTGCCACTGCCTCAGAGGAATTAAAAAAAGACTTTTTTCTGTAATGGTTCCAGATGATCCCCAGGCACTCTGTGTGTTCACTGAAACTGTCTGCAGATGGAACCTACAGTGACAGTTGCCAATAAATAGGCTATTGCATTATTTTATTTATTCTGACTGGACACATCAAAGTGCACGTCAGTAGAAAACATGACAGCTCTGTACACTGAGGTGAAGCGAAGAGAGTATCAGCATTAGCATGTGAGATTTAAGCATCATGCATGTAAAGACAAGAATAGTACAATGTAGTGAATATTTTGTTTCTGCTTCACAAGCACAGTATATCCTGTAGATATACAAGCTGGCTGTGTAATTGCTGCTATTTTACAGCAGCCTCTGATTTGATAGCAAGGTCAAAGAGACACACAAAAGCAAAACATTTTTTAGACTGTAGGTTTAGTGTTTTAATTAACATGGTTATATAAACACCAAAAATAAAAGCAGCAATAGGGGGCTTGTTCATGCTCTGGTGATGTTTGTTCCCAATTCAGACAATGTTTTACTGCCCTCCGATGGTAAAGCAGAAACACTGAAAGAAAGCAGTTTTTGTTTTTTTTTGTTGTTTTTTTACCTGGATAGTCATCGTTAGTGTCTCCTGGTTTTAACTACTTTGCCTCTTCCTCCTGTTAACACAAATAATCACATATTGATAACAAATACAAGCAAAGCAATGGAAGATAAGAAGTATATCAGCAAGAATGTGTTGAAATCTATATGTTTTAAGTTACTTTATGTGAATTGTTCACATTATTATAGCACATTTTAGATCATTCTGCTAGCACTAGTTTTACTTGTAGAAAAATGAAACAATCCCAGTAAAACTGGGGCAGTTTGTGTCAGCTCCTTCGTCTCAGTGACTCAACTCAGATCCAATGCAGGGGGATTAGTGGATTTAAGCAAAAAAAGACTGCATTTGGTTCAGCACAGTTTGGTGCCTCAATATAAGTAACGATTGCTCTGACAGTGAGAGTATAAAAAAAGAGCTTTCCTCTTCCTGTTATCTTGTCTTTCCACCAAGCCTGGCAATTTCAATAAAACCAGTCATTATTGGGAGTGAGCAATCAAGATGTTCCATTACTCCGTATTTGTGTCCCACACGGATCCATCCTCTTAATGAGAGTGAAATAAGACTTTTTGCAGGCAGGTCAAACACAGGCAGTAGTAAAACATGAACAAATGTGTTTGTTGTCATTTTAATACTACCTGTGTTTCTTCCAAGTCTTCCTCTTCTTCCTTTGACACATTTAAATAAAAAAAGAGAAGGAAGGGGGCTGTGTGAAGTCATCGTCCAAATGACAGGAAAGTGAGAGGACTTCACATGTTAGTGGTTATAGTAAGGGGTGGATAAAACATGGGGGAGTTATCTGAGATACGCGTGCTCAGTAACAATGATGGGAAGAATGAGGGAAACTACGGAAAATAATGTCCTGTAGGTTTGTGTCTATGTCTTGTGGTAATCTAAGACTGGTGCTTAAGATGGTGCATCATGTAAGCTGATGTTTTAAATTCAGAAACAAGAAGTAATCATATGCTTTGTTTAATATGTGAAGCTGCATTGGCTGTCCCTTGTTAGTACAGTGTGATGACTGCTTTCTAGAAGTAAACAACATGCTCACCGAGGGAAAAAAGAGAGTTGACATCATTATCTATAATTAGATGCCACAATCACTTGATTCCACCCAGTCCTACATCTTGAAATAGTTAGTACCAAAACACTATAAGACAAACAGAGCTACACAACCTGAAAACAAATTAGGCAGCAGTTCGTAATCTAGTTTGTCATCTGACATAACATTTTTCTGTGTTTTATTATCACTAGTATTGCACAATAACAAGAGATGTTGCATCCCATCCATCATCTTTGAAACTTGTCGCATCCACTTTATTTCAGAGTGCTCTTGGCAAAAAAGAAACAAGCCATGACTTCGTAAAAAAAGAGAAAGACACATCCCCCTGTCAAGACAGTGAGTCCCCTCTCCGTGCAACATAACCAAACATGTCCAAGTTGTGCTCATGTGGATACAGGCAGAGTTAAACAACACAGCAAACCTTTCCACCTGTTCTTAAGACATCAAAACAAAAAAAGAGACAGTGGCTTGACAGGCTCAGAGAAAATGCCTCTGTGGATGTTTTTCTACATGTTCACTACAACACTGAATGAAGCACCAATACTGTGTGGTGTCATCTCTGAAGTAATGAAGTAATGAATAAAAACCAGAGTTGTATCACATTCGCACACTGTGCACTGGACCACATGATGTAAGACTGCCTTGGGGAGAGATGATAAAAGGTTTCTATAAACCTGTACATACAGTCTTAGTATGCAAGCACATCATGCATAAAAAATGCCCAATATGAATGCGCACCATGCAAAACATGAGTAAGGAGTCTACAGTCTAAATATACCTCTTGTACTTCAGCCTCTTCTTCTTCCTAGGGAAGATTAAATCAGGTGTTTTTGAGAATGCGAACATCAAAAAGAAGTTATGAAAATAACCAACATAATGGTCCATATATGACTCGTGTTTTTGTAACCACATTAAATTCACCTTAGGTTTAAGTCAAATTTTTATCATGCCACACATCGTCAGGCATCTTCATGGAAAAGAGTCTATGAGGTCATGCAACATGCACAGGGAGGGGAGGACAGGGAGGACAGTGAAAGTCTATAAAGCCTGAAAAATACTGGTCTACACAACAAACAAGAAACTACCTCACTGCCTTGCTCATCTTGCTCCTGCAAGAAAGGTGGCGCAACAATGACAAAATAGACGGAAAGACAGAGTAGAGAAGGAAAAAGCAAGGCAAAGCAAAGCAGTGAAGAAATGTGACAAAAGATCAGCCAGAGGTTGGAATGTCTCTGAGGGGCAGAAGTCCTTTTCACACAGCACTTAGAGCTGGAACAGTTTTTATCCTTGACAGTTGCTTTTTACTTCGATTACCTGAGGCTTCATACTATTCCACTCTAAAGTGGTCAAATCCTGATTTGGGCTCTGGTTAGGTCTGAAGGGACGGTAACCCTGAGTTAAGTAATGCTGTGTGAAAAGTGGTTGAACTGATCATGAACTCAGTCAGAGGGCAGAATGAAACTAATCTAACTTACATGAGAAAAGTTCTGAGTACACTGCATCATAACCTTTCTGATAATAATACAAAAATCACCAAAGCTCATAGTCTCTTCATCACTGCATTACGTCATATATGGCTAAATAGCGACAGTGTTGTGTTTATTGTTGCACTGACTCTTTGCCCTGTGTCATGATACTCATCCAGCTGTTTGGTCCCTTTTGACCTGATTTTATGGCAAATTAAACTAATACAGAAAGACTACTAAAAACTAGTGAAGTAGAACATTAATGGGTATACTGGGAGATGGCAAAAAGACAAGACGAACTGAGGAAGGCTAGGGGTATGTAAAGAAAATATCACATAAATCTACCTCAAGCTGTCGGAGCTCTTCTTCCTCCTATAGGGAATAACAGATGGCAGGTCAGCAGGCTGTGTAGGGAGCAAAAGAGCACCACAAGCATGCACTATATAGAAAAGTCATCTGAATTAAAATGGAAACTATGGGGATAGTTGAAGTTGTCAGGAAACAGCTACAGAACTGGGAAGAAATGAGGAACTGGATGTTAGCAGAAAGAGAAGAAATCAAAATGATTAAACAAGGTAGAGCAGAGTGATGGAGATAAAACAGTTAAAGGTTGAGGGAAAGGTGTGTCCTGAAGTGAGCAACTTAAAAGAGTAGACAGATGAGTGGGAACAGCAGATCAAAACCCACCCCAACCCAGCCAGAGCAGCCTTCCCTGATCTGTGCACCACCAAACCCACTCTGCTGATGACTATATGTAGGAACCGTTGAAAGAGATGATCACAGATGCAGTTACCTCTGACTGCAAATCCTCTTCCTCCTGGGGGAAGCAAACCAAGAAATGGACAAAAGTGCAAAGAAGGGGTCAAATGCCATTACAGTGTGTGCATGAGGAACAAGAGTCGTGAAAACCAGCTCTAGGGCCTCTGAAACTGATGCGTCTGAGTAACATGTACTGATTGGTGTTGTTTGTGAGATTAGATAGACAGCCATTCAGTTACTGTATGCAAGCCATCTGAAGGAAATTCATTAATAGAAATTCAGTCTTCTCACATTTCAAATAGCACCATGAGAAAATATCCTTGTTGCATAATTTTTAGTCCAACTTACAGATAATATTGATTTGCGAGTTAATAGAAACCCTACAGGTGCAGCTCATTAGTAATCAAAATAATAGGCAGCATTTTCAGATCACTGGCAAACAGACATGGCTGGAAGCTAGTGAAGACTGGTCAGAGCACTGATTAGAAACCAGCAACGACCGCCACTACTATTGGTAATGTTGGAACAAAGCACTATGCATGAACTACTATTTATTAATAACACCCATCAGATTTGGCACCAAGAAAACACAATTGTCCTTCTTACCCTCTCGTCATCAGCTTCTTCCTGTTGAAGGAAAGAAGAAAAAACACTGACAGACAGTTCATTTTAGCTTTACCTTGAGTTCTGTGCACTCATAAACTTTAGATACATACTCACCTGTTCTTCCTGTTCTGCATGAGCCTGCTAACAGAGCAAATAAGATCATATTAGAGACATAATATTCATCCTGAGACACAACATTCACAGTGTATGAAACCAGACACTGACAAGTGATTGTAGTGACACAACACATTGACACGCAGGACAGTTACTAGTAAATGGATGTGCAGTGTGCATTGCATCATCAGAACAAGTAGTAACAGTGTCATTACCAGAAATCATCAAACATGGGTGGTAGATGGAGGAAAATTGAAAACAGAAACCCATACAAAGTTACAGAAATGAAATATTAAAGAGGTTCAGGGTCCAGTGGTGCTGAAGGGACAAAAAGGGAATGTTGAACAGGAACTATGCATACTGTGAGTTAGTAAATAACTGAATCGAGAGACAGACAGAGGAGAAGCAGTATGAGGATGGCAGAATCTTAAAAAGGAGGCAAATCCTTAATATGGGATGAAAAGAAGACATGAAAGGGAACGTGACGTTGCTGAGGGTAGAAAAAAACAGAGCATTCCAGGAATTATGGGAGGTGGAGGAAAAACACATTAAAAACATTCAAGACTTGGAGAAAGAGGCGAGATGACGGAGCTGGGATTGGAGCTAAGTGGCAATTACTGTGTCTTCTGTGACCTCGTCTGTTTCTTCCACTGTCTCCTCCTCCTCAGCAGGGGCCTCGTCTCCTGCTGTTTCTCCTTCCGCGGCTTCGTCATCTGCAGTCTCTCCCTCCACCTCTTCACCTCCTTCACCTTCCTCATCAGCAGCCTGCTCCTTCTTCCTGTGTGCAACCCCATTACGCTCCTCCACAGGAACCTCCTTATTGTGAGAAAACAGTAATGTGTGATCAAGGAAAACAAATGAAGTGATTAAAAAAATAAACTTAGAACAATAACAGCATAGTTCTTCAGGCACTGCTTCAAACAGCATTAATCATTTGAAAAGCTCAAAACTTAAAAGGCAGGTGTTATTCAATCCTGGGAATAAAGTGGGGGAGGGAAGAAACATTAGCAGTTTAAAGATGGAGGCAGTACTTGGGGTTAAAAAAAAGTTTGAAATGATCTATTATAAATTGTCATAGGTCAGAATCCCTCATGACCTTGATGCAAAGGTTTGAGACAAATACACCTCATTTTATTTTTCAACAAGCATTAGAGGAAAGGATAAATACCACTGTCACAATTGTTTGGTAAATATGAAGCTACAACCAGCAGCCAAGTAGCTTAGCACAACGACTGGAACCAGAGGGGAAACAGCTGGCTTCTCCAATAGGATTCGCCCTCTAGCAAACCAAAGACATTTATGTGAACATTGTTCAATGTCGTATTTAATCTTGAAAATCATTAGAACCAAGAATTATAAAAAACACAAAATGTTTTGTTTTGTGACAAAACCAGACTACCAAAAATTGTCAAAATGGTTATAGAAACATCATGTTTCACAATTCTGTGCCAATCTGAACTCAGTGAAGCAATGTCACTGTGTTATTGTGAACTCATGCACAACACTAAAAGATTAGTCAGTGTTGGGACAGGGTAACCCAGAGGAACATGTCTGTTGAAGTTGACAGGTTTGGAAAATAGTGAAATTGAGTTCAACTGGATGAAAAGGAAAAGGTGAGACAGTGGAGAGAAACAAAGCATGGAGGAGGGATAAAAGTAAGAACAGCATTACTGTTGACTCATCGTTTCCCTCTGCATGGGTCCCGTTCTCCACTATGTGCGCTTTGTCGGCCTGTGCTGCTTCCTGTGTCAACGAAATGCTCATGTTTAGCATAATACAGAGTCATGGCTTATAATCCCCTGCTTGGATCATCAAACAATATTGATGCTGTAGTAGAAGGTTAACACACAGTTTTCTTGAAATAAATTTAATGCACTGTATCAACTTGAACATATTTACTAACATAACAGAAAATTGTGGCCTCAGCCCACTACAGTCTGAAGTAGTGATATGTAAGGTTTGATTCAGCATCCACTGAAAGACTCAAGTGATATGTTTGCATTACTCACCATAGAGGTGTTCTAATTTTTACGTATTATATAAACTACAATGACTCTAATGTACAGTTTACATGAAATGACCTGAACGACTACAGATGATACGTTTGATTTGTCCCATAAGTAGAGAAAAGGGAAATGTCAGATTTCAGTGGCGTCTGAATCACATTCTTTATTGGTAATTTATGAATGTTACTGTAAGCATTAAGTCTGATAATTTGCTTACTCTAGCTTCTTTTTCCTTTGTAATGATGCTTGAAAATGCTTGTGTGGCATTTTAGAACTGGTTTAGATTAGTTCTTGCTGTCTTGACATGACACAATAATAAAACCATCATATAAAGGTAACTGGCAGCATAATGCCAAGATCTGATAAAGGTTTTTAATACCCTGCATGTCAATATGATGAGATTCAGCTCTTAATGATTTCTGTTTCTTTTGTTTTAGGTGTTTGATAGATGAAACCCTAAAGGAAGACTGCTCACAGTGTCATAATACTGCAGATTCATTGCCTGGCACAGAGGTAAAGGAAATTAGGGGATTTGTTTGTTTGTTTGTTTGTCAAAGCAGAAAACAAAAAATAGTTCTAACCTTTGACCCAGGAGGAGGAGGAAGCCCCAGGAAGGCATACACTGTGTTGTCCTCCTTGGCATCAAAGAATGTGTCATAGTCCTGCATGTAAATAAGAGGAAAAGGTTTTTTAATACTTCGCTACCTTCTCTGTTCCTACTCACTGGGCAGTTAAGGGAGCAGGATGTATTAACTGCAGTGAGTTCTGTGTGTTTTCAGCAGTAAAGCAGCAATGAGGAGATTCAGTAACACACATTCATTTACTAAAATGACTTACAAATGTGTCACTATATAGCACTTTACTGTTTTCTGTAGCCTTGCTCCAATGTTCATTGATTCACATTAACATGTGTGTATTTTATGTACTATTCTGCAGAGGTTTCTGCATTATGGTGCAACATCTGGAGCCAATCACTGGTCACTGGTCAATGAACAGAGGTCTACAGCATAGTGAGTATTGGCTGTGAACATACGCACCCCACAGTAGCTCTCTTCGTTGAAGATCTGGGGGGGCAGGGGGATACCGTTGGCAGGCTTCTTCTCTTCTGGGACATTCTGCCTCATCCACATGCGGTTTGCCTCATTGCAGGCGATGTCCAGCTGAGTGTAGTCCACTTTAAGAGCCTCCAGGAAGGCAACCACATCTTGCTGTTTCTTCTTGATCTGAAAAGCAGAAAAACAAATCACGCCTATAACAATTAAGAAAATCAACCTGACTGCACAGGATATGGGAAGAAGCCTTTAACATTTAAAAATGGAGCACAGTGGTATAAACCTATGAACTAGATGATTGACAGAAAATGAATTGCTAACTAGTTTGATAATACTTTACACTGGTTTGACAGTGTTAGTACACGTTATGACATATCATCATAGTAAATTGAATATCTTTGTGTTCAAACTGCTAATTCAACTGAAAATATAATGTGAATAAGTCATTTTGTGCACTGGGAAATTGTGATGGGCCGTTTTTCACTAATTACTCAAATTCTAGACAAAACAAAGATTACAAAATAAAAACACACACATCAGGTTCATTGAAAATGCTAATTACTGTTCTTAGCTCTGGCTGTTCAGACAACCCTCCACTTGGAAAAGGAAAACATACAGACAAGTTCACTCAGGAGGGTCGGACGCAGGTCTCTGTGCTCAGAGAAAACACTGCCATCCAACTGGGCCACCGTGCCCCCACAGGCCAGCTCAAACTGCTTATTTAGCGTTGCCAAAAGTAGATCTAGAAGATGAATTCACTCCGCCTGTTGTACACACCTCACATAGAGCAGCCTATAGAAAGTTGAATGTATATGTGATCGGAAATGCTATAAAAGCCTCGATTAACAGATATGTGG
Organism: Mastacembelus armatus; assembly: GCF_900324485.2. NCBI lineage: Eukaryota > Metazoa > Chordata > Actinopteri > Synbranchiformes > Mastacembelidae > Mastacembelus > Mastacembelus armatus. The sequence goes on along the minus strand of NC_046645.1, from coordinate 4,113,508 downwards.
AATAAATTGTCTGAATATCGGGGTCTGCGACAAGAAGGACTGTCGGAGCCCCTGTTCTAGAAAACTCCGCATGTGATTACTTCGATTTATAGGCGAATGAAAGGGACCGCTGAGGTACCTCTGAAACACAAATCTGACCATAATCCAAGTCTTCAACGTGCCAACAGGCTTTAGGCAGCCAAATCAAAGGCAAGTGGCATTCATTTGTAGGTTTAACGCTCCTGAGCCAGTGTGGGTGAAAACCGACATCGGAATGAAACAAGGAAAGTTCACTCTTAATGAGAAATCTGTCGCATGGGCCGAAATCTTACCGCTGTGGATCCAGATGAAGAGGCGAGGAATACTTTGATAACCATTTTGTTACAATTTTGTAACGTATTCAACAAGTGGGCTCTTAAAGGAGCAGGGAGCCTCCGATATTATTAGAGCGCACCCAGGACGGAGACATGGGACTAAGATCACACACACACACACACACACACACACACACACAATGCACAGTCTATTTCTGTCTCCAGGCTCCAAATAGTGCAGGATTGGTGGGATGGCCCCTAGGGGCGCAGCACCTTACTGACTGATTGGCAGCTTCAGCTGTCTGTCTGCCTTGGGGACAGTGAAGTTCGTTTCCAGCTCCTTGCTGAGTGCATATATGGACAGAAGTATCACAGAGCAGGACTGTAGGCTGTAACATATTGGTATGTTATATGTACTGTGTGAAATTTAACCAGCAGAATTTCAGACTGAGATAAATATGTAGCTACACAGCAAAATAGAAGAAACACAGAAGAAAACCAGAAATTTTATTTGATTATTTTATTGATGCCAGTTAATTGAAGTGTGGGAAGAAACCGGAGCACCCGGAGTAAACCCATCATGCAGCTGTGTTGAACATGTGGCGGCCTGGAGAGCTGAAGTCCTGGTCAAGTCCACATCCAGGTGATTTCCTGCTTTAGACAGAAGGTCACCTGGATGTGAAGGTCAGCAGGACTTCAGCTCTCGCTCGATGTTTCACCTAATATTTTATTGATGCCAGTTATATTTGGGAAGAAACCGGAGCACCCGGAGTAAACCCATCATGCAGCTGTGTTGAACATGTGGCGGCCTGGAGAGCTGAAGTCCTGGTCAAGTCTACATCCAGGTGATTTCCTGCTTTAGACAGAAGGTCACCTGGATGTGAAGGTCAGCAGGACTTCAGCTCTCGCTCAATGTTTCATCTAAGCCTAAAAAGGTGTGAAATGATGTCGAAAATCCCAGTGTAATGAGCAGTTTTAACAATACACATATGGAAAGATGTGGATTGAGTCATACACCCATAATCCAAAGCCGACTACACCAATTGTGGTCAGCAACATGGGCCAGTTCTCCCTAAGTCCGCGTCTCATTCTCTCCATCCAGCTGAGGCGCTTTGGTCTAATAACATTTTGAGCAAAGCACCGAACAACGAAAAAATAGCTGTTGGGCTGCTGACGCAGGATGTGATTCAAGGTCATAGGTATGCTGTGAAACATTTCTACAAGCTCCTTGATCACAACGTGCTTGTAGTCCTGGAAATCATTGTTGGTGTCGAACGAATCAACTTTTACCACGTCCCAAACATCTTCAGCTAAACGTATTATCGTAGCCGTAGTGGAGTAGTCCAGGCCGCCAGGACAGCGTTGATCTGCGTTCAGGAGTTTGCACACTGTGGAGTGTACCAGGAGTTTAACAAACACTTCTTTCTGGTGTTCTTCCATGCTTGTCTTCTTTTGTACTGATCCGATGTGTAAAAATGCTTTGTATGAGCAAAACTATTTATCTAGTACAGTTGGATTGGATGTGACGTCAAAACTTTGATCCAAAGTCATGTCCGCACCATGTGACGTCACCAGTTACCGGACCTAAAGGCAGAGTTTTGACGTCACCAATGACGTCATTATATTGTGCTAGAAACGTCTAAATAGAATTTCTATCTTTTTTTGGCACTGTCGATCAGTACAAAAGAAGACAAGCATGGAAGAACACCAGAAAGAAGTGTTTGTTAAACTCCTGGTACACTCCACAGTGTCCAAACTCCTGAACGCAGATCAACGCTGTCCTGGCGGCCTGGACGACTCCACTAAGGCTACGATAATACGTTTAGCTGAAGATGTTTGGGACGTGGTAAAAGTTGATTCGTTCGACACCAACAGTGATTGTTTCCTGGACTACGAGCACGTTGTGATCATGGAGCTTGTAGAAATGTTTCACAGCATACCTATGACCTTGAATCACATCCTGCGTCAGCAGCCCAACAGCTATTTTTTCGTTGTTCGGTGCTTTGCTCAAAATTTTTTAAGACCAAAAAAATGTATTAGACCAAAGCGCCTCAGCTGGATGGAGAGAATGAGACGCGGACTTAGGGAGAACTGGCCCATGTTGCTGACCACAATTGGTGTAGTCGGCTTTGGATTATGGGTGTATGACTCAATCCACATCTTTCCATATGTGTATTGTTAAAACTGCTCATTACACTGGGATTTTCGACATCATTTCACACCTTTTTAGGCTTAGATGAAACATCGAGCGAGAGCTGAAGTCCTGCTGACCTTCACATCCAGGTGACCTTCTGTCTAAAGCAGGAAATCACCTGGATGTGGACTTGACCAGGACTTCAGCTCTCCAGGCCGCCACATGTTCAACACAGCTGCATGATGGGTTTACTCCGGGTGCTCCGGTTTCTTCCCAAATATAACTGGCATCAATAAAATATTAGGTGAAACATCGAGCGAGAGCTGAAGTCCTGCTGACCTTCACATCCAGGTGACCTTCTGTCTAAAGCAGGAAATCACCTGGATGTGGACTTGACCAGGACTTCAGCTCTCCAGGCCGCCACATGTTCAACACAGCTGCATGATGGGTTTACTCCGGGTGCTCCGGTTTCTTCCCAAATATAACTGGCATCAATAAAATATTAGGTGAAACATCGAGCGAGAGCTGAAGTCCTGCTGACCTTCACATCCAGGTGACCTTCTGTCTAAAGCAGGAAATCACCTGGATGTGGACTTGACCAGGACTTCAGCTCTCCAGGCCGCCACATGTTCAACACAGCTGCATGATGGGTTTACTCCGGGTGCTCCGGTTTCTTCCCAAATATAACTGGCATCAATAAAATATTAGGTGAAACATCGAGCGAGAGCTGAAGTCCTGCTGACCTTCACATCCAGGTGACCTTCTGTCTAAAGCAGGAAATCACCTGGATGTGGACTTGACCAGGACTTCAGCTCTCCAGGCCGCCACATGTTCAACACAACTGCATGATGGGTTTACTCCGGGTGCTCCGGTTTCTTCCCAAATATAACTGGCATCAATAAAATATTAGGTGAAACATCGAGCGAGAGCTGAAGTCCTGCTGACCTTCACATCCAGGTGACCTTCTGTCTAAAGCAGGAAATCACCTGGATGTGGACTTGACCAGGACTTCAGCTCTCCAGGCCGCCACATGTTCAACACAGCTGCATGATGGGTTTACTCCGGGTGCTCCGGTTTCTTCCCACATTTCAATTAACTGGCGTCAATAAAATAATCAAATAAAATTTCTGATTTTCTTCTGTTTTTCTTCTATTTTGCTGTGTAGCTACATATTTATCTCAGTCTAAAATTCTGCTGGATAAATTTCAACAATACATAAACAAACATAAATAGCAATAAATAACCAATAAGAGTTGGTGGTGGTTGGGAGGAATAAACACGTCCATGTAAAGTAAATGACTTTGGCTTTCCCACTGAGAGTTCAAACCCCATTCTAGTGCCCAGTCCTCAAATTTTCCTTTTCCTCTTGTCCTGGTCCTAAACTCCTAGCCTCTCCACATCACTCCACCATCTGGAAATTCAGTAGATCTGTCTGCACTGATAAATTTGTCATTCATTATAATAAAAAATACTGGATTTATTACACTGAGTTGCATTTTCTACCAGATTTGTTTCATTTGTCAAAGTTAAAACTTACAAAACAGAAACAGTAATTGAGTTTTAAGTGGGACATATGGAAATAGCTGATGTTATGAATATGTAAATACTATGATGGACTGGTGACCTGTCCAGGGTGTACCCCTGCATTTCACCCAAAGAGAGCTGGGATAGGCTCCAGCAGGTCCCTGTCACCCTGGTTAGGAATAAGGGGGTATAGATGATGGATGGATGAATATGTAACTATTGCTATTAACAGTTTAACTGTGATCTTTTTGTTTATGTGGCAGGTGGAAAACACATTGAGCATTGACAGACTGAGGAAGAGGCAAGAAGGATATGAAAGTTTCACTGATTGCTGGAGTTATATCAAAACTAATATCTGGGTAACAGAATATTTCAGCCCTGCGGTGGAAGGAGATCCTGTTTAACCCTCTGTGTCTCAGCAAGTACATCCAATATTGTAGCAAGCTTTTAAAGCTGTTGTGAAGAGGCCACCTTTGAGGGCAAAATGTATATATTAAGTGTAATTACAATATATATATGGTTTTGTTATTTAAACCAGCAACATTTACAGAAGAAAGTAATTTATAATAATCCCAGTCTAAAGTAAATTCCTGATGAACTGAGCTTAAACTTCACCTGAGCCAGGTATGGGATCTGCAGCAGCAGCTGAGTGAGGCCCTGACTGAGAACAAGCTGTTGAAGAGGCTGCAGCCTCACCACATGGTGGCAGAATTTCACAGGTTGGTTGCCTGGTTATGTCCCTCTGCTCTCACTGCGGTCTAAAAAAAATTCACAGTGCTCTCACAGTGCTCTCCGGTGCCTACTTGCTAATGATCATTCCAAATACCAGGATTTTCGAAAGCATTTTACGCCTTTTGAGGCTTTGATGAAACATCAAGCGAGAGCAGGACTGGGTCCAGTCAGCACCCAGCCAGTCAGCAGCCAAAACAGAAGAATTAACTCAAATAATATGTACAATAAAACAATAATGATGACTACATTTGATTTTTCTGTTTTGTTAGCAAATACATACACAATATATAAAAATGTATAATACAACATAATTGAAGTATATAGTTATGAACCTATACCAGGACATAGCTATGAAATATAAGCAATAAAGTCACAATTACCAGCAATAAACCCATGATAAAAGTTAAATAAATAAATAAATGGGATTTCAATGTAAAAGCAAACATTTGGCACAGTTACGGTATCATTTAGGGTCAGTTATGGCTACTTTTTTGGCTGGGTTATGGGGATTTAGGACACTTTATTAAGGCTATAGGGTCAGTTTGGGTCAGTTTTGGGCCTATATTTGGTTTGGTTTGGTTTTGACAAATTTTAGCACTCCAAATTTGGCCCATTTATCCACCTAGAGCTTTGCCAAAATGGTGAGCCAGTTTTTGGGCAAATCTGAGCCATGATAATTTTGCTATCTGGGTTTTTGTTTGTTTGTTCTGTACTGCTCGAGTGTGTAAAACTTGCTCAGGTAAGGGCAATACTATTTATCAATTTTAGAAATTCTATTTAGACGTTTCTAGTACGACAGAATTTGACTATAGAATTTTACTATACTGATGACGTCATAAAGGCTTTGGATGAAGATAAACGTTCTCCTGGCTGCTTGGAGGATTCTTCTAAGGATCTTATAAGGCGTTTAGCTGAAGCTGTTTGGGACGAGGAAAAAGTTACTTCATTCGACATCGACGGTGATCGTCTCCTGGGCTATGAAGACGTTGTGATCGGGAAGCTTGTAGAAATGCTTGGCAGCACAAATGTGGCCTTGAAACTCATCCTGTCTCAGCAGCCTAACAACGAATTTTTCCTGGTTCAGCAAATTCGAAATTTTGCTGAGAATTTTATTAGACTAAAGTGCTACGAAAGGACGGAGAGAATGAGACTTGGAGGAAACTGGCCAATGTTGCTGACCGTTGGCGTAGGCTTTGCCGTGTCTTGCCGGCTGCTCTACAAAATTTTCACAGTGCTCTCACAGTGCTCTCCGGTGCCTACTTGCTAATGATCATTCCAAATACCAGGAGTTTCGAAATCATGTCAAATTTTAGCACTCCAAATTTGGCCCATTTAGGGGCCATTTATCCACCCAGAGCTTTGCCAAAATGGCGAGACAGTTTTTGGCCAAATCTGAGCCATGATAATTTTGCTATCTGGGTTTTGTTTGTTACTCATCGAGTGTGTAATTGTTCTGGTAAGAACAATACTATTTATCAACTTTTCGTTTCGTTCAACGTTTCTAGTGTTGGAGAAATAAATCTTACACCTTTACTAATTTCATTTATAATTATTGGGAAATAAATTTACACATTGACTTATTTCATTTATGATATCAGTACTCTTATAAATGTTTATGTTTAATGTTTCTCACTGTATAGTAGGCTAACGTTACTGTTTATGAACGCATCAATTCTAAAGCGACAGAAAATAGAAGCATCAATTATTAATGTCCCAGGGTTTTAGTCCACAGATTTTTAAGGTAACGTTGTTTTTAGCACTAGCGCTAACTCCTTTACACCGCACACAACTGTCTAACATTGCTGTGGGCCTCTTCTAGTTAAAATGCCTCAGCACAAAAGGTCAAAGTACATGTGTTTTACCTACATAGAGATCCTAAATAAACCCCACCCTGTGGTTGTAGCAGTGGCAGCCACCTGATTTCGAGCTAAGGCTAACTAGCTAGCTAGCCATATAGCATAATTCATTAGCCGCATGCTGAGCTAACGCCGAGCTAGTCAACAATGAATCGAGGCGGCCGTGTCATGTTATTTTTTTTCCTTTTGGCTTGTTCATTATTGTTAAATAAACTAATTTTGAGAATTGAATTTTCTTGTGACTTATTTGTGCACATGGGTAAGATTAGGCTCGGTTATGGCTCAGTTTTGGGGTTTCTGGTTAAAGGGTGGTGTTGATATGGTTAACTTGTGGCTGAGAATTGGTACCAATAATTAAACCTGTTTTGGCCCAGTTCAGGGCCATTTAAGGGTGATTAACTGGCCGAGATTCGGGCCGGTTATGGCCCATGTGTGACCCTTGTCTTTAATCCAGTTCTGGGCCACGTCTGGGCCGTCATTCTTTGCGGTACTTGGGCCGAGGGAAAAGTGATTGTGTGGCACGGAGCTGGGCCAGAGAACATTTGCTATGTGCGCTACATAGAGATCCTGAATAAACCTCACCCAGTGGTTGTAGCAGAGCAGCCACCTGATTTCGAGCTAAGGCTAACTAGCTAGCTAGCCATATAGCATAATTCATTAGCCGCACACTGAGCTAACGCCGAGCTAGTCAACAATGAATCGAGGCGGCCGTGATACAAATGTACAACCTGTACCCAGAAGCCAGACACGATGTGTGAAACAAGGCGTTTAGCTGAACATGTTCGGGATGAGGTAAAAGTGACTTCGTTCAATATCAACGATGATCGTTTCCTGGACTACGAGCACGTTGTGATCAAGGAGCTTGTAGAAATGTTTGACAGCAGACATGTGGCCTTGAATCGTATCGTGACTCAGCAGCCCAACAACGATTTTTTCGTTGTTCGGTGTTTTGCTCTTAATTTTATTAGACCAAAGCGCCTCGAAAGGACGGAGAGAATGAGACTTGGAGAAAACTGGCCCATGATGCTGAACGTTGGCATAGGCGTTGCCGTGTCTCCCCTGGTGCTCTACAAACTTTTTAAATTGCTCGCCGATGATTACGTGATAATGATCATCCCAAAAATTGGGATTTTCGACATCATTTTACACCTTTTTAGGTTTAGATGAAACATCAAGCGAGAGCTGAAGTCCTGGTGACCTTCACATTCAGGTGACCTTCTGTCTAAAGCAGGAAATCACCTGGATGGCATAGGCGTTGCCGTGTCTCCCCTGGTGCTCTACAAACTTTTTAAATTGCTCGCTGATGATTACGTGATAATGATCATCCCAACAATTGGAATAGCAAACGGACTTGGCCCAAATGTGGCGTAATAATGACAGTGCTGGCGTGTTGCCGGTAATGGCATGCATCATGTCAGCCAACTGTGGGCCATGCCTGGCAATGATGGCACTGCCTGCATGACGGCGGACTACATTTGGGCCGATTGTGTATGGGAGGTGAGTGGCCCAGATCAGTGTAGAGATTATGGGCCATACTTTGTGTACTGGATTAGGCCTGCTGGGCAAGATTGTCAAAAAAGCTATGATTATAAAAATTAAAAATAATTAATAAATATAGTGTTTACTTTTCAACAATGTTCACAAAATTAAATAATCAATAAATTTGAATTAGCTTACGAAGTATTATTTATTTATTTTAATTAGTTTTTGTAAATTTATATTTTTTTAAAAAATCAAATGAAATTGTCTATATTTCAATACTCTTTAGTTTAAGTGCCACAAAATCTATAATATTACGAAATATATAATTTTTTTCCTAAATCATAGTTTATTTGAAAATATGTAAAGTTAGAACTTGGCGGTGGATTGTTTATTTTGGTGCGATCTCCATGGTAACGGCAGGTTTTCTGGTTGTGGCGGGTCTTTCTTTATGTCTTCTTCTTTATTATTCTGTATAGAATAATACATTACTCTGTATTATTATTATTATCACATTATTCTGTATAGAATAATAAAGACAAAGTGTTGAGCATGAACCGAGCCAGCGGTAGTCCCGCCACGGTCGATTTTTAACGGCATTTGGCGGTTATTTCAAACCACATCTTGTTAACTCTGTTAATATAATAGCTGCCTTGGACCAGAACTGGATTAAAGACAAGGGTCACACATGGGCCATAACCGGCCCGAATCTCGGCCAGTTAATCACCCTTAAATGGCCCTGAACTGGGCCAAAACAGGTTTAATTATTGGTACCAATTCTCAGCCACAAGTTAACCATATCAACACCACCCTTTAACCAGAAACCCCAAAACTGAGCCATAACCTATTCTATTAATGAATCTACCACTGAAATTTAAACAAATAATGTAATTTTACTCTCAACAAACAGAGGCATATTAAAACAATTACGTAAAGTAACACATCAGAATGTCTGTATGTGTAAAGGAGAAAGTGATCCTATGTAGGACTGTCCTCAAGAAGTGAAGCACAGCTCTGCAGCCCCTCTTTTCTCCTCAAGCGCTCTCTTCTTCCTCCATCTCTATCAGGAGCAAGCTGAAGCCATCTTTATATATTTGCTTCTATCTCCTGATCAGTGGCATGTTGTGTCAGACGATTTTTTCTCACAGCAGCTGAAAGACAAAATACAACATAATACAAAATTAATTAATACATATACAAACATTCATCCACCTACTTTAAATAATTTTGGATAACAATTGAAAATAAGGTTGCTTCAGTTGCATTTAATACAGGAAATGAGTGCTTATGTGGCACTACTGCATGCTCGTACTAACTAGCTTGTCAGAGTCTGACAAACAAGACCATTTTAGTGAACAAAAACCTTAAAATGTTGTGATATGAAAACTGTAGTGTAAACAAACCTACTGTTAAATAACAGTTGTAGAAATTGGGCATAAAAACATATTTGATTTTAAATAAATTAATTCATTTTTTAAGTGGTCATACTCACTACAGACTTACCAAGAACGATGTTCCGTAACTGCAAGCTTCTAAAGCTGATCTTCCCATTTACTCCACGCATATTCATATTCCTGGCCAGCGAGTTTGTTATTGTTGCTCTCATTATTCTCCAAACTCCATCCCTGGTGTCCGTCCCACCTTTCATTGCCAATATGCTTATCTGTGAATTAACATTTAATTGAATCATTGTTATTGTAAATTGTTAATGTAAATTATATAATTTCCTCACCCCCACTTGTTCCAAGCCTGTATGAGTTTCTTCCTTCTGTTGAACAAAGGAGAAATTTTGAAAAATGTTGGTACCCAGGCAGCAGATGGTACCCACTGACTTCCATAATATTTTTTACCAATGTTACCTTCAACTCTCTGGTTACCAACATTCCTCAAAATGTCTTCTTTGTGTTCATCCAAAGAAACCCACTTATACAAGCTTAAAAGTAAATGATGAGTAAATTTTCATTTTTGTGTGAACTTCATTTAAGAACAAGAACAGGCATATATATTAAAACAATAAGCCTTTGGTAAGCCTAAACAAAACAGTTGTGCATTTATACATCTATATCTGGAGTATAACTGACTTACCAGTTGCATTTGAAAGTCAGGAAATTTCCTGTGTTAGAGAAATTAAAATGTTACCCTCAGGTTTGTTAATCCATTTTACTTTAAAGTCAAAAACACTGTTGAGTAGGGCCTGTTACCGCTTGTCTCTTCCTAAGGTCAGTCTGTTCTGACCTTCACTTTCTGATAAGACACTTAGTATTGAAACCCAGATGTTTTGCAGTTTCATGGGAAACTGCCTCCTCTTTCTTCCTTTATCACATGACTTTGTATCATAGTATTAAAATGATGTGCTGCCCAGCTAAGAGCCAGTGATCCTCATGCTGTACCAAGGTGCTGTGTGACTGTTACTCCTTGCAAGTAAAACTTCTATATAATCTTCATTTGGTCCATCATGATCTCTTGATTTTCTGCAGTGCGTCAGGGGGAGTATGACCTCTCTCAAACAAGTCAGGAGAAATACTGCTTCCCTGATTCGGGTCAGGAGAAGTGTGGACTTTCTGAAACAGTTGAGCAGTTGTGTGGCTTCTCTGAAGCGGATCAGAGGAAGTCTGGCCTCTCTGAAATGGCTCAGCAGTTGCACCATTTCTCTGTCGTGTATCAGTGTAACCGGGTCATATATTCCCTTAGTTATAATTACACAAAATCTGTTTTTATCTCCAAATATTTCTATACCTGACTGTCAGGACCTCCTAACCTGTTGTTTTTGTTGATAAAGTTTGAGTTCAAAGCCCCTCCTCATTCATTTCTGCTTCTGTGGTACCCCTCCTATAAATTCTGGGCACCCACTTCCCCTCTCCCCCTTTGTACAATTCTCCTGTGGGAGAGGTGGGTGCCATTTTCTCAGTTCAATTAACATCGTAATGCATCCTGTTGTTTCTTATTGTTTTGCATTTATTTTAGCTCATCCTCACCATCATTATGGTTGTTACTAGCTGTTGATATGAATGTGTTGGCACATGGGCGCTTATAAAGCTACTTTATTTAATAGACGGGTGTTGCTAGCGTAAAAGCTATGCTGCTAACTCCCGTCCTGACTGTTTATATTTATTTGTGTAGGAGTTGGAGCGGGCAGAATAGTTACTTGGAGGTTTTTCTTTTTTTCTTTTTATTGTCAGGAAATAAATGGAGCTCGTCTCCAAACGTGATCCTAGTGTCACCATCCTCACTTCAACACAACGCAGAAACCCACCGGTCACATCAGGGGAAGTGCAGCCTCTCTGAAACAAGGCAGCAGTTGTGTGGTTTATCTGAAGCGGGTCAGGGAAAGTATGGACTTTCTGAAATGGCTCAGTCGTTGTGCGGCTTTGAGTCATTTTCAGCTTTACAAGTGAATCACTGTTACTGATTTGGCTGTGATTTTTCCTATCATTTTGACAGCATTACATTGTTCCGCTCATCGGATAGAAAGCACCAGACATTCCGCAGACCGGTCTATGGTCTGTACTGGCGGCCTCAAGTCCACTTCTGGGCCGTCATTCTTTGCGGTACTTGGGCCGAGGGAAAAGTGATTGTGTGGCACGGAGCTGGGCCAGAGAACATTTGCTATGTGCGCTACATAGAGATCCTGAATAAACCCCACCCAGTGGTTGTAGCAGAGCAGCCACCTGATTTCGAGCTAAGGCTAACTAGCTAGCTAGCCATATAGCATTATTCATTAGCCGCATGCTGAGCTAACGCCGAGCTGGTCAACAATGAATCGAGGCGGCCGTGATACAAATGTACAACCTGTACCCAGAAGCCAGACACGGTGTGTAAAACAAGGCGTTTAGCTGAACATGTTCGGGATGAGGTAAAAGTGACTTCGTTCAATATCAACGATGATCGTTTCCTGGACCACGAGCACGTTGTGATCAAGGAGCTTGTAGAAATGTTTGACAGCAGACATGTGGCCTTGAATCGTATCGTGACTCAGCAGCCCAACAACGATTTTTTCGTTGTTCGGTGTTTTGCTCTTAATGTTTTAAGATCAAAGCGCATGGACAGAAAGAACGGAGAGAACGAGTCATGGAAGAAACTGGCCCATGTTGCTGACCGTTGGCATAGGCGTTGCCGTGTCTCCCCTGGTGCTCTACAAACTTTTTAAATTGCTCGTCGATGATTACGTGATAATGATCATCCCAAAAATTGGGATTTTCGACATCATTTTACACCTTTTTAGGCTTAGATGAAACATCAAGCGAGAGCTGAAGTCCTGGTGACCTTGGATGTGGACTTGACCAGGACTTCAGCTCTCTAGGCCACCACATGTTCAACACAGCTGCATGATGGGTTTAGTCCGGGACCTCCGGTTTCTTCCCACATTTCAATTAACTGGCATCAATAAAATAATCAAATTAAATTTGTGATTTTCTTCTATTTTGCTGTGTAGCTACATATTTATCTCAGTCTGAAATTCTGCTGGTTAAATTTCACACAGTACATATAACATACCAATATGTTACAGCCTACAGTCCTGCTCTGTGATATTTCTGTCCATATATGCACTCAGCAAGGAGCTGGAAACGAACTGAAGCTGCCAATCAGTCAGTAAGGTGCTGCGCTGATGACGGAAAACAACAGAGCAAAACTATAGCTTTCATCAATGTTGAGCAATGAGCTAGAAAATGTCTTTAACATTTGTGATAACAGGATCAAATGACTCAAACTGCAGCTTCCCCCGTTTGTGCCCTTGGCTGACACAGACCTTAAGTGGCTATCGATGAAGAGAGAATTTCTTCTGGCGTTTGCTTCAGCAGAACGTGTGAGAACTGCCCACGCTATGAGTCCATGAGTCCTAAAATCTGTTCTCTCAAAGCAGCGCCTTGAACACTGGGTGGTGGATGTGTAGCATTCCCAGCTGAACCAATGCACTTTACTCTCTGATAACTGATGTTTACAAAAGCTTTTATTCCATGACACCATCGAAATCCACTTTGATTGTAAAACACCGTAAGAGCTGATTGAAGACAACAAAACATACACTAATTAGACATTTGCCAACTAAAAATACAAAACATGCATAAATCCTATTATCTATAATATGTATGCATATGTAATTCAATTATGCCAACAACCGACTGTTAACTACCTGCTAAGCGTTAGCCTATAACTTCAATTAACCATAAAAGTAAATTGTTTGTAAGTCACTAAATAAGAATGTGAAACGATACCTTGTGCCCCAGGTGCTAGAGAAACCTTTCTAACTTAAGTTATCCAAAATAGAGCTTTCATATATTCAGTGTAGCGTATTTCTAGTTTCGGCGCGACCGTGTTCATCCTCACCGGAACCGCGGTATTTACTTCCTGTATCCTGGATTTCAAAATAAAGCCATGTGTGGTAAAAAACGTACCAAAAACCAACAAAAATAAAAGTCCACTTTAAATTTGTCCCACATTGAGTCTCTATCATGGCAACATTTTTAATAAAGTGTTCTTCAGTAATATTTGGCTCCATTTAATAATAAAGTCCTTGAGAAATCTTGCGTGGAGTAGTCTTTGAAGCTACACCGCCCTCTACTGGAGGATGCGAAGATGCCAAGCCAATTCAATGAATGGGGGATTTAATGGTCATTTACAGGATGTAATAACCCATGCTTATGCCTCACAGTATCAGCCACCACCACCTGGAGTGACGTGTCATTCTAGCAGGACTCTCAAAACCTTGTGGGCTGCAATGAATGGAGTGCCTCTAGAGGTTATATGTGAGGCAGCCTCCTGGACACGTTCACCAAATTCTACAGGGTGAATGTGGCAACACCCCATCCATTAGAAGGTATCCTGCGGCAGCACCCTTCTTCATCCCAATGAGGTGTGTGCAGTTTTAAAGGTCTAAGTATTCCTCGTGACCTTGTTGGTGTTAGTTGTCCAGTACTTGAAGCACCACCTCTGGTGGTCAGTAGGGAGCAAATTGAACAAGAGTAACTCTGGTTCTATGAATCCTCGATGACTGCCAGAGGCATGTCCGCAAAGGTGTGTGTGTGCCCTATTGTTTATATTGTGGAATTATAGAGTCTTATGGCCGTGGACACAAAAGACTTCCTGAATCTCTCAGTCTTTGCTTTAGGAGGAATTAGTCTGTTGCTGAAAGAAATTCCCATTCGCCACAATTCCTCATGAAGTGGGTGGGCAGATTTTGTCCACCATCCTCCTCTCTGCCACAGCCTCCAGACTGTCCAGTTCCAGCCCAACAACTAATTTTGCCTTCCTGATCAACTTGTTTGGTCTGTTGGCCTCACCAGCCTTGATGCCACCTCCCCAGCACACATCTGCAAAGAACAGTGCACTCGCTACTGCAGACTGATAGAACATCTTCAGTAGCTTGTTGCACATGCCAAAGGAACAGAGTCTCTTGAGGAAGAACAGTCTGCTCTGTTCTTTCTTGAAGAGTGCATCTGTATTGTTTGACCAGTCCAGTTAATGTAAACTCCAAGATATTTGTAGAAGTCCACAATCTCTACTTCCTCCCCAAGAATGGAGATAGGGACTGGGATCTTCCTGCTCCTCCTGAAGTCCACCACCAGTTCTCTGGTTTTCTTGATATTGAGCTTTAGACAGGTGTTGTTACACCAATCAACAAAGCTTTTTATCAAGTGTCTGTACTCCTCATTGTTATCATTATTGAATTAATTAATGGCCATTTTCCGTGGAAAATAATGATCTACACATCTTAACTGACGTGTGCATCATTGTAATTATTGGATGGCTTGCAGACAGGGACATGTTGTGTTGTGCAAGACACTGATGCCATCACTGAGTCAGCCATGTCTAGGACAGGTGTAATATTGTCAAGAATATAGCCCAGGAAGCAGCTCTTTAAAACTTACCTGAATCGCCTTGGTTAATTGATATATTTGCTTTTGCAGATAGCCACTTCTCTCTGGTCTTCTTCCATGCTGATAGCAGGATGTTTGGGCCTTGTTGAACTTTTTTTGTTCAGTGACAATTTGACATTTGAATGAAGCTTGGCTTAACTCAAGGTTTTTCTCTAAGTCCTAGAATAAAGTAAGACATTCCTATTTGTAATATAGTTAATATTTTTATGCTCCTACTGTGGATACTGCTATGAGTTCTGAAGGATGTGACAATAAACACTGTTGTGTTAGTAGTAGCACGTTTAGCAGTGAACCGCATCTTCACCAACGAGCTGAAGTCCTGCTCTTGTGTGAGCTTAGAGAAAACTGGCCCTTGTTGCTGATGACTACAAATGGTGTAGTCGTCACTGGATTATGTGTTAAAATAGACGTGGTGGAAACAACCCCCCTCCATATGTGTGGTATTAAAATAGCCTCTTAAAACCTTTAAATCTGCTTTTTCTCCAGATGACTACGTCTCCTGGTAACCTTCACATCCAGGTGACCTTTTGTCTAAAGTAGGAGATCACCTAGATATGGCCCATACCAGGACTTCAGCTCCCCAGGCCGCTGCATGATGGGTTTACTCCAGGTGCTCCGATTTCTTCCCACATTTCAATTAATTGGCATCAATAAAATAATTAAAGTTCTGTTTTTCTTATATTTCTTAATAATTTAGCATTAAAAGGCATGAAATAAAAATTATATGTTGCCACCAAAAAAGACAAAAAATTGTGGAGGATATTTGCGGTTTCCGTGAAATTGTGGGGGTTTCCACAAACAAGTATTAGTTAGGTTCTGTCGGCGTGTTTGTTTATTGGAATTAAGCAGAGGAAAAATTCTTTCAATTCACACACGAGTTTTAATTGAAATTCCAAATGCTTGTACAAGGACCCTTTTCCTGATCACATGAGAACAATCATCAGAGAATGCTCTTTATGTTGCAATTCAAAACTACAAGCTGCATCTCACTGCGCAGCCCCCGAAATGAGACGAGATTTATGTCACTATATGTGTCCCCCTCGCCTCTGTAAAAGTTTTTGTTCATAGCATTCCTCAGTTCAGGCTCCACCTATCGGCCTGGCGCACTACCGTTGTGTTTTCTCTCTTGCATGTTTTTGTTGTTGCAGCGTTTCTCTCTTGCAGGTGTTTTCGTTGTTGCAGCGTTTCTCTCTTGCAGGTGTTTTCGTTGTTGCAGCGTTTCTCTCTTGCAGGTGTTTTCGTTGTTGCAGCGTTTCTCTCTTGCAGGTGTTTTCGTTGTTGCAGCGCGTTCGCCCTTGTCGGCCACCGTACTGAACGCCTCATGAGAATCAGCCAATCAGATCCATGTCTTCATCGTCAACAGGAAACGGGACAAGCGTCCTTGGAGATGTTGCTAGTGGGGTAACTTTTGCATCTCCCACCCGCTGTGTCAAACAAATGACGACTAATCGACACTGTCACAGAGATCAATGAGAAAACGATTAAAAGTTTGGAAGGTAAATCACTCATCAATAACGAGCTGTTCTCCAGCTACCTGCCCAGCAATGCTAATGCTAAGTAGCTATTGGAGCGTAGCTAATGTTGAAGTTAGCTAAGTTGCTAGTTTAATTAGCTTTCCTTGTTGTTTTCTGCTTTTTGCGTTTACCGGAATAAATGTTAGTGTTGCTTTCTTGCTACACAGCTTCCTACACTCTTAGGACCGTGTTTATATTAAGGCCTTGCATTTCTCTGCCTCGCTTTCTTTGTCTAAGTGCAACTAACACTAATCTTATTAACGTTAGCGCAGCATAATTGTGAAATCAAATCAGGCATTTTCTGTCAGAAAGCAAAGCGTGTTTTCCACTGACGCTTCCAACCGTCATGAACAACCTCAGGTCGTTGCCTGTCGATGTGTTATAACAGTGTATTAATGTTACAGCATCTTTAAATCCCTGTTTGCATTTGCAGTAACCATGACTGCAGCTGCTCTCATAGGAGACCAGCTAATCCTGGAAGAGGACTATGATGAGAACTATATACCCTCTGAACAAGGTACACAGGTTGCAGATGTGTCTTCAGTCTGATTCTTTCACCCTGGTAGAATATGTTGATTATTGTTGTGTAATGGATGAATATTCTCTTTACTATTGGATACAGGGATCCCCTGTATCATGTACCTGTATGTTTTGGGGTGTCTAGCTCTGTCTGAGTGAGCCATTCAGTTCAGTTCATAGGTTTGAGAGCATGTGATTGGTTGTACACACCTTATCCAGGTAATCAGCAGGGATAGTTAGATGACAAGCAGGACAGTGGCTACAGTATCGTATGTTATGGGATGCTCTCCGATTGACTTCAGTTACATTGATCGGTTCTAATATTTATTACTGTTCTCAATTCCCAATTTCTCTTTATCAACAGAGATCCAAGAGTACGCAAGAGAGATTGGCATTGATCCCGACAATGAACCGGAGCTCCTGTGGCTGGCCAGGGAAGGCATTGTTGCCCCTCTGCCTCCTGAGTGGAAGCCTTGGTGAGTAAGGAGAGTGAGGCTGTCTAGTAAGTCCTAGGAGCATGGCCACCCTCTGTAGCAGATACATTATGTAACCACATTTTGTATTGTCTGCATTGATTTAGAGAATGTGATGTTGTTGTAAATGGTTATGGTGATGTAGAATGAGACAAACAAAAAGCAAACAAACCAAAAATAGAAGGTGTCAGAATATAATTTTTGCTGTCTGAGCTCTTATAAGTCTTCTGAGTCTATTTCACTTCTACTGTGCAAGTGTTTGTGTCCTTGCAGCCAACCAAGGGTGAAGGTCTGTTCTTGACAACCAACAGTGAAGCTGCATAGCAACATGTGAATCCACCAGTATCAGAACACAAGTAATAGATAGCCTATAGATAGAGGCTAAAGGAAATCAACTTAGGGAATAGTTCATTGGGTTCAATAGTTCATAGGTTTGAAAACGCAAATAACAGCATCTCTGTTATTTTACACAAAGACAATAATATAATGCAGAACTACTTTAATGTAAATAATGTAGATTAATTTCTGTCTGTCTTTGTCTCTGATGAGAGGTTAACAAATCATAGAATCTAAAAAAACAAATCAAGGAATAATTGTTGTCCAGTTGTAGCCTAACAAATCTCAGAGGTATGGTGATATGGAATGATAGATTAATTTGGGTCAGTGTTCAGTTTCAGGTGACAACACACCGTCTGGTGTAATTTCTCGTTTCACTTACCCATCCACCCATCGTCTCTCCCCTCCTCCTCCCCTACAGCCAGGATGTGACGGGAGACATCTATTATTTCAACTTCTCCACTGGCCAGTCCACCTGGGATCACCCATGCGACGAGCACTATCGCCGCCTGGTGGCCCAGGAGCGTGACCGTGCCCAGCTCACGGCTGCTGGGACAAAGAAGGACAAAGACAAGAAGAAGAAGAAAGAAAAGAAGGAGAAGAAAGAGAAAAAGAAGAAGGAACCACTCAGGACTCCTGGAGTAAGTGTTTCTATTTTTGCAGCACCAGACTGTAGAAGACAAAGTATAAAAGTAAAATTTTGTTTTATTTGATTATTGGAAAAGTAGCAATAGTTACACACAGTAATGAACAAGATAAATATTTATTGTGCTTGTGAGAAATTCATTGTTGAGTCCCTCAGTGTAGGATTTTTATTATCTTCATCATTTATTTAACCTACAGTTTTCATTGAAAAACTGCTCTGGGAAGCCCTGTTAGAAAAAAGGTTGTAATAATACTATGGCAGTCTCAAATATTGTAATATACCCCACAACCTTGCAGCTACCTTTCAGTAGCAGGAATTTCAAGATACCATGGTACTTCATTCTGGTGTTTCCTTCTCTGATTGTGTGTCATGTTTTCTAGGCTCTGAGTTCAGCCTTGGGACCCCTCCCCTCCTCACTGGGCAGCCTGGCTCCTCTGAGAGGTCTGGATGCCTCTGGGCCAGGCCCATTCTCTGGATCTGCCCCTGCTCTCCGGGGGTCCATTTGTAGCTCTGGTGGCCTGGAGCCCCTCAAGAAATCCCTTAGGGTAAGATCCCAGTGCTGTATGAAGGCTCATTCTGTATGATGAGATTTTGAGCTTTTTTTAGTCTCTCCCAAACTTTTATTCTGTATGGAATAGCACATTTAGTATCGTTTTCTGTCAGGGCCCACGGAGCAGTGGAGCATCTAGTGTTCTAGGGAGCAGGCAGGAAGAGAGGGTGTCTCTTACTCTGCCCGGCTTTGATGATGATGAAGAAAAAATTTCTGAAAACGAGGTGCAGTTAACAATCAATGCAAATGATGAAAGCTGTTATTCCTAAATATATATCTATATACTCTTTGTACTTATAAAATCTGGGGTTACTTTTCAGCTGAGTCCTCGTGGTTCAGACAGGCTGTTGAAGAATCTTCATCTAGACCTGGATGCCCTTGGAGGAGGCCTAAAATATGAGGTAGACAAGCTAATTTGCTTTCTATGGCAATGTTTATTTGGCAGTTTGACAGTGGATAGTGAAGAGAGAGATAGGAATGTGGGGAAGGAGAGAGGCACTGTATTATGTGCAATTTTGGTTCCCTGACTGAGGATTACACTGTTGATATTGTGGTTATGTGTTATGCATCTTAACCATTCGCTTCAATTATGACATGATAATAACAAATTCTGTTTTTTGCTTACATATCTATCAGAACTGTATTATGCTTTTTAAGTATGAATATGTTTTTGTATTTAATGGTTTCATGGTGTACCCTAGGACAGTGATGTCAGTGGTGGAGCTCCGCTTGAGGACAGGACTGACCCAGAGTTGCAGGACTTGGTCGTGTCTGGAGATCACAGCCCTGAACCACCGTCCCAACAAGTAAGCACACACATGTGGCTCTTTTTTTTTTTTTTTTTTTTTTCCACTGGCTCTCACCTTTGTCTTTTTCACCCATTTTCAGTTCTGTTTGAACAATCCAAATATAACCTCTCTCTCATTTCTGTGTCCTTTGAGTAGTCATACTCAGGCCTGTGTGATTCTCTGTGACTGACAAATATTTACTGGTTGGAAACATTTTCATAGATTACATTTGTTGACAGGAATTGTAGAAGCCCATCCCTAGAATATTATGTATATTTATGGAGGGTAGTATTGAGTTTTCACCTTTAAGCCGGAGATTTAAGACCGGCCTACCCATCCTGGTAGAAAAGCAGACTTTAATGTGTTGCATTTTCAGCATTTGTTTTAGTTCTAGTTTGATCAGTTAAAAATAAGAGCATAATGATGTAGAGTAAAGATGCTATTCTATAGTAGATATACATTGTTTATTTATATCAATGCATCCTCTATGTATCATTGCCATAGTGGGATTTTCTATGTATCATTGCCATAGTGGGCCTTTCTTGTTGTCTAATGTAACTAAACCATCTGTTGTTCCTTCTCTTGTGTTTCTTTGACCTTTAATCCTCTCTTATCTCCACTATGACCCGTATGTATTCATGTAGCTGCTGTGCTGCTGGGATTTGTCCTTTGGGCATGGCTGTTACTGTGTCTTCCTCTTTGTCCTGCTGTCTTCCTACTGTCATTGTTATTGCTTTGCTGTCTGAATGGAAATACCAGGAGCATCAGGTCATCTCAGTGAAACCTGAAGACTGTTACTGAAGACTGTCCTCACAGTAACATGTTTATCCCCTTTGGGATAGACCAGGACAATTTCCCACCACGGTCAAAAGATTCTGAGCAGTCAGTTTTCATTCATGAATTTTTACTTTTACCACTAATTATAGTTGGTGGTTATGCATTTAGTTTTTGTTCAAAATTACAAAATGCCCTAAGATTTAACTGAACCAAAATGTATAGATTCAGTGAATTCTTCCACGCAGGAGAATTGTTAGAGGGGAAATGCTGGAACATGTAGGGCATTTATCAGAAAAACCTGCCCCTTTGCCTGCATTTCAGTGTGAGGCTCACCCCAAACAAGCAATTTTGTAAATTACATTAGTCATACATTAGTCAAATATTTTTATTTGTTTATTTTACTGTGTTGTACTCTCCATTATTTGTCTGTCTAACATGAGTAATTTTGTCGTTGTGAAATGCATATTGTTGGTTTTGCATGCAGTTGTGTCATGATCTCCCCCCCCCCAAGTCCCCAAGTCCCCAAGTCATCTTTCAGCAGGGTCACAATCTTCTTGTCTGGCTCCTTCCCTCACCTACCCTCCTCCTTCCTTTCTATCCTTTGTGTCTCTGCACATCTCCTATGTGCCTGTGTTTGGGATGGATGGTTTTCCTATTCCCCTCCACCAAGGACACTCTGAGGGGACACCACCTCCATCTGTCACCACTGGCGGACACCGGAAACCGTATTTATGATGAGGAGGCTGGTGCTGCCACTCCTGAACCTGACCACTCAGAGCAGGAGCTAGCAGAGGAGTTGAATGAAGTGGAAGAGGAAGAGGAGGGAGGAGAGTTGGAAGATGAGGATAGTCAGAAAGAAAAGGGAGGGGATGAGGAAGGAGGGGAAGCGGAGGAGGATGAGGAGGGAGTAGAGTTGGAAGATGAGCATAGTCAGAAAGACAAGGGAGAGGATGAGGAAGGAGGGGAAGTGGAGGAGGATGAGGTGGAGGAGCAGGAGATGGAGACAGGGAAGTTGGAAGATGAGGATGCTCAGGAAGACAAGGGAGAGGATGTGGAAGGAGAGGAAGCGGAAGAGGACAAGGAGGAGGGAGGGGAGTTGGAATATGAGGATGCTCAGAAAGACGAGGGAGAAGATGAAGAAGGAGGGGAAGCAGAGGTGGGATTGAAGGGAGGTGAAACAGAGGCAGGAAATGAGCAGGAAGATGGAGAGGAAGCAGATTTGAGAAAAAGCAGACAAGAGGGTGATGAGATTGAAGAAGAGCATGGTGGAAGTAAAGCAGCTGTGAAGAGCAAGAAAGGAGAGGAAGAGGTGGAGAGTGATGGGGTACTGGAGGAGTGCTGTGAAGGTGAGGATAAAGAGAAAGATGCAGGGGAAGGTGAAGTGACAGAAAACATGAACCACAGTGAAAGAGAAGAAAATGACGATGATGAGAAAGTAGAATTGTGCTTGAAAAACGAGGATGATGAGACCAGAGACAGAGAGGAGAACATGGGGAGCGATGAAGCCTTGGAGAGTTTAATGCAGGAGGAGGAAGATATGCAGGAAGAGGTGCAAGCAGTAGATGGAAAACAAGAATGTGAAGAAGATAGTGATGTGATGAAATCCCTGAAAAGTGATAACGATGAAGGGAGTGAGTGGGAAGACAAAGGGGAGGATGGTGAAAGCGATGAGGCTTTGGAGCGATGCTCTCTGAGCCAGAATAAACCTGATGAGGAGGAGTTAGAGAGATGTGTGCTGAGTGAAGGAGCAGACACAGAGAGGGAGGGTACTGAGGTAGAGGATGATTCATATGCCCAAATGCCACGAGAGGCATCGGAGAGCGAGGAGGAAGTCGTGGAGGTTTTTGAGATGGAAGCGTCTGATCTCCGACCTGCCAAGTTAGGCCCGAAGATGATGCTGAGTGACCTTAAAACACTTGACCAAAAGAGAAAAATTCTTGCTGGCAGGATGAAGAGTGAGACAAAAAAATGCCCCCTTCCTGCAGAGGTAGGGTTTGGTGTTGCCTCTGTGCGTGCTCATCCCCACCCAACCCCACCCTGCTCCTGCTTGACTTTTTCAAACATGCACGGGTGCAAACATGTAAATCCCAAAATCCAATTCCACTACCTTAGGGGCTGTCTCAACCTCAGTCAGCCAGGATGTCATCACAGGCAAACTGAAATAGAAACTGGTGAAAGGACAGTTCATTCAAGCCCCTGAGGACTGGTTTGGAAATTTCTGATCCCTGTGCCCACTGACAGTGCAGGCTTTTAATAGTCTACCTGACTTGCCATTTGACCAGGCACAGGACTCTGATCTCCCACCACTTTCTCCTTTAATGCTTGGCTGTTTGCATGCACCGTACACTCTCCCTGTGCTGTGTGTTTCTGTGTCCCTTTGAAAAAAAAAAACAGCAAGCTTCCATGTTCAGTGTTGCTCGTGCAATTTGTGTTTTGTGTACATGTGCATCTTCATTGAGTTGCGACCTTGTCATTGAGTGCGGTTGTGTGTGTTTTATTGCAGGAGTCAGAGTCCAGTAAGATCACTGACAAAGCTTCATCCTCCATAGATGTCAAGGTAGTTAGATAATGCACTATGATACCCATTCACCATCATTTATTCATTTGTTTGTGTATCCAGTTGTCGCTTTGTTTTGTGATGTCTCTGGTTTTGTATCCATAAGCTGTCAGAGAAGGTTCTGGACATCAACGACCTGTCTGGCACAGTCAGTCCACTGGAGAAGAAGGGCAAAGTGGAAAGTAAAGATGAAGAGGACAGTGAGGAAGAGGAAAAGATAAAGAAGACAGAGACAGAGAGGTTTCTTGTTTTAATGGTGTTTAATGTCTCTAAAACAACTCATCTGCCTGAGTCTAGGTTGTATTTCTTCTAAGAAATGTCTGATTGTGAGGTTTTGTATTGTGTTTTGCATCTTTAAAGATTGGTTTTAGAGGCATTTTTTATGCTTTTTGACTATTTTTTAAAAATTCTGCTGTTTTTCTTGACTGTGATCTCATCTGTGAGCCAGTAATTTCTTGTGCGAAAGTCACAACTATTACATCTATTTTTTGTGAAACATGCAGCCAGTTGGTCGAAAGAAAGGAATGCAGTTTCAGGAAGTACACACAACTTGATTAGTAATGGAATAATGTGGAAATGTTCTATGCAAGCTTAGGATTTTTTTGTTACCTTGGAAGTACTAAAACCTCCCTCCCACCCTTGTTTAGGCATATGCTGGCTGAAGACAAAGGCAACCCCCAAACCCATAATGTTGATCGGCTCATCCTCCATCAGTCAAGCCCTTCGCCCTCAGTCTCCATTTCATCCCATTCAGGGCAAGGTGTTGAGCTCAAACCAGAAGGATTTGGTGTTTCTCTGGAGTTACAGAGGCCTGAAACCTCAAGAGGTCGTCTGGTCCACACCAGCAAACTCAAAGATCCTGAAACCACCTTAAAGAGTCAACACAACTCGTTGGATGAAGAGTCAAGATGGAGAAACGGGCAAGACAGAGAGAAGAAAGGGAGGGAGGAAGAGGAGAGGAGTCTGAAAGAAAGGAAGGAGAGGGAGAGGAGGGAGGCCGATCAGGAGGAGGAAGAAGAGAGGAAGTGGATGATGAGAGAGAAAGAGAAGAGGATGCATGTCCTCCAGGAGGAGCTGAGGAGAGCAGAAGAGGAGGAGAGGAAGCTTAAGGAAGAGAGTGAGGAAAGACTGAGGTAAGAATGGAAATTCTAACGTTGTAGTCCTCTCCAAACTTTTACTGCCTCATTACATTACATCAACCTATCGGGTCACGTCCATTAAGGTCATATTACTTCTCATTCAACAGGCACTAAAAGTTTTACTATTTTTTTTTACTTTACCTTTATTTAACCAGGTATGTTCCATTGAGGATAGATTAGATTATGAGGCAAATTCACATTAGAGTGATGAGTCACTTAAGCCAAACTATGAGCTATAAAACATAATCAGTTAAAACAAGTTGAACTCACAAATACCTGTTTGTGTGTTTCCTCAGGGCTCTGCAGCAGCGTCTCCTGTCTGAGAGGAGAGAGCAGGAGTCCAGACTGAACGCTGAGTCTCAGAGGGCCCTGGAGGAGCTCCGAGAGTCTGTACAGAAGGAGAGGGAGAAGCAGCAACAGCAGCTCAGGTCAGACACTAACATTAACACATGGTGCACCAGAGCTTTAGCTAGTTCAGAACTAAATCTGCTATGCAGGCTTTCTATATTAATATCTTTCTATCTATCTGATTTTTGTAACACACACCCTTTCAAAGCAACTTTAATCAGTTTGCAGTTAATTGCCAATAAGCCACAAAATAACATTGTGTGTCCTTTGATCAGGGAAGAGAGTGAAGCCATCTTGAAAACGTTGCGTATCGCTTTAGAGGAAGAACGAACAGCGGAGCGTGAGAGGCTGGAGGGCCAGAAGAAGGAGGACATGGAACGTCTGAAGGCAGAGTCCGAAGAGGAGCTGCAAGCACAGAGGAGGCGACTGCAGGGAGAGAGAGAGGAGAAACTGAGCTCTCTGAAACAGGAGGTGACTGAGGATGATATTGGCTTCTTTTTTATTTTAAATCTCTTTGTTTTTCCATTTTGTTTCTGCACCTAGTGTGACTTTGAGACTGACTAATGAGGGATATCAGATTCTAAACACACTCATGTTGAAGCTACAAATAAATAAAAAGAACAGAAGAGATGATTGCAAGTACTAACTTCAATAAATTACAAAATTCAAATATGGTCATTTTCAGTAGGCAATGCAAAGAAAATCATTTGAACAAAATTATGAAGCAATCCAGAGTGAAAGCCAGATAGAGCTGGTCTGGTGATTTGTATGAACATGTGTCTGTCACTGTGTTTGCACTGTTTTGTGGATTTGATTGAGCTGTTTGTCTGTATAAAGGTTAAAAGCACAGAAAGGAGGAAGGAGCTGTTGATGAGTCCACGACCTGAACAGCACCTGGCAGAGTACCACCGAGAGGTCAGAGAGCACGGACACACATACGCTGTGCAGACAGAATTGCGTCATTATTGTAGATTTCGTGAGCAAAGGATTGAAATTTAAGTAAAATTTCACTGGAAAATAACTTTTCGATCTGTAAACCTACCTTTTCTTCCTGTACCTAGTTGGCTGATGTGCTCCAAGAAATACGAGATGAAGTACAGCGTGATCACGAGAGGAAGCTGGAGCAGCTGAGGGAGGACCACAGAAGAGAGATGAACAACATCAGAGAGAAATACCTGGATGAGGTCAGAGAGAGTTTAGGGTATGGGGTTATGGCACCAATGGGCTCCAACAATAAAAAGACTCTGGCTCATTATAATGGTATCCAGTCAGAAGATGAAAGATAAATATTAATAGATATTCTCATTAAATCAAACAGTACAATCCATTGTAAGTCATTGTTATTGTAATTCAAGTAATTATTGGTTATTGCATGAAATAGGTTGAGAAGCACCATGAAAGAGAAGTTATCTATGTATTAGAATTATCTGTTTAGGTCTTGACTAGGTTATTAAACATACAGTAAGTAGCTACTTTTGTTTTTAACACCATTTAAAGGTGCATTTACTGAGATTTTACACATTGTCTGTTAAATCCAGTTGAAAATGGGAGAACACGTAATTGAGAGGTTTTCTGTTTCGCAGGGTTTCTATCTTTTTCAGTTCTCAGCTTTTTGTTTCTAAGACTCTGTGTATGTGTTCCAGGAGACTGCTCAGAGGGAGCGCTTGCTTTCCGCTCTACAGGAGGACCGGGAGCGTCTTCAGGCCTCTCATGCTGTCCAACTGGAGAAACTCCGGCTGCAGCTTGACACACAAATTCAAAAGACACAGCTCACACACTCACGCAAGGTGAGACAGGACAGATTTACTGGCAGTATATCTAAGTGCTGTAACTATGGAAATGTTACACATTCTTTCAATGTCTACAACTCATTGCTCATGAGTCCTCTTTTCCACCTGCTGCCACAGGTTCTAGATGTATTTAAATGGATGGTTTACACTTACACCATAATGAAACACTTTTCTTTCTACAGACTTAAACAGCAAAGGGAAGCCTTTTATTTTAAGTCAACTTTGCCTTACTGAATATCCTTCTGAGGGAATGTAGTAGTACAAACACCCCAAAACACAAATCTCTCCTATTTCATATCTTAGGAGTCAGATGTGCAGGAACTGGCAGATAAGTTGGAGCTGAGAGCCAAAGAGCTAAAGAGCCAGGAGGCCATGCTGCAAACAAAGGTCTTTTATTCCATGTGTAATTTACTAATTATCACAGATATTCTAACCTGAATCACCTGGACTAATTTGGCTTTGTTTTGTTCTTTATGTCAGGCAGCAGATCTTAAAAGGAGAAGGAAAATGCTTGGAGAAGAAGAGGAAGATGTTGGCAGACAGATTGAGGTAGGAGGTCTAACTTGTCTTTAGAAGAAAGATTATATTCTCCCACTGCCTCCATCTATAAAGCCTTTCATTCCTACCTGCATGTGTTCAGGTTTTTCCCAGGCTGATCCAGGAGAGAGACCAGCTGAAAATGGAGCTGGAAAGAATGAGAGAGGAGAAACATCACGCTCGAGAACTCCTCCAGAGAGCCAGGGAGGAGAAGAGCAAGGCCAAAGAGGAGGAAGAGAGGCTGAGAGAGGAGAGAGATAAAGCCAGGGAAGAGTGCAGGAGAGCCAAGGAGGACAAGGAGCGACTGGAGAGCAAGTTGTCGCTGCTGCAGGAAAGATGTGACCGTCTCAGCCGTAGAGTCAGGTACAGCTGAAATACACGATATTGGCAGATCATAAAAGGAACAGTTCTCCCCAAAATAAAATTTCACAGACAGGAGTAATCCATAGCAATCCATTCTTAGGCTCTTCTTTTTTTATTTTGTAGAATAACTACTACATGACAGAGTTTGACAGAGTCAATAGCAAAAGCTCTTTGGAACAAAATTTTAAAAGTTTGGTTTGTGGCTGATTTTCATATCTGCATTTTTAAGATATTATCATCTTATTTTGTCTGGTCAGTGAGTTGGAACAAGGTGGAGGAGCGAGCATCTCCCCAAAGGAAGAATCTAAACAAAAGATGGTGGAGAAAGCAGATGTGACAGCACCCTCCAGTGACAGAAGAGACTCATTGCTACATGTAGAAGACCTGGAAGAGCCGCCACTCTCCCCTTTACCTGACAGCCACAGCAGCATGGACGAGTAAGGAGAGAGAGACAGACACAAAACAGAACTGTGATCATTAAGGATAATTTATTCAGCCCTTAGCCTCACACCTCTATGTGCCCAGGTTCCGACGCTATATCTCCTCACACGGCGCCTCCATCCAGAAGACCAAACTCTTCCTGGAGAGGGAGAGCGGCCGGCTGATGGAGAGGCAGGCAGCTCTGAGGGCCGCTCAGACCTGCTCCTCCCAGACCATCAACCATGAAGGAAGGCTGACTGAAGAGGTGATAAGAAACCTCCAGCAGGTAGGGAGGAGTGTGACCTGCCTCTTGTAGAATGGGTTTATTGAATGATGGGATGCAGTTGATTTACCAATAAATGTTAAGTGTTGATACATTTTTCTTGCCTGTCAGGAAGCCAGAAATGTGGCGGAGCTGCAGCAGACCGTTCAGAGAGGAAACACCCTTCTACGACGGAAAGAGGAGCAACTCCAACAGCTAGAGAGTTCTATAGCTGAAGAGGTCAGAGGTCACAGTTAAAATGATGCTTCACTTTGGTTGAGTGTTTTAATTTCCTATATTTTAACACCATAGTCATAGTTAGTGTGGTTACCTCAAATATACAAAGAAAGTTATAAAAATATGTTGCTTTATTCATTTCCTGTGAAAGTTGGTGTTGAATACTTCTAGTCGAACTCATTCTGTCCTGTTGCTTTCTACCTTTAGCCTCAGTTTGAGGATCTGCCTCAGCTGACAGGAGATAGGAAAGTGACCTTTGACGTGACTGAGTCTGACCTCAGCAGCACTGTGGACCCACCGGATGGAACAGGTAACACACAAATATATTGAGTGTAGAGCACAGTTTAACTAATCATTTATTTCTTCAACTTGTTTTTATTCATATCATTGGTCTCTTATATTTCATACTTTGCCATAGACTGTTTTTTACAGCTAAGTATGACTGTGTAGTGAAGCTCATACTGGTTTTCTATTACTTTCTCTACACCTTTCTCTTCTCCACCTACCTCTTGTCAGGAAGTCATCCCACTGTACCGGCCAAAGTGCAGGAGTTAGCAGAGTCCCTGCAGCAGATCTCAGGCCAGCTCAACACTGTGCTCAGTGCATTGGGTTCACTGTCTCAGAGGCAGAATGCCATACCTTACACAGCCTTCCCCTTGGCTCCATCTCAGCCTCATTCCAACCCAGCTCACACCTCCACCTCTGTGCCCGGCATGCCCCATATGCACACCCTGATCCCCAGCTCCTTAGCCCCACCTCCCCCCCTGAGGCTCTCAGAGCCATCCTGGAACTGGTTGCCTCAGGGCAGTTCTGCAACCACCCCACTCTACAGCACTCCCATCAGCAATGGGCTGAGGGCCTCTGAAGACTTCATCAACAGCAGATGGAGTCAGATATTCCCTGGTACGACAACATATACATCATTTTTACTATGCTACTAAAAAATGTATTATCAGTCCCAACCATTGTCTGTTCTGTTGTTCCCCAGGGGCAGCTATGGAGCCAGTTGCCTCCAGCACAATGAAGACCTCCTCTGCATACTCATCATACACTCCTGCTAGGTAAACAGCAGTACACATCCTTACCACGTTAAATTAACCTAAAACTACAACTGCAGCTGTGTTTGACGGTGTGTTTTGCAGTGAGCATGGTCGCAGCCTGCGGTCCACACAGAAATCAGTGGAGGTGGACGGGCAAAGGCTGCAGGGGCTGATTGACGGCAACAAGAAGTGGCTGGAGATGCGCAAGAAAGACACCAGCATGTATCCTTCTGTCACACATACTCATTCACACACATAAACATTAGTGCAGAAATGTCACACAATGGAGTTTCTGTTGTTTTTACCTCATTTCAGTGTACCAGACTGACATAAACCATTTGTTTATAATGTACCAACCTGCCATATATAATCAATCCAAGTAAATAAAATGTCAGGAGGAGTAATTGGTTCAGGGGATAATAAGTTCAGTTATATTTCTGAGTTGTCTGATAAACCTTTGCTGCTTCACATTATTGATATCTATGTATTAGGCCACGGTGCTGTGCTTTTTATTGTCTTTAACGTCGCCTTCCAGACCTCTGTTTACTCGTTATCAGGCTCCTTCCTCCAAGAGTGGCCTGGTCCAGCTGGGCCTGGACGATAACAACCAGATCAGAGTCTATCATTACTGAAAACGTGACGCACAGTTCATTGCCTTCGCACTGTGACAGTAACTGAGGACTTTGGAGCATTTTAATGACTGTGACAGGTCAGTGTTGTGACGTTTACGGGCAGAGGCTCGCCTGGGAATCAGATGCCCTCTTTGATTTACAGGTTGAATTACAGGTTGACAGTAAAGGTCTGGCCTCCTCCACTGTGATTGGAGGAAGAGCTGACTGCAGAGAATATCACAGTGCATTTTATCTTCCAATGTGGCTGTGAGACTTTTTAAAGCACTTCAGTGTCATGTTTACAGACACTGTTCAGTTTTTAATGGTTTGGTTTACTGGTGTCAGATGGGAGTTGGTCTTTTCCTAGTAAGTGTAGGACAATCATGGAGGAGTTTCTAGATGTTTATTCAGAATACTTCTCCATTAATGGAAACTTCAGATATCACCAGATTTGTCTTCAGTTGTGAATCCCACTTATTTGCTGCTTAAGGCAGGACATAACACTGAGCAGCAGATTTTCAACTTCCATCTCATGATAGGTTAGTTTTGTATTTATGCTACTCTTTTTTTGTGTGAGTTGTGTTTTTTAATTGGCTCCCCCACTTTTGCTCTTTTAGCCTTCCAGAAAAAGAAATCGGTTAGTTGTTGTTCAGGCAAAAGGAAAGTGCATATATTTGTGTAAATACATGCTGTATTTTTCTATATTTTAATAAATTAAATTTTATATGTATATTCTTGTAACTTCTGTGCACTGTTCACCTTAAAGCCAGCTGTCATTACCTCAATACTAAATCGCATTAAACAAAGACCATACATTTCAAAATGAGATTTTATTCAGTAACTGCTCATTGCAATGCTCAACAGTAAAATTCATCTTTTTCATACAGTACAGTGCAAAAAATACTTTCGCAGTCAGATTTGAGGGCAGTCAAAGAGTAAATACAATCATCATTATTATTCTCCAGTGAGAAGGACGGCTAGTTTAAAGATCTGACCACTCAGAGTACAGTATGTGACAAACATTGTTAAAACATTAAAGGCCACTGAAAGACTGGACAGAATTCATGGTTGTAAAGACACGCACACACGCACGCACGTACGCACACACACACCGGTACAAACGCACGCAGCATATAAACAGCATTTAGACATTAATTCCAAAATAAACAGTTGACTTGTAGTTCATATGTAACGCAGAGAGTATAAAATAAGTTAATTCTGACCGTTTACTTTTAGCAAGTCCTTACAATGTTATACTTCATCGTCAGCACTAGGTAAACATTGATTACAACAGTTAAATCAGTGATGACAGCGACAAAATATTTCAATGTCGATCCAGGTCTTCATTGGCACATTAGTGTTCATACAAGAGGAGGGATGGGCTATGGCCCTTCCCTGACTGGCTGTGAGAGGCAGACGGGTGCCCACCATACTCTCTGGGATATATAGGCTACTGGCTGTGCTTTTTGAAATCATAGAGGCGATGCAAATGAAGAGAAGGAAGGGCGATAAGGCAGAGAGGAAGAGCTGCGGTCATCAGAGAGCTGACAAATCTAGAAGACATAGATCTTGTCTCTCTGGACGGTATCAAGGTCATCGTCCATGGTCAGCAGGACCTAAGATGGAAGAGTGAAGGTAGCTTTTGCAGATTGTGTCATATTAAAAATATATATTTCAAGCCTGATCATGTTCTAAGCATTCAGAAAAATAATTCAATTTGAATGTGCCTGAAGTGTGTATGCTGACAGCAGACATTATCATACCAGGAAGGATCCAAACATGGCGATGGAGGAGAGGAAGTGCCAAATGTCGTGGTCGTCAAAGAAAGAGAGCAGGATACAGTCCCTGTTGTGCTCCCGAGACTCTGCTGGTGTTTTCTGCGTCAGGTGAGAGAGAAACACAGTAAACTGATGCCACGCTATATAGGAATACAAAGATTGTGGTGTATTCTCAGGGGCAAAAACCTACTGACCTGCCAGGTGCTGAGACCCTGGAAGAAGAAATACAGTGCAAAGCCCCAAACTACGGCCGTGAAGAGAATACACACCAAGGCCAGACACTGGATTCTCTCACCACTACGCAGCTAAACACACAGAGAAAAAATCTTTAGCTATACAGTACAAAACACATTTGATCATTCATAAATCTAAATGAAGCCAAAACTCAAACTCACCTTCATAATGATGTAGAAGGCAAAGTAGAGCAGCAGGTTACAGATGGCGATGGCCAACAAGTATGAGGCAAAGTCATTAGGTCTCTCTATGAGACCATAGGCAGCTCTGTCGAGAGGGAGCATGGAGGAGGGAAAACAAAAATCACTTCTACACACAAAATTTCTATTTATATCGTAGCTGCTAATGAAGAAAATCAGCATTTACTTACAGACACCAGTTGACAATGTTCCCCATTACAATCAGAACCATTCGGTCCTATAAAGGTGAGAGAACATTTACACACAGGAAAAATCAGTCTTGACCAATTGGATTCAGTCGATAAGAATTCATGTGTTAAATCAGTGGAGTTCCCATTTAACCCATGACAGCATTTAAACATATTCATCAATAATTTAGTCTTTACTCACAATATACATCGGTCCACTGCACTGTCGAATGCAATCTGTATAGATGACATACACCATCCTGCGTAGGATTCCCGAGTCTGACGCACAAATACAGAGAAAAACATCAAATCCTGCATATAATGCTATAATCACAGTCCAGGTAACGTTTGAAAGACCCTGTTCAACCTGAGCATTAACCTACAGAAACAAAACAATTATAAAATAATTAACTAAAACCACAAAGGATTAATATCAACCACTAATTTCTTGGTGTGATCCTACCAAGTCTCCATCGGCCCATGTAATAGAGCTGTGTGCTGAGGAGGAGAGTGGCCAGAATGTGGATCACAGAGAAGACGATCCAGAAGACTGTGTTTCCTTTCCCAAATACCTTCAAACACAACATGACACATATTAGAAAAAAACTGTCTGTTTTGGCTTATTTTGTGGTGTGTATGTGTGTGTGTACATACCACTCCCAGCACTGAAAAGAAGATAACCACAGCTAAGCAGGCATAGGCAGTGTAAGCACTCGCGTTGATGTCTGGGTGTCTCTTCTGATAAAGTTTTAACATACACAGTCCAGCAATCATGTACATAAAGGAAGTGTCTGCAAAGAAAGTGAGAAGCTTCACTTAACATATGCCATCTCTAAAGCAATCTATCTCTGTGACAGACACAGCTTTTACATCATATTCTTAGTTAGTACTGGTATCTGCTTTTACTCAAAGACGCAACATTGAGGCCCAGTGGAAAAAGAAGCACACTTACCAAATTGGAAGTTGGTGTAGTTGGGACAGACATGGTAGCAGGCACTGAGCAAACCCTCCATCATCAGAGCAGTTCCCATGGCATAAAAGAGACCAAAGTGCTTTGGGATGCCACACTCCTGAGTGGAAAATGCAACCAATAACTCAGCAACGAAGATTAGTAAATAATAATAATAATAATACTTTTATTTATAAGGCGCTTTAAGAACAGCAAGAGCTGACACAAAGTGCCGTACACCAAAACAAAGAATTTGAATATATATATATATATATATATATATATATATATATATATATATATATATATATATATATATATATATATATATATATATATATATATATATATATATATATATATATTTATACACATACACATACACACACACATACATGAAATAAGACATTTGATGCTGCAGGAGTCTGTTACTTACAAAAAAGGTGTTATGAACATCACATCAGCTAAAAAATGGTAGTAATTATAACTGACATGTTATAGTTCTGTCTAGGGAAACAGTAGTGGGTGGAACACAGCTAATTTAGCTGTGCCTTAGTGTGTGTTTACATTGCAGCTGGACAGTGGTGCATGTGCCTTACCAGTGCATTGAGGTTGTTGCGGACCAGGGCTCGATTGTGGACGATGTCTCTCTTGAGCACGATGAGAAGGAACAGGAGTCCAAGCATCACGTAACCAAGGTTACTGAGTATGTTGTTGAATGCGCTGTGTAGGACAAAAAAAAAACAAAAAACATGTGAGTCATCACACACTCATCCATTTGTGTCATTTTGTACCTAATACCTGAGACATACATTTGCTATCTACAAACCTCAGAGCTCCCAGAGGGTGGGCACATAGGAAGTTGTAATAGCAAATGTCCTGGTTTCCCGTAACATTGACAACCTGAAGAACAGAGTCGTTTTACACCCATCTACATCACGTGTCAGTTTATTGATGTTTTTTAACAGAACTTGTCAACAACTTTTACCGTCTGGTAGGTGATGACCAGCTGGACGACTGGCAGGGCGTAGAACACAGCGATGGTGGCAATGTTCCTGGAAAAATGACTCATTTGAGACTTTCTGATAATAATGCTGGGAGGATGCTCTGCTTCATTATTTCACATCTTTGTAACCAGACTATTTCTGGGAGTTTTATCTTTTACTGCACTATTACTCCACTCTGGAAGTTGCTGCAATCTTGGATTGTTGTAGCCTCACCAGAAGTAGATTTGGTATTTCTTGCTGAGGATCCTTTTGTCTTTGCGGGCCAGGTCAGATACACATAGAAATTTCTAGAACAAGAGAAGGACAATATTAGTGACAGTCATTGGGTAAAAATGGACAAACTTTGTGACAGACTGTATGTCGGAAAAGTCTAATCAGTCAATGCTGAGGTGCAGTTCACATAACAAAAGTAACGAGAAAACGAGAGTACCTTGGTGCGTACGATGTTTTTGTCTGAGTTGATGTCGTCCAGTGTGTCGTAGTCATCCTCCTCCACAGAGCTCAGAGACTCCTGCCTGCTTCGTCCCACACTGTCCAACGATCGATCTATAGAGAGGGGACAGGATGGGCAAAAGAAAAGAGCCTTTCAATTCAGCGGAAGAGCAATCGAAACAATTTGTTGGACATCTGAATTAAAAATAAATTTGATGAAAAGGTGTTCAAACATATCACACCATTTGAGATTTCTTTACAATTTTTCCAAATACATTAACCAGAAAGTTGGAGTGGTTTTCATTTCACTGTCAGCAGATTAGGAATTTGGCCACTTCCAAGTCTCATTGATGAATGATTAACATGGAGTTGATTGGTTTGGTGTAAATCTCGGAACTGATTAAACTAATTATGTCGCAGAGTGTCACCGAAGCGGACGTGTATGTGGTGAAGATGATTGGGGATTGGTCGACGTTTGAAAGGTTCCTGCCCTGATAAACAAAAGCACACAGAAAGTCAGTGAGGGACTGGAGCTGCAGGCCAGGCTGTGGAGACACACTCTAGAGTCACCTTGATGGGGCAGAAAAAAATGTGTGTGTGCCCATGTTTGTCCATACCCATGTATCCATAGTTGTTGTCGGTTGAGGTGGCGCTGTCAGTAACTGCCTCTGAACTCAGTGTGCTGCCATTATCAGCTAGGAAAGTAAAGGAGAGAATGTTTTGTCACTTACTCTCCTAACAAATACAAATATAAAAACCAGACTGTCCAAAACTCACCAAAGGAGCCATATTCGTACGGTGAGGCTGGAATCTTCCCTGTGGACAGAATGCACAGCAATACAGTCAGTTTCATCAGTGTCTTAATGCAGCACACTAAAACGCCACTACAGCTGCTGCTGTTAGTACGTTCGAGTTGTTAGTAAATAAACACAGACAAGTTATGTTTACAATGCATAAAGAAATGACACAAAATACCTGAAAAACATATATGAGACTACAGTTTTAGTGCATGGGTGTAAATGTGATTACAAAATGGTGCAGAGGCTGATTGGTGTTAAGGTGAACAGTGAAAAAGTTTAAAATCAAATCATGTCAGCATGCACTGCAGAGAACAGACAGATACACACACAGAGGGAAGCCTGAGCCGAAGAACACACACGTTTATCTTAATGACTACACCAGTGTGTTTTCAACAACTTCCATCTTATGCTTTTGTTGATTATCATATTGTTATCACTGTCAACTATAATGGCATATACAAGTATAATACACGTGTGTTTCTTCAGGCAGCAAAAACAATATCTGTGAGGACTAGAAGGATAACATTGTGATGTAAATAACAAAAAACTGCATGATAAAACTAATGTGATTTCTTGTATTTATCCAGTACCCAGGTGAGTCCTGTGGATCTGCACCTCTATGATGCATGTCAGAAAAACACTACAGCCAATAACATCACTGTTACGAGTACGTGATCTAATGCATGCAGGACATTTGCAGGCAAGCAACACATACACACACAAACAGGAAGTGCACAATAGGATTAACTATGCTGTTATACCGTCTCCATTTTTCCCGAGCAGAGAGGCTGAACCATTAGCATGAGAGAGAGAGAGTGAAAAACACACATTCAGTACACACAGAATGTTACAGGTGGTATGGCTACTTTACTGCATGTTAAATGTAGTTTCACATCTTATACTCTACTAATACTACTCTGCAGTACAAGTTCATGTCTTCCAAAAAAATGGTATGCGCCACACTCCCTCTAACGAGGCCATAATGGGCCAGTCCATCATAGCGTGTTGCTGGGTTACCTGTCTCAGCAGGTGACATGTCAGCAGGAATCTGAAACACCTCTCTCTTCTTACTCACTCTGGAAGAGATGCAGGTGAAAATAGTTTGTACTGGTGTTGTTCTTGCACAACACATGTACTTTAATTGCACTGTAATTGGTTATTTTGATCAGTTTTCAGGAAAGACATTCCAAATACATGAAAACAAAGATACACGTAATATAGTGTATGTGAAATGGGTGAATTAAATAACTGCTGGTTTAGTTGCAGAGGAAAGTACAGATTATTACCTTTTGTTCTCCAGACAGGCCACCAGCAAGGTGAGAAGGTAGAACGAGAGGAAGATACCCAGACAGAACAGCATGCCAATCACATAAATGTCCGCTGTGGAGTGTGCAGACATATGTTTAAGCTTATTCATGAGCTAATAATGCATTTCCTTGGTTTAATCCAAATGTTGCTGACATACTCTAAAAGACTTTCTAACACAGTGATGTAATCATGAAACCGATAACGTACAGTTGATGGCAGGGGATACCATCACGTCAAGAACCTTGCTGCGGTTACCAGCATCAATCAGCTCATCAGGTCGCAGAGGGTAGAATCGCAGTGGACCACCACATGCCTCATCCTCTGTTTTTACCACTATCACTACATAGAAACTGTTGCTGGGAAAATCCTTCCTCTGCAAAAGAATCAGAAAGACACATGAGAAAACACGTTATGGCTGTGTGGTAATAGCATCTATACCAGTATGTTCTGCATCTCACAATAATATAAGTGTGTGAAACACTACCTGCACTGTGATGGCACCTTTTTTGGTCATAGTCTGATACATCCCAATGAAGGCCACATTGTTGTCAAGGTCATAGACAGGGCACTGGAAATGGAGGGATTAAAAAAAAAAAAAATCAAGGACCTCATGTAGCTACTACATGCTGATCACAATGGCAGGGGCCACCTAATGACAGTCTCATTAGAGGGAACAGGGAGGGGGAGCAATTGTACCTGAATGTCTTGGATTGACATAACGGAGCATGGGAAGTTCATTTCTGAGTTGACCTTGACAATCACAGTGTCTATCCCGTCTGGGAAGACGTACTTGAAGTACTGAGAGAAAAGCGTGATAAGGGGAATAATTGTAGGTGACAGAGTTAGAAAGCATGTTGTATTTGCTGAGGACACAAAAACCTTCACAGATTAAGACAGTTTCCTTTAAAATATAGTTACTGACTGTAGGAGGATGTGATCAACTTAATCTTACGTACTGTGACAACAAAGGTTTATCAGGTTTTATAAAAGGCCTAAACAAAAATAAAACTTTTTCTTCTGCACATGTTGAAATGCAGAACTTGCCAGAGAAAACGTAAGAAAAGAATGTCACAAATGGGAAATTTCTTCCTTTCATACATCCTCTTTTTTGTATGTACTTTCCGCAGCTTACGTGTCCCATCCACCCCAACGGTCACCCGTCTGCTATATTTCTGTGAATTAACTTTGTTACTGTAAAGTAGTCATAAACACCCAAAGCTATGGTATCATGCTGTATACCTGAGGCTGAGATGGTGATGCGGTGAAGCTGAATTTCGTGTCTGTCCTGTAATCAGGTTGAAAATATCATGTCACACACACCAGCGAGTCTTTGTTAGCTTCTATAAAAAAAAAACATCTCAATGGCCAAGTGAGAATTCAGGCCACATATTGTGTTTAGGTGATTATATCTGATATCACTCACTGCAGAGTGAAGCTTTCCACACGGCTGACCCTGAGCTGGTAGTTTGTACCCTGATTGGACAGGGTAGACACATCCACAAAGAAGTACTGGCTCTCGGATGCGGCTCGGGTTGGTGGCTGACACAATGTTCGGCCCACATGTTTGTAAGGGTACTTCCTCTGGTAGCTGGAAATAACAAGATACCAAAACACAGGTTGAATAAAAATATAAAAGTATATCCAACATGTACTAATTCAAAGGTTTGGATTTATGAATTTGAAAATAACTTGTGTTAAAGTATCCGTTGAGAGCTTGTTTCAGTTGAACAGAATGGGTAAACACAAAGTAATGGATTTATTATGTGAAGACAGCTGGGCTCCTCAGATGTGCACTGAATGATCTCACAAGAGGAAGTGAAAGTCCAACGTTCGTTCCTGATAAGCTAAACCTTGCATGACCATGGGACTGTACATGCACGAGTGTAACAAGGTCATCCTCATATTGCACAACCAGAGAGATTACCTCTGAGTGTGGGAGACACGGATCACACCGTAAATGAGCTGCTGGCCAGCACCTAATAAATTGTTTAACTTCTAACCTGTTATAAAATCCCACCTGATGAGGGTGGCTGCCAAGTTACAACCCAGAGCCTATTAAAGGCTGTGGATTTGCTGTTAACTGTCCTTAATACTAGTAATTGCAATTCTAGCTCAGATGTCCAAACCTGAACTTCATTCTCTTCCTCTGCCACACCTACAAAATATTATACAACAAGCACAGCTAGCATTTCCACATTTCAGTCTCCTACAAGGCTATTAGGTACACACACAGCTATCTGTGGGAAACAAACTCAATCTTGAAGTCAGAACTGTTTACCATCTGGGAAGAAAGCAGCAGCAACAGCCTAACCCTCCCTAGGAGGAAGCTAGCCCTTTATGTACAGTGCAACAAATTATGAAGGCAAACAAACTCTATTATAAGTTGGACAGACCCTTTCGATGTGTGACCTGCCTTCCAGTCCACCTGTACTGGTGATTTTAGGTGTTAAGACATGTAGGTGTTTAAGATGCCTTAAAACCTATATATATACACAACTAACACATTATCTTTCAGCAGATCAATTTCAATCTGAATTACAGCTGTTGACAAACATTCAACATAAATAAACCACTTAATGACGCTCATCAGTAAATATGGCCAGGTTATTGCAGTATATACAGTACTAGGTGACATATAAAACATTTGCAACTACGCAAAACACAGAACATACTGGGGCTAACCCCGCTGTACAATTTATAGAACATGATTTACTAGCACCTCAGATGATCTGGGACAATGAGCTGCTCCAATCAAGCTCAATCTCAGAAACATTGCTGGATTGCTAAGGAGAATATGAATGTGTTTTCGGGAATACTCACAGGCCTCTTAATATGAGAGGGACTTGAAAAGACAGCACAGCTTGTTTCTGCCGTATCACAAACAGGATAGGGCTCTCAAAACCCTGTGACAGCACATCCACAGAAACACGCACTCCCTCAGTCTGAAAACCGAAGGAAGGAAAAGGAGAAAACAGCTTACACTCAGTACTGGTTGACATCAAGAAACAAATGGACTAGTCTGACCATGTTAACTCACCTTATTTCTGGAAACAGTGTGATTGAAAGCATAGATTGTCTGGTTCTCACTTGTAACTGTGTCATTGTAGGTCACATCAAACTCTGCATCTTTCTGAACCACATTTTTGGTTTCCCCCACCGCACCACTGCAG
Source organism: Mastacembelus armatus (assembly GCF_900324485.2). Classification (NCBI taxonomy): domain Eukaryota; kingdom Metazoa; phylum Chordata; class Actinopteri; order Synbranchiformes; family Mastacembelidae; genus Mastacembelus; species Mastacembelus armatus. The sequence continues at coordinate 4,073,663 of NC_046645.1, read as the reverse complement.
CAAGAAAACCCACAGAGCCAGAGCAGGGCTATCAGTCCCGGTCGGATCCAACAAGGAGCAGGTCTGTTTTTGTGTCGAGATTTCCAGCAGCTCCTGAGCACCATGTTGCCTGACACCGTCCTCCTAAACTGACAATTGATGCCTTGTGTCATTCTCGCCTGTGTGGCAACCCTAATGATAACTCCACCCCATCCAGCAACACTTTAATGGATAAATAACAAGCTAGCTAGCTAGCCAACAATAGCGGAAGCTGCAGGCTAACAAGGTAAACACACAGCAGGTTGTTTACATCACAACAAACCCGTTGTCATCTACAACCAATTCGAATCAGTCCGCTACACAACCGGTACCACACGTTTCAAGACGAGATGATAACGATAAGGTTACTCAGGTCTTCATCTAAGCCTGGCAGGCTGCTAGCGAGCTGCGATAGTGTTAGTTAGCACTGTGGCTCAGGACGCAGACACGGCAACTCCATGATCCAGTATCGGGGTTCGGCTCCGGCTTCACAGAAACATCTAAAAGGAAGCGGTTTTTTCAGGTCTGTCCAATGCGGACGGTTGTCACTGGCTGTGGTTGCGTCACCGCAGCATTGTGCCGAAATTTCTTGCGCCGAGAAGGAAGATTCACTGTGTTTATTATGGAGAAAATGTGTTCCATTAGCGCCCCTCCACGCTCAGGTCACGTATAGGGTGCAGACAGTAAACAAACAGACGTCGTGACGTCACGTCGCAGTCCGTAAATTACGTCATCGCGGCGGAGAACCCGCGTAGGTGTATGTGCAAGAAGAGGTTTGTCCACAGTGAATCAAATCATAACACGCTGCATTTACAACAGATTTTACAGCAGCTTGGTTTCTTTCAAATAACAGAACTGTATGTATAAAATAGCAAAGGCCTACTTGGTTCCAATAAAAATGATTTTTTATTTCAAAACACCTGTTGTAAATTATATTTCTAAGATATTTAAGACATGAAAATTGTTGGAAAAAGGAGCCAATCCCAACCCTTTTTGGGTGAAAGGCAGGGGTACATCCTGGACAGGTCACCAGTCCATCACAGGTCCCTGTTGGCAAACAATTATTTTAAAATTGCATGTAAAAGATTTTCCCTTTTGCATTTTATTTAACTTTATGAATACAATCTTTATATACAGTGTAGGTGTAGTCTACATGGAGGGATCTGTTACACACACCTATTAACCAATGTTTCACTTGTGCACAACTGAAAAGCACAAATGAGTTAAAGCAGCATATAGAAATACTTCACCAGCTGCAGTAACTTTGCAGGGATTGTCTGGAAAGCCTAACAGAATTAATGCTTCCTTTTAACATGTTGTCTAGTCCTGTTACAGTCTTCTAACAACAGCTGCATATGACTGAGCAGTCATATGGCTCAGTCTCTTGTCTCCCCAGTGCTACTGTCCAAGCTCTAATTTCAGCCAGAAAAACTCGGTCAAGATCTTAAAAATGCTGCTTATTTGCTTCGAGTCAACTATGGAAGATATCTGTAAACTTTCTTTTCCTGCCCTGGCACACGAGTATACCTGCTGTGCTCAGGCAGTAATCCAGTTTAGTAACAGGATGTAGGAACTCCTCTCTACCATGCAGGGGTGCTGTACACAACCTAGTGAGTCTGCAACAGGATAGAATAGAATAGACTAGAATAGAATAGGATTCCCTTCCTCGCCCATGAGCCTACTAATAAAGCACTACAGCATCTCTGCAGAATTTGTTGGCATAAACTGTAACAAGATTAACCATAAACAAATAATTAATTATTATTATTTTATACTGATTTCTATTTTAATTTCTGCATATTCATACATGCAGCATGTAGGCTGCATTACATGCTTTTATGTTCTTTCAGGGCACACTTGAGCGCATCTTAAAATAAAAAATTTATGAAAGAAAAGAAGAAGAAAGAAAAGAAGAAAGAAAAAGAAGAAAAGAAGAAAGTTCTTTTATTAATTAATTAGTCGGTTTTTGATGTATTCAAGTTTCATATTTGTTTTTCCTAAATGCATTAACTGTAACAATAACTACGTTATTATTTTATTGACTGATATTCAGGACCGAGCTCTATTAGCATGACATTATATGTGCTATCTAAAACGTGTATTCCTATGTGTTTGTGCAAATGTGCATATGCGTGTGTGTGTGTGTGTGTGTGTGTATTTGCGTGCAGCCTGTATCACTGCAACCCTCTCATTGTGCATTGTGAAGAATGTGGAATCTGAGAATATAATTACCGTGGAAATACAGCTAATAGCAAAGCCACTAATGGCAAAGGGTTCATTAGATTTTCTGAGAGCTTTACTGTCCTCAGAAGGTCAGGCCATTTCTCAGCATAAGTGGCATTTACCTTTGCACAGAGAATCTGCGGTAGGTAGACTAACCTGCATACAGCATTTAATAGGCTGGTTCTCTTCGTGCCACTGCAGGTTCAAATAAACGGTTGTTTTGTAAATATTCATGATGCCAGTTTTGGAGAATGTTTTGCTAAACTCGGTGTTTTGAATGTCATCGTTTGCCTTTAAAGCCTCAGAAACCCGTCTGATCATGCACGGTGCGGCAGTTTGCAAGGAATCACTGAATCATGGGAACCAGAGTGATAATGCGCACTTCTCTGTCGCCCAGGCAACCACAATACGTTTCTGTGGATGAAGTCATTTGTTACGCCGACTGTTACCATGGTTACAACCTAGAGAGGGCGCTGCGGAGGAGCGTTCCACGTAAAATGACGCAGGGCGGGGGCGTGCCCGCGATGCGCGCTGCGCAAGGCTGCTTGTTGTTCCCGCAGAGAGGCGAGAAGATGGCGGCCGTGTCAAGCGGAGGTGCTGCTGGGTCCGCTGCGCCCGGGATTACGCACTCTCCCCGACCGATCCACGCAGTAATGGGCTCCCAGACCCGACCCCAGCCATCTTCCGGGATCAACCACCCTAGTCGTACCGGCACGGCCGCTGGTTGCATCCCCAATCCTGGGCACACTTCGGTCACCAGGCCCCCCCCGGCCCGAGTGGGCCACTATGAAATCGAGCGGACCATCGGCAAGGGAAATTTCGCGGTTGTTAAACTAGCCACACACGTCCTTACCAAAGCAAAGGTAAGATTACGGATATCTGGGCGTTAGCGGTGAACAGTTACAAGTTGTCATTGTTTTATTTCAAGCTTTTTCGACCATGTACTCCGGATGACGCTGGGGCCTTCGGGCTCCGGAGACAACGGCCAGTTTTTGGTGACACCGCTGCCTGATGTTGGTGGGGGTCCCTTCGACACGGGGCATCACCCCTAACCGCTGGATACAAAACACATTTATCACAAGATAAATCTGATCCCTCAGGTATTACCGGTCGGTGTTTTACATGAGCACCACAGAGGCCTGGGGTTACTGTGTGCCAAAAGACGAAGAGAAGGATATTGACGAAGATGAAAAATACGATTGGAGTTCCGATTGGAGTCGCTAGCTTAGCTTACTAGCTAATTAACCTAGCTGTTTGGATAGATTCAGACATTATTTCAGGCGCATGAAAAGTAACACGGTTAAAAGTTTGCAGCGCCCTCTTTGTTAACTTTAAGTCAACCGCGAACTTCCAAAGTCGATAACGTTAGTTGAATGTTGCCCGAGTATTGGTTGCTCGCTGTGAAATCCAGCATAACGTTAGATTTAACGCCAGCTAACGCTAACTGTAGCTAGCTAGTTGATAAACAAACCGCCTTAGTCATTTTGTTTTGTTTGTGGTATTTCTGATAACTTTTCCGTCAAAGGAAACATTAACATGGCACAGTTAGTGATTTTAAAATTGCCACTACGCGCTGATTGTACGTATGGCTGGATATTTTTGCTTAGAGTGGGCGCCATTGAGCTGCTACCAGATACAGTTATCAATAAGTGATATTCATGCTGGATGAATAGATGAGTTGCTTTGGGGTTTGCCAGGAGTCAGTCTCTTGCTCCATGTCTGTAACTCATGAGAGTTAACATTATACCCAGGCTTTTTCTGTTGGTTACTGGTTTTTGCAGACACATTAAATGTTAGGGGGGATTGGGGGCATTGCACAAAAAAGAGAAAATTCAAGTAGTTTCATACAACTATTTATTTTTTTCTTTTATTGTTACTTACTTGATGTGGTGCCTCACTGTTTCAAGGCTTCAACAGCAGTATCAGTATAATTTAAGATGTTATGAGAAGACATGACAGATGAGATAACCTGTATTAACTCCCAAAGGGCAATTCTTGTAGTAAAAGTAAGAAGTACTAAGTAATAAAAGTAGTCAGTGACAGCAGTTGGTTAGATTTCTGGTAATTAGGCCCTTTGATTTCCAGCCTGTTGAAGATTTACTCAGGATAATTCTTTCTGAGGATGTCAGACGCCTTTTTCTGATTAAATGACCATTGTATTGATCAGTATGCACATCCCTTATGATGGATGCCTGGTTGAATGCTTACGACCGATATGTGTAATTGAAGCCTACACTTACAGACAGCTTCTGCAGTATGATTTTTGTTTCTTGCTTCATGAAGAGCCTTTAATTGTCATGTCACGAATAAAGGTGCGTCAAGGGAGCCGAGTGTGCAGCCTCAACACCATGTCCTTGTTGACTTACACACAGACAGGCAGACTAGGGTCACTTGGCTGCTTTGCACCACATAGCCCAGAGAACCTTCCATTTAGTTCCATGAAGCCAAAATAGACTTGGGCCGGTGAGACCCATGGAATGGGTTTCGACACTACAGAAGACTTTTTTGAAAGATGTTAACTGTGATGATATTACTATAAGATATTTATGGGTAGAAGCTTTGGCAAAGAGTGTGGTCAATCATTCTGTAGAAGCAATACAAAGGCAGTAGTAACAGATTGATTAAGTGGTTATGAATCTTTATTCTTCTGCGTGTCAGCCTGTTTCTGCCTGTCTGGATGTGTGGGGCTGCTTAACTTAGAGTAAGACAGGCAGAGGACAAAATGACATGAAACATGGACTGACAGAATAAAAGAGAGGCTTTGTTGCTGGCTGTTGATGGTGGTCACAGACAGACCAGTTGGCTTAATTTTTATCAACTAGTGCAGCGTTTATTTAGCATTCCTAGTTATTCATGAATATCAGAAGAATAGGGGTGTACTTTTACATGCCTGTGGATATCATGAATATGGATATGATGATCAGTCATCAGATGAAATGCGCTTTGGAGCCTTGTTTTATGGCCTAGGTTTAATAATGAGCCAATGAGAAATGCTGAGTAGTCAAAAAATAGCTCTCTCAGTTGTTACGTGGAGCTGGATGATATCCTGCAGTGCAGTCCTACTGAAGAGGATCTGGTTATTTATACTTGGTTGCTGTAGAAGCCTAGAAAGGGATGGTCTCGTTATACGGCTCATTTGCTCAGTTTTGTTAAAACCTAAAACACTGAACAGTCAATTTGTTTAAAGTGTGCCACCTCAATACACACTACTATTTCAGCTGTGTATTTTGCTAATTCTTGTGGAACAGGACTTGGAACACAGAAGCAGTCCCACAACATAGACCTTTTCTGGCAGATAGCTGGTGTGCTGCATCTGGATGTTGAAATAGTGAAAGTTCATCTGCTTCAGACAAAGGTTGGCTAGTGAAGTGGAAGTCAAAACAGGCATTTTTATACTCGCATACTCAACTAAAGGCATTTGAGATAAATCTTGATTTCAGTGATTGTTTTCTCCATAAACTTTATTTCAGTACTTTTTGATAACTCAGATTTTAGCTCTAAAACTCACTGCCAAGCTCATTTAGGGATTTGCCTTACAGGAGTAGCTGTAATTTCTTTAAAAATAAATTCAAATTGTTTGTCTGACCAACAGACTAAAGAAGGTCATTAATTTTAATTTGAATGGATACAAATAGGTAATCCTCACATTTTAGAATCTGTAACTGTCATCTTTACTTAAGAAATTACAAAAGTTACTAGAATTGGCATGCTTTATTTTAATAATTGTAATAATTTCGACAACTAATTAGGGTTCTCAAAGAGTTCTCACTGAGTCTGTGTCCATTCCTTGATGTAATCTATTCAAAGCCAGTAATGTTTATCTCTGCCACCCTCTGTGCTGCGTTTCCAGCACAACTTCAAGGTAATATGGCCTTGAAAGTTCTATGAAAATTTTGAAATGTGTACAGGGGCTGGTCTTGTTTAGGACACAAAGAGAGACAAGCTTTTGAAAGATTTATTTTTAGGGCTGGGTTTTAAAAAATAAATTTTTGGATTCAAATTGATCTTCATTTGAAACATCTGATATACATTCTTAAAATCCATGGATCGATTTTTAAAAATATATGCATTTTCCTGCATGTTTCAGAGGCTAATCATGCTGCAAGGTCTCTCTTCGAAATTTGTTTACCTATTGAGAGTTATTCTCTCTGTACCTCTCTGGAAGAGAACAGGGTTCAGGTGGATTTTGTTGTCCTTTCACTGCTGAAATCTACACTTGGTAGTACTTGATTTATCACCTACTACTGTACTGTAATCAAAATTGCCTTCATATAACTGTTTAAATTTTTTTTATAATTAGCCTGGTCATAGTGTTCCTTTTTTGTGTAAGTTGTGACATTTGTGTTGTGAAAATCTTTCATAACCAAACAGAATTGGTTTTGAGATGGAAATATTGAGTCAATATTGACTCAAATCGAGACCTTGTGAATCGGAATCAAGTCTATTCATGAAGTCTGTAGCGATACTGAGCTCCATTTATTTTCATGTTTACCGAGATTGAACTGATTGTTCTGCACTGCAACTTTATGCTATTAATTAGGCCCATAGTTGCCTGTAGTGTGCCATACTTGAGATGTTATCAAGTATCCCTGTAATTTTTAACAGGTGGCAAATTTGCACATCCTTTTGCATATCACTTGAACAGCCACAGTCAGCTATTATGTGAATTGATTTTTTATGCACAGCTAATTAATTAGTCAGTGAGATCCTTTCATCTTTTATTATCTTTCAGGATATGAACATTTTTGAAATTGTCCCTAGCTACTGTTCAGGTATAATAAATCTGTTATCCTGGCTGGCCTCTAGGTAAATGGTCAGCGCTAATATTCAGTTGCGATGGTGACACAGGGACATGTGATGCAACTAGAGTGTTGCAGATGTCTCCATGCAGCAAGTATTCATACTACCATTCTGCAGGGAAGCAGTATTTTATTAATTACACACTGTGTATGTAATTGTAATTGATGATTCTCAGGAATTGAGTGTTCAATTTGTTTATCACGTGATTGACAAATTGTGTAGCAAGGCTTTTGCAAAGCCTTCGGTCAGCTGGCACCGGGCTGCCACTCTGTGGTAGCAGTTTTTTCTACTCTTCGTTTTCCTGTCCTTCCTCCTTTTCCTCTCGAGTGTTTTTAGGCAAGAAAAGGATGAGCAGGAGGAAGAGGGCAGACAGGATGGCAAATGTTAGGTAACAGGCCTAATGTACTCTGCACTCACTCCCTCAGTCACACTCACTCTCAGTACTCTAACATACAGCATGCCCTCTCTGCTTCTCAAAGACGCACATACGCACAGTCAAGTGTGATTTCGTTTGGGTGAATAATATGACAAAGGCTGTGTTTATGCCTGACTTGTCTTCCTGCCCTCTAGCCATCTTCTGTTGCGTTGTCAGTAACGTGAATCTGTAGCTAGCCGGCATCAAAAGGAGAAGAGAGTCCATACGATGAGTTTCTGTTACTTGACGTGACGAAGGACAGTGTGAGGTCGTTGTTCTGTCCTGTTGTGTTTCTCGTCAAATGTATCGACACTTATGTTGGTGCCTCATATTAACTCCAGCAGTTTGTGTCCATGCACGTAATCTCTCCTATGACATGTGCAAACATTACACACTCTAAAAATCACAACTCTGTGCCATCAGCATCCACAGAGCTGTATGTTGTCAAAGACGTGTCGCCAAGGATCCCAGTCGTAGAAAGGTCGCTCCATTGAATTCTAACTGGTTTCCATAGAGATGATGGTTATTCCAGCCTCCAACCACAAGTTCTGAATGTGACTGACCTGCCATTGGTTGAGCTTGTTGTCTGCTATGTTGTGAAGACTCTTGATTAGTGGTTTTTGTTTACCAAAACTGTAAATTGCATGCAGCAGAATTTGTCTGGTGTGCTTTGGTCTCCCACCTCTGTTTCTGACAATCTGGGTTCCTTGCCCTTATCTTTGATGTGGAATTGATTGCTTAGTGTATATAGCAGGATTTCTGTTGATGAAGATTCTTTGATCAAGAAGCTTTGGTTGTGATAAAGAGCTAGTTGTGCTAAACAGTAGTGGTGTTTGCTTAAACAAACACATGCCTTACATAGTGTTCATAGTATGATCCATGGGAAGTATACATAAATCATCTGACAGAGTAAATGTATATGTGTGTATGTGTCTATATAATAAATAAATAACCAGGACCAAGACTTTGCAAAGTCCAAAAACTTCAGCCAATTACATTTATCATCATACAAGGCAAGCAGAAAATTCTCACAGTTCTCTGATTGCAGTAGTCAGGCAGAACATTTTATGCATTAGTAAAAGACACGAACTGAAGGCATGCTACAACTAGTGAGGACATAGTTCAATTACAGCACTAAAGTGTAGAGCAAAAATATCAAGTTTGCTTAAGGTTTTCTGTTTTTGTAGTGACTGGAAGGTAGTATGGTATTTGAAAAAACGCTATCTTTAGGTGGTATGTGTATTTCTTACAAAAAAATGAGATATGTACCATGTTCTTGTCCCCACAGAGAGCTGTTTGTCAAAGTAGAAAGACCGTGTCAAACCAGAACTGGTGATTTTCTTTTTTTTTTCCTTGTAAGCACAACAATCACTGTCATGGTGGGAATGTGAACTTGCAGCTTCAGTCAGCTGGTGTGTCATACAGTGACTGTAGTTGGATGTGGTTAGGTCTGTATGAGCCTCTCAGCGTAAAAGGGTCTCCTCTGCTGTGCATAAAAAGGAAATGGGAGGTGGTGTCCAGTTTTTACAGTGAAGCAGGTCCTGGTGCTGTTCTTTCAGCCTTGCACATTCAACTTAGTCATTTTCACACATAAACTAATACAAGTGCACAGCAAGCAAGTAGAACATCTCTAAAAAGGCTTTGTGCTGACTCATATTGCCTGCATGTTTTCATGTGTGTCTGTGTACACATATACTGTCATATGTGCAACTTGTACAGGGCTGCTGTGACCTCATTGTGATGTCCTTTACACGTGTACACACAAAACCCACAATTTCTGCCTATAATTAGCAGCTGTAAGGATAGCAGGTATGTATGCATGGGTGTGTGTGTGGGTATCTGTGCATATGTGTGTGGGTGTGTGCATGTGGTGAAGAGTTAAACTCCGTCACATGCTGGTATAGGCTAAGCCTGAGCATTACACCTCCTGTGGGAGATAATCGCTGTCACCTGTTGATGAATGTTAACCCTGTGTGTTATATCACCGCACCACTGAGCGATCGAGCGAGTGAGTCACTGAGCGCGTGAACACAGATGAGCATACAAGATGCACTTGCCCCAGCTTCCCACCTGATGTTACACCAATTCTCTTTTTTGGATTAATCCTAATATTTAGTTGGATCATGATCACTTGCTAATATGAAGTAAAATTCTTTTTTGTGTGTGTGTGTTTGTTTGTTTGTTTGTTTGTTTGTTTGCTCGAGGCTTAAGTGTCGTGGCAGAGGTCAAACCCTGACATGACCTATAGTAGTATGCATTGAGTAAGTCAGTGTATTGAAGGCAGGTGTGTAGCGCAATGAAATTTTCTCACAAAATACATGCTGACTTAAGCAGTACTTAACATGGTAGTATGTTTATATAGTGTATATAAACTATATATATATATACTCTATTTATATAGTGTCTGTCTCAGCCTGCTATGTTGTGTCCATGTATATGTTTAAACAGGAAGCCATTTTCTTGCTCTTGCTGTTTCATTAGCTTGTATATAAGCTCATAACAAGCTCCCAGTAATCCCAGTCTTATTATCCTTTGTGTGGCAGGTGAATTGTTGTTGTACACTTGTGTTTAAGTTGGTTGATTGTCTAAGATAAACGATTTTAACTCTTTTTTTCGTCCACCTGAGGTATTATTTTATATGTTAATTTATTTTTTTGTGGACTGTAAAGCTAGTTGGTGTGTGAGTGTGTTGTACAGTAAATGGCTCCGACTCCTCTGCTGGGCACCAGCTGCTCTGGCATGGTGCTGTGTTGAGGTCACTGTCTTGTGATCACAGGGGCTATGTGACATTTCATCTCATTGCAGCCGGCCTCTCAGGAATGGTGTGTGTGTGTGTGCGTGCGTGTGTGTAAACCCAGATCTTTTGATGGAAAATTCCAGTCGTGGAAGCAAGTGGAAAATAAATTTAACACCCTGAGGGTCCTAAAGGTACAACATATTCTCAATGCATTTACTGTATCTTGGATGACGCTGAAGCTGGAGCGCCACACTTTGAGATATACACCAGTCACATGGTTGTTGGTAGAGTACAGCTTACTGGTTAGCTTCACAGCGGGTCTAGCCAGGTCTTTACCTGTTAGCATAGCAAAGTATGCTATTTTCTAATTGACTGTCACAATTACTGTACACTCATAAAATAACAGATGCTCATAACGATCATGAGCAGTTAAGTGCAATATGAAAAACTATGTGCTTTTATCAATACAAACATGTAATAATCAGTGAATTTCAGTTTATTTCCAAAAGTGCATTGATTTGATATGAATGTGGTAATCCTCCCATCCCTAGTAGGTACCCCAGGAACCTGTCAATCAGCCACTGAACAGTTATCCATCTCAAGGTTTTATATTAAGACAAATATCTTGTGTCTGTACAGTTTCAACATGTAGCCAAAGAAACCCTGTTTCCTCGTTTCCGGGTCTCACTGTCCTCTAAATATAATGTGTATGTGTAGAAGCTGGCATATGTTCGAATGCGGGAGTGTGTGTGATCCAGATGTCCTGTTGTTACCCTCCATAAGATGCAGAGAGTAGTGATTACATCCAACAAAACTGGATGACTGCCAGTGCCAAGAATAGATTGCTAGAGCTTAAGATACCACAGAGACACACTACACACACACACATACATACATAGAGTACATATATAAACAGGTCTGTATTTCTAATAAAACTAAACAGTACAATTTTTGCTGATGTTCAGTGTCTTTATATGTGTCTGCCTGAAAGATTTCAGAAGGACCATACCAATAAAAACAAAGTGTTGAAAGGCTGTGACACCCCAGATGATGCATGTGTATGTCAGCACAAGAAAATGAAATGTGATTTGTCACGGAGCACAGTGCATGATGGGACAGACATTTAAAGAAAAAATTGGAACCAATAAAACGATATAGAATTTAACATAACAGAGGGCTCAGCAAAGAACCAATTAGAAACCATGTAGAGTCGGTACATTTTCAATTTAAAAACTCCTCCACACAATGTACATCTGCATTTAATAATTAAACACTTCAGTGTTTTCAAATGTCAGGATACAAGGAGAACACAAAATCTACCTGTATACATGTTGTCCACTATTCTTGAAGGGAAACTACACACTAACTTCTGCTCGGCAGAATTTCACGGATGAGGTGCTGCTGTTTGTGTGTGTTCATGCAGGACGAATGCGTTTCATTTTTTTCACACGCACTCAAACTGTACCCGCTAATCTATTTTTGGCAGGAGCTGTGTTTTGGGGCAGCCCTTTTACTTTAGCTTGATTAAGTCATTAAAGGTGTCTACGAGGGTGTCACACACCATCACTGTCCACTTTGCTGGAGCCATTGTCAAAGGCTCAGTAGTTATGCAAGAGTTTTGCTGGCACTCAGAGGTCATGACTCAGGTCGAGTTCCCTAAACAAGATTCAGAGAGCCAACAATCCAGATGAAGCACCGTGTTTGCCAAGACACAGTTTGGGTGTCGGTCATCTTAAGATGTGCAGCCAGTCAACTATCAGTTTATAGTGTTTTTATGTTTTTGTTAGTGGATTCCCTGAGCCAGGCCGTGTCAGAGTGAGTCTGTCTGACTCATACTATCACTTTACCTTGTTTGCTGGTTCTTTTCACAGCACTTTGCTCTTTTGTCATTATCGTGTTATCACTTGCAAGTGCACTGTGGCTGTGCCTTGGAATTGTTGTCTGTAATTTAAGTGTTGACTAAATGCCATTTAACACAAATGTCTGGCCTTGTGTATTCTGAAATTCAAGAACTAGTAAACACATTACATTGCATGAGTTCGCTCTCCTTTCTGTGTGCGTCTTCCATACTCCCTCGCTGATTCCTCTTAAATCTCGTCCTCCCTGTCCAGGAATTCGCCGTCTTTCATCATTAATCCTTATCTCCAACCATCCTTTTCTTGTTCCCCTGTCTCCAGGTGGCTATAAAAATAGTGGATAAGACTCAGCTGGATGACGAGAACCTGAAAAAGATCTTCAGAGAGGTGCAAATCATGAAGTTGCTGAAGCACCCCCACATCATCCGCCTCTACCAGGTACACACTCAGACTCACCCCCAGAGCTTGATAAGGTGCTCTGCTGCTATCTTACACGAGACACGCATGGTCCACTAGGAAAAGGAAAAATTAAATTAGGATTTGGTGATGACCTGTTAATTTTTCTTGGGTTGACTGTACCAAAGATTTCCTTGTTGGTATGGAATTATAAAAAATACCTGGAAACTACTATTTCAGTTTCATTCAGAAAAACTTATTTTTCCCCCCAATCACAGTTGTTCCGCTGGGGAAGGTACCATCTAAGTGATAGAAGTTAGGGAAAAAAAAGTTTCCTTTTTTTCGCAGTGGGAGATCAAGACCAAACTAGCCTGTCTCAAACTAGCATCTCAATCCAGCATGTTGACTTCAAAAAGCCACTGTCATTTAAAACGTAATATGCATTTTCCTTGTAAGTGCGATCATATTATCTTAAAATTTCAATAAACACAGCACTGTCAATTTCTGTGCTATATAAATCTTCCTCTTTGTAACTATGCTTACTCATTGTGTTGTGTAACAGGTGAGCCGCCCATAACTAGATGTTGGCCTGTCAGAGAGTCTGTAGGTCCTGGCTGTTATCTTTTGTTTATTTCTTTAGGTGATGGAGACAGAGAGGATGATCTATCTGGTAACAGAGTACGCTAGCGGTGGAGAAATATTTGGTAAGAGTTCCCCACTGTTAATCTTGCTATGGATTGTCTTTGTCATGTCTGTCTCAACTTTTCAGTTTTTTTCCCTTGACTGGTGTCAAATTATGTAAAAAAGGAAAAATTGGCATTTAAAAATTTGAGGGCCATTGTTCTTAAAATGGCTTGATATGTTGTAGAACAAATCATCTAAATATAATTAATAAAGGTTTTGTTTTTAAGAGACATGACTGGTTTCCTCTACTGCATAGTTGGTTCATGCTTGTTTTACACAAAATGCATCTTTTATTGGTTTTGTATACACATACTGGTTTCATATTTTAGTTTTCTGTTGTATTCTGATAGTAAATTATGTCCAGGATCCAATGTCCACTTTCTGTTTTTATAGGAGTATAATATGGCAAATCCCAACAGAACAGCATTTGTATATTGTGTATTCAGCTACTCGGCCTGTTGGCTTTGAGTTTAACAAAGCCCTGAGCACAGGATCTGATCAGTTACAGTGGATGCCCATGTCTAAATTGTATGGATGTGTGTATGTACAGACCACCTTGTGGCTCATGGGCGGATGGCAGAAAAAGACGCCAGGAAAAAGTTCAAGCAGATTGTTGCAGCAGTCCATTTCTGTCATTGCCGTAACATTGTCCACAGAGACCTGAAGGCTGAGAATCTGCTCCTGGACCACAACCTCAACATCAAAATCGCAGGTGTGTGTTTGTATGTGTTTGCACTGAAGAATGTTTGGGTGGGTATCTTTATTTAGCGGTTTTGGACTGTCTTGGTGAGTGGGTGTAGGCAAGTGTGATCATGTTCTTTTGGAGCCTTTACCTGCTTTGATTGAGTTTACACTGTCAAGAAAAGTGATAAGATTGAATCAACTTCTTCTCTCCCCTGTCAGATTTTGGCTTCAGTAACTTGTTTTCTCGAGGCCAGCTGTTGAAGACGTGGTGTGGCAGCCCTCCCTATGCTGCACCAGAACTTTTTGAGGGCAAGGAATATGATGGGCCTAAAGTAGATATATGGGTGAGTAACTGGACTGCACTGCAACAGAAAGCTTAGCTGACTGACTTCAGCCTTTCAAAAGAGAAAAGAATGAAAGGTTCTCAGACGTCTTTGTCTTAAAGTGTAGTACCCAGCTTCTTCTTGATGTTTTTGTTGAAGAAAATGATAATGACTCATAGTTTGTTTCTGTGTTTTCTCTGTATAGAGCTTAGGTGTGGTCTTATATGTGTTGGTGTGTGGCGCCCTGCCCTTCGATGGCAGCACTCTACAGAATTTGCGGGCACGTGTCCTCAGCGGCAAATTCCGCATTCCCTTCTTCATGTCCACAGGTAGTAATCCTGCCAACTCTCAATCTTTCCAAAGTCTCTTCACTTCCTCCTCCAGATCAAATCACTGCAAGATGTCAGTAGCTTATTTTTCCCAACCAAAGGCTTAACCAATTCTCAAGGTGATACTTCACGAAAAATTGCTTTTCAAAGTTGTTATATTTCATCTTCATAGAAAAATATGACATTTTTGAGCCAATGGAGAGTTGTACTCTAGGAGGCTAGATGGTCTGGTCATGTCTACCATCTTCATTGGTGTTTGTCAAACATTTAATTGGACAAAGCGTATTATTAAGCTGTTTCAAATATTATATCCGCTTTGTGTGTTGCAGACTGTGAGTACTTGATCAGACACATGTTGGTGCTGGAGCCCAGCAGGCGGTTGACAATGGAGCAGATCTGTAAAAACAAGTGGATGAGACAAGGAGACCCAGACCCAGACTTCGACAGGGTGAGACCTCCATAGGGTTCTGCAGTAAATCACTTGATTCAGGCCAGGTCATAGGTGGAAAGCAATAAACTGGTTTTGTGCAGAGGTTCCATAATACCAGCATCTCTAAAGTGTGCTGATTAACACAATAAGGTTGTGGAAGTGTAGCAACAACAATTAAGCATTTTATGGGAGGTTTGACTATTTCTCGAGCTATTCCTTTAACACAAATCTAAAAGGAAAGGGGTGCAAGTTTGGTGTTTTCATCTGCCACTGCCTTGACAGTTCTTTGTCAGCCCTGGCTCACCTCTTTTCTATATCTCTCCTCTCTTGCAGCTGATAGCGGAGTGTGAGCAGGTGAAGACGGAGAGAGAAACAGAGCTCATCAATGAGCAGGTGCTGATAGCCATGTCTAAAATGGGCCTGGAAAGAGAGCACACACTTCAGGTTGGCAGACAACTACATGGCACACTTAAACTGATGTATTTAAGTTTTTGCACTGGGTTTTGTTAAAAGTAGTGTAATTTCAGTAACTGATTTATATTCCACCCCTCCCCTCCTCCAGTCCCTACAAGCAGATGCATATGATCACTACAGTGCCATCTACAGTCTACTGGCTGACCGCCTCAAGAAACACAAGACCCTACGTGTTGCCCAACCAACACCACACCCTATTAGCTATCCCCTTAACGCTGTACAGGTGATTCATTCTTTATGTTGTCATGATAGGCATTAAGCTTTGCCATTGTTTCATAGTGCTATAGACTGTTAATGTTCTAGAAATACTCCAGAACACTTACCATATAATCTTAACAATCCCTGTAGTTGACTGATGATGTGTCTGTGCCTATATGTGGATTGATTTTGTTTATATATAAATGTATGCAGATAAGTCATTTTATTAATAGTTTCTTTAAATAAGTATTGGACTTTTAGTTTCATAGTCTCCGCTGTAGGCAGCAATGTTTGAACAGTAGTCCACTGCTCTGAGAAGATTGTTTAAAAATTAGTGCAAACCTCACATGACTTGCATTTGTGTGTTTATGTCTGTGCACGCTCACTAAGCAGACAGATCCTCAAGGCAATCCTGTTAGCATGACCGTTCCCCATGTCCAGCTCATTAACCCGGAGAACCAGATTGTTGAGGTGAGTCAACCACCTGGTCATGTTCTTAGTGCAGCAGGTATCATAGATCAGTCAACACATCAGTCTTTATTTTTGATTAATTCTGTGTTTCACTGTGTTATTTTAAGACATTATCATAACTAATGATCATATATGTGTGTAATTGTTGCTTAGCCGGATGGCAACATGGCGCTGGACAGTGATGAAGGGGAGGAGCCATCTCCTGAGGCGATGGCTCGCTACCTTTCTATGAGGCGGCACACTGTCGGGGTGCCCGACCAAAGGTAAACATGGCATTAACACACAAGCCTCTAATCTACTACAAGTTAGGTTTCTGTTATTGCAACAATATTTTTACTTGTCTTAGTATGTTTTCACTGTCATTTCCCTGTGCTGGTTTCCATTGGTGTACTTTGTATTGAAGTGTGCATGAGTTGGCATGTGCAAATAGCAGATCATGTTCATAACACCATGCAATCTCTTCCAAGGATATAAATTCATGCAAACAACATGAACCAGTTTCTGTTTCATCAGTTTTGTGGTTACAAGGGGAACATTTGTGTTTTGTGATAGTGCAGTGGCTAAAACTAGTTTAAAACTATTGGATAAGTAAAGTCAGTATGTTATTCCAATTTTTCTCTCTTCTTGGCTGATGCCCAAACCTGTATTATCTGATGTTTTGGTAGAAGTCTGCATCACAGTTGCATTAACCCTCTGGGGTCGACGAACGCGTCGGCGTGTTTTGACGCATCTTCTATTGATAACACCGAAACAAACTTAAATTACTCCGTCAATTCTGATTGTACAGATAAAAGCAATATATCATTCAAATCACAGTGCTTTAGTTGTATACCATCGTAATAACCAAAAAATGCTGGGCTTGCACTATCCCGGGCGAGGTAATGCGGTCCCGCCTTGTACACTGTCCACTGTTCACATGTAAATAATCTCAGGTGAACCAGGTAAATATGTGCACACCCCCGAGAAATGACATAAAACGTCAAACTTACTCACTTTTTCTGCACGTTTGGATGATGGCGCGTTACGCATGTGAAGAAGCTCTTCTTGTATTCCACACAGAGACAAATAGTTTAGTTTGTCCTCAGAGTAAAAACATGATTTTAACTCGAATGACGAACGATTGGCTCTGCATTGTGTTGTATTGTACAGCACTAATCCGTCCCATCCACATTGACTGAAAGGCTCATTATGCGCGTCTTTGTCTGGTCGTTCAGTGCGTCTTTTGTCTTCTCAGGTAAATCACATGACTATTCATCCTGAGACACACCTTCTTGCATATGGCCTTTCTGGACAAAAAGTGTCTTAGAAAATTGAAATCAATGTGTTGTTTACTGTGAATGAGTGAAAAAGATGACTTTCACATCATTGTGAAGTAAACACTTTTGGCAGCAACATGCAGGTCTCCAAAGTTTTGTGAACCAATGTTCTTTATGTATTTTATGGTCTTATTTCAGTGACTAAAAAATTGTAGTTTTTCACTAACCATGCATAAACACTGTTTTCTCAAAAACACAGTCATGTATAAACTTGCTGCTCACATATTATTGTAGCCCAGTTTGTGCTGATTACAGTGTTATCAGACTTTAGACATGAATATGTTTAAAAGCAACTGAAAAAAGCACAAATGTCAAAATTTGTCCAGGGCCCCAAAACCCCCTTAGACCCCAGAGGGTTAACTTAGGACAGTTGTCAAAAATGGTAGATGCCGTGCTTCTGCCAACTATTGTGTGACTTAGTCTGTGGTGTTGAGTTTGCAATCACATGTAATACAAACTGAAACCTATTTATAGCTTTTTAAAAAATAATAACAATCTGCACAAATAGGAAGTGTTTATTGGTGGGTATGTTGATGCAGGGTTAGTGGAGTGTTAGGTCTTACATTTAAATAAGCTGTTCTCATAAGATATTAACTAGAATATGAGCTTGTAACTGAGTTTTCATTCTTTCCTCTTTCCACCACAGGACAGAGATGCAGGAGGACCTCCAGAAACTTCCACCAGGTTTCCCACGTGGTGCAGTGCCCCAGCCCCCCTTCCCCTCGCTGGCTCCCACAATGGGGCAAATGCATACTCTCATGCCTACACAGAGTTTGCAACCCACACAGCAGCTGGAGTACAAGGTATAGTCATTGGGTTGGATTAAGGTTTGTACATTGGCAATAGAAGGTTTCTGGAAGCCATTAGGTAACTTATAGAACCCTCTATGTCTAAGTACCAGCTTTGATTATCCACCTTCTGACTCCTTGTTTCTATTGTCCTTCCAGGAGCAGTCGTTGCTGCAGCCGCCTACACTGCAGCTGCTTAACTGCATGGGACCTTTGGGTAGAAGGGCTTCTGATGGTGGGGCCAACATTCAGTTACATGCTCAGCTCCTCAAAAGACCCCGGGGGCCATCACCACTTGTGGCCAGTCCAGTGAGTATAGATGTTACATCTGAGTATCTGTATTTCCATATGCATGGGATTTCTTTATTTTCCTACCATTTAAACTGTAATGCTGACCAGTAAACTGTTTGCCTCTCTCAGCACCCTATCCCTGCAGTAGCTCCAGTGGATGAGGAGGGTTCGGATGGAGAGCCAGATCAAGAAGCGGTACAGAGGTAACCCACGGTGCCGTGTTTTTGGTGAAGGGGTTTACTGTACAGAGGTGCTGTCTGAACTGGATACTCAGGAAGGTCTGTAGCCTGTGACATTAGTTTCAGGAGTTCTGTGTGAATGTTGTGGTAAGGACTGTACGAAATAAAACCATACGTTTTTAATTTTTATCACTAGTCACACGTGAGACTTCACCTCACTTTATTTAAAATAATCTTAATTTTGAACATCATGACCTTCTATGTAAAGAAGCTTTTCAGACCTAAAACACATTAATCCAGTGACATGCAGTACATACTCCATGACACAGAAGAAACGGCAATTTGTCTGCTGTTGTTTTGAGTAGTGGACATGTGTTTAATCCAGGTAATTGCAAACAAAAAAACCTGAACAATACATGGAGGGTGTACAGTGGGTACGGAAAGTATTCAGACCCCTTTAAATTTTTCACTCTTTGTGTCATTGCAATTTTTGCAAGTTTATTAAAAAAGAAAAACTGAAATATCACATGGTCATAAGTATTCAGACCCTGTGCTCAGTATTGAGTAGAAGCACCCTTTTGAGCTAGTACAGCCATGAGTCTTCTTGGGAATGATGCAACAAGTTTTTCACACCTGGATTTGGGGATCCTCTGCCATTCTTCCTTGCAGATCCTCTCCAGTTCTGTCAGGTTGGATGGTGAACGTTGCTGGACAGCCATTTTCAGGGCTCTCCAGAGATGCTCAATTGGGTTTAGGTCAGGGCTCTGGCTGGGCCAGTCAAGAACGGTCACAGAGTTGTTCTGAAGCCACTCCTCTGTTATTTTAGCTGTGTGCTTAGGGTCATTGTCCTGTTGAAAGGTGAACCTTCGGCCCAGACTGAGGTCCTTAGCACTCTGGAAGAGGTTTTCTTCCAGGATATCTCTGTACTTGGCTGCATTCATCTTTCCTTCAGTTGCAACCAGTCGTCCTGTCCCTGCAGCTGAAAAACACCCCCACAACATGATGCTCCCACCACCATGTTTCACTGTAGGGATTGTATTGGGCAGGTGATGAGCAGTGCCTGGTTTTCTCCACACATACTGCTTAGAATTAACGCCAAAAGGTTCAATCTTGGTCTCATCAGACCAAAGAATCTTATTTCTCATAGTCTGGGAGTCCTTCATGTGTTTTTTGGCAACCTCTATGCAGGCTTTCATGTGTCTTGCACTGAGGAGAGGCTTCCGTCGGGCCACTCTGCCATAAAGCCCCGACTGGTGGAGGGCTGCAGTGATAGTTGACTTTATGGAACTTTCTCCCATCTCCCTACTGCATCTCTGGAGCTCAGCCACAGTGATCTTTGGGTTCTTCTTTACCTCTCTCACCAAGGCTCTTCTCCCACGACTGCTCAGTTTGGCTGGACGGCCAGGTCTAGGACGAGTTCTGGTCTTCCCAAACTTTTCCCATTTGAGGATTATGGATGCCACTGTGCTCTTAGGAACCTGGAGTCCTGCAGAAATTCTTTTGTAACCTTGGCCAGATCTGTGCCTTGCCACAATTCTGTCTCTGAGCTCCTTGGGCAGTTCCTTCGACCTCATGATTCTCATTTGCTCTGACATGCACTGTGAGCTGTAAGGTCTTATATAGACAGGTGTGTGCCTTTCCTAATCAAGTCCAATCAGTTTAATTAAACACAGCTGGACTCCAATGAAGGAGCAGAACCATCTCAAAGAGGATCAGAAGAAATGGACAGCATGTGAGTTAAATATGAGTGTCACTGCAAAGGGTCTGAATACTTATGACCATGTGATATTTCAGTTTTTCTTTTTTAATAAACTTGCAAAAATTTCTACATATCTGTTTTTTTCTGTCAAGATGGGGTGCTGAGTGTACATTAATGAGAAATAAAATGAACTTTTTTGATTTTGGCAAATGGCAGCAATGACACAAAGAGTGAAAAATTTAAAGGGGTCTGAATACTTTCCGTACCCACTGTATGTTTATATTCATATTTAAAAAATATATTTTCAAAATACAAGATTTGACATCAGAGGAGCTGAAATTCAGTCACAATAATGATTATCATTTTTGGCATATAGATATATGTTGTTTGATTCCAAGGTCCAGGTTAGGGTCTCCCAGCCAGTCCTCTTCAGACAGCACCTTCTGTAGACGTCGCTGGTATCCTGGGTTGCTGGGAGTGAATGCCTTCTGGCTGCTCTGCTTTTTCCCACGGGAGGTGACCACCCTGCTGTGGTGCTTATCCCATTTCTCCTCCTTTCACCATCGCACAAGTGCCTTCTGTCACAATTCCAAACTGACTCTGCCACTAAATCCAGTCCTCCTATCTCTCAAAGTCTTAATCAAGAACCTTTTTATCTCATTTCAGTAAGTGCCAAATTATTTTCCAGACACACTCACTGTTTCTCACACAGCTTTGCTAACTCTGAAGCTTGCAAAACCAACTATTTAAAAAATGGCCACCAGTCCAATACTGAAATTGGAAACTGGGTGGTTGTGGGAGCTTTAACATCCGTCTATGATGTAATTCTATTGTATGTTTTTCTGATTGGCTAAGCTGATATGGCAGAGGTGGGAAGGGGTGGGCCTTTTCCCCCCGTCTCCATTAGCCAACGAGGACAGAGAGCTGACCAGTGCTGCTTCCTGTCTCCCACCCTCACCCCCGTCCTCCCCCCTCCCTGCGGCCCAGGTACCTGGCGAACCGCTCCAAGCGGCACACGACGCACGCGCTCATGAGCACATCGCAGGGCGAGCCCTCAGCAGAGTCACAGCGGCTCCAGGGCCCCCGCCAGAGGGGGGGTTGGGCCCCCGACATACACACCCGGTGAGGGGACACGCCCGCTCCGAGCTGTATATGCACAAACACACACTCACACATACAAATACACATACATGCATTTTAAATGAGGGGCATATCAAGCCTAACTCTTAATCACGCTCTCACACACACAAAAACACTTACTTGCACACACAGCTGATCTCAGACATCCAGGTGAGGGTTGAGCACCTTTTGTAAAGGAAGAGCATTTTTACTTAGTGGTGTTGAAGCTGGAGGCTGTGGCACAGGGCAGACATACTGCCACACCACCAGTAAACCATGATCCAAAATAAGTGTCTTCTCCCCACACGGAGCAGGTAAGATTTAGGAAGTTGTTCTTGTATGAGCAACCGTTCTAAGCGTGGTTTCTCTTAGTGTCCATTCTTTTGTGTTATGTCGTTGCAGATGTTATCCCCTATGATCAGTTCTAGTTCTTTTTTTTTTCTTTTTTAAGTGTAAATGATAGTTCATCCAGTCCTGTCA
The DNA here is from genome assembly GCF_900324485.2 of Mastacembelus armatus. Classification (NCBI taxonomy): domain Eukaryota; kingdom Metazoa; phylum Chordata; class Actinopteri; order Synbranchiformes; family Mastacembelidae; genus Mastacembelus; species Mastacembelus armatus. The sequence continues at coordinate 4,051,753 of NC_046645.1, read as the reverse complement.
ATTATCAATGTTGCAAGCAGTAATTTAGCTTTCTGTGAACCATGTCAACACTTGAATAAAAAGTAGTTTATCTTCTATGCACTGCACAAACATCTGGAATCAATGGTAAGTTGAGGAAGGAGCCTTTCTGAATATGCAGTCACTTCATGCATTTATATATTGTGTTGCTGTGTTAGATGAACTTCCATCATCAGTGCTAATGTAACTTATTCTGTCATAATTTGCTGGATGAAATAATTTAAATGATCATTTACCTGGGTTAATCAGTTTTTGTTCATTCCAAGTGTTATGTATCACCATCAGATGCTTGAACATAATTTTACTTTAATATTTTGTGCAGGTTTGTACAGCTCATGTTTCTCATGTTTGTATCTCATCTGTCTGTATGATTGAATGTGTGTGTGTGTGTGTGTTATTTTCTATCTGTCATATCGTGTCTTTGTGTGGGTGTGTGTGGGTGTGGGTGTTTCTGTGTTTATGTGCACTCAGATCCAGCTATAAGGACTGTAACACTCTTCATCTCCCCATGGAGCGCTTCTCACCTGTCAGACGGTTTTCTGATGGCGCTGCCACCATCCAGGCTTTCAAGGCTCATCTAGAGAATGGCAGCCTCATTAAGCAAGTTAAGCAGGTACATCACCACCACTCTACTAAATATCACAGGACATAAGAGGGAGTCAAAAAACAAGTAGGTGTTTTCAATAAACTGAAAGTAGCTGAGTTTATCCTCCCAGCTCACCAGAGAAAAGTGACTTAGCTGTGACATTTATTTATTTATTTATTTATTTTGTTGCTGAAGAAAACAAACATATCGTTATGTTGTGCTAATGTTGCATATATTTATTTGACGTCATGTATATTTGTTATCAGCATGTTGTTATATGAGTCATTTAGAGAGAGAAATTTTGACTGTCTGGCAGTGAAAGATTTTGTTTTTTTTTCTGTGAGATTTATTATTATAAGAACAGTTAAAATCAGACTTTATGAAAAGATACATTGAGAATAAAGTAAAACAGCGTTTCTGTGGAGGGTTGATGGGGTTTTTAAACAGTAACAGTGACTCAACAATTACTTCACCAAGTGCTGGGATTTCAGAAATTCCCTTCTGGTCTGTACTTCACCTCAGCTCCCTGCTTTTTTAACTGTTCATAGAAGTAGGACTGCTAGGGGCTTGCAAACAATGATGCAACACATTTTGTTCTAAGGGAAAAAAGTGCAGAACTGGTGATACAGTGTAGCTAGTTGATGCAATTTTTACTGACTTGGGAAAACAAACCAAGAACCCTGGCACTGCAGATCTGTGCTTTACAAGATTAGCTAAACTCTGATGCAGCAGCAAGTGTAAAAGCAGTCGGTCTCCTGATGTGGAGCACTTTGATAAGACTCCCATTGGCTGGCTGTGGCATTTTGCCTCCTCATATGTTGTCTTCTAGTCAGCCAAGCTACAGTTAGAAGCTGAAAAGTGATGACAATTGGTCAGCTTGTCTTATGCTTGTATTGTCCATGAATTCTGAAATAAAAACACAAATATTAACATATTGAAAAAATTCTGAGGAAGTTCAGTGGTGTCATTTGTCTCTGATCCTGTTTGACTATGGAGTTGAGATCGGGCAATGAGGAACTTCAGACCTAGGTTTTAAGATAAACCTTACACACACTGATGATATGGTAAGACTAGAGCTGGGGTCATGTGGTTTAGGTCTTAACTAATAGGCACCATAGATGCCCTAGTGGTGTTTATCTTTTGACAGATACACATCATTAACATCAAACCATTTTGTCTGGAGCATATGAGAGAAAACTGACATACTTTGACAGATGGTACATAATTTATGTACACACTGCATATACTCACAAACAGAATGGTACATAATTTATGTACACACTGCATATACTCACAAACAGAAATGTACTTAACACCTAAAAACACTAAAATAAAATGCTTTTTCTCATGGTTATTACTTTCCCCTTTTGCCCCACGGGGAAGTGTTGGGTGGCCTTTGCAAAAAAAAAATTTAAAAAAAAAACAAAACAATCTTGACTAATCATTATGAGTGACATCATATAGACTCAGGGCAATTTGGACACCCAACATGAGGTTTTTCCTAAGATTAAGTCAAACAATGTTTTTCATATGGGAAGATCTCCAGCTACTTCTTGAGACATCACATCATTTGCTGTGACACTGCAATGAGATGACCTCATGAGAGGCAGGGAGAGAGATAATCATCATGTTCTTAGTGGTGCTCCATTTCAGGCATGCACTTAAGTGCTGAGATTATCTTGCTCTTAAGTCCTAAAGAGGGTTAACAAGAGTAGAACAAAGGTTAACGCACACATGGCCTCTACCCAGGACAAGACTCTCAGGAGTAAATGTTTTCAGAAGGTTCTACTATTGATACTCTCCAGCCTGTATTTATATATATATTATTTTTTTTAAATAAATAAAAAAATAACTTGCGGTAAATAAATGTAGATACATTTATGACCTCAGAGTATATTACACCTGCTGTTGTTCTCATAATTTTGGATTGCACAAAGTGCTTACACAGCAGGTTTCCACATTTTATGTGTATGCATGCATTTGCTTTTAGCATTGGCTGTCCAATTAGTTTCATTAACTAAATGTGATTAGTGTTATTAACTGAAGCACCAACATTTTTAAGACATGTTGTTGCCCTTAATTCCAAAATTGCCTTATGTTTTTGTTAAAATGGTACATTTTCTCAGTTTAAACATTTCTATGTTCTGTTGTGGATAAAATATGGGTTTATGAGATTTGCAAATCATTGCAGTCTGATTGTGTCTATATCATTCAATCTCAACTTTTATGGAATTGGGATTGTACAAATACTGCAAAAAGTACATACATTATATTTACCACCTACTATAGATAAATTGGTAAATTACTCCTCATTCATTGTCTGTAATAGGTCAAATTTTGATCACCTTTTTAACAATGGAGACTGCTTCTCTGGGTCCAGCACACTGCCCTCATGTTTTAGCTTTTTTATAAATTAAAAAAAAAAAAAAAAATCCCTTGTTGGCATGTAACTTTAATATTTGTGGTCCATGTCTGTGTTTCCAATAGGAGTGCGAGCAGCTCCAGAAAATGTATGCTGCCCAGCAGGACGAGCGACTTTTGGAGCACACCCAGCAACAGCATGTCCTCTACCAGCAAGAGCAACAGATCCTTCACCAGCAAATCCAGGTAAGTGAAGCTGTCATAAGCTGTGGTCATAGAGCGCACCATGAGCTTTGAACAGGTTAAAACCTCTCATACACAAAGAGTTGAGCTGTGCTGCTTCACCTTTTAAGGTTTGCGATCATACTTTGGAATTAGGAATGCTTCATACAAGTCTTACATGGTGCATGTAAGATATCACTTAAAATATATACAAACTATAAAGCATAGATTTAAGCCTCATAGAAGGTGCTATTGATTTGTTTTATCTGAGCCTTGGATACTCTGCACTGAAGCTGGACTTTAATTGAAATGTATTTCGCTCTACCCGCAGGGTCTGTCTTTAGGCCATGGAGAGAGCCAGCCCAGTCACCTAACCCACCAGCTACAGAGGTGAACAAACACACACACACACACACACACACACACACACACACACACACACACATATATATTACTCACCATATATTGAACAGCGAACAGTAAACTTGATACTGTGGTGCAGTACTATCGACTGAAGTGTTACATCACTGTTATCTCTGTATCTCTCTCTTCTCCTCTCCTACTCTGTCCTGTTCTTCCCTCAGGTTACGTATCCAGCCCTCCAGCCCTCCGCCAACACATCCCAGCAACCACCTCTTCAGACAGCCCAATCAGAGCCCTCCGCCTGGCTCTGCAGGCATAATGCAAGGGCATGGTTAGTAATATCGCTTCTAGAGTCCTTAACTGTTTCTTCCATTATAAGTGGTGTAGGTGCATTGTCTTTTTAGCTTAGGTTAAATTGCCTACTGAGAGACTGAGAAATATTGCAAACAGTTCTGATTGTCCAGAATTGTTTTGTTTAGTAGATATTAAGCTTCAGATTCGTACTTAAGCATTTGACTCTCCATTAGTCACAGGTTTTTGTCATCAGACACTTACATATGTTTAGAATTAACATTGTGTTATGAATAATAAAGTGCTAGTGTGGGTAGTTTATGTTGACTGGAAGATAAACAGTATCAGTAATTAATCAGGACCAAACCTTATTGTAGTACTGAAATGTAGTACTAGAAATTTAGTTGACAAGGATTTGCTCCCATGACTCCTCTCCTGGCAGGCCCGTCTCCAGTGCAGTACCAGCATGGTTCTCCAGCACTGTACCAGGGCCAGAGTGGCAGCCCACCTCCCTCAGGCCTGTCTCGTGTCACCCTACCACCAAATCAGCAAGCAGCGTCCACCCACCCCACTGTCCCTTTGGCACAGGGTGTACCTCAACAACAGCAGGTGACTGTCAAGACCCAATTAGTTTTGGTTTTTGATATTTTTTTCTGTGTGGATGCTCACACATATATTTTTTTAATGAATTCCCTTAGACTAACGGTTAAATCTAAATAAATTTGACATTGTGTTTAACTAGGAAATGTCATACAGCCCCTTAATACTCTGAATAAAATTTTAGTTATCCATGGTATCAGTATCCACCATAGCATGCAAAGTGATACTCTGATCATAATAATAAATGCTCTGACTGTTGTTGCTGACATTGTTTGTACAGGTTACCATTCAGGTTCAAGAAGTGGAGCTGGGAGGTGGGGCGCAGAGACAGGGCAGCTTTTTGTCCACACCAGGGGGACACAGAGTTCTTGGGAAGCAGCTGAGCGCAGACAACGCTGAGACGCACAGGTGACCCCAACCATCCTGTCACCACATCCCATGATGGCTGCCAAACACCCTCGACAATACCACTGGACTTTTCTGTCTATGTTTTCTTTTCATTACTCTCCACCTCCTCACCACCAGTCAGCAAACACCTGCATGCTGTTTGTTGTATTTTATCTGTTTCACTGACTGATTCTTACTGTGTTGTTGTGCTTTTTTTGTCATGTCAATTGTAAACTGTTCAAAAAAATTAAGGGAACACAGTTAAACGTTAGGGACATCAATTTGCTGTTTCACCCGCTTTGGTGCAATGGAGAGTCTTAAGCAGGACAACCCCCAAAATGGAAGGGTCTGAATGTGGTGGCCACAGACAAATGCTCTCTCTTTATTCTTCCTGATTGATTGTTCTCAAGTTCTGTGCCTTGCCAGTGTCCTTGTTACTGCTGGCAGTAAAGGGCAGTACCTGCAGCCCAGTCAGGTTGCACAGGTAGTCCACTTACCCCAAGATGGTGCATACATACGTGTAGTTGCAAGAACATTTGCTACAGTGGGTACGGAAAGTATTCAGACCCCTTTAAATTTTTCACTCTTTGTGTCATTGCAGCCATTTGCCAAAATAAAAAAAGTTCATTTTATTTCTCATTAATGTACACTCAGCACCCCATCTTGACAGAAAAAAACAGAAATGTAGAAATTTTTTGCAAATTTATTAAAAAAGAAAAACTGAAATATCACATGGTCATAAGTATTCAGACCCTGTGCTCAGTATTGAGTAGAAGCACCTTTTGAGCTAGTACAGCCATGAGTCTTCTTGGGAATGATGCAACAAGTTTTTCACACCTGGATTTGGGGATCCTCTGCCATTCTTCCTTGCCAGTCGTCCTGTCCCTGCAGCTGAAAAACACCCCCACAACATGATGCTCCCACCATCATGTTTCACTGTAGGGATTGTATTGTAGGGCAGGTGATGAGCAGTGCCTGGTTTTCTCCACACATACCGCTTAGAATTAATGCCAAAAAGTTCAATCTTGGTCTCATCAGACCAGAGAATCTTATTTCTCATAGTCTGGGAGTCCTTCATGTGTTTTTTGGCAAACTCTATGCAGGCTTTCATGTGTCTTGCACTGAGGAGAGGTTTCCGTCGGGCCACTCTGCCATAAAGCCCCGACTGGTGGAGGGCTGCAGTGATAGTCGACTCTGTGGAACTTTCTCCCATCTCCCTACTGCATCTCTGGAGCTCAGCCACAGTGATCTTTGGGTTCTTCTTTACCTCTCTCACCAAGGCTCTTCTCCCACGATTGCTCAGTTTGACTGGACGGCCAGGTCTAGGAAGAGTTCTGGTCGTCCCAAACTTTTTCCATTTGAGGATTATGGAGGCCACTGTGCTCTTAGGAACCTTGAGTGCTGCAGAAATACTTCTGTAACCTTGGCCAGATCTGTGCCTTGCCACAATTCTGTCTCTGAGCTCCTTGGGCAGTTCCTTCGACCTCATGATTCTCATTTGCTCTGACATGCACTGTGAGCTGTAAGGTCTTATATAGACAGGTGTGTGCCTTTCCTAATCAAGTCCAATCAGTTTAATTAAACACAGCTGGACTCCAATGAAGGAGCAGAACCATCTCAAAGAGGATCAGAAGAAATGGACAGCATGTGAGTTAAATATGAGTGTCACTGCAAAGGGTCTGAATACTTATGACCATGTGATATTAGTTTTTCTTTTTTAATAAATTTGCAAAAATTTCTACATTTCTGTTTTTTTCTGTCAAGGTGGGGTGCTCAGTGTACATTGAGAAATAAAATGAACTTTTTTGATTTTGGCAAATGGCTGCAATGACACAAAGAGTGAAAAATTTAAAGGGGTCTGAATACTTTCTGTACCCACTGTATGTCTCTCAGCACAGTGTCAAGGTCATGGAGGAGATGCCTGGAGACCAGCTCTTACACCAGGAGAGTTGGACTGAGTCCTAGAAGAGCCAGTAGAATCATGATCTGTTTGGACTGGGAGAGCAGAATTGTCAAGTCCGCTACTGGTGCCCCATTTTCTTCACAAATGAGAGCAAGTTCACACTGAGCACATCAGGCAGAGTCTGGAGACACTGTTGTGAACATGTCATCACATTCCCCTGAACTAAGTCCAGTTGAGCAGCTATAGGCCATTATGTCAGGGTGTATCTGATGCCAGGTACCTCCACAGGCTGTCCAGGAGCTCACTGATGCCCTGGTCCAGGTCTGGGAGGAGACCTTCTGCCCACTCATCAGGAGCAGCCCAGACATTGTTGGGAGTGCATAGAGGCACGCAGGGGCCATGTGCACTATGAGTTGCTGTGATAAAATTGATGCTACTTGGAAGAGTCTGTAATTTCAATTTTTCACTTTGATTATCAGTGTGATTTGAAATACAGCCCTCTATGATAATCATAATCAGTTTGTTCTGAACAAATCATCATGCTCATAATTAAAGACTTTCAACTTGAATAATTTTTTTCATCAAGACCAGTGATTTAAGTGTTCCCTTAATCTTTGTTTGAACAGTCCATTTCTAAAAAATTGTATATTGAAATCTCAGATGATAATACTGTTGCTCAGGTCAGAGATTTTATGTGAGAGAGCAGACTCTTTGTTACCTGTGTTGAAAATTAATGGGAATCCTTCATCATCTTTGCTGAGATGACATCAACAAATTCTCCACCTCAGTGTAGCTGGGTGAGTCGTTGGGTGTGAGTGTTTTGGAAGTACAGTCTGTGTAAATCTCCCACAAGCTGGAGTAGAAGATCATTCATCCTATAAACACCTCATACACTGTGCCCCAGAACCGGGACTGCCTTCACTGGGAGGATGTGTAACAGTCCTCAAACACACAGTCAGTCATAGTTTCTTTAGAAATTCCTTTGCACCTCTCAGTGAACACTAAGTCCTGGAGCTGACCTGAAGTGTTTGCTAGGCTCTCTCTGTGCCCTGATTTGATATCTACAGATTCTATAGATTTTTGAAAGCTAGGTGATCTACTTGCATGTCAAATAGATTTGGGGAAATGCTGATGTTTACCAGGAAACTAATTGTCCTCTGTATCCCCCCCCCCCCCAAATCCAGTCGCAGCCTTGGCCGCTTCACATCCGGATATGAGCAGGCCCAGTTCAATCCCCACCTCTTCTCTGGCGATGCTGCCTCCCGAGGCACCTCCGGGGTGGTCGGCTCCTACAGCCCCTACCTGCAGGGAGCCTCCCTGAAAGTCCCTGGCCTGGAGGGTTACCAGAGTGGGGCAGTGGGGACCAACAGCTACGGTGCCCCTTCTACACTACAGCAGGCCCTGCTCTCCCCGACTCCTTTGGACTACCGCCCCCCACAACAGCACGTTACTCCCACCTTGCAAGGCCTACTGTCTCCTCGCCACTCTTTAACAGGCCATGCTGACCCCAGGCTGCCCCCCCAGGACCTGGCTGCCCTGCTGAAGAGGCAGAGCCCACGACCGTGCCCAGCACCCCCCACACCTCCCAGCGGTCCAACCCAAGAGTATGGAGAGATGCTGCTTCTCCGCCAGCTGAGCCAAGGTGAGAGCTTGGAGCCACAGGCGCCACAGGGTGCCTCTGGAGGCCAACACTACCACCACCTCCTTCAGATTCGACCTCCGGATGTGCAACCACAGCAGCACCCGGCCCAAGCACCTTGCCCCAGCTTACCTCACTCAGAGAGCATGGAGGAGGATGAGGTGCCATCTGGCTATCACCACCCGCATGATGGCCTGCTGGCCAAGGCAGGAGACGGTCATGAGCTCCTGGGGCCACCCCGAGGAGGCACGCCACCCTATAACTCACCTACACACAGGCATGCTGGCTACATAAGGAATGCTTCAGCGACTAGAGGTGAGACCCATTTTATGTGGCAGTCTAGTGTCTTTCCTGACTGCCGGAAATATTTGTTTACCTTCACCTCTGTGCTGCATTAAAATAATTCAGACGTTAAATCGACATCAGAGCAGTTTATATTTTGCTTTTTGTGGGAACTGAATGCACATGATCTGTTTTCTGTCAGAATCTGAGCATGTGGAGTGCAGGCCCCCGGGACAAGCCATGGAGGTACCTGATCATAATGATGTAGGCTATTCGCGAGGTGCCCAGGGTGACGCCTATAGGTCCCGCGGACAGCTACAGCGCCACCACACCATTCAGACCTGTGATGATGCCTATGTGAGAGAGAGCCAGACTGAGCTTTTAAATTGAGTTTGATATCATGCGAAAACGTCATCAGGAACTAGCTTACATTGTTTTGTTATTGTGTGCAGGATCAGGCCGAGCCCATGTCCGGGATGAGCCTATTGGCTGGGAAAGCACTAAGCTCCGCTCGCATGTCGGACATCCTCAGCCAGACATCACTGACAGGAAGCCAGCAGCTACACCAGCGGGAAGAGTCAGGTCAGCAGGAGACATGCAGTACCTGAAACACCATATTTGCTTTGCCCATGTCACTAAAACGAGTGTGTTTCTTGTGCAGTGTGTGATGTCGAAGGGGAGCTCCATGCAGCAGCCTGCTACCCTTCCTCCTGCACCACTGACATGCTTTTCAGCTACAAGCCCCCTGACCTGCAGTACAGCATGGAGCAGGCTGGGGTCTAGCACAGGTGCACACACAGCTAAGGTTTGGTTTTAGGTAAACAAGTAAACAAATACAAATGAAAGCATTTTCCTTTCCAGCTGTGCCTCAAGCTGTTATAAATTAGTTTATGAATGTTTTTGTTGGATTTATATAATAATCAGTGTTTGCCTTGTTTTAATGAGGTTTATTCAAACATTTATTACCTGGGTTTCATTTCATTTGTCCATTTTGTCTCTTTACTTCGATCAGGACCAGGTTTTCTTTTATGTGCTTCTAAAACGGTGTAACCGTCTTGGAGCATTTTATGTTTTATTTTTAAACCACTGAATCCCAGTTGCTTTGTGGCATCAGTCAAATTGAAAAAAACTCTTTAAGTGTCAACATTAAAACAACTGAATCTAATTCATGTGTAAATATAACACATAAGGTTTGAATGTTTAAGTAGTCACCTCACCAATACTGCTCCATTTGTGTCTTCTGTGCTGCTCAAGGTCTGTTCAGTTTAATGACCTCGACATATTTCACTCTGAACTCTGACACGGTCGCTCTAATTATTTACAAGTGGCACCTTTTATCAGACCAGTCACTGATTTTTCTTTGTCATCAGGATGTAGTTTTTGTCAGGTAACCTTGAGTGTACAGGTATATTTTACCAAAAACAGTCAGTTTATTTGTGTTTTATGTCTGTTTATCATTTTAGTTTTTAATTTATATTTTAATTTGCTAATGTCCAAAATCTTCATCATTACACTGACATTTAGCATCATTGCTAAACTCTGTTTATACAACTAGTGGACTGCTCCCTCACAGTTAGACGGTCCAGTTCTGTCCGGACAGCCATTTTTCATCTTACTGCTGGAAAACAATGACTACAACACCCTGCAGTGGAAATATGTGTTTTCAATAAACATAGTCTTTGCAGCACATGTTAAATGCACTAAGGTTATTGGAGAGACCTTTTTCGTTTGCTCTTTGATCAAAGTTTCTGTATAAACTTAAATATCTAAAAAGGAGTGTAATGCTAAGTAATAGCAGAGGCAGGATGAAGAAAAGTATTGATTGTTTCTTCTGCTGCTCTGTGGTCTTCTGCAGGAAGCAGTGTATCCTGTGTACAGCGGTCCATATCAGCCATCCTGAGTTGTGTTGACTTGAGTTGAGCAGCATCACACCAAACCACCTTTGTCTGCCCAAGTGGGGGGTGCTCTACGTCCATCTGTCTGTCTCCGTCTGTCCCTGGAAGGGCAGTCAGCGTGAGAGAGGGGAAGGGGTGGGTGGGTGTAGACATCAGAGGGGTGTGGGGGTCACAGGTGGGGTCCCTGGGTGTAAAAGTTGAAGTGCCCGCATTATCTGCACAGACATCCAGCATTCACTGCTGCAGGTTCTCCTCTTCTCACCTCCTGTCATGGGCCTATTGGGATTCCTCTGTTCCATCTTCCAACTCGACCCCTAACCTTCTCCCTCCACAACCCACCACACACACTTGCTGCCCTGAGCTAAAGCCCCTTTTCACCCTTCGCCCTCGATTAACTGTTGATATACTTCATTATGTGCCTCACTGGCCAACGCATTGAAACAGTCACACACACAAGTACAGTACATGGAGTCCAACAGCTCAAAGAAATATACACACTGCTGCCACAAACCCAAAGTATTCACATTAGGTGTGTGTTGTGTGCGAGTGCGTGCGTGCATGACTGAGAAGATGAGGCGAGGTGTCCGAGGTTCAGCCTGCTCCTCCCTCTGTCCTGCAGCAGATCATTCCGGAGCGGGCTGGGATCTCGGCATCGACGGCCCCGTTTTCGGCCTGTTGGTGGGTGTTTTGGGTCAAGGCTCCGACTGGGCAACAAACCCATTTTCTCCAAAGATGGAGCTTAGTGACATCGCACAGGACAAACCAGCTCTCTCATTTTTTTTTTTTTTTTTTTTTTTTTTTTTTTTTTGTTTGTTTGTTTGTTTGTTTTGCATTTGTTTTATTTTTAATTTTATTTTAAATTTGGATTTTACTGCTAATGTCCATGTAGGCATTATGGTCAATTTTGTTACTCTTATTGTTATTACTGTTTTCTGTAAAAGATGTTTTATTATAATGAATATTATTATTATTATTATTAAAGGAAAAACAGATCTGTGTTCCAAGGAAGACAACATGTTTTTTGATGAAATAATTCTGCACTTTCAGTTCGAGCTATCCTCTGTCTACTCACACTTCCTCCCTCTGTCATTCTGTTAATCCTGCTTTTCAGTTCTACTTTCCTCAACTTGTTACCCTCTTCTCCATCCTCCTCCTTCCTTTCCCACGTCGGTGACAGTGTATTGCATTGTGGGTAGTTTTACCAGACATTTGCTCCTTTCCTTGTACAGTGATGCCATGTATAGAACGCTATTGCAATTTCTGTATCAGACCTTTTTGTTACTTTCTTTTTTTTTCTTTTTTTTTACATGTTTGGAGGCTTTTTATATTGGTATTGTTTATCATTTGTATTTTTTGGATGTCTTCAAAGAGTTTTTTTTTTCTTTTGGTTTTATGGATCTTGAGATTTCTAGCCAAAAGAGGACAGAGAGAAGAGGGACAGTGCTCTTTCTGTGGTGTATAAAAGATTGTTCTGATTTGTTTTAATATTATATCGAGACACTTGAATTAAGAGGAGAGTAATTATTTTGTGTTGCTTTTTAAAGTATCATTTCAATTGTTGATGTTGTGACTTGTCATTCTTGTTGATGTTGGGCCTGTTTTCTGTTAATGGAGTAGTCGTGGCAGGCTATACAGGGTCAGGCTATGGGCTTTGTCTGGGATGGTTCGGGTGCTACAGAGACATGACACTCTAAAGACAAAAAAAAGACAAAAAACAAGGGAATAACCTGTAAAATAGCTGACATATCATCATCACAAGTGTGGAGACGGACAAACCCACTTCTCTTTCTTGCTGCCCTACCTACCTGCTGTGATCTTCCCAAACACGTTTCACTATATCAGCTTCTGATCGGAAGGCACCTTACGGACACGCTCCCTCCTTTCAAGCTAACCTTGTTACTATGGCAACCAAGGAGGAAACTACAACTTCCACTATTACTCCGCTGGCCTTATCCTTTTTGTTTTCAACCTTGCTTTGTATCCCCACTCTACCCCCAGCCTGGAAAGGGACGATTGGAGGATGTGATGGCTGCGTTTTACCAACGGTTATCAGACCTTGCTGGGTACACTTTGACACACCTCCAAATAACAAAAGGGAAACGTTTCAGGAGGTGCCACTTTGGATTGAGTTGTGTTGGACTTTCAGAGTGGAGGAATGTATGTTTGGGGTCCGACAGATGTGTTACATGTCTAACAAGGTCTGTCTAAGCTGAGTTTGGCTGAGGTGCAGCCAGACAGAGGCTAGAGCACACTGAGGAACACAGCAGAGGACTGAATCCCTAACAACCCCCTTTCTTTTTTTTAAGTTCTTTTTACCTCCCTCAAACAAAACCCCTGGAACTCACGTCTGTTAGGCCAGCAAGAGGACTGTGGTGCAAATAAAGCTTAACTTTTCTGTGTTATAATGGCCAGATTTCACACTTCCTGGCTGCACAGTTGACATGTCGTATGCTATAAACCCCTGAGAGCTGTAGGTGGCGTCATGCAGCGCCTGTGCTTTCCATTTGCATCATGTCACTTCCTGTTTACCAACATTCTCTCTTATTCAAGACGTGATGTGGTTTGCAGTAATTCCCAGAAAGAGTACTTGCAAGTATAAACAGTTCCTTCCCTGTTGGTCTAATTGGGCAGAAGAAGCTTTCCCCCCCCCCCCCCCCCCCCCCCCCCCCCCCATTCCATCAGATTATTCCCTCCAGCTCATTTGTTCCTCTTACAGATCTGTCCTGTTGTCTCTCATTGTTTACACCACGTTAAAACTCAGATCTGGAGGAGGAAGAATTGAGCACTTTCCTGTCAATGGAGAAGAAACAACTGGAATGGGAGACACTGCATGTCATTTAGTCCATGGGGAGATAGAAGCTCTAAAATTAAGACTGGAGGCTCCACTTTGTTTAATATTGCGAGCAGTACCAGAGCTTTAGCTACACAACTATGTGAGTGGGGAAAGAACAGAGGCACACAGGAAGAGACAGCCGGGTGAATGGAAAGCGCCGCACATGATTCTGAGATAATGGAGGAGGAGAGAGCTGCTTCACACACTCCTCCGGCCTGATCACACTGACCCTTCTCTGTTGTCTTAACTCTTCCAACCCTGACTCCTGGCTTTTCTCTCCGTCTCAGCCTCCCCTTCTCAGCAAGCCAGCTCTCCCACTCCCGTTTCTTCAGGTTTATTTTGTTTTCTATCGGTTCACTTTTTTCTTTTTTTTTTTCTTTTTTTTTTTTTTTCTGTTTTGTTTCTCTGTTTGTTTGTTGAGTACAAAAATACTAAAGTGCAACAACAATGATTAAAAAGAATATCAACCAAACTGAGATGAATAAATAAATATATATAAATAAAGAAATAATTTAAAAAGTTCACGACTTCTCTGACTGTTACCTGATGCATTCTTTCACACACCCCAGGCATTTAATTTGCTTTATTTCTAGGCAGCCATTTTGTTTAGTTCAAATGTAAATCAGCAAATCAGACTGAGAGGAAATTTCACAATTATCTTATTTTGCTTTTACAGGTTAATTAGGGCTTTGATAAATCTATAGGTTGTTTAAAATAAATAGTTTGATATTAATATGCTTATTATGATTTTCTAAAGCATGAGCCCACTACTACAGTGAAACATGTTAGTGTGTCTCTGCCCTCCAGTGGAGAAACTTAGATGTTTTTTTTTTAAGTGACTTCATGCTCAGTACTGCACTCTGTCTTTACACAGTGGCTGATCATCCAGGAACAATAATTGATACCTATTAGTAATAAGCTGATATCAGATGATATGTCTGCCTGGCAGATTTATTATATATATATTTATTATTCACATCCCTGTGGGACTGACAGAAAGTAGGAATAGAAAGAGACTGGAAAGTGGTAAACACATTAAAAAGAAATCTACAGAAATACTGTCTGTTGTAGATAGTGAAAATTGGCCCTTCAAATCACAGATGTACTTTATATTTGTTTAGCAAAGATAAGATCAACTTCATTGATCCCTGAGGGGAAATTTAGGACGTGCATGTATGTGTGTGATTATTTTTACTGTTGCACATATCTGGAGTTTCATCTATTGTCATGTAGCAGGTTTAAAGATAGTCCCATCAGCAGCATCAGTATTGATTTATTGATTTATTCAGTTTCTATATTACTGATGCAAAACTGTATTGAAAGTGTCTTTAATGTGCAGCTTGTTCCATCACCTCATGAAGTCTAAAGGTTTCCCTCAGATTAATTCATTAATCATAGTTGTAGCTTGTTATTTTGGCATGAATGTTCCTACAGTAAGAGCTTGTTTCTTTGTTTTTACCTCTCGGCTGCTCTGTGAGCTGCTGCTCAGGCCTGTACAGCTGCACTGCAGAGGATTTTCAGTCTGGACCAGTTCCTATAGCAGAGATTACTTTACTGTAAAGATCCATTTATGCCTCTGAGCTGTTTCCTCTTCAACGCAGCACGATTCATGTTCAAGTCCCCAGCAGATCGTTAAAGACTGAGGTTTTGCATGAACTTACTCCTCTACATCCTCCTCTCCTCTCTTCTCCTCTTCCTCCTCCTCTCCTCTCTTCTCCTCTCCTCACCTCTTCCTCTTCCTCCTTCTCTTCTCTCCTCTCCTCTCCTCTCCTCCTCTTCTCTCCTCTTCCTCTTCCTCTCCTCTCCACCCCTCCTCCTCTCCGCTCCTCACATCAGCTTTTTCTCTTGTGACAACTCTGTGCCCACTCTCCTTTTCTCTCCATATCCCTTTCTCCCAGCCTTCATTCTCTCCCCTCTCCTTCTTTCCCTCCATCCCCTCAGCTGCTTGCACCTTTTCTCCCTTCCTCCTCCTTTCTCTCCTCCTCTGAGCGGCGACAGTGTGACTGCTTGCGTCAGCCAGCCTTGCCAGTTAGTGAACGCTGCTGCTGGAGTTGCCGTATACCCTGCAGAGAACCCTGTGTGTGTGTGTGACTGTATGAGCGTATGCAGATGGGAAACTGCCTCTCATCTCTCTGCTGTTATCACCATCCTTCGCTCGCCCTTCTCTCCTCCTCCATGGAGCTCCATCAGGCTGAATCACACCGCCATCTGCAGAAAGGGCTGAGGTAATAACTGTGTGTGTGTGTGTGTGTGTGTGTGTGTGTGTGTGTGTGTGTTTGTTTCTTAAATGCACACATCTGTATTGAAATACCTGCATGCAGCCTTGCAAACGTGTGCAGTGTGTGTGTGTACACTGTAACGTATAGCCCCTTGCAACCCATCAAACTGCAGATCACATCGCCGTGCAAATCAAGCATCCTCAGCCTGACTGCAAACAGCTGCAACACTTGCCGTTGTGTGTTACGAAGGATTTTCCTTGTCTCAGTATGTGTAGGATAATGTGTGTTTCCTTGACAGCTCAGTTCCTGTTTTCGTCCGAGGTGCTCACACAGATCACATGACCCTAGATTGCAAGCAAGCACTAGGCATTACTCACTCACTGTGTGTGTGTGTGTGATCCGAACAGGCCTGTGCATGTTTTGTTTGTTTTATTATTGTGGTTCATGTTCCCATTATGAAGCATCATTCTAGTTTATAGTAACAATTATGTGATTTCTCCAAGCAGATAGATGTGTGTGTGTGTGTTTGTGGTGCTCCCTGGGCCCAGTATGGACCGTTTATGTGTAAGGAGGTGGGCATCTGGCTCGGCCGTCATGCTCCTTCAAACACTGGCCTTATCCTGGGCAGGTGAGGTACACAGGAACTGTGATACATGGCTTATATGTTTTGGTTAAGAACTAGGTGATTGTATTCATTTTAAGGATGATTTTACTGTTGTCTCAGTGAATTTAAGGCCAATATAATAATAGGCCAATAGTCCAATTACATAATTTTTAACCCACAGGTGCAATTAAGTCCACCCCCAAAATTGACGGGCGACACCGGGCAGCTGTGACACTGCAGGAGAACGTGACACACCGGTTCAACTGCCAGTCAGACGGCTGGGACCCCCATGCACCACCCTTACTGACCTGGTACCTGGATGGGAAGCAGCAGAAAGAGCCGTCACCCAACCCTGGGCGCCTGGTGATGACATCACAGGAAGATTCTGAGGTGCTGAGACCTGGGACCCATCACAACAGTACCTTTTCTCTGCGAGCTCGAAAGTGGGACAGGGAACTTGTGTGTGTCGCGTCCAACCCCAGGACAGGAAAGAGCTACAATGCCACGGTCACACTCAACGTCCAGTGTGAGTCTGTGTGAAATATTTTGGGGTCCCACCATTTTCTGTTGATACAGTGACTAAAGTGAGTCGTCCCTGTCCTTTGTCCCCCAGTCCAACCAGAGATCCTCAGGGTGAACGCTCACTACAGTGAAACCTCAGACCCCGGCCTCTCCTTGGTTCTCTTCGCTTTGGTACGCTCCAATCCGCCTGCCACAATTACCTTTGTGGATCAGTCTGGCCAGCTGGTGGCCAACACCTCTGACTTCCTCATCCTGGACTCACGAAGCTACCCCTGGCTGGCCAATCACACGCTGAGGGTCACACTCAGTAGCCTATCAGGGAATATCTCACTGAACGCCAGCAACAGCGTGGGAACGGTGCAGAGCAACCTCACACTGGCAGGTGAAAGACGAACTGGCTGTTGCTCCGTATTTACCTCACAGATGTGAGATTATGATCAATCATCTGATCTAACAACAATAAGCAAACAAAAACACAAACGCGGCTGAACATCTCTGTCTTTGCTCCTCTCTCCAGAGTTCCTGCAGTCTCGTGTGGAGGTGCCTATGCTGGGAATAGTAACTGGGGGAGCTATGGCCTTCATGGCCCTGCTCATCCTCAGTCTGATAGTTCTCTGCCTCATGCAAAAAAACAACAAGAGCAAGTCCATTGGTGAGATGACTGTTTGTGTGTGCAGTCAGCAAGTCACAACAGATGTATATATAACATGAATCATGCATCTGTGTATGTGTGTGTGTGTGTGTGTTACAGATGAACCAGTGGAGATTCTGATGACCAAAAAAAGGTAAAATAATCTCTGTAACTTTAAGAGTACTTATGTTTTTGCTTCACTTAGAAGTCTGATTTTGTTTTAAGCAGAAGAGAAAAAATTGTCAAATATGTTGTTTCCAATTTCATAGTAACTTTTGTCTGGAACTGAGGGACATTTTTGAGACTACAATGTTTTGCTTTCTTGTCAGAGTTTGATGAGAATAAAACTCTTACACTTTGTTAGTGTTGGACAGAGTCAGGAGTCAGGAATCAACCGACTCCCACGTCAGTGGATTTCCCCGAAACACCAGCCTATTTGTTTCTCACATACAGGTGTGTTCACAGATGTACACACCTCTGACACAACCTGAGAAATATTGGCCGCACTTTGTAAAACAAAACTGAACACACAGAACATGTGTCACACCAACTAAAGTTACTAAAGACACGATCTGATTAGTTTCCTTATAAAGAAGATTTTTGCATGATCATTTATATGTTTTAAAAATGGAAATATTGTGTCAGGGGTGTGGAGATTTATGAGCAAAGATGATATTCGGTCATGGTGATTGAGCAGCTCACAAACATCACGAACACTGGACATAGACTATACGGATGTTGGCCTTAGAAGAACATCCACAGAGAATAACCTAAATGCTATTTAACGTAATGAAATGTAGATTGAGGCTTATTTGTTATGTAAAGGTTATTAATCTGCTTCCTACAACCACCTTTCTTTCATTGACACCATACTGAAACTGTATCATAACCCTCTCCCACATCTCGCCTAATAATTTCCCTCTCAGCACATTAGTGGATTGGAAGGGAAATACTGATGAAAGCGTTTTTGTGCTCTTATGAATATTTAATGTTCATCCAGCGGGCTAATAACACGTCTAAACTGAGTTCCTCTATATCATGCACACAGTGAGTCTGCCAGTCTGCAGGCAGAGAAGGCCAACAGGACCCACATCCCCAGAGAGAACATGTCTCTGCCGTCCAACGTGCAGCTCAACGACCTCAGCACCTTAAGAAAAGGTAAGTTCCCCACAGTGTGTGTGCTGGAATTCAACATAGGGTTTGATAAAACACTGATGGTCCCAGATAGTGAAGGACCTCAACACGATTCATTTCAGTACTTAATGGTAATTTATTTAGTTGCAGTTTGGTTTGTGTTATAATTCATGTTCCTGAATACACGTGTGCTTAGATAAACCACTAGAATTTGGTGTTAACTGGAAGTGCAAATTGATGTTGTGCCCCCTGGCTGATCCAGCTGTGCATCCAGTAATGTCCCACACACAAATAAAGGAATAGATGTGTGTTTCCTCAAGATTATCTCTTTAGACTTTATTCCATCTTTCCTGCATCACTTGTAGCGCGAGCTGCCCAGAAGAACAGTGTGGGAGAGAATAAGAAAGAGGAAGAGGAGGAGGAAGATCTGTCTTTAGCCTACGCCGCCAGAGGTCAGGAAAACACACTGCATTTTTGATTATTTATACTTCAGCTTCAACGTGGAGGAACAGCAGTAAGTATATTTTTCCACGCTGTGTTCTTTTTCTGAATTTTACTCCCCGATGATTCCCAGGTTTTGCCAGATATCCGATGGTGGGCTACATTTATAAGGTGAACAGCACAAGCAGCGAGGAGATCTGGCTCTGACTGACCTCAGCGTTAACACACAAACTGTACATGCATGCAACGATGTCCAATAGTGCAGCTGTCCAAGAGGAAACCCAAAGCAACTGCCAGTCAGTCATTCAGCCAACATCTTAAAAACTGGCCAAGGATGAGCAGGAACCAGAAACTAACTTGTGGAGCTCTTATCTGTTTCTGGACCACATACATTGCAGCATCAACACACCCTGTTTTCCCGACTCCAACTTGGGCACCAAAAACTCAAACCTCAAACTGTCAGTGTTTCTATTCACTGTCTCTATGAATGAGTGGTAGATCCACAGCTGATGGGCTGTTGCAAAGTTTGAGCTCTGCATAAAAAAGTTTGTCTTTTTTTTTTTTGCTCATCATGTTGTCGTCCCTGTCGCGTTATTGGAATGCATTAATTGTTCTACGCTAACATCTCTGTGCACAAAACAATGTATTGTATGTGAGATTTAACATATTGACCAATAATATCTAAATAAGATGGTACATAATTCTAAAATATGCATTTATATATGGTCATGTAACATGTCACGTACTGTATATTTGTACACATATGTATATGTGTATAAAATAATACGTCTGATAAAGATAATATTGAAATTGTATGAAGTAAAATGACGGATTTCGTGTGATTTTATTGGCAGCCACCAGGGGGCGCTCCAAGGTGATTTATAAGATGAAACGCATGGCGGCGTTTGTTAGTCATAAGAGTTATGTGTGTGTTTTTTAAGGTAGTGTTGGGATGAGTGTACCGTGGTGGGAACGATACAACAGCAGGTGCAAGAAGCATTTAATACACGGTGTGTGTGTGTGTGTGTGTGTGTGTGTGTGTGTGTGTGTGTCAGGTGTTGGCACTAGGTCACAGGTGGTTGTGGCTTCCAACAGGAAGTTGAATTGTGTTGTGGGAGCATCTCTTTGCTTTCTATCTGCTGCTGCTTCTGTGCTGAACAGGGAATCTAGTCTGTCACACACAGCAGCACAAACATTTACAAAGTTCAGGCAACTCAAATACATTCACTTGTGTTTTTTTGTGTGTTTCGGTTTAGTTTTGCGACTCCTAAATCAACTAGACAGCGAGTAGCCCTTAGTGTTAAGACACTGATCAGTCATTTCAGCCAATGGAAAGCTGATAAACAGATTATTTCCACTTTCAATATGACGATTTTCCTTCTCAGGCTGCTGCTCATGTTTGTTTTTGGGAAATATGGACATTGTTTTGTAGAAATGAAAATACCATGTGGGTGAAAACTGACTGTTTTAATTCATCTTGGTACATTTTAATATTTCACTGGGACAAATGTCTGAACGACTACAGTCCCACTTCAGTTTAATCCTAAAAGCAGCAGTGGAAGAAAAGTTCAGATGATTTAATTGAGGAAAAGTAGCACGATGTAAAATACTGCAGTGAAAATGTTGGTGTACATGAATATTAAAGTGCATGTGTATAATTTTTATTAGATTATAGACACAGATTATTATAGTTTATGTGTTTGTATGTAGAGTGTGGTCGTCAAAGTAGTTTGACAGTGTAAAGTGGCATGAAGTGTAATCCTGAAGTAAAGTTCAGGTAGTTAAGTGTGTTTTTGTTATTTTTGTCTATTTGGTGTCATTTGCTGGAAGTCATGGAGACATCGAGGTCTCCAGATGTAGAACTCAACGGGGTTTGCTCAGACGAAAAATAAACCAATCACATTCACTTCCTGCGCACACATACGGACCCTGAGAGACTCTGACAGACCCATACAAGACTCTTTGTCACCAGAGAGGCAGCAGCTCTTGGTTTTTGAGGTCAGTGCTGTTATTTTACATTTATTTAAGATACTGTGTTGACTTCAGCTCAGATTGTGATGTATTATTGCATCGGTTTTAATGAAGACCCATACTGTGGTTGTGTTTTGGGAAAATCAGCCCAACCCAAAGTCTGAACTTGTTTTATTGTATTGACATTTTAAAACGACTCTGTTAACATCAGCACCTTAACCTTCCTCGTTCACCAGCAGTTACTTTGTGCAGTACGTTGAGTGAAAGGGGCGACTGGGAGCAGAAAATGGCGTCCTTCCTGTCTTCTGCTGTTTGCTTGCTCACACTTAGACTGATCTGAAACATCTCCCTCTGTCATCAGCAGAACTCAGGAGTCAACACAATGAAATGCCTGTTTGTTTTGGCTTCCTGCTCGCTGCTGTTCTGGACTCTGACAGGTAGGTCTCCCATCAGCTGGCTTTTTAGAACAAGATTAAAAAACATGAATTTCAAATGCTCAGACATTTTACGATGACGGTTTCTATTTTTCTTTCCATATTTCTCTCACAGAATTTGTCAGTGGTCAGGAAGGTAAGAAGGCAAAACTTTAACAGTGAAGTGGGATTGTGTAACAGTAACTACCTGTGTGTAAAGTTTAAATCTGTTGTCGTGCAGAAAAACTTGTTTCCATAATCATTGTGCAGGTATATTGTCTTAAATTTGAATGTATCTTCTTCCTACACAGTTGCTGAGGTAAAGGTGAATTACCACCCTGGTGGGATCAAACTGAGCTGTGATAAGAGACAAATTTATAACGCTACATCAGGAGAAGGACAAGGGTTTTTGCTGTTGGACTACAAGGACGAGAACACAGACGAGTACACATGTGTTAACGAAGCCGACGAGAGTGATAAAGAACCAAAAATCTATGTGAAGTTTCGCAGTAAGTGCTGCAGAAAGTCTAATGTCATGTATCATGTCATAAAGTACTCATGTATTTTGTGTTTTACTATGGCTTTTATGTGCACTTGTGTACTATGTGTATTTCCTGTGTTTACAAATAATGTAAGTACAGTGTCCATACATCTATTGAATTGAATTCAATTTTATTTGTATAGCGCCAAGTCACAATACAAATCATCTCAAGGCACTTTACAAATGTTTCATTGTGTGTGTGTGTGTGTCCAGCCTGTGACAACTGTATAGAGCTTGACCTGACTGCCATACTGGGCATAGTCATCGGAGATGTGGTGGCTACGATTGCGATAGGAGTCGGTGTCTATCTCCTTCTGTCTCAGTCTCGACTCACTCCAATGTCCTCCCACAAGAAAAGTAAGTCTCTGTCTGTCCGTCCGTCCGCCCGTCCATCCGCCCGTCCATCCATCCATCCATCCATCCATCCATCCATCCATCCATCCATCCATCCATCCATCCATCCATCCATCCACCTTAATATTTAATGTTTTCACTAATTCTCGTTTAAAATACAAGTTCAGTTATACTTGTTATGGGATATAACCCAGATTATACAGTAGATCAGAATGTATGAGCCTGTTATGAAAAACCGATGAGACCACTGACTGCAAAATGTAAAAAAACCCCCCAAAAAACAGTAGCGTCCTTTAATAACTTCAAACATTACCATGATTATGTACACATTTAATGTTCATCACAGTGTCATGTCAAAGTGCTGCTCCAAGAACTGACGATGTATCATACAGAAACATGTTGGTGCATAAATAAATAATATCACTGGGTAGTGATCATTTCATTGTCTTTTAGTTATAATCATCTCCATCCATGAAGCAGCCGATTAGCTCAGTGATTGGAAACAAGGAAATTACTGATCAGCCAAATTATCTGAACCTGTTTTTATTTTAGTTCTGATTTACTTCACAATATTTTTTTGCATTCCCCCAATCCACAAGAACAGATCGATGTTTTGGGTCAGTCCGTCAGAATTACAGGCGATACTGCCAATTCAGGGTGAGGCTCTGCAGCTGCAACACAATGCAGAGATGATGTGACACCTCACATAAGGTGTTTATTTCAGCTTTGACAGAACAATATACTGACTCTGACCACAGTTAGTCAAAGGCCTTTTTAAGCCACAAGTCCAAACTTGAGCTGCCCACAGCACAAAGGTTCTTCACATGCTGAAGTCCATTTATTCCCTGTGCAGGAAGTGATACAGTGAAAATAATATTAATAAAAGTTACAGTGTTTTGGTCAATCGGAGCACTTCAATAAAATAAATAGCAGCAAAATGTATTTATTAATCCTTAAAATATGAACGCGTAGCCTCACTCTCTCTGTCCTCAGGCTCTGACCGACAGCATCTTGTTCCCAACGAAGTGAGCAGCAGCCGAGGCCCCAACGATCAGTACGAGGTACGAGGACACACGGAGGCCTTTTAAAAGGCCTATTTGATTATATGTATTTAAAATGAAGTGATAGATTTAAACTCCATGGCTCTCCTTGTCCCTTTACCATGACACCCCCACCCTTTCTCCCTCAGCGGCTGAGATACAAAGGTGCTCAGAAGGACATGTATGATGTGATTCAGAACAGAAGATAGAGCAGCTGCTCGTCCATGTGTTCTCGCATCTTAAACATCTGCAGGAGGGAACGGCCTGTTATCTGTTCCAGGGGTCGGCGTCACACCAAACGTTTTGGTGATGGTTGTCACATATTCCTAATGAAATCTGTACGATAGTGACTTAGCTTAAGAGTTTATGCCATTTTTTAAAAACTATGCCTGTAAAATCATGCTTTCAATAAACCACACACACATAATAAAGGATGCTCTACCTGTTGCTGTTACGTCAGAGGGTCAGTGTTCATCAGCAGCTGTTTTTCAGTGGGATTTTAATCACCCAGTTTAGTATTTTTATAGATTATCTATGTTTTTTCCACTTACGTTAAGAAGGGCTGCTGCAACAGCCACTTCACATAATGGCTTCAAAATAAATGTTGATTTTGACAAACAAAATGAATTGTCCTGTGTTGTCATGTCATGGTGGTGGTGGATTAGAAGCTACTCAAGTCGAGGAGCCTGCGTTCAGTGCTTTTAAATGTGCTACTCATTCATTTAACAACAATATCACAAGTTTTTATCATATTATAGTGTTTTATTAAAAAAAAACATAAAATATGTTTTTAAAATGAATAGATTTGTTTTCTGATCCAACACGTTTAGCTTGGGATTAAAAACTGTTGGGTGTGGTTGCGTCACCTTGTCATATGTCAGAGATATCTAAACTTCTCTGATGCTTTTATTTCTACAGCTACTTCAATTATTATAGTAACTATAAACAGCAAAAACTGGAAAAAAGAACCAAAATGAAGATACAGATTTGTACAGAAGAACTTTTCCACCCAGGTAATAAGCTGAAGCAGCTGGCCTCTAAGGTGGGAAACTCTAGATCTACTACATCGTATATCACTGAACCGCAAAACTAGCTACAAATGGCAAATGTTACACACATGAATCGATGCATCATTATTAATTTAATCATGAAATTAATTGAACAGAGGACGAGCACTTGAGATATTTAAAAGTTGCAATTCCTAAGATTTTCATGAAATCAAGATATTTATGATGCGATTCAGCCTGATTTTCTCTCAATAGACTGGTTGTCCTTTACTGACATTACAACATTACGATCGATACAATTCTCACTGTCTGTTTACTTTCTAAAAGATCAGCGGAGGTTTTATTACCTTTAACACTGATCTGAAAAGTGACCTCAGGTGTTGCCTCAGGATTATAACTCTCACACATTTTAAAGAGAACACTTTATTAATATTTTAACATGATTTAGTTAATTCAGGACTTTTACTTGTTATTGAGTATTTTTACACTCATCAGTGCTTCTATATTTCATCACCATCTCATGAAGGTGAGACCATCTCAGAGGCCTATTTTAGTCTGTTGCACCGAAGATCTGAACAGATAAGAAGAAAGAGAGAAACAGTTACACAAGAAGAGTAAAGAGCGAGGTAAAATGTTAAAAACAGACATTGTTAAAATAGTAACAAAGGACAGGGAGGAAATGCTGAAGAGGGTGGAGGTGAGAAACCTTAGTAGAAGCATCCCCATGTCAGACAATCGAAACGCTTAAATTCTTTTGTCGCTGCTGTGACAATGATCCAAACTGCTCTTTTCTACCAGAGAGAAGAGAGAGAAAAGATCAAACGCTCAGCTCTGAAACATAACCCTGATCAACACACACGCACACACAGCTCATTTCTGACTCAAATGCATGTGCGCACACTTTCACACACTCACACAGGGTCACACAACAGAAATGTGTGTGTTTGTGCACGGATGCTCACGCACGTAAGCGCACACTTGTCAAGCAGATGTATGTCTGTGTGTGGGAGCAGTTTGACTTAAGACTGTCAAATAGAAGATCACATTGTTTACCCACACACACACACACACACACACACCTTAGCTCTTCGTTTCTCTCTCAAACAAACATGCAGCAGATGTACGTGAAGATACGTGAGCAGTGAGTGTGGGAGTGTTTCCACTCTGAGCTACATACAGTACGACTGATCAACCATTACCAGTCTTGCACGAGGTAAATATTATGTGGCAGCATCATTTCCATCCATGCAGCTGTGCTCAGTCACTGCTGGGAAAATCACCATGATGCCATCAGAGGCCAAAACATGACACATCATTTCCAGTGTGTCTGACAGCATGAAAACATATATGTTTTTATTTTCTGAGAGGTTTCAGAGATGTGTCAGATGTTTCCTGAGACATCGTGGCCTGTCACTCATATAAGGGACACCAGCGAGGAAGACTACCGATGGTGATTGTGTGCTGATGGTGACATGCGGCTGAGCTACGGATATGAGCTGCGGCTTTCAGGTTGTTTCATCAATCACACGAGGCTGTATCTGAACCGAGCATCTCAGCATCGTTTTCAACCATGTGCAAAGAGAAAAAAATGAGAACGCAGCTCATTGTGGTTTATTCATTAGTGACACATGTTGTGGCATTACAGTAGCAAAACGATTAACACAGCAGATTAAATGAAAAAAAGCATGGAAGGTGTGAAATAAGTAAAAATTTGGTTTCTGCAGAACATTTGAATTGAAATGTCTGAACTTACAATGACACAAACATTTATGTGCAGATGTTATGAGTTTTTTATGAAGCAAATGTCACTTTACTCTTCTGTTACTCCAATTTTTACACTACAAGTATAAAAACAACAGCAAGAAAACCCAAACATTCAGAGGATATTTACACCTGGCAGCATTTTTACAGCCCCCTAAATTTGCAAGAATAATAATGTTTGTTTTTGGTGATGTTGCCAAATGTTTAAATGCAGTTTATATATATTATATATTTATTACTCGGGTAATTATTAAAGATGGTGTTGTGCTAGACAACATTAGGTCTTTTTAACTTTATGTCCATGGGGGTGCATCATCATCATCATCATCATCATCAACATCACTAACTATAACATCAATGCTAAGATACGCTAATTAATATCAATATGACATATAAAAAACTGCAAAGAATAGGCATCATAAAACTAGACTTCATGGCATTAGACAGTACTGGTGTAAGACAACAAAAGACAACACTGAGTATATATCTTAAAAACAAAACAAAGAAGCGTTTTCTCACTTGCCTCTAAGCGTTTCTAGTCATGTAGATAGTTTTTGGTTTTATTGGTTCAGATACGTGTCTCTGAGTTTGCTGTGTCCACAGCAGTGCAGTCGCCCCTCACTGTATCTCTTAGACAGACTAAATTATGGCTTATAGATCTACTAAATGGTTAATGTGTCAGGCCTGCTGTATTTCCCAGTAACTTTTATTTTACTTCTCAATAATACGTCAAGTGTTGGCAGAAAACTGTCCGACTACTACACTTGGTGTTATAGTTGATTATTGTGGTAATAACTAGTGATCAGCGTTGTTTATTCTGTCCTAAACACAGACGGTTGGATGTGTATTAAATTATATGACACTATAATTTCTACTACTGCTACTTCTACTGCTACTTTACTTATTTAACCATCTTTGTGACGGTTAAATAAGAGACGAACAGACGTATCACTGTAGAAAATGTCCCCATTACTTTGAATCACCCACTAAATACCGTCAGTAGTTTTACATGTACTTTCTAACATCATGAGTACCTCAAAATATAATGTCATTTTGTGTTTTACTACAGCGGCAACAGAATATCTGGACAAATGAAGCCTAAACTGCTGTACCTGTCTAGGTAATACCAGGGGTAAGAGAGAAAGTTTTGGGTTTAGTGACCCATCACATCTAAATGCTCGATGTCTGTCTTAACCCTCCTGTTGTCTTCGGCTCAATTTGACCCATTTTCCAAAAGTTAATATGTGATAACATTGGTTTTCTTCTATATAAGGAACTAAAAATGGGTAAATTTGACTCAGAAGGACAAAATCTGAAGACAAGACTACACACCTTTTGTCCGTTCTGTTTTGACTGCTTATAAAACATGAGGTATAAAATGATCACCAACTTTTTACTTTCACCTTTTTAGTGAACTTGTTTCCAACATATCAACATATATTTTCCACTTATAGTCAGGAACCATCCATGTCATTTTAGTTCATTAGATGGAAGAAAATCAAAAGTTATCACATTTTAACTTTTGAAAATGGGTCAAATTGAGCCAAAGACAACAGGAGGGTTAAGTGAATGTTTGCCTTCGTTCATAAAACCCTTTATCCAGTGACCCGGTGCACTCAGGTGATGCTCCATTATCCCGTCTTGTTGACGACAGTAGAGTAGGTATCCTGGGAGCGAGTGTGAGTGCTCAGTGGCTGCAAAAACAAAATAAATAGTGTTAGGTCACAGAATCGTTCCTCAAATCTGTGATAATTGGATCACAACACAGAGTCTAAAGTCACAGTCAGTCAGTAATCCAGGTTTCTGTCACGCTCACTAAAATAATAAAATAGTTTTTCTGCTGAGAGTAAGATGAGAAGATGTTAGGCTTCAGATGGGTGACGCGGTGGACTGTCTTAAAATCTGCCACTGTTCCACCGATATAGGGTCCCAGAGGGGTCACTTCACATTTTCATGTTTTGATTATTGATTTTGATTGTTTGGATTTAAAATGTGTGTTTGCCATGTGTGCACACAGGAAATGGTCCCGTCCTGAACAGATCTTCTTACCTCACTATACGTGGATAGGAATCCTAACACATTACACACTGGTGTAGTTACTGCACTATTTAATCTACTTTAAAATTAACATACAGGAATACACACATAGATTGGGATGAGTTGTATCTCATGCACAAACACAGTAGCACTTTGAGCGCACTGTGTAGCCTCAATATGTATTTTCTCTCTATGATACTTTGGTTTTCCTACATGTTACAATATGAGAATAAAACATGTTAATTTGTTTTATTTTCTAACCTGTGGGCAAAGCCAGACAGTTTCCACCTGCTTGTACTCTGTTGGGCTAACTAATATCTGATTAACATATTTATCTTCTCATCAAACTCTATGCAATAAAGCAAATAATTGTTTCCTACATGGTGGAACTTTTCTTTAAAAGACCAGATAACAACAGCCTCTCTCTCTTATTCCACACACCTACTGGGACTTTTGATCTCGTCACGACTGATGATTTAACATTGAACTATTATTGATTCCTGCTGTGCTTCATTTAATTCACTCTGAACAAGAAAATCAAACAACTTTTAAATGTAAAATGAAGCAGAAAATGGATCTGAACAGAGCAAACACATATAAAATACCTACCTCATAGTCAGGAGATGGGACAGGTGGAGCCCGGCCTCCTGAACGAGCAGGTGCTGGAAGATAATCACAAATAAAGTGAACAGGCACAAGGTTAAAAATCAGCAGCTAACAAGACTAAAAGATGAAACAGCTGCAGCTCAAAGACACTGGTTAACCTTTATTTTGCCATGATGTATAAGCAGAGTGGTGCAATGCTGTTGGACTGCACTCTTACCTTTGGAAGTGGGCATGGGACCAGATGAGCTTTTCTTTTTGGTGTTCATGTAGATCAGCAATATCACAAATATCGTCGCGACAATGTCCAAAACAACAATCAGCATAAAAATCGTCCCATCGAGCTCAAAGCAGTTTTCACACACTAGAGGACAAGCAGCAGCAAAGACGTGTAGTCAGTAAAGACGACCAACTGGTGGGACAATGTGAAAATGTGAAGGATTTTTACTCACCTTTTCCTTGCACGTAGAAATAATATTTTTTTTCGACATTAAGATGATCAGTGTATTTGCAGAAATACGGTCCTTTGTTTTTGCCGTTATATGTGACTGTACATGTTGATTCTTCAGAGCTGCAGCTGACATTGTCACCTTTCAGGAACCATTCTCCTTTTTCTGGACAGGTCATGGTGTAGGTTTCTCTCCAGAATGTTACGGATCCTTAAAACATACAAACAGACATTCATTTACGTTAACATACATGTTTTCATCAGTTCCCTTTACCTTAACTTGTCAGAGGTAAAGAAAGTCTGTGGGCTGAGATGAGCTCCCGAGACCAAAAACCTCCACATGTGCATATATTATTAGCATGTGTTACACAATGCTAATTTCTTATATGTATAATAGAGCCTCTTTACATTAACACCCCAGAATAAATAACAAAAATACTATGAACTGGAAACCTAGTAAAATGCACATCACAGTAAAAAATATCACAGAATGAAAGAAATACACAGTTCAGATTAGTGAAACGAACAACTTCTCGATGCAGCAGGTTGAGGTGCATAAATTAAATACAGGAAATTGGAGACGTTTCCTTGATAATGCTCTTAAATGTTACAATTTTTACAGAATATGTTGTTTACAAAATCCAGAACAGTACATTAGAAATGACGTGTATAACTTTATGAAATTAATGATTTTTACCTGCAACAGCCTTCACAGACGGTACGAACAGGAGGACGACCAACACGGCCCGAACACCCAAATTGTTCATTTTCTCAAAGCAGCTTCTTTTTCTGTGCTGTGTTTCTGTTTCTTATTACTGTATAGATCTAATCTGTGGATGTCTCTTCTTCAGGTTATTAAAGGTGTTGATTTGTCTGCTCGGTAAGACAAGAAGATTCAGAAAAGTAGATGCGATGATCCTCTCCCTGACTCGGTCTGTCTCTCTTTAACGTACACGCAAACACAGACACAGACACAGACACACACTCAAACACACAGACACACACACCCTTCACCCCCCACAGGAAGTGTTTTTGTAAATTCACAGTTAAACCTCAAAAATGAAGTGAAGCTGCAGGAATATGGGGTATAGAAACACACTTTTATTCCTCTTGTGATTTATAGTGGATTTATGATCAAAAACTCAGAAAAGGAAGCTTCAGCTGCAGTGAAACCGAGATGACGACTGGCGAACAGATCATGATAAAAATTTTTACACACACTTCTCCGCACTGGAGGTCACTTCTTCACAAGTGCAGCTCAGCACAACAGTTAATGTAACATCAGAACTACCAGAACACAGACAGGAAAACTTTGTCACTGCTGATTTAAAACACACTTTGTCTCATTGTTTTATCTTTTATTTAATGACTATTTCAACAAAACAAAGACACTGACATGACAGGCCTGACGTGTGTGCACTGAGCTTCCCTACAGATTTTGTCATAGAAATGAAGGAGAATTGCTCCATGTTGCGTCAACAGGTTTTATTTTCGATCTTTTTGCATAGAGTAATATGAAAATGCACACAATGAAACCAAAGCACCGATGCAATAAAAACTATAAACATGTCACTATACATACTTGTATATATGACAGCTATAGGCAGAACTACATCAGTGTTAGTCAGCCCTGTCTTCTATACACATTACACTTGAGGCCTCTCTAATCCGTTCCTCCAAGGCCACTGTCCTGCCTGTTTTCCAACTATCCGTGCTCTACTCACTGTTGATCACCTGGATCAGGTGTGTTTAGCCAATCAGAAGCTGGAAGGTACCAGACTTTGTCTTCCCCCACTCCACCCTAATCTAAGGTGGTATGTAGGAAAACAAACAGGACACCTCATAACGTCTCAGCAGCCGAGAGAAAAAACTCACAATATAGAAACTTCAAAGTTTGTTCTTCTTAATGAATTAGAATCTATAAAACATGTCACTATACATACAGGACCCTAGAGGATCATGGGTTGGGTGCTCCTGCTCTAAATACGTCTGGGAAAGAACCATTTTGCAGCCTGGTCCATTCATTAAAACCTTCTTTAGACATATCCAGATAAATCCACCTGCACAAGGAGACGTCGTCTGTGTGGTGATGAAGGACTGGTGGTTTCTATCCCACCCTCTGATGAAACAGTGAATCATCAGGAATGAAACCTAAGTGTTCACATAAGGAGTTCGGTATTTTTTTAAATGACTTTTTAGTATATTTAGTGTCTAATTTACACTAATATCGTGTCATGCTATGTTTTTCATGTCAATTTAACATTTTCACAACAATATCTAAACTTTTCCTGTCTCTCCTGTTTGTTTTGACCTTTCTGCTCATGTCTCTGTCCACCCATCACATGTCCTCAAACTATTCTCTCTGGTCCACCTGCTCACCTGTCTGTGATTCTTAATAACCAGACTTTCCCCACCCACCTTTACACCTGTTCCCAGTTCCCTCATTAGCTCCTTTTCCACCTGCTCCTTCTCAGGTTGTCTATCATGCTGTATTTTTTATTCCAGCTTTTCTTCCATCAGTGTGTTATTCTGTCTGTTTCTTGGACTTTGACTGCTGATTTTACTATGACTGACTGGTGTTTTTTCTGCCTGCAGGTATGTCTCCGCTCTGTCTGAGCTCCATACGCTTAATCTCCATACGTTTCTTTAAAAGCATTAATGATTGTATTTTTATAAACTGTCTGTGCAGTATTATAATTAATCCGACTTTTAGGATTTTGTGTTGAGATTTTGTATCAATACTTGGTTTGTTTATTTTTACATGCATCCCCCTCATATGTCTGGACAATAAGATGCAGCAGATTATTTTTATTACAGGCTCATAGTCCAGAATAAGAAAAAACAAAGAGGATCAATAACTGTACAATACATTCACACTTAAAAGGTCTTTACCTTTAAACACTAAAAAAATTGATTGGTTGATTAATAGCAGAGAAATATTTAATACTTTTAAGTTTACTAACTAACTAACAATAAGTGGTAATAAAACATCAGTTTGCTCTTTATATAAAGTGGCAATAACTAAATAACAAATAATTCAAATTATAAGTTTTATAGATTCTAATTCATTAAGAAGAAGAAACTTTGAAGTTTCTATGCTGTGAGTTTTTTCTCTCAGCTGCTGAGACGTTATGAGGTGTCCTCACGTCGTCGGTCTGAGTTCAGCCTGTGAAGTGTGTTACATGTTGTTTCCCGTCATCTGTGTGCTCTCTAACGAAAACATAAACAATGTCTGAACAAACAAATAAAGCCTTTGCTAAAGGGTCAAGCTATAATTATAATTACACATGATAATAAAGGGCCCTTATGATAACACATCAAGTTTGCAGTTGTGAATGTTAATAGGGTCCAATGCTCTGTAGCTGCTCAGCAGAAGGTCAGAGGTCAAACAGTCCACGGGAAGAGTTTTCATGATGATGAGCTAATCAAACAAAGCCAGTGCTAGAGGAAGAGGAATAGCAGCCACAAGAACCTGTGAAGAACCTGCTGACTCAGAGGTTCTTCTTCAGAACTGGGGAGTTTGTCCTCCTCTGATTCGAGGGTCCAAGGACAGAGTCGAATTTTTATGACTTGTCTTGTGTAGTGTCTCTTTTCTTACTCTTTGTTTTTCCTCTGCCTGCTGTGAAGCACTTTGTGGAAAGTGCTTTAGAAATAAACTGAAAAGTGACTATTCTTTGAACACGTCCTTTGTAAAAATGTCTTTTAGATCATTTTATGTCCCAGTTCATAGACAGCTGTGATATCTAGCAGTGCATATTCAAAAATGTCAAACATCTACGCAGAGAACAATTAAGGTTGTAAAAGACTTTTTCAGGTTGACTGCTGAGATTTTTGAAGCCAACATATCTATTAATGCACTTGTCATTCCACAGTCTCATGGAGCAGGATTTGACCCCAAACCTCAACAGAAACTGTCTGCATGTCAGCCATGAACAGACCAGAGTCTGAGCCATTTTCATCTGACAGGGTTCAAAGTGCAGCTCTGCCCCCAAGTGGTTCGAACTAGTAACCAGCCAGTTTCCCACTGGAAAAATAAAACTGTCTCCCACTAAAAGAACAAATTGTCACATGAACGTGAGTCTCTCCTGTAGGGATTTCTCACCAGTCCTCAGTTTTTTTGGCATCTGTTCACAGAGATTCTCTCAGTTTTGGTAACTGATAAAGTGGATTCTACTTTAATCATCAATCAAAAACTGACAGATTCATTAGGTTTAAGTCAAACATTGAAATGAATTAAATTAATTTAGAGGGTGATAATGACCTTATGCAATATTTGACACCATGTACAGTAGCAGACATTTACCATTTAATATCATACAGGATATACCTCTGTAATTCATGCTGTTTTTGTATAATGATACATCAGATCATATAAAATGAGATCATTAGATTAAACGTGCCCTCTACACGCGCTGCCTCTAATTCCTAGATGAGTTTGAGCGACACCTTTGGTTTGGCACCAGACGTCTTTTACGCAGCAGCACAATAGTGTCTGCAGGCTTGGAGTTTATTAGCTTGTGTGTGTGTGTGTGTGTGTGTGTGTGTGTGTGTGTGAGAGAGAGAGAGAGAGAGAGAGAGAGAGAGAGAGAGAGAGAGAGAGAGAGAGAGATAAGAAGGCAGCGAGGAGAGAGTGGAGACTTTGTTACTCCGCCTGAAAATGTGGTGGGAGGGTGCAGAAATGAAATGCAGGCTGTGAGGGCAGCGGCGAGTTGGGACGCGTCTTTGGAGAGACCAGGTGGAGGAGAGGACTCACTTCATGTTTCCATCCCACTCGACAGGGCTTCCATAGACGTGGCGGCCTGTTTTCCTCTCACTGTGTGTCGGCGGGGAAGTTTCGCTGGGTTCGCTGATGATCATCAGACAACCTGCCGTCCATCCAATGTGCGTAAACGGGCTCTATTTCTTCACCGTCCTGTCTGGACTTGCAGGTGAGAGCCCGGTTTAGTTCAGTGGATCATCTGATTGAAAACAGTTATTCATGTGGGTCGCTCTTATAACACTGTCTTTGCATTGGAGCGTTTGAATAGTGGGATTTTTTCAATTAAGCGCCTTTTCTGAAATGTTCAAATTCAACTAGTGACACAGGACCCAGTTATTGACACACAAATACAAGCTTTAAAGGCACAGGGCCTACTTTAGTAAGAGTGAAAAAGTTTAAATTAGACTATTTCTACTTGTCCCTGTGATCTGATGTTGGTCAAATCTTACACTGAGTGATGTTTTAACGTCCTGAGAGTCAACCTTAGACATAACAGGATGACTCTTTAAATAGTCGAGTTAAAGAAACTCCTGATTATCTGCCCATCAGTAAAAACTCCACGGAGACCCCCTTATCTCCACGTCTGAGCGACTGTGTCGTGCGTCACCGGGAAGTGGAGATTTGCTGAAGAATTCCAGTTAAAAACATCCACAGCGGGGGCACCTCTTAACAACACAACGACTTTACAGTGTTTGTGTTGCAGTTTACTGCAGCCTCACGCCTGTCCTGCCTATGAATGTGCTTAAAGTCACGGAGACATATATGAGTCCACATGCTTCCCGAGCCAGGGGATCCAGGAAACGTTGTTTGGACCATAACAACTTGCACCCGGTTATGTAAACAAACACTCAGAGATCATATCCGCTTGTTATATCTGGTCTCATCTTTAAGCTGTAATGGAACATACATTTAATTTTATGAATTGGTGCATCGATAGCAATTCATTCAGCGGATGACAGGTTGTTTAATCCGGAAGTTGTCTGTGTCCATCCCAGTTAAGTGGATTATATTGATTGAACATGTCCATCCGCCAAAGCACCATGCAGGGATTTGCAAATAGTAGCGAAGTGCTTATGTTTACAGAAAGAATGTGGCTCCAGGTCAGTGCCAGTCTGACCCAGATAGAGCAGGAGGTTTAGTAAATACACTGAGCTGATAGATAATCAAACAACAATGTGTGGATTGATTAAAGCATGTTGGAGCTGATATTGCTCAGCAGCATCTCACTTCTCATTTCATTTCCATTGCCTCGGGATTTATTGTGCTGGCAACATGACAATGCATGATAAAGTAAGCCAACACACTCCTCTGCACGGGTGTAAAATTACTGTTGTGTGTGCAAAAGAAATCATATTCATTTCTCTCTCCCTTCAGGTAGACGCATACGTGACATTAAAAACAGCACATTTTACCCACAGTGCATTGATCAGACATGTATTATTAATTTGCAGACTTGTTGCAAAGAGTCTGTTTTCAAGGAGATATAGACCAAACAGAATAATTTATTTCTCCTCCTGCTTTTCCAAACATAATTGCACCAAGTGTTGTAAAAAGTGTGTTTGGTAGGAGTTAAAAAATGCTATAAATCATAATTTGTCTGAAGATGCTCTTGGGAGTCACTTCTTTCTAGAACATGATCATTAGTAGATTTGGCTTCTCTGTTTCTGTGTGTTGTGACGGTCGATGCAGGCTCAGAGGAGGAACAATCAAAACGGAACATGTCACCTCGTGCTGCCACATTTATTATGTATTGTTTTTGAATAGTTAGTTTTTAGGAACACTTAGTTTTTCTGCATCTGCTAACCTCTTATTACATTTAGATATATTTCACTTTCTACAAAAGATTAAAAGACAGAAACAACAGCCAGATATTCTATTTTGGGTTTAATTATTAGGCACCTGTTTAGCTTAAATTGGACAAGTTTGCTTAGAACTGAGCTAAAAGAGCTTGAATATTGACATTTGTCTTGTTTGAGTAGCAACCTTGACTCCAGATGGAAATCTAACTCCTGCTTGTTTAAGTAAACACCTGCTAAAAAGGTCACCGCATCAGCTTAGAAGGTTAAGAGTGTCAGTGTTGTGTTCACAGCTTATTTCTGTTTTGCCAAAAATTATTACTGCAGCTTTGTTGATATTGTGCCTTTATGGTTTGATCTTTTCTGTCAAGACTTTAGGGGCCTCTAATAGTACTGGGTGTTTTCCTATTGGGTTAATTAGGCCTTGAATGCATCACAGCCCAAAGAGGGTACCAAAGGATCAATCAGTCAATTTCTCTGTGTGAGCACTTGCATTTGAAACTGGCAGAATCACAATGTAGCTAATGAGGAAGGGAAACACACTCAACAGTACACTAGATTAGATTTAACAACCTACATACGATTATGCTCATTTCTCCTCCCGTGTTGACCAAACACAGGCAGGAGGCTCAAAACCTTAAAATCTTTTCATCCCCTGCTGGTAACTTGTTTTCATTTCTGTGCTTCACTTTAGTTCATCTTGCTCTAACATTGTTCTTTTCAACCAGAGGCAAGAAATGTTTAGAGGCTGACGTGTGCCAACGTGTCCTGACTTACACACACACGAACAAATGGCTGTTGTTGACTGTCGCATACCAGAAGCTTACGCTGGTTATTTAGGCTTTAGTTGACTCTTCACAGTCGTCGACCAGCTTCTTGTTTCTGCTTATTGGGAT
This sequence comes from Mastacembelus armatus, assembly GCF_900324485.2. Lineage (NCBI taxonomy): Eukaryota > Metazoa > Chordata > Actinopteri > Synbranchiformes > Mastacembelidae > Mastacembelus > Mastacembelus armatus. The sequence goes on along the minus strand of NC_046645.1, from coordinate 4,015,196 downwards.
ATCACAGTTTTCTCTCTGCTGTGGTGCCTCTAATCTAAGATAAATAATAATAATAGGTTGGTGTATTAATAGTAATAATAGGATGGCACGGCAGAGGACGTGTGGCAAGTGTGTGTGGAGTTGATGCCATTGCCTGGAGGTGCATAGAGTTGACATGTTCATATTTAAGAAGGCACCAATCCCCAACACAGAGAGCTTAAGATGCATCTGTGCAGTGCTTGAAGAGTAATGTGTAATTCTGTGCTCGCTGCAAATGTAAACAGGGATTTGAAATACTTTTCTCACTGAATAGAAATTGTTTGTGTTTGCAAGTTCATCTGAGGTTTGAGTGCCTCGTGCACATGCTCACAGACTGTAACAAGGTAAAAACTGTATATTTCTGAGCATGGGTCTCAGCCTCTCTGAAAACTTTGTTAGCTGGTCCCTCATTCTCATAATTATTTAGACTTACAGTAAACAGGTAGGTCTTTTAGTCTTACAGCATGTGGAATAAATCACCAGTTTCCAAAGAACACCAGGAGGTCTTTCTGAGTCATCTGATCTGCAGCGAGCAGAGAGGAATTTCATCATCAGTTGCCAGTTGCTGAACAACTTCTAATGAAAAACAGAAGAACCATGAAGCTGACGAGTTTCCCAGGCTGGGGAGTTGCTTTCTGACATTGTCTTAATTTCCTTTTCTTTGTTTAGTATCTGACTTTCCTATGTAATCTGGTATACCCAGTCATTGTCCCCTGAAGTATAGTGAAAGAGTAACAGAAGCATCTACTTATTTGGATTTGCACACTAATTATCTGACACCGTACTCAGCTATTTAAATGAATGAGTGTGTGATTAATGGCTGTGGCAGGTGAGGGTCAGACTGCACTTGTTATATATGTTTCCTTAGTCATTTCACATCTACAAGCAAGCTGTGGAAAATTTGCAAAAATAACATACAAATATATATAAGGTTATATATAAATATAGCATAGCAGGTAAACTGCCTTTAGCATTTGTTTAGCTCTTTGCTAATTCCAATGCACACGTCAATGATTTAGTATTGCACTTTCATTAAGTTTGACCACTTATAAGTAAATGCAGCACAGGCCAAGATGCACATGGAGAAATAACTGTCTAAAACACATCCTAAAACAATATGGCTGTAGCAGCAAAACCTGTAAGTGTATTGAGGTTGCATTGGGTACTTTTAGTTCCATATTTTGCCCCTTTAAGGTGGAAATCAAAGAGGTGAAAGTCACAGGAGGACTGGATTCACACTGACTCATATCACTGCAGGACAGCAGACGTATGGACAGTCCAGCGTTATAATAAATTTGCAACACTAATGTTTTCTGTGGAGATTTGCTCATTCAACAGGAGCTTGTCAGCTGAGGTGAAGAGTTTACATTAGAGCCGCCTTCATTTTGTAATCATGGAGAGAAGCTGTGCAGTCAGCTGCAAGGTGGGAGTGGAAGAGGTTTGATGGATTAAACTCTTATCCTCACTCACTCACTGCCTGTTTCCTCTGGACACCACCACCTAATGAATTACAATTGGTCTGGAGGAAGGAGGAGGAGGGAGACAGAAAGACAGGAAGAAAGCATTCAAAAAGAGATTGATGATTGGGTTCTGTTTGGACTGACCTTTAGTGTTTTCAGAAACAGTTTCTGTACTTCAGTATGGTTTATACATACATAGGGTTAAAGTTTAGATGTGCTGTTCTCCATATCCGGTATACGTATCTCTCTGTGTGACAGATTTTATACTTTAGTGTTATTAGACAGGAGCAAAAATAATAGCACAAATGACAAAAAAAACAAAAAAACAAAACAAACTCTTACAGATTCTTGTCCAGTTGTCTGTGAGATTTAAGTGCAGAAACTGAGCTTAGCATCATCAGTGATAATAATAATCCATCCATCCGGTATCTGCCCCCAAAGGCAGGTACACCCTGGTCAGATCAGTCTATCACAGGGCTGACACACAGAGACAGACAATCCCACTCACTTTTACACCTACAGGTAATTTAGAGTCACCAATTAGCCTAAACTACACTGCATGTGTTTGGACTGTGGGTGGAGAAAACCCACACAGACACAGGGAGAATATTCAGAGAGAAGTTCATACACAAAGGTTAAGCTCCTCTACTCCAAACTCAGAAAAGCTTTGTTTGTTTTTTTTTTGCACACAATTATCATTTTGTGCAATAATGTTATAATTCTCCTAAATAGAAGGAAAATAATCCAAATGATAAAGAACAGCCCCATAACAAAAGTATACCTTTGGTCACAGAGTGTGTTTGCTTGTATTGGCACAGCAGCTGGTTTATAAGTGAGTGGAATGAAGATAAACAGTTCAGTATGTTACACTCTGTGCCTTCTTTTCAGCGAACATACAGTTACCTGAACCTGCTATTCCCAGGCCTCAGTGCAGCTCTGCATGAAAGACAGACCTTGTTAAATTAAACAGAGACACTAACCTGGAGTTTGAAACCTCTCACAAAGGGCCGAAGAGGAGCTTTGTAATCCACTGAGCCCTTTGTATGTTTGGTTCTGGCCTAAGTGTTTCCTCCACGACCGGAGAATCAGGTTTCCTCTGGTGGTCCCTTTGTTTCTGAGCCTGATGAAGAGAGGAAAGGCACAAACACACACTGTCTAGCAAATAATGTAATGAAACCAACTTCCTGATTCAGAAATTTGAGCTGACTGCTTCATTTCTGTTGCTGTGTTTTCTTCTCCAAGAAGACTTGCCATCCTGTTTGCAAACACAGACCACGTCTACAGTGTAAACTGTAAAGGAAACACATCTTTAACAGTGATTGGCAACTGTGTTACATCCCCATGTTTCCCCACTTAGCATGATATAATATCTGATAATAGATATTAGCACATGTTTGACTGAAAGCACATCCTTTCTCTCTGCTTTCCCTTTGCTGGTATACATATTTCTGAGTAACTGAGATAGATTTGGATTGTGCACGAAGGTTGGCGTGATTTGTTGGATCTGTGGATTGTTTTTCAAAGAAAATATTTAGAATACCAGAGAGTTCAATATACCAAGTGTGCCTCTCTTCGGTGTGAAACACTCCCAGAATGCCTCACAACGCTACAGTTTTGGAAATGCTGCCCTTGGTAACAGTTACTAAGTAGAATAAATAAATAAATAAATCAGAAGAGACATTTCTTTTGTTTGTTTGTTTGTCTGTCTGTTGGCAGAATATCCCAACTAGTTGAGTGGAAAGTGGAAAGTTTGGTCATGGTCCAAGGAAGAAGTGACTGCAGTATATCAGAGGATTGTTGTTCCACCTTGACGTACAGTACATAGAGCACTGAGGGCGTTGTTTCACTAGATAAATATAGAGTCTAATATTTCCCCCCTTTCCCAAACAGCAATCGTCCAATCGTATCTTAGCAAACTAACTAAGCCTGTCAGTCTTTGAGCTTTGGACTTGTTGAAGCAGTGTGGATATAGCGACACCCAGAAGTCTTTTTAAAGTCTTTACACAACCAAAAACATAGATTAAACACTGTCTTTATCTGCTCTCATCTATGTTGCTCACACTGTAACTGCTGCATGCAAGATAATATCCACAAATTTGAAAGTTAATTAGAATAAATACTCTGGATCTGCCCTTGGATATAACGGTACATAACTCCATCTTAATAAGCTGTGAAAGCTCTGTCTCTGGGTCCTGGGTGTGGTCAGCCCTGGTCGGGCAGGATGTCCAGACATAAACATGTGAGCGACAGACTGGACATGGACAAACAAGTAAACAAACCAACAGTTTTATCTTATCTCTTCCTTGTTCTCTTCAGACCCCAATTATGTAGAAGAATACTTTTTGTTATGAACCAGCTCAGTTGGTGCCCTCTTTACTCATCCTGCAAATTTGATCACTTAAGTTCTTAATTTCTGCTTATTTATGACTCTTCTCTATTTCTTTAAACAAGTTAAAGTCTGTCCTCTTCATGTCCTCACTCATGTAATGGCATTCATCCTTCTTACCAATTAGTACCTGCTAATGACTGATTAAATAATAATACTGTGCTTTTAGCCACGGGGATTACTACATAGCTCTAACTGCTCTGCCATTTGCTAATATCCATTTTATTTTCAAAAAAGGCTTAATTAACCTAAATTTTTAATCAGCTCAGCTTGCGTCAAAGGACTGTGCAGTCTTGAAGGGGTTTTTCATTTTTTGTTGTTCAAAGGAGATTAGTGATGCTTTTTTTAAATTCAGGCACTGTAAATAGATTGGTTAAGGGAAAAAATTTAAAATGAGGCTTTTTGGCTGGAGAATATGTTTCCTCCTATATGAACCATGATGAATCTGTTCAGGATAAACACTGTTCCATGTGCATATACTCTCTAAATAAGTGTGTAGAAACAGATGGTTTTAAGTCTAGAGAACCATGAATATCTGTTTAAGGTTTCATGGCAATCCATGTCGCTAAGATGGTTAGAGACAGAAAACCACTTACTCCTAGTTTGAAAGTAGGGAGTTACTTATTGAGTGAGCTTCTGTTCCCAATCTATCTTTTTACTTCATCCTCTTTATCTACATGTGCATGACATACAGAATATGACACATTTACCCAGTGGCTTGGACTCTTCTCGGAGACACACGTGCACACGTAGCAGGGAGTCATTACTGCCTGAACCGATAAAGTCAGCACTGATTCTATCTGCTTAATGAGTAATCCACTTCTGTGCACAATGCCAGGTAGAGGGAGGAGAGAAAAATCTTAGAGAGCAGGCGTTTCTTCTCTGTAAACAAAGTGTAACAATATGATAAAGTTAGAATCTAATTTTTCTTTATACAAGGAATTATATGTGTCAGTTTCAGGTTTTGAAGCTGTTTCAGTTCCTTTGACCTGATTTGACCAACAACCACCTGGCTGATTTTTAATGTGGATTCAACCATGTAGTGACGTCAAATATAAGACCTAGCCATTTGTAAAGATGCGCATTTCTTGCAGTGTGCACTCTGTCTGTATTGTATAGTAGTGTACTCCTCCCAGGTTTCACTGGGCTCATTTAAAACACATTAAGCTGCTAGAGTGCTGTCAGGGGCTCAGAGACGAGAAAGAAGATTGTCTGTTTAATGCTGCACAGAGGCCCAACCCACAGGAAACTCTCCAGATATGGAACAGAACACTTTGTCCGAAGGGCCAGACCCCCCGACATTTTCCCAGCTTTCCTCTGCCTTAATGCTTATTTTAACTATAATGCAGGGCAGTGGAAATATGACTGTATGATTTTTCTCTTTCCCTTTTCTTATATTCCTCAGGACCTAAATCACAGTTCATCACTGGGAAAATCCACCTTAAGTTATGTAACCTGCATTTTGAAATTGCATAAGGTTTCCTGATACCTATCACAGTAAACATTGTAAAACTACTGTAGGTATTGACTGGCAGAGCTGATCTTTAATCAGGCTGTAACATGTGGGAGTGTGTCTCATATGTAAAACTGAAGCCTGGGATGACACATCCCCTCAGGTGACAGCTTTACAACAGCTCTTCTGTCAGACTGAAGTGCCTCTGATAGTCAGAGCTTTTGTCGAGTGTTTGTCTTGTTGTGCAGGGTCCTCATGTGGAGTGTGAAAAAGCCGTGGCTACCCTGACCACACTGCGGCTACTCTACAGCTGCATGATCTGCCGTGTGCTTGGCCACTACGAGGCTAGACATGGCTCCTGATATTAGCAGGGCATGTAGAGTTCTCCCTATAAATAGTTCAAGTGCTTTGGACTAGACAGCCTGCACATAAACATCCCTGAGACTTGTCACACAAATGTACCTACAGGGCTGCTTTTGAGTAACGTTGGATCTGTCTTCATAAACAACACTCAACAAGCTTGAGGATGGGGACACGTGATCGACTGGTTCATGATGCGATGCTGACCGGCTGCCAGGCAGGAACTCGGCATTAAGCACGTCATTGCATATGTGTATGTCTGCGCTAACTCCATTTCGGAGAACGCCATCCATCATTTAGAGGGAACCAAACTGTTGCCAATATCCCTCTTTGCTTTTCCAGTCAATTCATTTTCTATTTAATAGGTCTACCATGTACTGTAAAGATTGATTTAGTCCATATTCATATAATATACAGCACACTCTCAATATCAGCCCTGTCTCTGCTGCAGTGGTATGGCTAAAGTGGCTATTACTCATAAAGTGTCACAGATATGGTTGCTGACCTAAAATCCATTTGGACTTTCAGGATCTAATGAAGCAGATGTTTGAAGCAAGTTCACTTACAGTTTGGAGATATAATCTCATACTTTTAACATTTTAGCATAGTGTTTAAGATTTCAGTATGTAATGTCATGCATCTGTGCAGTGCAACAGCTTATAGTGATTTTATTCCTGCAGCAGCTCTGCGTAGGCAGAGGGAAGGTCACTGAGTACATTTCATGCTCTCGGCATCTGTTGCAGTGTATTTAGCATATGTACAGTATTTGTGTGTGTGTGTGTGTGTTTTAAACACTGTGTGTGTGCTCTGTATGCTCTGCATTCTGCTTTTTTAAACTGTGCTGCTGTGCCATATGTTTGTATGTTGCAGGCATGTTGCAGGTCAGTGGGATACATATATACACACCTGGAGATATGGAGGCTGTCAATGGGACCGACGTTCGCCTGAAGTGCACATTCCACAGTTCCTTTCCTCTTAACCCCAGTGCCATCACCGTCTCCTGGAGCTTCAGACCCCTCACTCCAAGCCGAGAGGAGACGGTGAGTGGGTGTGTGTCTGTGCGTGTGTGAGATCAAACCTCAACCTATGCTCATCGTGTCAGGGAGCATCCACCCCCTCAGCCAAGTGAGAGAGGAGTCGGTGAGTCATCAGGGTCCCGATGGAGCACCCAAGACAGCCTGACTTTTTTCTGTGAGCCTGTGTTCGTATGAGAATAGAGTGAAAAGATGCAGCAGGTCTGGGTTTATGGCTTCCTTCCTTACCCAGCAGCCCCCGCTCTCATTTTGATATGACTTTCTAACCAATCAATATCTGTTGCTCTGACCAAATCTACCTGACTAATTTCGTTTTTAGGTGTTCCACTACCAAGTGAAACCATACCCTCCTCTAGAGGGCATTTTCAGGAATCGTGTGGCGTGGGCCGGTGACATCATGGGTCGTGACGCCTCCATCATAATTCGACAGGTGAAGTTCAGTTACAATGGCACTTACATCTGCCAGGTGAAGAATCCACCGGATGTCCATGGAATGGTTGGAGAGATTCGACTCCATGTCGTCACCACAGGTCAGCAGATTGATTTTCAAATGAAATAAACATTCACATATATCATAAATATACGTTCGCACATCATGATTAGTGTCCTGTTCTATTGCTGTGAATGAAAATAGTTAAAGTAAAACAGTATCGATTCATCTGACTTTAAACAGTGATGCTATTTCACATGTTCCTTCTTACAGCCTCTTTCTCCGAGCTCCTTCTCCTGGCGTTGGGCGTCGGGGGCGGTATTGCAGCTGTGGTCATCCTCCTCATCATCATTGTTTCCTGCAGGCGGTGCAGGAGGAGGAGACAGAGACAGCTGGAAGTGAATGAGGAGGCACCTCGCAAGCAGAGGAAAGATCCCACTGTGTGGTAAGCTCAAGAGAAGGACAGAGGGAGAGAAAGAGCAGGAAAGACAGAGGAAAGGAAGAAAGCAAACACACTGCCAGTCTCGCCCTCCATCTACCAGCAATGGTGGGGTCTAGGGCTCTTCTCCTATTGGACACTTCATCTAGGGCTCTTTTCCTACTGGACACTTCACGTCCTCTTCTCTCTGCAGTGACAGTCCTGGGATCTTAGTCCTGGAACAGTTGATGGACAGTTTTCATTAAGCAGAAATAAACTGAGAATGTGCCTTTGTGTAGAAAGCTGTAGATCCAGAAGTTTAGCCAGGCTGCTGCATAGCTTTTATGGTCTCACCGTGTGCCTTCCTGGATGAGAAACAACTGTTTTATCAGTTCATCTTTTCCTGTTCATTTAAATTGGCCTCCAAACACCTTTCCTGTTTAGGTGAAATGTTTTGATGATGTAGATGTAGAACAATAGTGTATTCCTGCTGTTTACTTTCCTAGTAATACAGATCAACCCCCATCAAACCAATGCAGTAAAAGCCACATGTTTGATATATTGTTTCAGCAAACAATAGAAACAGTGGAACAATGAATGAGCAAGTTTGTAGCTTTTGTTTTAGTTATCAGATGAAGAGAAACATCATGAAAGTCCATACAGAGGTTTTATCCACTGCTGTTTCGGTGGTGTTGGCCTCCCTCTCTGCTTTGTTTCACTACTGAAGTTAAATCACTGTATTATAGATTCTGAAGTGTCATTAGATTAATTTTGTGGCTCCTGTAGAAATAATCAAGGTGCTATCAAAAAATTCAATGCTAACAGTGAGCACTTGGAGGAGTTGAAAACAGTTATTTTATATTTTTGTAAAATGTTAAAAGCACTTAATGAACTGCAATATCTAATATAGGCTTCGCTAACAAAGTGGTCCATTTCTGCCATTTCTAATGGCCTATAATAATGAGCTATTTTGTCAAAAACAGATTTGTTTCTAGGCACATGGGACTTCTCTGGCTTTATCCTGGGTTTTCAGATCTCTCTGTAACAGACATCATAATTGGTTATTGTGAAAACTGCTCTGTGGTAACTTATGCTCCACACATCAAAAGCCAAGCCTCTCAAGGGAAAGTTGACATCTGTGTCGTCATTGTAGTCAATCAACTTTATCCAGACTTCAAACTCAATCTGTCACTGACAACCAGGCAGAGGAAGACAAGAATTTTATCCTGCTCAAATACTGATGAGTAAAGACAGAGTTCGATCCACCGTTGGCTCTTAACTTGGGATGATTGTGTAACGCTATCCCTTTGTCCCTGCTGCTGTGTCTGTGTTGCCTGCTCATCTTTGTCCTCTCCCATTGCGTGTGACTGATGCACCATCCATCCATCATTATCCACAGAACCACTTTACCTGGAACATCCAGGGTCACATTGGGCGAGAGGTGGGGTACACCCTGCACACCGACAGTCCATCACAGGGCTGACACAGGCAATTTAGAGTCACCAATCAGCCCCACCCCAAACAGTGTGTCTTTGGGCTGTGGGACAAAACCAGAGTACCCAGAGAAAACCCACACAGACATGCTATGATTACTGATAAATGTGCATGTATATAAATAATTAATGAATGTGTGATGAATGCATATATCTTTCCTCCCCCCTGGTGCATGTTTCTCTATATCCTCTCTTGTGTGTACACGTGTCCCAGCCAGCCATCAAGGGCTGTCCAGTTTTACCCACAAAAGTAGAAACTGATAATTCAGATGACATGATCTCGGAAAGGCAGCACCAAAGACCCCAGCACCTCTGCAGAAGAGGGCCTCAGTTCAGACCATAATGATTTTAGTGATGACTCTTGAGTATTGGACAGAAACACTGACATGAAGCTTGCTGGAGGGGTGCCCGGGTGTCACCCATGGATAAGGTTCCACGGTTCTGCTGAGTAGGTGCTTGGTGAAGAAAGCGCTACTGCTGCTGTTTCTAAAATAAGCACATTGTTTCCGAATGAAGGAAAATGGAAAGAGACAGTTCAGTGTCTAAGTTTCTGAATAAGAACAAAGAGATTGGAGAAATACTTTTGACTAAGATGAAGGCTATGAAACTGCATCAAAAGGACACCATCATTACCACTGAGAAAAAGTCAAATCTTCAGGGTTTATGAAAACCACTTTCATGATACACATTTTACATATATTGTAACCCTGAAAATGGCTTGACCACTGTCACGAAGACAAATGGGCCACTTCACGTTTGTTCTTCTAGAACCAGATCTTGTTAAGTCTATCTAGGAACCTAATATAATAATCGGCTCCAACAAACATTTAATTTCATCCAAGATATTGGCATTTCAGAAGTCAGAATGAGAAAGTTGTTTGCTGCCATGGTACCTAATAGGCTAACAGACAATATTATGTACAATCTGTAGGAACATCTTTCATATTTTAATTTTACAACTGAACGCCATCAAGAATAATATAAGCCTTTGATTTCAGGCGGTTACGCACACCGTCGTAATACCCTGCAGCCCCAGAGCCCTTGTTAAAAGCTGTTTTATCTGAGGGGCTTACAATCTGTCACACCAGATCACTTGGATAAAGCAGAGACAAGTGATGTTCCTGCTGTTAAATCCAAAGGCCAAATACTTCAGTGAAGAACCGTCCTCACACATGCTCCTGTCCTGAGTCTTCTGTGGGAGCACACAGTCAGATCTGAAAACCCTTTGACTGTTAAATGTCCATGAGAAGCTGTTTTTCCCCGTGCGTCTGTGAATGTATCATATCTGCTAACTCTTGATTGTAACACCTCTGTCTTTCTTTCTTTTGTGAATTGATTTTCTACTTGTGATGTAATAGTTTATCATGTTGTTTAAAATGTCACTGAATTTGTTTGTCATAGAACTTTTATTTACAAAAAAGATTTTCTAATAAAAATACCTTTAAATATTTTACCACACTGTATCAGACACTAGTTGGCCCATGAAACAAATAATCACCCACAACTTGGCATGATTTGACAGAATTCATCTATTATGTAAGAGAGGAGTCTTGCTATTTTGCATTTATTATGCATCATTATCTTTAATGCACTCCATCCAATTGTGTTCTTATGATGTGTCTGTCTGCAGAGCTCTTCACTTGTTTACCTGTAAGCATCACCGCAGTGAATTGTTTAATATATTGCAGGTTAAATATGCGAATGGCTGCTGATGTGATTTCCATCTGGGGTTTGCTTGTTTATTGGATGTGATTGTTCATGACTGCGAATATGTTATCCTATATCTGTGTGTGTGTGTGTGTGAGTCTGTCTGAGTGTATTGATCAAAGTCTATTTCTCTGGGTGCAGTTTAGTTAATGACTGACCAGAAAGTTTTGTGTGTGTGTGTCAGTGTGTGTGTGTAGATTGGCATGGTTGACTAAACTTTAAAAAGAAGGGGAAAGGTGGGGGAGAGACAGTCTGTCTGTCCATGCTAAATAATTACATGTGTTTGTAAAGAGGCCCCTATTGTTTAAATAGTGGGCGCTTGTTTCCATCACCAGAGCCTGTTGATCACAATCACAGGGCACAGACACTGAGCTTCAAATTAGGCTACAACAATCAGCTACAGGTGTTGATATGTTCAGGGTTTAGTTTATAAGCAGCTACTCAAGTTTCTTATGTTGATGTTCAGATGTGATGTTGCCATTTTTTTTTTTTTACCACGTTTGTGAAATGAAGAAATAGTAGATGCACTGTGTTCTCCAATAACAGCATCCAGAACACACACACACACACACACACACACACACACAAAACTTCTGAGTGAACGGATCTGACAAATCTGCTTTCTCAACTGGTGCTATGTTATTATTACGCCTGTTACTCTCTCTACTCAAACACAACCACACCCGTGTGCAGCAAGTTCATGCCTCGTGGTTGCCAATGGGAATTCTGGGAAATGTAGGAAATCAGACTGAGGGAAACACCAGAAATAAAGAAACTAGACCAGGCATGAGACTGTCCCAGCACCTAACTAATTAAGGCATATTGTTCAAATCTTTAGATGCACCTATAGAGCTGAATTCCTTCATGCATGCGGACACACTGACTTGCATATATGCAGACACATGAACAAACAAAAGCTGGGCCTGACATGACAGGTTGCAAAAAATAAAACCCGATCATGTCTCTAGTATCGTGTACAGGGCTTTCTAAAATGTGAGTTATATGACTGAATACACACAGTGCAAAACACCATTTAATAATCTATTCATTCTCAAGTTTGTGCTTTCTACAGGGAGTGTATAGCAGATGCAGAATTTCATCAAGTATTCAATGCATATAACCTGATGAAAGGACAGAAGGACTGTCACAAAAGGATAATGGTTACATACACCATCTGGCCCCAGCCATTTAATTCACCTTTATCGGCCCCATCCAGCGTGGACAACAGAAGAACAGGTCTCTTGTTGAGCAGCGCCGCCAGAAAGCCAGTTAGCTGTAAGAGCTTTTATTGTTTCTGAGCAGATTTCATTTGAAACTGAGACCATGATACTGTACCCAGACAGAGAACCCCTGTATTCTCACATATAATACATGACACAATGTGCTGGTGTGTGTCTGTGTGTGAATGTATCCAGGCAAGCGGCAAACGATTTTATCTTTCAACAGAGGAGTCTCTAAAAATTAACACAGATTATATGAAATGATATGATGAACTGTGGAATCCAGAAGATGCTCCTGCTCCCAGGTAAGGCAAGTTCTGTAACTCAGCATCTACTGAAAAAAGGAAGCGTCTCAGTGTTACATAATGTTTACAGACAGAATAGTCACACTGTAATATTGAATGGATGCAGGGAGGAAGCAGAATGAGCCTCACTCTCAACACCTTTATCAGCAATAACACCCAGGGAAATGTGCTATGAACAATAAAGCAAATGTGTAAATACAAAGTATGTGTACTACATTACCTCTGAAGAAACCTCAAAGGGTAAACAGAGACATTATTAATCTTCAGTCCTCACAGGAATAATTTCCACATGGTCTATAATAGATTAGAAGTTATTTCTAAAGTAATATATATGGAGTCATTTGTATATATGACTTTTCATTCCTTTATTAGTGAAACATGGCTGCTTTCTTTTCCTCAAATTCCCCCAAAACAATAAATGTATACTGTTTTGTATTTAAAACAGTAAAATATCTATCTATATATATATATATATGTCTATATATAGAGATTCCAGTAGACATTAATTCTGTCAAATCAACGTCACAATGATTCAACTCTTGACACACACACAAGGTATTTTAAGAAGCCTGGCCCAGAGTAAGACAGGGTGTTGACTACAGCATTCCTGATCGCTTACACTGGAGGAGCTATGCAGATGAAACAAAGACGTAAACACATGTAGTCTCACCCACATGTAGTGGAGGGAAAAACTATTACGTTACAACAGTAAAGACAGCAGATTGGGGACAGGGACAGTGGAGTAATGTGCCTAGAAATAGCATAAAGGTCCCACTAGAGCACCCATGGGTCTATAATAAAGCTGGTTAGGAAGATAATGGAAGGACTGGGCCTCAGGCCTCCGCGCACATGCACACACACACACACACACACACACACACACACACACACACACACACACACACAGACACAGACACAGACAGACACAGACACAGGTCACATTAGGAGATGGGAGAAGAGAATGTGTTTTATTTTGGCTCCATCATATCATATGCTGATATTATTATTATTATTATTAAACCAAAACATAGTCACGGATATTTAGCTGCATCTTTAAGATTCACAGCACTGACTCAGATTTTACCCACTTTCAGTTTGACATTAAAACACAACTGGCTGTAGACCAGGCCATATCAAGGCGTTTCACTTCCTGGTGCACCTGTTTGTCAGGTACGCTCGTCGAAACGGAGCCGCTGAGTCACTACAACCGGACTATGGACGAAGTTTTACCGAAGCTTTGAGGCCATTTGGACTTTTCTTTTTTATCGTCACATGAGTGAATCGTCTGTCGCGTCTTAAAATGCGTGTGTTGCACCAAGGAGCTGGCGCTGTGAATGTGGTTTTGCTGCTGTGTTTGTTCGCTTGTTTCGGTGAGTAAACAGGCCCGAGCTCGACTTTCACGTCTCACGTCGTTTTAGCTCAGTTCAGGACTGGACCTTACAGCTCTTATTTAGGTGTAGACGAGCATTTCTGGAATATGAGCCCACTTTTTTTCCGATGTGCTCCTCTTTTCAAAACCACCAGGTAGGTCAGAAAAGTTCATGGAAAGACAGGCCGAGTGGAAAAGCCCTGAGCGTCATGAGACTGTCCCAAAGTAATTAAAGTTTCAGATGGACATGTACACAGCTAACACAGACTCTAAATGAGAATATATACATTCATTACAGCAGCACTGCCATAGCCTATATCATAATGAAGCTCAGGATGTTTCATTCTCTGGTGAAATTGTCAGAAATGGGTCAAATTAACTCCTTTATTATTATTGTGTTGTGTTGTATTGGGGTTCATGATATCAGAAACACCCCTGGATACAATGCAGGCCGGTACAACACCACCTTTAACTGCTACCTCAATAATAAATAGTCTCACAAAAAGCTGCCACATAATGAGATTCATAAAGAGAGATCTGATGGGTCAGCTGATTAAAACTATACAGGTGTGTTTAATAAAGTGCTGCAGGAGTGTGTAGTACACAAACACAGGCCTGCGTAAGGAAACTGGGCTGGGAGGGATCGTGACAGTCGGTGTGGAGGAAGTTTAGAGCCAGATACGTTACAAACATGGCTGTGGGTTGTGGGCCAGTTGTTTTCCTCTCTCTGAAAGCATCTGACTTTGTTATTGAAGGAAGAGTAGTGGCACAGCGTGTGAAGCTGTAGCAGCAGATTCATATCATTAAGGTTTTCTTTTCGCTGAGAAACATGTGTTGTCCTACATTTTGCACCCAGGATTTCTCACAAGCGTAGCCAGTGCTTGTTTTTTTTTTTCTGCCAGGGTCATACCTTCACAGCTCAGATGGCATCACAGTGCGATATTATCTTTTTGGCTTTTACTTTTCGGTTTCTTCAGTGAAAACACTGATGAGCTTCCAACTTTTGTTTCCCACCATTAGTTGATTGATTGTCAGCATCTCTCATGTTGCTCACGTTCAAGAGTGGTCCAGCTTTCAAGGCTCCTCTGCTTGATTTCCATTTTTCTGAAGAGTTCATGTTGTCAACTCTCTTGCCCTGGAGTCTTTATAGATGAATCGGGCTGATGGCGTGATATATCTCATGCTGTTTTCATAAGATAAAGTTCGTGCTCATCAGGACCATTGGGGTCCCTGAAGGAACCAGTGGTTCCAGTCTAAGATGGATATATCTGTTGATTGCTGCGATATGAGATATGGGGGTTTTGCTTTGAAATTAAGAAAGACTTTTTAATTTTTTTTTTTAACTCATGACCCCTGCCAAAAAAAAACAGCAAACTCCCTGATGGTGTATTGTCATGCAAATACAGTCAGTAAAGTGGCAAAGCCACTTTTGCCCAGACTTAAACACTGGATGCATGAAAGCTGTTACGTTGCATAGCTGTGGGATTCTCGGTAGAGTTCACAAACTCCTGAGAATCCATCTTGTGAGACCTGGAAGTAATTTCATCGAACCACCATTGGTTTGCTTCCTGTGAAGACGCAGCATGATGACAATAGGGCTGCACCTATTGATTGCTTTTTAAGTCGAATATTTCGGCAATAACTCGAGTAATCGGATAAAATAGACTTTTGCATTTTTAAACCATAATACTGTTGTGTGATTCATGACAGAAACGACAGGTTACCTTGAAATAACGTTACCTTGTGAGCCGGTCTGGGTCACAGCTGGATGCTTTCTGTCCAGATGTTGAAGCATTGACGAAGTGTTGTTGTGGTTCTCCAGTTCTACTTTATAATACACACACTGCACTGTGTTGTCGTCTTTTTTAAGTTTGAGATTATCCCGAACTTTGGACATTTTCTACCTTTTACTGACGGTTTCTCTCTCTGCCATAGCGCCAACTTTGAAATACCTTGTGCGACAGTGATTATGGTCCGAGCGGAACAATGATCCCGAGGCGGAGCGGATCCGATAAAGCAAGTAATAGTAATTAAACAAAGAATTTGCTTCGAGGATTTTTTTTGTAATCGAATTCATCCGTTTCCTCGAGTATTCGTTGCAGCCCTAGATGACACCCTAGGGTGACTATTTTCAACAACAGTGATGGCAACTGCGATGTCTTGCATTTGATAATATGCCTTCATGCACATAATTATTTAAAAAAAACAACAGAAACAAACTGTGGCTCATTAGCGTCCACGGCTCCTCTGTGATTTTTTTTATTTTTTATTTTTTATTTTTTTTTGTCTTTAATCTTGTGCTCAAAGTTACTACGTCAGGTGACTTGTTGCTTTGATTGTTTAAAATTACTTGATGTTAGTGGGTTAGTGACAGATGGCTTATCCAATCATCTGCCAAGTAATTGTTTGAAAGCCCTCTGCCCTTTCCAAAAGGTGTCTTAGGGTGCCATCTGGCTTGGCAGGTTATGAAAACTGTTGGATTGCCATGAAATTTTGTACCAGAGAACTGATTATACCGACTTCGGTGTTCTCCCTTGATTTTTCTGTGTTTTGAGTCTGAGTCTGGCAAAATAACAGATTAGTTGTAAAAGATGCCGTTAATGTTCAGTTTGTGTTTATGGATCGCAGGCTCCGCTTTAACACGTGGCTGACATTTTGTATGAAGTGATGATAAAGAAAAACATCCAGAGAGACATATAGGGATGCAGCTTTATCTGCAGCTGTCAGGCCCCTGACAGACAGATGTGTTGCGTTTATGTCAAACCCAGAAAGAGATGCTGATGAGTAACTTGTGTCAGACTGTCACTCGGTTCACTGTCTACCAGGAGAAATGCATTGTATTGTAGATGCTGTCATTTCTTTTGTTTGTTTACTGTTTTGCTTCTAGTGAGCTATTAAAATGTCACTCACAAATGTACCCTCCTTTCTCTTTGTCCATTTGCACTCTTCTCATTCTTTCTGGCCATCTTTAACATATAAATCTGCTCCTATCATGTCTTTTACTTCTTTCTGTCCTCTGTGTCACTCAATCATCTTTTAATATTCATCCTTTTCTACCTTTCCAGCTCCTTCCTTAGTCTCCTCTATTACAGTCAGTTCTCCAGCAGAGCTCCATGCATCCAAAGGGGACACCGTCATATTGCCCTGCTCTTTCATTTCCACGAGTAGGCCAACCAGTAAGATGACTGTCGACTGGTCCTACAGGCACCAAAGTGGAGGCCCCCCACAGATAGTGAGTACGGATTTATCAATTGCAATCCACTCAAATTGTAAAGATGCTCTGTCTCTGTATTTGTATTAGAGATAAATGAATTTTGGGGCAAAACATTCTGCTTAAAACGCACGGCATTGACTGGTTTTTGTACTTGAAATATTTATTTACGCTCTAAAAAGGTCATGGTGCAGGAGAACAAAGAAACAGATGCTGCACAGTGCACCATCTGAATGTTGATGCTATGCTGATGGGAAGTCTGTTAGTTAGCAATTAACAATATGACATAAAGCCCTAATTTCTTCCAAGAAATGTTGACACAATGATCTGTCGAATGATCAACAGGAGAATTGTTCACCAATGCACATGATTTTGCTTTAGACCTTAGTTTTAAATGATATTGTTTAACATGGACGTGCGACTTCCATTGGTCACTCTGTACAAACATATTCGTTTGACTATCTGATTGCGTTATTTGCATTCTTGACCAGCTGGTGTTCTCTTGATTTCTAAACCTATATCTCTAGCTCTGGTAGTAATTCATGGCCTAAAGCAAAGTGAGTGTCAGATCCGTGTCACTTTTAATCTATGCACTGTATTAGTAATTTGATTTATCAGCAGTCCTCTCCAGGGTAGAGTCTCCTTGCAGCCCCAGCTGGTCAGCTATGTTAATATGCCTCCCTACTTGGTGGTGATGTGGTCTTGTTTGAGATGCATTCGGATGTATCCGTCCCAACCCGTAAGTGCACTAAAGTCCTCTAACCCCACAGAGCATGGGTTCAGTTTCAGTGACCAACCCACTAAAAAAATCAACCAAATGCTTTAAGCAGTTCCATTTGGACTTGAAGATAGCATCATCTGCGGTTCTGTGTAATTGCATTGGAAGCATGGGAATCCATAGTGTGGTAGCTGCAACTCTATATGCCATCACTTTCTTATAGAAGCACTCAGGGGAAAATGGAGACTAATGTTTTGTGGCTCTGCTGATATGGAGGTCTGTTGGTTTAGTCACTAAGATGTACTGTAGCTATATTTCTGCTCTCAGAGTAGGTAGCAAGCAGTGTGGCACTACCTCAGAGCTGCACACACATTAGTAAAAAGGTGTGTCAGCTGCTTTTCAAGGAAAAGCCATACCAGTGCCTGTATTTCCTTCAGGCCAGCTCAGCTAGCTTGTTCCCTGTATCACAGATGAATAATGCGCAGCAGCTTTCTGATATGGCCGATAGATGGAACCGAGTCTGGAAGTTTCTCATTTCTGTTGCTTTCATTTACTTTCCGTCCAATTTCATTAGCAGTTTTGGCTGCTTTACCAGCCTGTTTGTCCCCGGTCGTATATCATGCTGGGAGAGACCATGAATAAGCATGTGAAAAGCTTCATCAGAAAATATCATTTTGCTGCCAAAGCTTTAGTGTCAGTCTGAACTGCTGCAGTGCTTCAGCAGCTTGAATAATTACATCAGTCCTGATGAGAATTAATTTTGTTGATTGGAGGAGAGAGGCTGGGTGGTTCATAAAATATCGATGGAAGTAGGTGATAACTGGATGATTTAGCAGTTGAATTCTGCTGAATAATCCCTAAAAAATAAATTTGGTAATGTTGATATTTTAGTCAAACACTGCTGCTAAATTTGTCAGTGCAGTCTTTTGTCTAAAATCAGATTTGCAGATGGAAACAATTCCATATTCTTGGCTGTGCTGCAGCATTTCTTAAAAGGACCACTGGGTCTAATGTTTGTTTCCAGACTGAGCAGACTCTTAACGTAGTCACTGAGTTCAAGCTGCTCTTATGTTGTGTAGGCTGAGCTCTGCCAAGTGCCCAAACGATCAGCTGTTGCTGAATAACAGTGCAGGGACATGTGTACATGTACATTATCTTCCCCACACCTGCAATCAGTGTGTCGTAAAAACGCAGCTGATATATATACACACACACACACACACACACACACACACAGTTGTAAAGCCATAAAGCTTAATCATCGCCGGTGATTGTTTAGATAATGCTGTGTTTTGATTTTTTTTTCTTTCTTTATGATTGGGAGCCCTTTAACAGTTATCAGTTATCCTTGTTGACATTGCTTCAGGTGTGTAAACCTTTAGGCAGTAAAAATACTCTGTGTACCAGGCTGCATAAAGAAGTAAATATTTTTTATTTTATATACATATTTTCATAAGTAACATGTTACATAAATACTTAACATTCATATTATCTGTTTAAATGCTTGTCATGCATTTTGTCATATTTTGAAATATTTAATTTGTCAGTTTGTCAATTTGCAGTTTTATGCATATCATGCATGACTGATGCATGTAGTGTTTTTTTGGTTGTTCGAATTATTTTGTGAATTGTTTTTTGATCTTTATAAATCATTCATATTATGTTTACTTGCATGAATAGAGATAATTTTTCACTGGGCATGGAACTGGCAGAGGACCATCTGGTTTTCTATGAAACGCCACTAAATAAAATGGTGTGAATTACAGAAACGGTCACACAGGAATTTGTTTTCAATCAGAGAGTGCAAGGAGCCACTAGACTGTTGGTGTGAGTTAGAGTAGTATCTCGAAGAGGGTTGGATTTCTCTGCTCACATCCGTTACAAAGCACATCCTCATGTGTCACATCCTCTTGAATATTTTTTATCTATATGGGCTCAGCCTCCTTGTATCTGATTTCAGAATCATGTGTTGATAAAATGTATCGTGGTGAGTCGTGGTGAAGGATAAGGCTTCACTGTGATGGGAGTGTATGCTGCTGGCTTTCTGGGTACCATCCACTTGTTAGACTACAGTTAGTGGAGCAAAATAGAATTATTGGACCATAATCTGGTGTTTTCTGTTCACTTGAATGACTTTTTAGGAATGTTTTAAGTCTAATGGAAGGAGCTGAATGACTAGGCAGGTCGGAGATGCGTCTTTGTAGATTTTCAGAAGCGATCGATAGGTCCCTTCTGCTCTGCTTTAAGAGATGAAGGACATGCAGCTCTGATCTTATCCACCAAATAATCTAAAAGCCTCTTGATGTCTTCATGTTCCTCAACCAGCTCGGTACAAGATATAGCTGGGAATAGTAATGTCCACCCACTCATATTACATGTCTAATCACTAATTCTGTTTCTTTATCCTGAAGGTTCCTTTTCTGCTGTAGTAACTTTTTTGTTTTTTATCCCGTTAAGCCCTTCAGGTTGGTGTAGGTGGAAACAGTTTCCAATTTCCATTTAATCACCAGCTGAAATTTCAATCAGTTCATTTCAGATTTTTTTTTTTCCCCCTCTATGTCAACTCTCCACTCCTCGTTTAGACTGTGGTATTTCCACTTTTTTTTTTTTTTTTAATTCCCCCTTCTCCACCCACACAAACAACACACTCACACTCTGGATGTAATGTTTTCGAGAGGTCGAGGTCAGGTTGACGTGGGAGTAATGAAGGGATGTTCTCAAAAACAGACTGACGTCGTAAAACTAACATTCAGTTTTCGAGGCACCTGCAGTACAAATGTTTTGTGTGTGCACATGGATTTCCTTTGCCTGTCAGATTTGTATTCATATTTCTTACACTGAACATAGAGCCTCCTTCACTCTAGCAACAGCATTGCCAGAAGAAAATGTCCCACCATCTGTCCTGCTGCCTGTGACTCTAGACACTTTCCCTGAGAAAGGAAAATGGCATCTAACATTTGAAGTGATTATTCTAAATGTTCTCTAATCGTTAGTTCAAATTATTAAAGTGCTGCTCTCTCAGTGGAGTTACTGTACCTGTTTGTTAGGAGACAGTGGATGAGAAAGGCTCATTATGTCACCAGTGGTGTCTTTTTTTTTTTTTCTTCTATCTTTCTCCCAACATCAATACAGTTTACCAGACTGAGATAATTTTACAGCCTTGCTCAGGATGTTCCTGTTATTAGTTTCATACAACTAGCTATTTTTAAAAAAAATCCTCTCTTCTCCTTCCAGTTTTTCCACTTCTCCTCACAAGCGTTCCCTCCACCTGAGGGTCAGTTCATGGGTCGTATCCGGTGGCACGGAAGTCCAGCACGTGGGGACGCCTCCATCGCTCTGATCAACGCCACGTTGAACGATAACGGGACCTACACGTGCTCAGTCAGGAACCCTCCCGATGTTTATGGGTCCCCACTGTCACAGACGGTACTCACCGTCACACCAAAATGTAAGCTAATGCTCATGCCACTTCAAACTGTCATGATCTCTTTATTTCACTGTATAGAGTCATAATCAGTTGACTTCCTCAATCTGTTAATGCCTGGTTATATGTAACGTAACAGTAGTCCCAGCCTGACTCCTTTCCTCTGTCACGTAGGCAGCCTCGACATCAGTCCCTTTGTTTTTCTGTGTGAAAACTGTTGTTTGCACTACGAAAATGAACTTTAAAAATGCTGGTTGCCTGTGCTGCATTGACTCAGTGTTTGACTAATCAATGTAAGTGCACGTCACTCATGGTTTCTGTTGTGCTGAAAAGTAACTACTCCAAAGTGGGAGCTAAAAGAGTCCCCTGAAACAGCGTCCTAAAGCCTGTGATGGTACCCAGCTCTTGCAGTTCCTACACAAATGGGGAACTTCCTCCAAAGGTTCTAAGAAATATGACAATGTTCCTCCTCAATAGCAGCTGGTTAGAACAGCTGCACTAAAATACTGGAAAAAGGGTAAAAGCTGTGTTAAGCTAAGATAATGACTGATGGATTTGATGTATATGTTTACCCATGATGTTTGTTTGTAGTGGTTGTGATGTATTCACTGCCATTAAGAAGTGAATGATTGCTGTTATTCATGGCCGATACCTGTACAACTGGTGTATATATTGAGCTGTATGTGCTCTGCATGTGTTAACGAATGCTTTTGGACGTGTGGCCTATACATGTGTATAAGTGGCCATAAACAGCTTGTTAATCTGTGTCTAATGACCTCATGTCCTCTCCCTGTAGCGGCCAGCATTCGCTTCACTGACGTTGCGATCCTCCTCGCTTTCATCCTCCTCCCCTCCGCTCTCATCACCCTCATTCTGATTGGACGGATGCTCTGTTCCAAGCAACGGCTCGACCAATCGAAGGCCTACAGATCACCCATCGAGGTCACAGACGGGTGAGTAGATTTATCCACCCAATCACTGCTGTGGGTCTCTGGGGGGTAATGATAGTCATTGCAGTCGTAGATGGTTATAGATGTGCTTCTGGGTAGCTAATTTGATGAAGGTTAAACAGGAATTTAAGTCTGAGTTAGGAGTTTCAGGAGTGTCTCCTTGTTGAAGAAAAGTGTATGAGTCAGCGGCTCCAGCTCAAATGTTTGAAATTAGCAGGTTTATAGCGTAGCACTGTTACTCTCTGTGGTTGCACAGGAGCTGGTACTTGCTCTCGAATGAAAGTTCAAACAGCACTGTTACTCTATAATATGTGTCTAATGAATAGCATAAATGGTAAACATAGGTGGTTCATATGACGTTGAATAAACACTGAGCAGCAACTTCAGTTCAGTCAGGCCCCTCTATAGTTACATGGTGTATTTTCATTTTTTATTTTCTAATACTTAGAGTCCTAACTGCACCACTACCAGCATGTGTTTTCTTCTAATCAGTCCCTTTGCTTTACTTCTCTCTATCACAGTAAAGTGACCCAACAAACATCATTCAAGTCTGTTTTTACAAAAAGAAACAAGGGCATTTTTAAAAAATAATGTGTCATTTTGGATTCGCTCTGTAGCTCAGAGTTAGCTGAATAGATTAATGCCACTCTCTGTTCTTGCTTTTTGTTTCTGTTCTTATGAAGCTGCAGGCTGGAGCTGATTAGCTATGTTAGAACGAAGATAGGCCAAGAAAACTGTATGTTTTACAAGTTTTTCTACAAATCTTCTTTGGATTATGTAGTAGAAAAAAATTCTTTGTGAGAACATGGCATCATTATTATTTTTTGGTATATCAGTGAAAATCAACACAAACGACCCTCAGCTCAACACTCATTGAAGCTGCTGTGACATTCAGACCTGTTTGGAACTTGCTTTATTAATAAAAACAGGCTTTTATTGGGACATTGTTATTACTGTTGTTCTTTCTGCTTTCCTCAGTGAGGAGTATGGCGACCACCTACCGGCAGCCAAAGTAAAGAAGACCACATGCTGTGACCTATATATGATGGTACAGTACACAATGTTTCATCATGGCACATGGCCTTCCACCCCATAAATAACTAAATGATCCATTTCACGTGCTTAATTT
This sequence comes from Mastacembelus armatus, assembly GCF_900324485.2. Taxonomy (NCBI): domain Eukaryota; kingdom Metazoa; phylum Chordata; class Actinopteri; order Synbranchiformes; family Mastacembelidae; genus Mastacembelus; species Mastacembelus armatus. The sequence continues at coordinate 3,992,111 of NC_046645.1, read as the reverse complement.
TACATGCTCCTCCATTGCTGGCGACAGGACTTGAAGGTTTATGAAATATTGATTTCTTTCCAGTGTAGTTCTTTGGTGTCTGGCTCTTTGTGTGTGTCTGTACACACACATCTGACTGTTTTTTGTTTTTTTCTATCTACCCTCTCTGTCAGGACCCAGAGGATATAGAGGAGCACTACAAGTTAAAAACCAGATCTCCCATAGATGAAGGATTTGCTGAGTCTCAGTGCTAGAGAACCCTGTTGTTTGGGGACTGGAACTACAGCCTCTGGACCAATTGGTGCCATATAATGGGAGGTACTGAATGGAAATCAATACCAGATCCTTTTTTCACCTTTTTACCACTTTCAGGCACTTTTTTAAGCCATAGGTGATGGAGTTCAGTTTTTGAGGGTACCTGTTCAGAGTGATACTGTTCAGTCACGACAATCTTTATTATGAATTACATTTACACGATTCAGTATGCAAATAATTTGATTTACCATTTGTCAACAAGCCCCTGACATTTTAAAGGCCTAATCCACAGCGTTTATGCAAATGTGATGTGACGAAAAGTCTTGATTCTTGAATTTCCAAGCTCCTGGTCTTGTCTGTACTGGAAAACAGCTGGTATTTGATCAGATATGTCCATGCCAGAGTGGCTGGATGATATCTGGAATATTTCTGTTATATCCTTAATGTTTGGAGAGAAATTTGGTTTGTTTGACTGGTTTGACATACTATTTATGTATAATATTGTATATACAGTGCTTTTGATATTTTATATTTGATATATCTATACATACATCCATATCTGAATGTGGCCTTTCATGCATGTGGTTGTTTCATGTGCTGTAACGGGGTTGAGTCTCGACTTTGAATGCACAGCCTGCTTGTGTTGATTTAATTTTTTAGTAACATTTATGCCTACATAAAGTATTTATATGCAGATTCATTTAGCTTTCTGAGAGGATGAACATCACTTTTTCAAAAGATCCTTTTAGCAAGTTAATACAAAGAATTTGTTCAGTAAATTGATGAGTTAGTGAGAGAGAGAACCAATAAGTTTGTTGTTAAAGGCACCATTCTCATTTGCTCTGTTTTTGTTTGCACTGTTCACAAATGGGTCTATTTCACTATTTATGAATGTTCTTGAATGTCCCTTAAAAGCATTAAGGACAGGCCGGAGTCTATGGCAGCATCTGTCTTATGGACACAGTCATGGGATTTGAGATTCATTAAAAGGTTTAATAAAAACTCCCAATGAAATACCCAGAAAACAATAAGTCCTCATTCTGTGTCCTTTCTTTTCTATTTCTCATTCAGCGCTTTCATGCCCTCTAGGTTTTAATAATTCACACACTGCTATGGTGAAACAATTATCATTCCTGCTTCATCTCAACTACCATGGCAACTCTGTCAGGCAGAGAAAAAAAATATTTAAAAAACTGATTGGAGAAAGAAGAAGCTCAGTGGACTGTCTCAACTCAGTTTACTGGATAAACCTTATCAGGGAGGGCAACATCTAGGTTTTCTAGTCTCCAGACTGAAGGGATATATCACACTTACTGCAGAAACATCTACTTTTTCAGCTATTAGGTATTGTTACTGACTGGAAATCACAGAAAGTGATTCTAACTATCAACATCTGGAGAAAGGCCTACCCATTAACGATGGCTGGTAATGATTCATACCATTATTAATGCTTAGAAATGATATGGACTCTAAGTGTGATTGTAACAGTATCTGTCACTTTAGGTTCTGATGTTCAACAAACACACATTTCTCCCTGGCTCCTGTCGACATTACAGGTGTTACTTTGCCGTGTTATGTTTCTTATTTATGTATTTATTTATTTTTTTCAGCTTTAGTTCTTGTTCAGGAGGTGGAACCTAGTTCACTTTCCTTAGTGTGACTTGTAGAAAACCCTCCAGGTCTTTGTCCCACAGTAAAATACATTTGGAATTGTATAAAATTTATTTCTGACTATGTCTGAAGTAAGAATTCACAGTTCTTTTGCTGCTTGATTAACGATCAGCCTCAGTTTGAATTTCATTTAAATGTATTAAGCCTAAATTGATTGTAGGCAGGACAGGAAGTTGTATAGTTAACAGTCAGGTTTATTTTTCCAAAACACTGAACGTTCCTGTTACGCACAAAGAACAAAAAGTTGCTGGTAACGTATTGATCCAGATGTCTTGGCTGTGCATAAAGAACATAATGGACACACGAGATGAATACGTTATTGGAAAGCTAAATAGAAATTTCAGTGAAAGTAAAGTTTAGCAATAAAATACCAGACACAACTAAGATGGATGGCTTAAATTAAATTATTTCTACTATCTCACTGCAAATGACTGATTCTATACTGTTGCTAACCAGTTGGCCAGTTGCCTATTCCAGCATAATTTAATGGTGCGCCTTGTGGGTTTGTATAGTCTGATTTATGTCCCACACAAATCTTGAATGCTTTAAAAAAATCAGACTGAGGTATGAGCATTATGGACTTGAATTCTTGCCATAAGCAGCAACTTCTGGCTGCACCACAGTTAAATTTCTATTTACTGTGACGACTGATTGTTCATGTGCCTCTTCGCTGTACTACAGCATGAAATGTATAGATAAGCTGCTTTGCCTCTGGTGGTGATGTCGGCTCTACGTCAACTGGCTCCATTATTTCAGAGGGTCAGAATGACAAGTCTCACAATACAAATAGAAAATTTAATATAAATGGTATCAATCTGAGATGTATTAATATCTTTTCAGCACTTTCCTCAGCTAACATGTATGTTTTAGTAATTTGGTATGTGATCAGTCATGTGAACAGGTAGATCTACACTTCTTTCCATTCATGTCATTTTTTTTGACATTTGGTCTCATCAAATTCTTGCTCTCGTTGATTGATGCCTTTCAGATGAACTTCTGTAAACTCTACAAAAGTTTTTTTTTGTGTGATGTTTTGCCAGCTTTGATTTCTATAGTTTTCTCTCCATCTGTAATAACACCCATAATGTACCCTCAGCATAACAAAAGACTTGTGAGTTTAGACCCTAAACGTTCTTTCCATTCATTGCTGTAATATGCCAACCACTGTCTCAGGGTGTCATCAGCTTGTCTTCATGGTCCTGCATTAGATGTCAGACACGCTGTGACCTCTTGAGTGTTGAGAGATGTTTTCTGCTCCAGTACCATTTCCTGCTTTTCACTTTTTATATGACTTCTACAGAGATTTTGGTTTGGTACCTCCACCAATGAGCTACTTTACTGCTGTCTTTTCTTGTTAGTTACAGCACAACATGATCTACATTGATGACCTTTGATGCTTCTGCACCCAAAAAAGTCTGAATTATGAATTATTACTTATAGCCCCTTTGACGATCACACATCATTTAAAATCTCTCCAGGTTTCGTCATATCTGTGGAGGAATAAAACATCTACATTATCTGTTTTAAAAAGCTCACCATAATATTTGTGTGTAGGCTCGATGTTCTTTCTTGTACTTTCTTGTTCTTTCTTGTACTTAGTTGTTTGTACTGGATAAGATCCTAAGCGACGCTGATTGAACATCTTCGTAAGCAGCAGTTAATCAATTACTTTAGCTCTGGTGATATTTTCCTTAACATACACTTGGTAGATTTTTCATAGTGCAAATGAGGGACTTCATCACAGTCGGTCTGAAAGTACAGGCTGCAAAATATCATAAATTAAAACATCTGTGTAAAACCTGGGGTCTCTCATAAAAACACCTGGTTTAGCTTTAAATAAGTGAAGATCAAAATGATCAAAATGGCAGTATAACAATGCACCATTCCTCCAACCAGTGAGGTGTTTTTGGCCATCTCAAGGGAGGAACTGTACAGTGCTTTTTTAAAATAGTTTACAAAAAGTAGGACAACAAAGATGGTTGCACCAGGAAGAACATTAAAAGAAAGAAATAGAAAAATTGTGTTTTTAACTGGGTGTCCCATTTATGAGATTTCATGTTTTGTACAAACTTTGTAATCACACTAATCAGCAGCAACATATAACCATATAACATATGTTATATAACATAACAGTAAGGCATTACCAGACTGCACCTCTCGACTCTGTCTCGATACCGTCAGGACAGCGTGACGTTATTGATCTCTGTGGTCTGTAACAGCAGATTCAGTGGCTTAACACAACAATCAAGTAACATAGATTAACACACTAAGGCATCAAGAGCAGCCACTTTACGCTGGAGTGTTTTTCAGCTTTCATACTCACACACACTCTTTAACTACCACTGGCCTCAGTGAAATTTAGTTCTTGAGCATGTGAATGTTTAGATTTGTGTTTATCACTCAGACAACCCTACTTACATGTAATAGATTATGGTGTTTTTGTATCTCTGGTCCCAGTGTAGGGATCTGTTTTGAAGTGATTTGTTATTTGGCAAGTGTCTTTGGATCAGTCTTTTAGTAAATACAATACAGAGTTAACATGAGAAACTGCTTTGTAGTGGCCAGTGCTCCTTGTCTCTCAAACTGCTCTCCTTGGAGGTTGTTTATGGTTTTGATTAATCAATTACTTTTGCTCTGAAAATTTCAGTAGTTAATTTTTTTTTTTACTGATTAATGAACAATCATGGTCTTAGCTTATGATTCATATCGTTTTGCGTACACACTAATCAGCTTTGGACAGAAAAAGCAGTTTCTTTGAACTTGTGTTTTAGTTAGTTATTATGGTGCAGTAAGGACAGTAGCTGTATAAAAGTAAAGCAGGGCAGTGCTGAGAAAGATCATGCGCACTCAGCAGAGCCCTGCATCATTACAGGATCTGTGTCGTACCGTCTACTATAGCCTATGATGACACATGGTGATGATGTAGTGCAGCCAAGTAATGGTGCTAGATTTGCCTGTGTGACGGCAGCGACCACCAGGAAGGCTGTGGCTCAGCAGTGGAGGTTATGATTCCTTTTCAGTGAACTAGATGTGGAATAATCCTGTAAGAGTAAAGAATAGCGCAAACCCTCAGGACTCTGCCCCCCCCCCCCCCCCCCCCCCCCCCACCGTCAATCCTTCCCTCCATCTTTGTCTATCCTCCTTCTCTCCATCCTTACCTCCATCCTCATTGTGTCAGTAGCATCTGCTGGTGCTTGCTGGTGTCAACGTGGGGGTGGGGACTCTTCTGACACCACAGTGTGTGTGCGTGTATGTGTGTGTGTGTATTATGAAAGACAAATAGAGTGTGGGTGTTTGTATGAGCATGTGCCTGCCTCACAGCACAGTAATGGTTATAAACGTAGGGATAATGCATGTGTTGTGCCCACTCATTAAACCAGACTCTGTGCAAGTGTGTGCACATAGGGAGGTAAAAAAAAAACAAAAAGGGGGAGGGAGAGGGAAAAAGAAGCAGTTTGCTTCGCCTGCCTGTCTGCCACACCCGGCCTTCTTGCTTCCTCCTCCTACCTTCATCCCTTTCTCTGCTTCCATCTATCTCACTCTTTCATACACACTCCTCCTCCTCGCCTCTACTAGTCTATCTGCTGGTGTTTCCATGAGAACAGCGAGCGTTGGGTATGGGGGGTGGGTGGGTTGGCATTGCGGGTGACGTGTCCTGAGAGCACAGAGTGTGTTGTGTGTGTGTGTGTGTGTGTGTGTGTGTGTGCGCCTCACAATCATCACTGCTCTCTTTCACACGTCTCTCCTGGCATTAGCTGCTGCCGGCTGTGCCAGAAAACATGCTTTTGGCACGGCTGTGGTGATTTGGACGTGGCGCTCGCAGGCTCATAACACTGATTTGAGATCTAGAGAATGTAGAACACAGTCTGAGAAGGAGTCTGAGCAGTCAGAAGAGGCGACTTCCATTTAGGAGTCTTTTTTTTTAAATGAAGACACCTCATTATGTGTGTGGAAGGGGAGGGAATAAAACAGAGGGGGTAAAAATAAAACACAATAAAAAAAAAAAAAAGATCTATCAGGGCAAAAAAATTTGGAGGTATCCAGTCAGTTATTAAAGGACAACCTTTTAAGGGTGGGGCCGCAGCTTTTGCTGGAACCAGGCTGAAAGAGAGGAGGAGGAGGGTGAGAAGATGGAGAAGAGAGGAGTGCTCATCTAAAAGAGGTGGTGGTGTTGGTGGTGGTGGTGGGGGGGTATTCATCACTATGAGCAAGAAGAAGAAGAGGAGGAGGGGGACAGATTGAAGGGAAGATGGGAGGAGAGAGGGATGGAGGGAGTGTGGGGAAGGGAGGGGTTTAAAGGGTGGGCTTGTAGTCATTGTTAGGCAGCGAGAAAGAGAGAGAGAGGTGCACCCAAGCAGACCGAGTGAAGAGCGTGTGTGTGCAAACCGGGATGAGTAAATGCACTGGGCGGCTTAGCTGTTGATACAGCCAGAGAGAGAGAGAGAGAGAGAGAGAGTGTGTGTGCACGAAAGCAAGCGAGTGAGTGAGTGAGCGAGAGAGAGAGAGAGCGAGAGAGAGAGAGGGTGAGAGACGAGAAGTGAAAGGGAGAAAAAAGGGAAGAAAGGAGCAGAGAAGAAAAAGGGAGGATACTACAACTATGCTGTGCTGCATAAGAAGAACCAAACCGGTAAACTATTCTGTTTTCTGTTTATCAGTATCTTCAGCTCCTATTATGACAAAATGCTGCATTTCAACTTTGAACTTTGTGACTGCTGGTTAGGAGTCAGATTAGGCTGCATGTGGAGAGATTAGGAAAAATGTTGGTGTCATTTTCTTTGACAGGGTCTGGCATGTCTTTGTAGAACTCTATCCACAGAGCCCAGACACGCCTAGTTAATGTGATTATCCTGCATGAATGGATGTTACCACAATGCCTCTCAGACCTCACACTATACTTGCAGAGAGGCTCAAGACTGTAACTCGATCTTCAGCAGCTGGGTATTCCCTCCTATTGATCAAGCACTTGAAAAAGTGAAAGATTGTTGAAAGGCACTTCATAGATTTTTGTAACGTGTCTACTATCAAAGCCAAATGACTCCTTTATTAATTCAGCTGTAGTTAACTCTAAGACTAATCTACCAACGTTACAACGCCTCATACTGATTACACCAACCTATGTGCATCTGCATGTACCTTAAATGGGAGCCTTAGCATCTTTCGTACTTCTGTTATCTTGAGCAGAAATGGGTGACACAGGAAAGTAAATTTCCACAGTGTGAAGAAAAAAGGGTGGGGTATGGATTGAGTGAGCAGCACCATCATGTCAGTGGCCTCGAGGGAATACAATGGGAATAAATGAGTCTAAATGGATTATCATAGCCCTCCAGCTTTATAAGTGGATGCTGTCAGTGCAGGGTACTATGAAGTGTGCACTCATTTAAATGGTGTGAAAGGGTGTTAGGTAGTTTTATAATAACCCATAGCATTGGCACAGAAGAATAAAAAAAAGAAGGTGTTGCATGGAAGTGGGTGGGTCTGGACAGTGGAGGAGAAGGTGCTCCTGTGTTGGATTTCAGCAGTTATCGTAGTGGTTTTATGTGTGATCAGGGTCGGGTTCCGACTATCTCTGCTATCTCAAACTGATGATGATTTTATCGGACTCATAACACACTGGATTCCAATGGCACTTGATTGCTTCTTAAATGTCAGCCTGGATGAGTCATTTTAGCTCTGGCAGGCAGGAGAGAGAGAGAAAGGAAGTAAGCAAGCCTTGCCGGCTGCAAGACGTGCAGGAAGAGCAGGGTGCATGGAGGCAGGCATGGAGCGAAGGAGCGGCAGGGTGGAGTGAGGCTGCTGCACATGTAGGAAGATTGGGGGCAAAGAGAGAAAACCTTGTGGGCACAGAAATAGAGGTGGAAAAAAAAGGATCGAGGATGGGGGGAGTTGCAAGGTATGGGGGAAGGTAGGGAGAGGCAGGCATGCAGCAAAGCAGAAAGGCAGAGGGAGTGAAACTGGAAGGTGGCTATGATTGGCAGGTATCATGGTGACAGTGCGATGATGGTTAGAGGAAATGCGGAGGCACAAAGGTGAGGAAGATCAAAGAGGGTGGGAAACACGAAGAAACAGAAGCCGGCATACTGAACACTGCAGCCATGTGGGTGAGGCCCCGGCTTTTCCCACAGAACGTTGGCAGAGCCTCAAGTGTGTGCATCTAGCTTCACAGGGAAAAAATATCCTCCTGGCCTGCAAGGACTGATCTTACTGCTCCTGCTTTTGAGGAGCTGGGGCATAAATTAATCCAGACAGACTTTGTGGTCTTCATGGATGGATGCCCAGAGAGCTTGTTTTCGGCTTTAAAACATTGCTGTATTACTGTTAGTCCTGCCACTGTGGAGTGTTAAGTGCCCCTGAAACATCTTCACTACGGGACTGGTTACTAACACTTAATTTAAGTCTCAGTAGCTTCAGTCACTAGCTCAAACTCTGAAGCTTCAACCACTTGTCCTTCCCTCAAGGCTTAGGGACAGAACAAGGTCAAATTCTTAAATCCAGTTCTATCTTAAGTCCAGTCTTCCTCTACTACTAGGCCTAATCAAGGCTGCCATTTCCCCATTAACCAGAACCTATTAAAATCCTTGTCTGCTCCGCCCCAAACTCCATCCCTAGTTCTTCTCCTAGCAGCAGGACCATACATGCCTTTAGAGCCAGGTACCTTAAAGGTGATTGTCTCCTCTCCTACTGTGGCTGCCCATGCACTCAATGCCCCTTCCCCAGAGCCTGGTTTCAACCAAAGCATCAGCCACAGCCCATATTTCCATTTCCTGCTTTGTCCAAACCCAACCCCTTTTCCTCCAGCTCTTTACTCCTCTCGCCCCTCTCCTCAGCCCCACTCCCCATCCTCATCGCTGGCCCCGATGAGATCAGTGATGATTGCGGAGCCTTTGTTCAGGCAGAGAGCGGGTGTAATTGAATTAAAGACTGCTCCAGAGGATGTAGTAATGCCGGCATATGGCCGCTTATTAGTTGCTGCGGAGAATCTTTTCCTGGGCCATCGTAAAAGAAACCGTGCATCCTTTAACATCGCTCATAAATTCAACGTCAAAGGAGAAAGGGAGCGAGAGAGAGAGAGAGAGACAGAGATGGCGAGTGGGTGCTGTGGCAGTCACCACCTGAGCCCCCCCTTCCTCTCATCTGCAGGAGATAGCTGGCTAAAAGGGTGTGGTGCTTCGCTGTGTCTGTATGTGTGTGTGTGTGTGTGTGTGTGAGAGGAGGAGAAAGAGAGGGAGGACGAGTGGGTTGCAGTTTGCTCAGTGAGAAAGAGAGTGTAAGGCGACAGAAAGAGAAAGAAGAGGAGGAGATATTCAGCTATTGCAGACAGCAGCCAGCCACTAGTGTCTGGATGATTCTTGCAGAAAAAGCAGGCAGCCATTGAAATCATGCTGGGATTTTCAAGCGAGAGGTGCCTTTACAGGTAGTTTGTGTGCCACCAGCAGGGTGGCTGATGCTTGGAAACTGTGGTAATATGCCAAATTTTTGGGGAGGGGTTATTTAAATCAGAACACCAACTTTATATTTTATTGTTAACAATATCTGGTTGAAGAAACTTATAATAAATTCAGCGTCTATTGGGGCTGTGATACAGGTACCTCTGTGAAGCAAAGTTCTGTAACTACCATTATAAATGCAAATATTACATTTAATATTTCCCTCCCCTCTAGCTACAGGCATTCTATCCAAGGCCGGGATAAGTGGTAAGGTGAAAAGGGAGTCTCCTGCTTAAATGAATCAGAAGGGGGAAAAAAATGGATTATATGCATGACAGTGTGTGCATTAGTGTGAGCTTTGGTTTTGTGGTAATTCAACCAGCATTAAGCCCACTGCTCCACCATGTCTCCCGTTTCTATTTCCCCTCCCCTCCTGAAAAAAGTCCCTAATGGCACTAGCAATGAGGCAATAGGAAGGTGGCGGTTTGCTACTGTGTATTACCATTGGGGGATGGTGTGTGTGTCTGTGTGTGTGTGGTTATGGATCTGTCGGTAAAGCCATTGACTCTGGGGTGTGGTTCTTACGACAGCCGGTGCCCACCCAAGGACAGAGACAGGGAAAGAGTACAGCGGCTGATAGGCAAAGCTGTAATAGACACATTCGGCTGTCAGATAATGTACCAAACACATTTGGATTCTGAACTTGAAACTGGCAAACGTTATTTCTCACCTGCAAGAAGTATAGTTTAGCATGTCTTACAGGATACATTATACTGTAGCTGCTACAACTGTAGAGAGATTGCATAATTTTGCAACCACACAAGAAGATTGTATTGCAAACGTGCCATTTTTTGCAGGATAATAAAATCAGTTTTCAGTGGTTAATGCTGTGTATCTATGGCAACCAGAAAGGCCATGTTAGACCAGAACTGCAGGCTAATTGTAATAAGTCACTTGATTAACCTGATAGTGCAAATATGTTGTCTCACTGCAAATCAAATGAAGAAAATTGTAAATGGTCGTGGAGTGTTAGTGTGAAGACTTAAAGGGAGTGGTGTGCTGTACCTTTGGGAGATGCTGCTGTATTTATGAATGAAAATGTGCGCCGCACAGACACACGGTGGCATAGCGCCTGCAGGAGGATACGTGACCAGGGTTCAATTAATAGTCAGTCTTCAAGCAGCAAATCTTTTAAAAATATTTGCAGTAATGTTTCTGTGATGTTAGTATGAGGCTGTAATGCATCGTAGCCACTATTTCAACTCTTTACCACCGGCGATTGTATATTATCACTTAAATAAGTTTCTTATGTCAGGTCAAAGTAGAATGAATCTTAGGGTCCATGAAGACGCACCACAGCAGTCAGAAAATCACAGCACAGCACTTTTGAAGGGTGATGCATGGACAAATATCAATTTTTCAAATGATGATGCTTAAATTGTGGTCACACTATGATGATCTTTCTTTTCATTTTCATACCCTACTATGAGATCACTTGGCTCTCTGCTGGTATTTTATTATATTTGCACTCACGTACATCTACACATCTCTAAAGTAAATGACAGCCCTTCTGTTCCAGTAATGATGTCATACCCCATATCCTCAAACACCCTCTTCAGTCCCTTACTTTTCCTCTTTCGGTCTGACTCACTATATGCAGTCAGTCAGTAATTTTATTTAGAGTTAAGTGCTTGGGTCAAAATTTTGGCAATTGTAAGCACTCATGAGATCAGATACAATAAAAGTCCAATAAGTCACAGGAGACTTGCATAAAGGCAAGTAGAGGGTGTGTCATTAGTGCTTTGTCTGTCTCCACATTGACTAACTGTTCTAATAGCAACACATACAGTATGAATTTTGTTTATTTTTATTTAATAGTTAATCATTTTGTGACCAGTTTTGGTAGAAGTTTTACTTATTTTATTATATTTGAGGAGCAGTGTAAAGCTTCTTAAAAATCTACTATCCTTCTTAGAACCAGCAGTATAATTTTGTTTGTAGTATTACATTACACAAAGGATGGTTCATATATAATATAATATTAAGAATTGCAGAAGGACTCGAGGCAGGATTTACAACCTGAACCCTGGGGACTGCATGTGGATAAAGGTGGAGGAGGTGAATATATCAACACAGCTGCACCTTGGCCTAGCTACTCCAATATCAAACTGACACACTGACCCTGAAGAAGACATGTTGGTTTAGGGTCTCTGGCTCTTAAATCAGTCAAACAGATGTGATTGCTCACACAGCCATCTGTCCAAGTCAAAGCTCATATCAAATATAATGACGCTGCTAGAGACAGTAGCAAATATCGGGAAATAGACTGATGGATGAAGCCACCAAGTGAAAAGCATTTCCACTCAAATTCACTATCCTTAAACAAGATGCTACTGCTCGGTGACACAGACCTCCAACAGTGATACATACACAAATGCGTGACCCCTCCAGCTCCCCCACCGGACTCGCACCACACCCTTCGGCTACATCACACACAGCCCCTCCTTAACCATGCTGATTGCATCGCCTGATTTATGTGTTCCTACTGGCCTGCTGCCCTTAGGGGGTCAGGTGCACTGCCAATCAGGGTGACATATAGTCTTTCATAGCTCCAACCAGCAGACAGCATCGTGATGAGTTAGCACTGTGGTTGTCAAGGTAACCTTTGATGGTTGGGAGCGTTATGGTAGTGAATGCTGAGGAGATTCTAGCAGCCACCTTGTTCCCTAGCAGCCAGAGATGGAGCCATAGAAATGTACTGTATCTACAGCACAGAGGCATGCTTGTTATTTTAGAAAAACTGTCTTTTATAAAAAAAAAAAGAGAGAGTATTTTTGTGATTCTACTGTCAAATCGATCACATCATAAAGTCTTCATACCTGAAAAGACAAAACCAGATAAGATTCAACAGTTTTCTCACCTTTTTATCATCTGGTTAACTGATGTCGCACTGCATGTCTGCTCTTTGACAATTTGTGTTTGCTTCATGTTGCTTCTTCACATTCATTTACGGTGCACATTTAATGCTTTTGATTTGTTAAACCGCAAGAATATTTACCTTGATTTGTCTATTCATTTCGAATGTACTGATTTTCATTTTCTTTGCCACGTTCAGTGCTCATCATTCATTCTTTAATTTGATTTGATTTCTTTTCATTAGATTTATATGACTCATAGCACAACCCACTATTTGATGGACAGCTATGGACCCAGTTACCGAAGGTAATACCATGGAACCCCTTTAAGTATCATACTGTGTGCTGCTCTATTTCTAACCCGGTTCCTCATCCACTCTTACACTTTTACTCAATTCCTGTCCTGAAACCTTAACCCAACTGTTCCCAGTCTTTCTAAATACATCTGATTATAAACTAATCTCTTATCATAACATATACTTTTGCCTTTCTGATGTCTGACCTTTCCAATTATTTTACATATTGTAATTATCTTTTGTGGCATTCCAAGTCCAAATATAAGTAGGCCTGGATCTTCATACTACTACATTAGAAAGATACTTGTTATGTTTGGTTTAGAATGGAAAACCAGTACCTTTACTGGTTTCCAGTGGGTATACACACCTGCTGTACATTTTCTGTATTCTGTCTTGACTGTTAGGTGGAGAAGAATGAGGAGGCGGACCAAAAGATTGAACAGGATGGCACCACCAACAAACCTGAGGACAAGGCCCACAAGGCTGCCACCAAAATACAGGCCAGCTTCCGTGGACACATAACTCGGAAAAAGATGAAAGATGGAGAGGAAGAGAAGGAGGGAGACAATCCTGCTGCTGCAGAGGAGGCAACGGAGGGAGGAGAACAGACAAAGAAAGCAGAGGGAGAGGAAGCACTTGCAAAGGAGGAGGCTGCGGGAGAAGACGCCAAAAAGGAGGAGGAGACAAGCCAAGCCAAAAGCCCAGTGGCAGAAAAGCCAGCTAACTCTCCGGCAGCTGCTGCTCCTGCAGGTACAGCAACATCTCCTGTAGCGGTGGCCCCGGCTGCTACCTCTCCCACGGCTGCCTCAGCGCCCTCTGAGCCCCAGAAAGTGGAGCCAAAAGCAGAGGAGAAAACTGAGGAGAAGCCCAAAGAGGTGGAGGCCCCAGTGGCAGCAGCCAAGAGTCCCCGCCACAGCTGAGGAGAAGAAAGAGGAAGATAAGAGCGAAGAGAAAAAGGAGGAGGCCAGACAAGCCGATGTGCCTGCTGCTGTCAGCCCAACAGCTGAGAAGGAGGAGTCTAACCAAACAAACGATAAACAAGGTATGTAGATTTTGTTTAAAAAAACCATGACACATACATATGTCAAATTAACTAAGCCCACTTGGATTGGTAAAAGCTTCTCAAGCACTTAGGCATGCATCTGTGTGGAAAGGCAACAAGTTTAGAGACAAAAATAACACAATATCAAGACTTATGAAGCTATTTACTTACTATAAAGAATAGATGAGCTGCCTCATAGTCCACTTAGCAGGCACCACAGAAAATAAGTGTTTATTTAGTGTGTGAGATATAAGATCTTTGGCTGTGGTTCACTATTCACTGCTTTACACTGGTTATTGTGAAGAAGCAAAAATATTGTTTGCTAAATGATGAAACATCACAGGTTTTTTTGGAGCCATACATGTTTATGAACATCACAGATGTGTTCATAAGATTTTTACCCTACTGTCACAGTGATGATATTTGAAAACACAAACAGTGCGAGTTGATGTCCCCATTAAAATACTGATTACACATCACAGCAGGTCATAATCTCTGATAATATCCTTGCTGTCTGACACCAACATCAGCTAACAGGTTCCAAACCAAGTTACCGTTTGACTTCCAATTTTTGCAGAGCGTGTACCTGAGAAGAAAGTAAAGCCACGAAAGTATGACAATGATCTGATGCGCTATCACAATATACACATGACATGACCTCATATTTCTGGTCCAAGGACTCGCAGACTGGGTCAGACATTTAGATAATGGAACATGCTCAGTCTGGAGTAGGTGTGAAGTGGGAAAGACACACACGTACCAGCTGAAGAACTACAAGGAAACTAGGTCACCTAGGTAGCACTGTCTCCCTGTTGTCATAGTTACCACCATGATGGGATAGCTGCCCTGCATGGACTGTAGCAGGGATAACAGGTGCTCTGATTTATATGAATGATTAATGATCCCTGCTGGTCATGATCCACAACAGGACAGTCTGTTGCAAACAAACACAAGTTTGAAAAAAAAAAAAAGTGCTAATTGAAAATCCACTGGTGACCAATCTGCTTTACCAACTGAATGGACTCAGGGAGCAAAAGAAGATTTATAACTAAGGTTTATTGCTACACGGAGCAGTGCTGCAAAAAAGGCATGATAGGTACCATGGTCTGACTGAGTAATTTATGAGGTAGCCAAGCAATGAGCCACATTTCCCAATAAACATAACGATGTCACTGGCTCCATTTAGTTATAGCTGACCGTGACATGATGACATAACAATCAATCTTTACATATACAGCAATTGGATAAAAATGGATAAACTTTGCTTATATTTAGCTTTTAATATAGGAAATGCAGCTCAATAGTAACTGTTAAATAATTAAATAATAATAAATAATCAATGATTAATGCCGTTGCTTGTGTTTTTGTAGACTTCAGGTCTATTTTTTTTAATTTCCACAGTAAATTATGTGTCATGATCTCCTTTAACATTGAAAACTTCAGTGGGCAGAACCAGTAGACAATGACAAAGCTCAATAGAGTCTGGAGGTTTGTTTTCCCATCACTAATTCCTGTTTGTGAACGCTTTAAACGAGCACTGTAGTCAGTCATCATTGGTGTAGGTACCTGAGGTGGCACTTATGTCAGAACACCAGAAAAGCATTGCAAATTGTGTGAAATTGTAGTCAAATCTCACAGTTCAGTGACTGGATTGAAGGACATTCTCCAGTCTGTCACAGTAGCGAACGAGCTAATTACAGTTTACCTGGAAGATCTGCTATGACTCATGCTGTCTTGAGTCATAGTCATACACTTACCCATTAGCACGAGCACTAACACAGACATGATCGCCCCATTTCTCTCTTTCCCTCCACCTCGCCCTTGTCCACACACACACACACGCACTTCATCACCCTACTCTCCAATGCAATGATGTCATTCCTTCATGTCTGCTCTTTCTATTAAAAGAGTATGAGATCACTGGGGCATGGCATCATTATTCAAGGTTTGGTCAGAAACAATACAATAAACATACCAAAATCGCTGTAGCCCGTATACTGCATGAGACCATTTTATCTGGAAATTATAATGTAATAGCATAGAGAACAGGATTGGAGAAGCGGTGAATAATAATCCAAAGAAAATATAAAGTCTATAATATATAGTTTTCCCTTCATAGCGAGTATTCCTCTCTTTAAGCCACCTCTGGATGTTATTACAGTGCAGTACCCTCTATCAGATGTGACACGACAAGATGCTGCTCTTAGCATTCTGATGTCAGTTCAGATTCTTCTTGGCTCTATTAGTAGCACTCTCTTCCTTTATTATTTACACAGCCAATTGGGATTTCAGACATTAGGTTGCATTTTTTGACAATTTTAAATAGTCTTAAAATCTTGTGAACAGGGTGACATTACCTATAATGGAAACTCCACATTTTCATAACTTTTGCTGTTGCATTATTCATGTGTTTTTGTATATATGATGGTTTGAGATGAAATATTTACCATCAAAAGTAAGAGCTGGTCAGTGAGATTTTTTTATTCTTAGTATCCCAAAGCAAGAAAAAAGGTATAAGATAGATATTATTTGAGCCTCACAATATAAAGTCTCCTCTCCGCAGGCTGATTTTCTCTAATCCTTTTTTTCTTTCCATCCCATCTTTTATCTGCTCTGTCCCTCCTTTTCCTCTCATTTTATTCATTTCTTGTTATCTCTCCAACCTTCTTCCCCTCCCCTCTTTTCCTCCTCCACTTAGATGCTGCAGATGATTCTAAAGCAGAAGAAGCCACCCCAGCAGATGCAGTGGCGGAGGCCACCGAGTCCAAGGACGACTAAGGCAAAGTCAAACCTAAAGAAACAGAATTAAGAGTATGAAGAATAACACAAAAACACAAATCTAAAAAGGTTGCTCTTTGCCTTCCCAATGTGAAGGCAGTCCGTTTCTATTTGTTTGTCATTTTTTGTGTGGCAATGATTTTCTCATGTTGGGGGAGTTTCCAGCGTGAAGTTTTTTGGCTCAAGCTAATATTATCAGGAAGTGGTGATAATGATGTTGATGTTGTTGATGATTATGAAAAATGATTGTTACCTTGATGATGATGATGATGTGTTGATTTGATACATCTTCTCTATTTAACATAAGTGAACACTACCAACTTGATAGTTACACATTTAAAATGCATTGCTAATGCACCATACTTTATTTGCATGGCAATGCACCTTCATTAAATAAATCTTCCAAGTAAAATCTGTCCTGCAAATGCACGCACAAAAACAAGCAACGAGTTTTCAACACAGTACCAGTGTTTTGAGAACACAGCAAATAGGTAATGTACTGACACAACTGATGAGAAGTAGAATGTATACTTAAATGTGTAACATTTCCAGTTGGGTAGCTTTATCCTGAATCTAAAAACAACATTTACAAAACAACACTATTACTCTCTCTATTCTGCTTGAGGCATTCAAGCTTGGTTTACACCCCTTTTACAAACTGTCTGTTTACTCACATCTACAATAAAGGACCTGTTGCTATTTAGATGACATGATCATATAATAAACTATAGAAATCAGCTGTAGTATTGATGTAACTGGCGCTTACATGACGATTTGTGTTCTGCCAGCCAAACTTGAGAACAGTAGCATGAACCATCGAACCAGATGCATGATGGGAACTCTCCCTCAGAGAGGAACTTTTTCGCAGTCACAAAAATTTAAGAGGTGTGGCGGCTTCTTTTTGATGTCTTTGGTGTTGTTATGACAGTTTATATGAATTGGAAAAATACTCTTGCACTGATGTTATGGGAAAAAAAAAGTAAAAAGAAAAATCAAATGAATGAGCAAACAAAAAAAAAATTTCCTAAGTTCCAGTGAGTGCAATGTCCAGTTTCAACCTTATCAAGGAGTTCAAACTTGTGAGAAAAAATATGAAAAAATAAAAATGGTTTCAATGTCTGTTTTCAAAATAAAGCAAATGTGCCAATTACCATCATAAACTGTGGAGTTTGTTTAAAACTGGATTCAAATGTTATTTGTACTTTTATTTGTATAGTGCCAAATCAAAATACAACCATCTCAAGGCACTTTACAAAACAAAACACAAAACCCAACAAATTCCTTATGAGCAGGACTTGGAGACAGTGGAGAAGAAAAACTCCCTTTAACAGAAGAAAGAGAATAGAGGAGAGAGAAAAGAACAATAAACATGCAGGTTAATGGTTTTCCAGGTTTTCCCTAGAAAGTGGCCCAATTGTCTATGAAGCCCACATCATTTGCTGCATGACACCTAGACATTTCTGATCAGCTAGCTCCACATCTGCTAATGGGGCTAGGCCAGCTGGCTTTGGTTCAAAGGTGCAGAGCTTCCAGTTCAGTGATCCTCGTCTCTAAAGTTACCAGAAGCTTCCACATATTCCAGGTCTCATTGTGACTAAAGCAGGCAAGGGAATAACTAAACATCTGGCACCAAGCAGGACAGACAGGGAGAGGCTATGTTAGCAGCTAGCTAAGCTAACTGGTCGGCTAACAACTTACTTACTTTACTCTGATTGAAAGTACATGTTGGCGTCCCTGCGAAAAGGAGGTGTCAATACTGTTAAGCTGATGCCTTAAAGGGAAGTACTGCGGTAGTACTATAAGAGGTATAAATATCTGTACTTCTGAACATGTTTATTCAGATTGTGAACATGTTCATTAGTCTGTGGCAAATGCTCAAAGGCATCTGATAGAGGGCACAGCTACACACCGAGATTCATTAACAGGCTGACATTTATTGTGCTGCTGTAATTTTAAGGACGATTTAAAAAATTTTCACAGTTTAATTTTTAATTTCAAGTCTCAAACTGTTTTTTCCATTATTGATGAAACTTTGTTTTACACTGTGGATCAGTGTGATGGTTTTGGGAACCACAACACAACAAAGATACAGAAATGCTGCTTTGTAGGGTTTTGTAATGTACAGCACAAAGCATCAATAAATAGCAGGAGACAACAGACGCAATGACTCAGCTGGTTTAAATGCTGAAATGCAGTTTATTGCTGTAAGCATGGTGAAGTCATAGAGCAGGTGTTGATGCTAAAAAGCTCCTCAGTGATTTGTAAAGCCTATTCTCTTTAGATTAAAAGTTACTGTGGGACGTTCAGTCAGAGCTGAATCCCCATTTTCATTGACATTTGAGTATAGAAACATTTACTGAGACAAAACACATTTATATGCTCCCTGGTCATAAGAGAGCTGTACAGTCACACTGCATATGCTGTCCCTAAACTAAATTAACAGTGTGAACAGGAAAAGATATGAAGATTATTAAGTGAGGAAAACCTGCTTCTTTATCTTACTAGCCCTGCAAGTGAAGTATCAGACCCTCCTCCTTGCTGTCATCATTGTTGGCCCTCGGGTTCAGTCGGTCAACACATATGACATATCGGGATGAAGGCCCAGTGGTTGCCATTGTTGGGCCTTGGCTTCATTTCTTCGCCTTCCAGATCAATCCATAAAACAGAGCCGACATTACTTCAAATATTCAGACACACACATACACTACAACCCATTTTGTCATATTTTTACCTTGAGCTTCTGCAGCACCATCCTGCACAGGTGCTGCACTGATCAGCCACAAAAGCAAAAAGAAAGAAGGCAATTTGGAGCTTAATTTTCTGAAAGAAAAGGTAAAACCTTAAACAGCAAATTTCAATTTCAATTTATTTATAAAACACAACTACCGTTGACCAATGTGCTGTACAAAGTAAGTAACCATTAACAGAATTAAAACAAAAACAAGGTCACAAATAAAATTACAAGAAACAAGGCAAAGCAAATGCAAATCATGAGTAATAAGTCAGCTCAACAACAAATGATTTTATCCTAAATTTAAAAATGGGTAGTGTGGGACCAGTTCTGATGCTATAAGTGTTTAGTTACTGAGTATTCTGGATGTGTGTACAGACACATAAAGATAATGTACTCACCATTAGTTTGCACCTGTCATGGAGCAAGAGCCAAAAAAGAGCTGGATCATAGGCCTGGGAGCACTTTGATCTGACGTCCTGAACCAGCATCAACATTTATACCAACAGAATTTAACTATAAAACATATTTGCCTCTTCAAAGCTGCGTGTTATACAAACTCCTTTTAAATATTGTATTATCTACACAATGACACACCTTTGACAAAATAACTTATCATTACTATGGAAAGACGGATCTTCCTCTGTGACATTAAATGTTGTACTTTGATGCACATAAAAATCCACATTAGAAAAAAAAAAAAAGACCAACCTTATTTTTGTTCTTCTTCTGACAACCGGCAAACAAGGCGCGTTGAACGTTTTCTTCTTCTTTTATTCAATGGTAGTTTACAAGCCATCACCGGAAAAGGAAATGACCTAAAAATAACACTGAGCCAATCATCAACCAGGAGCTATAGTGGGCGTGGTCGTCTATCACCGCCATTTAAATTCTGAGCGGCAGCAGGTGAGCAGTTGTTCGCGAGAAATACGCAGTTCGCTAAAATGGCGATGAAACTCAAGCCTTTTTTCCGTCGTCGGCCCGAACACGTTTGTATGGAGCTGGATAAAGGAGGAACAGCGCCTTGAAGTTGCTAACTACCTGCCCTTGGCCACCAGTCGCTCCGATAGACCGACTTAGGTCAGTGTTTTAAGGACTTAAAGCGGTGACCTAAGTATGAGAGGTTTGTTCTGTGCTGTCTCATGTGGAGGCACAAAACAAACACAAACATTAGCTCTAAATATGTTAGTCAGTGTAGATACATCATAATAACAAAAACTAAAAAGATCCCCAAACTGTCATTTATTATTTTGACTGCCTTGTCATTTCTCATCTGTCACGTTAGAAATAATTAGCAGTTTGCGATTTTGATGACTTATTTATTTTGTATCTTTCTACCAATAATGAGTTATTTTTACTGCTTTGTCACTTATTTGTGTCTCCATTTCTATCTAATCTATAATTCATCTTTATTTCCATTAAGTGGCTGGGCTGGTGGTGCCAAGAGAACCGACCTTTCAGTTTTGGCTCAGATAGGTCTGTTGTTGGTTGGATATAGTGTCAGTGGTGCTAGAAGTCCCATTGCCTGTTGTGGTGTCAAATATCTGACTGGATTATTTTAGCTCCAACAGGCCTGGTGGTTGTTGTGTGTTAGTGGTCTGGTCTGTTGCCTGTTGTGGAGCTTAGAGGTCTGACCTGTGTGTTTTGGCTCCAATAGGCCTGTTGGTGTTGCTCCAGCTCTATCTCAATTTAACTCTTTCCTCCTTTCACTGTGTGTTTGAACTTTGACTTCTCTATCTACATGTGTCTGTATGTCCGTCTGTCTGCATCAGCGTGTCTGCTTGTCTGTCTGTGTCTGCATAAACGTGTTTGTTTGTCTCTGTTGGATCCAGCTGGAACATGAAGCCCCAAAAGTCTCTCTGAAATTGGTAAGGCACTGACTCTTTAAAGGAACTTTGTTCTTCCAAATGTCTGTAATCCTTTCATACATCTTTTGGTCCCTTGTTCTTCTACAGGTGCATCACATGAGATGCTCAAATACAACTGGGCCATATTGGCTGCTGGACAGTGTGACAGAGTTCCACAACCTTTGCTCTTGACAAGCTGCCTTCTGTAAAGACTAGAGACAGATACCAAACCACATCTAGATTCAGAAGGACCCTGACAACTGATCCTGGAAGGTGAATGACAGCCTGAACTATAACTTAGCCATGTGTTAGTTGTTGGTTATGGCGGGTCTGGGAAGCACAGTTTTAGTCCAACATTAACCATGTTGGTTAATGTTTTGGATAAGATTCCAAATACGAAAATGTTGTTGCACTAAATACTTAATGGATCTTCTAGGTGCCAGGCAGTGTTAATTTCGTTGACGAAGTATTTTTGTCAACGACAAGTTTTCACTGATGAAAATGAGACGTTAACTAAATCAAAATTAATTGATGACGACGAAAATAAACATATACTGACATTTTCGTTGACTAATAAAAATGAGACGAAAATATGAGTGAAGGACGTTTTTAGAAAAGATCCAGTCAGAATTAACCTTCTTAGACGCACATTTAAAAAGTAACTGATCCACCTTGTGACGCGGGATGCGCGAGTACACGAAATCATCAGAGCCTACACTGGGTTTGTCTCTGACTTAAACTATAATGAAATGAAAACAGCTGGAGAAAACAAAGAGAAGATATATGGGTCAGTTTCACGTTTGATGAAATGACATTACTGCTAAATACAGTTTTTCTTTTAAATATTTTGGAATTGCTCTTTTGCTATGAAGAATGTTATATGCAGGTTAAACGATTCATATCTAATTTTTGATCTTTTATGGAAATGTCATATTCCATATATATTTAATGAAATTTGTTTTTCATTTAATTTTAATTTAGAATATTTAGTATATTAGTATAGTTTTACTAAATTACACTTAAATTAAACCCAATATATTTTAGTCAACTAAATCTACAGTAGATTTAGTCGACTAAAACAAAGCAGATGACTAAAATATGACTAAAACTAAAATTGCATTTTAGTCAAAAGACTGACTAAAACTACAGTAAAATCTGCTGTCAAAATTAACACTGATGACATGGCAGTGATGAGTAGCATGCACATCTGGATTCTCGCTTCCTTGAGACTTGAAGAGCCTGGCATCCAAGAACCAGTTTACTGTTTCCACGTTTTACATGTCTGTCCGTCTGTGTCCACAGCTGTCCAAACCTGATGGAAAATGAAGCCTCAAAAGTCTACCTGAAATTGATACGGTAGTGTTGTTTGTTTGTTGGTGTATTTTAATAATTTTAGTGAAAGCCACTTTCTTCTTAAAAATGTTTGTAATTATTTGCTATGTTTTTTTTTTTTTTTTTTTTTTTTCGTCCCTTGTCTTACTGCACGTGCGTCATGGGCCATATTGGCTGCTGGATGGTGTGACAGAGATCCTTTGTTCTATTGAAAGGAAAAACTGCCTCCGGTGAAGAGTGCCAGATAAAGATACCAGGATTTATCAAGCTTCAGAAGGACCTTGAAACCTGATCCAGGAAGGTGAGTGATAGCCTGAACTATAACTTATCCCAGCCGTGTGTTCGTTTTCGGCTGTGACAGGTCTGGGAAGCACAACTTTAATCCAACATTAACCATGTTAGTTAATGTTTTGGATAACATTCCAGATACAAAAATGTTGTTGCACTAAATATTTAATGGATCTTCTAGGTGCCGTGACAGTGATAAGTAGCAGGCACATCTGGATTCTGGCTTCCTTGTGACTTAAGAACCTGGCCTCCAAGAAGCACTTTACCACCTCCATGCCTCTGCTCGTCTCAGTGAAGTCCAACAGGGGGAGCTGTTTAGCTGCTAACACGGACTACCGTTGGACCACCGTCTTCTGGCACTGGATCATGGTCAGGCCTCCAGACAGTCCTAAGGGAAGTATTGTAGAGTCTGTTGTCTTTGTATCTGTTTTGTGTCCTAGAAAGTCAGCAGCCTAGTTAGTAACATCTGAACTATGTTGGCGTATGCAGCTGAAATCAGGATTGTAATAGTCTTGGGTTTCATGATTCTGTCTGTCCAAGATTGGTTTGTTTGACGTTGTTAAATTTGAACTGTCTAACCATTACTTGATCAGGCTTTGATAATGATTGGCTCATTGTATAAATTTGAGAGTGATTACCAGGGAAGTCTTGACATGGTCAGATTGGGATTGTCCAAAGCAGGAGTTAGTATATTGTAATGTTAGTAGATTTGCTGTTAATCGTCACCACCCAAATTGTGATAGAAATCCAATGTCGGTTGTCTCTCTGCCAAGTTTCACCCCCCCCCCAAACCGAACCTCTAATCCTGGTGAGGTCCAACTTTGCGTTTCTTTTCCGGACCCGTGGGGAGGCCTCCCAGCAGGGGATCTTATCCCACCCCTGTAAACCATCGCATCGCTGACGTAGGGATATCGTGTCGGTCGATCGTCGTGGTATCAGCCAGGACTGGGCTTCTGTTGTTTTGGGGGGCAGAAAGCCTGGCAGAGACAGACAATTCAGGCAACTGGACTGTAGTTGTTGGACACCTGGTTTGGGTGTGTTAGTCTAATTTTCTGTCTTCTGGTGATGATGACAGCAATGACTATGAATGTTAGTGAGTTCAGAAATGCTATTTACAACAGCTGAGCTGAGACCAGGTAGTCTCAAACAGGTTTTATCCACATGTGTGGATCAGAGAAGACCTAGAGACCAGATGTCAGGCTAGTGGAGGTTTAATTGTTGCTGCAGAACGACACAGTAGGACAAAACACAAGATGTAGGCACATAATGTAGACTCCTGGTTTGGAGCTATGTGCCATGGTTGTGCAGTTTCCAAAACCAGACCAGGATCCCTCTGGTTTTGTGAATCAGCTGCCTGTGGTGTTCAGACAGAAACTGATGCTGACTTGTTTCAGGGAAGGAAGCTTCAGCTGTCCCACATCAGCCTGACACAGAGCAGACTACATGAAGGCAGCTTGGGGCGGTAGGTTGTCGTGCTGTTGGACAGTAAGGGGAGGTCGGTGAAGAGGGCAGCACTCGTCTCTCACCTCCACTCATGTGTTAGAGCTGCTTTTCAAACCATAGAAACTAACTAGTCTTTATTTCCTGTTCTGAACAGATTCAGTTGGACTTGGTTGTTTTTGTTAGAACTTTTCTGAACAGACCAGACGGTTTGTGGCGTCTGCTGCTTTCAAACGCTTCACCAGTGTCAGAGAAAATGAGGAGTTTGAGGTAGTAAACATGTCTACACCTCAGATAGACTCTCACTGGGTTTGAGGTCTTTCTTGTCTTTGTCTCTGGCCAGTGTTGGACAGACAGAAGTGGGAAAGGGGTCTTGTGTGTGGCCTCAGTGTTTACACTTACATACAGCTCACTGCTGCCGTGAGCCCGTAGCTGAAAACTGACAGTCAGATCTTGTAGTTTCTGTCAGATGTTGGTAACGGCCCTGACTGGTCACACATTTAGTGTCAGTTGGTAGAAAGTTTAAACAAGAGCTTGTGGTCCTGTAGAATTACCCCCCCCACCCCTCAGGACCCAAAGCCAGGACTAGAAGATTTTATGGTTAAAAGAAAACATCTAATTGGGCTTCCTGTTTGAAAGGTCCCACCTCATGTATATTCCACCATTGAATGTCACTAACCTTGTGCTCTCTCTCTCCCCTAGTTTGTGCTCTCTCCCTCTCTGTTCTCTCTGTACCTTCTGCAGGTGTCCCTGGTCCTGGAGCTGTTTATCGCTGATGTGCAGTTACTGGCCCCACCACCTTGCAGTGTCTATTTGTTGTTTATTGTTGCTGTTCTTTTCTCTCTGCTCTATCCACTCACCCCAACCGGTCGAGGCAGATGGCCGCCCAAACTGAGCCCGGTTCTGCTGGAGGTTTTTTTCTTCCGTTAAAGGGAGTTTTTTCCTCTCCACTGTCGCCAAGTGCTTGCTCATAAGGGAATTGTTGGGTTTTTAGTTTTAGTTTTTGTAAAGTGCCTTGAGATGATTTGTATTGTGATTTGGCGCTATACAAATAAAATTGAATTGAATTGAAAAGGTTGCAGTGCACCCATAAACCATATGGAGAAGATGGAGGCTGAAGAAGGTCGGCAGGGTCCTCTGGCACCGACTCCACACCGTGACCGGATGTGTCCTGGATGAGGCTGAAGATGACCACGGTGGACCAAACCATCCTCGATGTCGACGTCTCTGCAGCTGTTGACCCACTGATGTGTTCAGGTACGTCGTCTACTTCTGTTAAACCTTCGCTTGTTTGTACCGATCACAATTATTGACTGTTTCGTTTTGCTTTGTCCAACTTTAGGGAAGCTGTGAAGGAGCAATGTTGTCACCAAGACCTGCCCTCCACCTTCATCTCCAGATCTCCCATCAGACCCGTTGGTATAAAAGTCTGACCCGTGGGACTGAGCTCAGTAAACGTACAAAGTGAACTGGCTGCATGTAGGATAGAACTCCAGCTCACCTGTTGAACATTTGTATGAACTCTCTCACCTACACAGGATGTAGTTAATGTTTCTGTAAGTACATTTTTGGAGGTGCCAGGGCAGTGTTGATATGATCAGACTTTGATTCTCCAAAACAGGAGTTACCTAATGTTGTAATTGTTGTAATTTTTAGAGTTGTCGTCTTGTTGATCATCACCAACCAAATTTTAATAGAAATATAATCTTAGTTGTACCTGAGGCTTCAGTCTCTGGGTTGTCTCTCTGCCAAGTTTCACCCCCCCCCCAAACCGAACCTCTAATCCTGGTGAGGTCCAACTTTGCGTTTCTTTTCCGGACCCGTGGGGAGGCCTCCCAGCAGGGGATCTTATCCCACCCCTGTAAACCATCGCATCGCTGACGTCGGGATATCGTGTCGGTCGATCGTCGTGGTACCAGCCAGGACTGGGCTTCTGTTGTTTTGGGGGGCAGAAAACCTGGCAGAGACAGACAATTCAGGCAACTGGACAGTAGTTGTTGGACACCTGGTTTGGGTGTGTTAGTCTAATTTTCTGTCTTCTGGTGATGATGACAGCAATGACTATGAATGTTAGTGAGTTCAGAAATGCTATTTACAACAGCTGAGCTGAGACCAGGTAGTCTCAAACAGGTTTTATCCACATGTGTGGATCAGAGAAGACCTAGAGACCAGATGTCAGGCTAGTGGAGGTTTAATTGTTGCTGCAGAACGACACAGTAGGACAAAACACAAGATGTAGGCACATAATGTAGACTCCTGATTTGGAGCTATGTGCCATGGTTGTGCAGTTTCCAAAACCAGACCAGGATCCCTCTGGTTTTGTGAATCAGCTGCCTGTGGTGTTCAGACAGAAACTGATGCTGACTTGTTTCAGGGAAGGAAGCTTCAGCTGTCCCACATCAGCCTGACACAGAGCAGACTACATGAAGGCAGCTTGGGGCGGTAGGTTGTCGTGCTGTTGGACAGTAAGGGGAGGTCGGTGAAGAGGGCAGCACTCGTCTCTCACCTCCACTCATGTGTTAGAGCTGCTTTTCAAACCATAGAAACTAACTAGTCTTTATTTCCTGTTCTGAACAGATTCAGTTGGACTTGGTTGTTTTTGTTAGAACTTTTCTGAACAGACCAGACGGTTTGTGGCGTCTGCTGCTTTCAAACGCTTCACCAGTGTCAGAGAAAATGAGGAGTTTGAGGTAGTAAACAGGTCTACACCTCAGATAGACTCTCACTGGGTTTGAGGTCTTTCTTGTCTTTGTCTCTGGCCAGTGTTGGACAGACAGAAGTGGGAAAGGGGTCTTGTGTGTGGCCTCAGTGTTTACACTTACATACAGCTCACTGCTGCCGTGAGCCCGTAGCTGAAAACTGACAGTCAGATCTTGTAGTTTCTGTCAGATGTTGGTAACGGCCCTGACTGGTCACACATTTAGTGTCAGTTGGTAGAAAGTTTAAACAAGAGCTTGTGGTCCTGTAGAATTACCCCCCCCACCCCTCAGGACCCAAAGCCAGGACTAGAAGATTTTATGGTTAAAAGAAAACATCTAATTGGGCTTCCTGTTTGAAAGGTCCCACCTCATGTATATTCCACCATTGAATGTCACTAACCTTGTGCTCTCTCTCTCCCCTAGTTTGTGCTCTCTCCCTCTCTGTTCTCTCTGTACCTTCTGCAGGTGTCCCTGGTCCTGGAGCTGTTTATCGCTGATGTGCAGTTACTGGCCCCACCACCTTGCAGTGTCTATTTGTTGTTTATTGTTGCTGTTCTTTTCTCTCTGCTCTATCCACTCACCCCAACCGGTCGAGGCAGATGGCCGCCCAAACTGAGCCCGGTTCTGCTGGAGGTTTTTTTCTTCCGTTAAAGGGAGTTTTTTCCTCTCCACTGTCGCCAAGTGCTTGCTCATAAGGGAATTGTTGGGTTTTTAGTTTTAGTTTTTGTAAAGTGCCTTGAGATGATTTGTATTGTGATTTGGCGCTATACAAATAAAATTGAATTGAATTGAAAAGGTTGCAGTGCACCCATAAACCATATGGAGAAGATGGAGGCTGAAGAAGGTCGGCAGGGTCCTCTGGCACCGACTCCACACCGTGACCGGATGTGTCCTGGATGAGGCTGAAGATGACCACGGTGGACCAAACCATCCTCGATGTCGACGTCTCTGCAGCTGTTGACCCACTGATGTGTTCAGGTACGTCGTCTACTTCTGTTAAACCTTCGCTTGTTTGTACCGATCACAATTATTGACTGTTTCGTTTTGCTTTGTCCAACTTTAGGGAAGCTGTGAAGGAGCAATGTTGTCACCAAGACCTGCCCTCCACCTTCATCTCCAGATCTCCCATCAGACCCGTTGGTATAAAAGTCTGACCCGTGGGACTGAGCTCAGTAAACGTACAAAGTGAACTGGCTGCATGTAGGATAGAACTCCAGCTCACCTGTTGAACATTTGTATGAACTCTCTCACCTACACAGGATGTAGTTAATGTTTCTGTAAGTACATTTTTGGAGGTGCCAGGGCAGTGTTGATATGATCAGACTTTGATTCTCCAAAACAGGAGTTACCTAATGTTGTAATTGTTGTAATTTTTAGAGTTGTCGTCTTGTTGATCATCACCAACCAAATTTTAATAGAAATATAATCTTAGTTGTACCTGAGGCTTCAGTCTCTGGGTTGTCTCTCTGCCAAGTTTCACCCCCCCCCAAACCGAACCTCTAATCCTGGTGAGGTCCAACTTTGCGTTTCTTTTCCGGACCCGTGGGGAGGCCTCCCAGCAGGGGATCTTATCCCACCCCTGTAAACCATCGCATCGCTGACGTCGGGATATCGTGTCGGTCGATCGTCGTGGTACCAGCCAGGACTGGGCTTCTGTTGTTTTGGGGGGCAGAAAGCCTGGCAGAGACAGACAATTCAGGCAACTGGACAGTAGTTGTTGGACACCTGGTTTGGGTGTGTTAGTCTAATTTTCCATCTACTGGTGATGATGACAGCAGTGGCTATGAAAAACTGGTTAGTGTCACATGTACAGGTTGAAGCATCTTTTTAAATATTTGAAATGGTGCCATTATATTGTGGGCTGAATTTCTGTGAGCAAATTGAGGCTCGTGTGTAATTGTCTAGTTCAGCCTTGGTAATAAACATGTAACTTAAGAACAGAATTATTTATTTATTTATTTATTTTCTCCCCTCATGGCTCACATTTCTGTTCCACGCTCGTAGGTTCTTATTTACCACTGATCTCAAAAGGAGACTTTCTAGTTCAGCCCTTGGCCTCTAAGAAGAAAGTTTATGAAGTGAATTTTTGTTTCACTGTTTGAAGTTGGGTCTTGGGTTTTTGAAAATCAGAAAGTAGAAGTTTCAGAATTCAACAGATCATCACAGTTGGCACAAACAGTTTTACTTGTAAAAGGTCATTTTCTTTTGCAGTTTCAAAACCTAGTTTAATTTTTCTAAGAATCTTTTGTGGTAAATTCAGTGTTGGTGGCTTTAAGGTCAAATATGCTATTTTTCATGGGTGGCACGGTGACTTGGTGGTTAGCACTGCTGCCTCACAGCAAGAAGGTTCCTGGTTTGAAACCCATCAGGGGCCTTTCTGTGTGGAGTCTGCATGTTCTCCCTGTGCTTGTGTGGGTTTTCTCCAGGTACTCTGGTTTCCTCCCACAGTCCAAAAACATGTATGTCAGGTTGATTGGTGACTCTATAGTTTTATAGTCTCCCTCCCCAAGAATCAAAGCTATCGTGTGAGGTTGTTTGTCTCTATGTGGCCCTGTGATGGACTGGTGACCTGTCCAGGGTCCTGTCTTTCACCCAAAGAGAGCTGGGGTAAGCTCCAGCTGATCCCTGGGACCCTGGTTAGGATTAAGGGGGCATAGATGATGGATGGATGGATGTAAGTTTTCGGTAAGCAGTGGGGGAAGTGACTTAAGTACAGTTATGAGTTATACTACCTGTGTTATTGGAGTATTTCAGCAACCTTATACTTAAGAGTCCAGTACACTCCAGAGGCAAATATTGTACTTATCGCTGCTTCTACCTGGCAGCTATAGTTACCTTTCAAATTAGTTTTTCATCCCTGTTCTGTCCAGTGAAAACTTCAGACATATGAAATCTTGTAGAACATGATGCACATGTGTAGACTGAGTTGCCCACAACTTAGAACGTACTTCAACTTGATCCAAGCAGTAACATTGATATCATATATAATAGTAGGTCGCTACAAACATTCTGGGGGATCATTTCTCCTGTTACTACTTTTGCTTTTTACTTTAGGTACATTTTGTTGAGGATTTTAATTTTTTCTTTTCATTACTTATTCCCTCAACATGGTGCAGTTGGTTTTTCATGTTAACACATCACATGTCAAGAACATTGGTTGAATGTTTTTCAAGGTTTCAAAAACAGGAGCATTCCTGGACACTGCCATTTTGAGTCAGAAGTAATATACTATATATTATACTATGTAACTATATAAACGTGTGTGTGTGGGTGTGTGTGGAAAGAAGATCATTTATCGCCAATATTTGTCTTTCTGTCCTTAAGAGCCAACTCATAACATCTAGTTGGAGAAAATCCAGCACTCTTTTTTTCTCCTTAATATTTATATGCAACAAATGTGAAAAGGCTATTTTTTTTTTTTTTTTACTATTGCACCTATGTATCTCTAAATAACATTTGCTATTCTGAGACTGTATCTGATGCTAATGATGCAAAAATAATGTTTGTCCTGACTATTGTACCGCAACACAGTGAGGAGATCATTTGGTTTGTTGTGACACCTGCTGGAGAAAACATTTTACTGCAGCATTTCCCTTGGGAGCTGCACAATAATGTGACAGGGTCAAAAAAACTAAAAGTGGAATAGTCCATTGGTTTTAAAAAAAACAAAACAAACATACCTCAGCTCTATTTCTCACAGTTTTTGAGAACAAACATGTCTCTCAGAGAGAATATACCAATACATATTTTATTTGCATGTTACATGGTGATAAACACAACAGTACCATTAAGATTCAGTGTGTTTCAAGCTATCTCCAAAAAAAGGGGTTACTTGCCCAAACATCTCGGCTCACATTCAAATACAGAACATTAAATTCAAACAACTTTATTGTATGTTATGAACATTTTCATATATCTCTGTTACATATCATGTTTTAGAAACCAACTTTAATTACCTTATGCCATATTTAAGTCAAAAAGAAACAAAAAAGAAATGGGGCACTGCAGTGTCATAATCTATGAATCTTAATTCCCCATGACAAAGGGAAGGGAAGTACAAACATGATAGTTACATTTGCTGTTTAAAATTTTAAATGTGGAGGTTGTATAAACACGATCTCATGGATTTGCTGACTTTACAACATTCTACTGTAGAAATATCATACTGTATATACACAGAGGAGGAAAAGAAAAAAACAATCTGAACTTAAAGTACAGGGTTACCACTGTAACCATAGCGCAATGACAAATAGAAAGTTAGCTGCTCGGCCAACCCGTTGTATTTCATGCCTCATGTTCGTAACTTTTCAGGTGTGTTGATATTAATGAATAGAATTAGATGAATACACGTATACAAAGCCAGTTCTGTACAGTGAATAGATGGTTGATGGATGACGCTCGATAGTAAACTAGAAAGCTGTATCTACAGTCCTCAGTAGATATCCAGGTCTGTCTACAGGGAGATGACGCTGTGTCCATAGGCCGGCTGGTGGTCGGCCTATGAAAGACACTTTTTTATTCTTTTCTGCTTTAAGACAGAGCTCCATGGCTTTGACAGCAGTGGTCTTACATTAGTCAGTGCTTATTGGCTGGTTTTCACCTGCATGGACACACACTTGGACAGCTATGTTGGTGAGGTTTGCCTCCTATGAAAATCACCTGTATGATGGCAGGTTTGAACAATGAATATTGAGTCACTCAGTTTACTCACACTATTTACCATCATGCATCCAAAGCAAGTTCAAATTTGGGGATACGTGACGCTGCTTTAATAGTCTGTCAGGGTCTTCTCAAGCAAAACAAACAAAGTTTAGTCTGAGTCTGCTCAAGGCCAACTTTGATCTGGCCTGAAGGTTTTTATTTTTTAAAAATGTGACCCACACTGAAACTTCCTGCAATATACGTGTAGCGCTGACCACTCTCATGCAAAGTTAGTCCAGATTACTCATATGTTATTACAGGAACTTGCTGGCCCCTTGCTATGGGTTAGCCAGGGGCTAAAATGCAGATATTCTGCAGAAATTCCAATGTAATAGAAAACATCAGGAGTCAAGTTAATTCACATGGACGTGGGCACACCAGAGTTACTTGTTCAGATGTTAGAATAAAATAAAATAGGTGTGAGATAATGAAAGCACAAAAACAAACAGCTTTCTTATTTTTCTTCACACTTAGTTTTATCAATGTGAATGTGAGATGTTTATATTATGATTGAGAGGATAAAAATGTTGTTTTAGGTCGTTACAGTCTATCTACTCTGCTCTTTCAGATGGCATGTCCAACACTACAACACACAGCCTTGGCCTCGGAGGCACTGACGATAAGAAACACCAGAAACGACTCTTTTAATGTATGATGACAACAATGCTATTAATTACATGTGTGTGTTTTACAGTACTCGTACTGTCATGGCTTGGTTGTTAGCGCGGTGGAGACATGAACACACATCCAGTCTAGGAGCTGAGCTGGACACTGGAGCCCAATCCTTTATTAGTCACCTTAGAGTAGGTCAATATAAATGCCAAAAAAAGGCAGCTAATAACACACAGTTTAAGCAATTCTCATCCCAAAAACCAAAACCTTGGCTCTGTTTGGAAGAGCTCCTTCTAGTGGGATTTACAAAATACTGATACATGTGATTAGGTTAAGGAGATTTGTTGCAGGACATGTGATATCATTTATTTAAATATGCCCATCAGCACAGTGACCTTTGAGGCTTAGTTATTATTGAATATTGATTCACCCAGCTGAATGTAATATTCCCTATAATATCTCTTATATCATCTCAGATAGATACATTAATAAACTATTTTCTTTGTATGCTAGATATATTTTTTTAAACATCTGTCTAATGGGTTTCAGTTCACATGATGAAGCAGGGCTACCCTTTCAAGAGATGTTATTCAGTCCAGTAAACTGCTATCCTACTCAGAGGCATGGACACAAATTTGTCATGTTCATACAGTGTAAGGACATTGGCTTCACAACGTAAAATGACTGAAGTAAAGACAGAAAAAATATCCTCAATATATTATGTATTTTTCTGTAGCATTTCATATTAAAACACATACATTGAAAGAGAAAATCTAAAAATGAAATCATTCATTGGTGTCATACATTTTTAAGCCAAATTCCAGCAGTATAATAGAATGATCCTACAACTCTAGAAACTAAAAGCGAACACTGTGTGTGTGTGTGTGTGTGTGTGTGTGTGTGTGTGTGTGTGTGTGTGTGTGTGTGTGTGTGTGTGTGTGTGGTTTAGTGTACGGTAGCTGAGTGTGGTGCAGCGACAAACTGCACAGGATGACTGGTTGGTTGTCAAACAAGCAACATACACTGCAACAATTTCCTCTGTTTCCTGTCATTACATTGGCAGAACAAGCTGTATTATCATGAAGAAATACAAAATTTTACTATGTACAGTACGCATCGCCATAACCTACGCTTTGTTTTTCTTTTAACTAAGAGTCCTGCGGCAAAGGAAAGAGGAATTCTTTTGGATGACAAAAGGTTTTGCAGAGCCACTGAATGAGGATGTAGGTAGATCCATCACTAGATTAAACTCTTTCTCCCTCTGTTTGTGCGCCACTTGGTTTAACTCAGTAGGATCAAGTGGACTTGAATTTCTGGGCTCATCTGCAACAACCCAAGTGACTACTGCATCTAGAAACAATCTCACTGATCGAAGAGATACCTGGAAAATATTGTATACCTGTAGTAATCAGTTTATATTAATATCAACCTCTAATCTCGTTACAGACTGAGCTGCAATATTTTCCCTTAGATTTCTGTATGTGTTAGTTTTAAATCTATACATATATTTGGCAGATAGTTTGCAGGTCGCTCATTAATGCACTGGTTACACACTTGGTTAAATCTACATTTTAAGTCAACATAATGCATCGATGGGAGTAAGAAGAAATACACCTTATGTCTTCAGTACTTCTAGGTACAATGATCGTTGGTGTCCCTGTCAGCATGTTGCTTTAATTCCCATGAAAACAAAAACACAACAAATCCCAACCCCAATCCAGATACTGAAGACAAGATATAACAGAAGCAAAAGAAAAGGAAAACTGTTTGCTTGTTCTGTTGTTCACTGTTTTTTTTTTTTTTTTTTGTTGCTCTTATAACATTTTACTCGTAACTCATTTTTCGTATTATCTATAATAAGCAGTGTTCGAGAGCACATAAGGTTTTCGTATCATGATGCAAACAGTCTGGGGGCTGGAGGGGGAAAGTTGGAATAAGGTAGCAATAAGGATGTTGCTATGTTGGAGAGGAGGAGGAGGAGGAGGAGGAGGAGAAGAAGGAGGAAAAAGGCCTGGGAGGGTGGAGGAAGAAGATGACGACAGCGGTATTAACAATTGAAGTAAAGGCAGACGAGCGATGCCAGCAGGAGCCACAGTGATTGAGATACGCAGGCGGAGCCGTTGATATCCCGGCCTGTCCCAGGTCCTAGAATAACAGAACAAGAGACATGGAGAGTTTAGTCAGAGTTATTACCAGTGAGCCCTTTTACACAGGCCCACCATGAAGAAGGATGACAAACAAGTTTTGGTTTTCTAGATAATATCACAGTTAGTTTGGACACTTGACAGAAGAGAAACATCAGTAACAATATTTGCACTTCCCTTAAGACAGTAAATACATAACTTAATTTACATGAACTGACTATAGACTCCAGGGGATGTTTGGAGACATCTGGTGGCCATTTTGAGCTACTGCCTGCATTGATTAGATTTAAGCTTGAGCCTAATTCAAATAGAAAAAGGTGAGGGTAGTTTGAGCACGTTACACCTCAGGTCAAATCCCAATCACTGATGTCACAGCAGCTGCTTTTCTCTATTTGGCTTTGGCAACTGAAGTGGGAGATAATACTGAATGAAAGCAGGTGGCAGCGTCATATAAGATATTTTATAATAATAATGTGTCAGATGACAATGTGGAAACAGGTTGACTGTCAAAAGCTCATTATTCTCATTGTGATTAACAATTATCAATCAAATTTGCTGTTCCACTTCCCTAAGCATGACTGTATATTGAGTTTCATGTCATTGTGTAGCTGTCCCGTCTTGTGTTCCTGTAGTGCCCTGTGTGTTTGGGGATATGGATTAAATTAAAGAGGAAACACACATTTGATGGAAAACAGGCTTTAACACAAGACAGTGCTTTAAATTTCCAGTTTGGATTCACGCTCATTGTTCTCATAATCTTTTTTTTTTTGTTGTTGTTTTCATAACCAGCTGTGCACTACCTGCTCAGCACCCAGCACCAGACAGACACTGTGGTAAACACAGCGGATCATTCAGCAACTAAAGAGCCAAATGTTTCCCTCAGGAGTTGGTGGAAAGCTCAATGGAGACCAACAACAGACCTAAAAAGAATGTTGGACCTACTGTTTTTCCTGGTGGCCAGAAACACTGCACTAATTGAAAGCTAATGTACCTCCATAAATGTTGATGTATAAATAAACATTTGTTAAAACAGCTGTGACACCTTAAAAGCTAATAATGTTGATACTGTGTTCACAGCTTCTGTCTGCTGTCTCAAGGTGGCACAACAAAGAACTGCAGACTCTATGACACCTTTTCTATCTGAAGTATATATATAGATATAGATCTATAGATATATATACTGAGAATATATACTCTATACTGAGAATACTTTTTATATGTAAAATTTCACTATGCTTAAAGTTGTGTTGAAATTAAACCACTTAAGTTGCACTTAATACACTGGAAGTTGCACTATAAATCGGCTTTGGTACATTAAAAACATATTTTATTATGTATGAAATATATTTTGAAATTATGTTTAGTGGGAAAAAATACGGATACTTTTAAAAATATACTTTATGTACTTTTTTCACATTTCAAACATCATTATGTTGTATTTCATACATCCTTAAAGTGAGATCAGAGAGTATTTTAAGTACATTTACTTTGACTCAAAGTGTATACGTGAAATGTTTAAAGTATACTTGTTGCCAATGTAAAATAATATATACTAACATTAAGCTTACAGTATATTAGTAAAACAAGTATACTTGAAATAAGTATATTTTAATAGTACAGTATTGTACTATTTTGGTCAGCAAAAGTACCCAATAACATGTGAAAAATATGTTTTTATTGTACTAAAGCAGATTTATAGTGCAGCTTCCAGGTACCCAATAAGTAATGGTATTAAGTCTAACAGAAAAAAGACAAAAAATGACCTGAAAACCACTCGATAACCACTACCAGCAACAATTAGCCAAATTCTACTTCCTCCTCCACCTACGTCATAGCAAGTGATGCAGTTTTGGTAAACATGGTTCAAACTGCCACTGTTTATCATTTCTACCAATTAGTTATGTCAAACTAACATTTCTCCTTTACATGGGTATTTTCATGGCAGATTAATTATAGATTTAGAAAAAATGAAAACCTGCCATATGCCAGCACAGCCAGGAACATATATATTATGTACTTTAGATAGATAGATACTTTATTCATCCCCATGGAGGAAATTCAGATTGTCCAGCAGCTCTTATATTTGCCTAAACATAGAAATTTCACTACAAAATATAATAAAATATAATAAACCGATAAAGGCACCCAGTCAATAACATATAAAATAAATAACATATCAACAATTACAATTAAAAGTCTAATCTCAGTTCTGCAGCTGCAGTGAGATGAGCCTCCCACTGCAGCTTATAATATAATACAATAATGTAATATAATATAATATAACTTTAAATAAGTGTACTGAAATATAGCACATTTGTAGGCAGTTAAATGTAGGCATAGTATTATATTTTAAAAAGATTTATACAATTTAAACTAAAAAAACAAACATACTTTTGGAAAAATAACTAAATATAGTTATAAATGTGCTTAAAATGAAATTAAATTATTTAATTAGTAATTAAATAATTAGTATTGATATCATTTCAATATACTTTGCAAAATTTTCTTTTAATATGCTTTATTGTATCAGTAACTCTTTCACTAATCTTGTACTTTGGAGAAAATATATTTTTACCATGGTTTAACACAAGCACAAATATACTTCATAAATTATTTTTGCACACTTTATACACTAAAAGTATAATTTAAGTATGAAACAATAATATATCAAACTCAAATCACTCAATCAATATGAAAAATGAATGAATTCGACGTGTTGAAAGTGAAAGATGTGTGTCATTAGCACAATCCTGGAGAAATATCACTCAGCTCTGCAGCTGCAGAAAAAAATCTGCATGTTTGGCCTCAACAAGTGCTGCTCACTCTGAGCTTCATCAGCACATTCCCAGCAAATCAGCTCTGATATACCCTCCTCACACTACCTGGTCAAAAGTGGCATTAAAGTTCGGAGTTGCAGCCAGATATTCAAATACTCATATTTCCTTATCTAACACTATCGATGGGAACAAAAACAAACCTGAGAGGAGAGTGATATGGAGTTGTATTTATCAAGTAACTGAGAAAGTGATTACAAATTAATGCTAATGTTTCCGAGGGCTAAAATATTAGCTTTAATAAGTGTAGAAGCCATGTATACGCATATTAGGATGTATCTCACAACTGTTTTAATTATAGAGACCAAAAATCAATGATGTAATTAGAGGTTTATCTGAGAACGTGTTCAGTGAATGAATTATGACCTTGACATTACTGAAAACCTCCGAAGATTATGTTACGTCACCCACAGATCAAGCGTCACCTTCCCTCTTGGTTTTACTTTTCATACCAGCTTCCCAAACTTAAAGAAAAGCAAACAAAACTGCGAGTTTCCCTCCTGTTGATTTTCAGGGATTCACTGGGAAATTAGGTTAATTGGACAACACTTTAAAGTCTTCCAGACTCAACTTGGATCTGTTGTAGAGGTGATGTTACAGTATCTGCTGTGATACTTTAGCTGCTTTCAGATCTGTTATCATCTACACATGACTAAACTGAACTTGGCTTAGGTTAGTTTGTGAAGAATCATTGTAAACACCTCTGGTGGTTCTTATCCTGAAAAGTACCTACTGAAATTGTAGTTATACTCACTATAGAGGAAAAGGCTGGCATTCTGGACACCCAGTCGGTTCGAGGCCACACAGGTGTAGTTCCCATAATCCTCTTCGGTGACATTGGCAATCATGAGAATAGTGGTAGTGCCATGAATTTGGATATTGATGCCCTGGGCATTGGACAGCCTGGAGAGAAGAAAGTGAGGCCAATTTAGATAAAGTGAGCAAAATAAAAAAGTCTGCAGTTTCTGTTCAGGTAAAATGAGAAGGAGAAGATCACCAGACTTTAACTAATCCAGATTTTTTTTTACCAGAAGAGAGCAGATATTTTTTTAATCAAATTAATCATAACCTACTTGTGGCTTAAAAATAGGTTTGATTATCAGCTTTACGGCAACATGATACTTTTCACAACGTGGCTGAAAGGATTCAGCTGTGACATCCAAGCAGCACAGTGTGTTGTTTCTGAAACATACTGTCATATTACATACATTCACTCCCACATTTATCAACACCTTAAACTCTGCGGAATTTGTTCCTGTATAAATTATATTTCATAACACATTTTAACATAAAAGGTTCTCGATACAGAAGAGGACAGATCAACAAATCCTCATACCTTAACCACAAGATCTCAAAGATGAACCTCAGTTTGTAGTAAATTATCAAGTGTTGTTGTCTTTTATTTGGACATATTACTATGTTGTATTTTGTTTCTTCCCAGCACAGGATCATTGTTATTCCATTTTGGGATTAGTATTCTGCCGTAGCCTTGATCTTGCACTTCTGGGAGCTTTAATGAGCACCAAGCTTCTGACAATCAATTATGTCAACCTTGAACTCGTTTTGCAGCAAATGAATCAATACAATTTGCTGACTCAGACTGTATACTTTGCTAATGAACTGTTCTTTACATCATTGCAACCAAGTAAAACTCTTTAAATAACCAGCACACATAATGGATTCTGCCTGTTCGGGGCTGACGGAGCCCTTTCGTATCATGAGCGAGGTGAAGTTCATTTAATGTGCCTCAACTTAATCCTGCTTAAGTCTGGGTAATGTGCTAATCGGACTTCGAGCAAGGGACCAAGGAGTTTATGCTGACACATCTTTGGCTGATAGAAAGTATTAACATAAAAAGGAAAACACACATCATGGCACAGCTCAGTGGGGAGCGGGGAATGTGATAAAGTGCTGAGCTCTCCCCACAGGGACACCTTGCGAACGGCAGCCGTGCGGGTCTGTATTTGTATTTTAAAAAAAGAAATTAAGAGAAACCTAAGGGAGGACAAGTGGACTAGCAGTGTCACACTACATCTGAAAGCCAAACGGCCTCCAATGATAAGCAGCAGATCTACTCTACAGTGCATCCTTGCTGAGAGACCCTGATAATAAACACAAGTACATGGAGCTGAGAGCAAACAGCTATGATGATCGTGATGCAGTAGCAGGAGAATGTTCTGACCTAAACAGGCCAAAAGAGAGAAAACTCTTTTGTTTTCACACTGAAGTTTTCAGGTCGGCGTCATTTACAGACAAACTTCTTTTCTATCAGCATTTATCCAGCTTAACATTTCTTTAATGTGTTGGTGCACTCAGATCTGAATCCCACTAACTGTCATACTTTTAACTTCATCCTCATGCAGTATGCCTGTGTATCTGTCACTATCTGGTATAATAAACTAGAATACACTATCAGAGAGGTTGGAAGAACTTGCACGTCTGCCTTTTTAGAGGAAAGTTTTTAAGTGTTGTCCTCACTACAGTATCACATCTTGTGTCCTTTCTCACAGACAGGGGGCAGCAGCGCTCTACTGGCCATCTTTAGTGATTGTTTCATGAGGCACAGAGCCACTCTGCCACATTAAACCCCAGATTGAAATGATTTGACCCCTCTATTTGGCAGTGGGCATGCAGTGTGTGCGCAGGCCTGCAGTCGCAGCCCGGCAGAGATGAAAGACTAGAGCAAATCATCTGATGGACAGATTTGATTCTGTAGCGTGTGGGAGCATCTAAAGTAGGTTATCACTGCCAGAGAAAGTGACAGGTCTGTTATGATTCAAGGCTGATGATAAATGAAATCAACTAGAGAGTCCTGCTGAGACTTGTAACCCAGAGATGATTGAAAATGGTCCAGTGGCTGTGACAGCCATGTACCAGCTGACAAAACAACAAACATGTCTGTCTGTCACGTCAGCTGACAGCTACCCTTTGGATTTTGTCATGTCATGAACATGGACTGACTGATTTACTGCACAAAGCACAGGAGGGATAGCCTACTTTAAAATATGCTGTTGCTAATAGACAACGGCTGATTATTACAATTACAATTTTCCACTTCATAAAATCTACTGCGTAAAAACTGACCAATATTATTCCCTGTCACAATCAGATTTGTAGATTCTCTTTAAGGGAGAACATTATGTTTCAGAATCATTTGATTTACAGTCTGGACCAAATTGCACCTTGCAAATCTTCTTTTCTACTATGAGAAGAGTCAAAACGAGCAGGGAGGGTCCTGACAGTCAGTTATTGGTTATGAAAGGGTCACGATCATGATAGTCCAGTCTCTGCTGAGACTAATTGGGTCTCTAAAGGCGACAGAGACTCTTGGGTCCCAATGAAGTCAAAAGACTTAATTTAGGTTTCACACCATGAAGTTACATGAAATCACAGATGAAGTCTGTGTTTTCATGTGGACAGAAGATGGATATGCATGAAGTGATTTAGGCGATTTAAACCTTTGTTCTCAGTACATGTTTACTCCTTTTGTGTAGTTTGTTTCCTCAATATAAATCAGGACTAGTTGGTTTGTTAAAATACAGCACAAGAGATTAAATAAGATTTAATAAAATGAGGGACAAAATCAGATAATGTGCAAAAGAAACTTAAATGCACATTTAAAAATGCAGCAGGTATTCGTATCTGATGCTGAAATAATTAGCGGTGACAATTCAGTCTTTCCGTTTCCTCACTTTTCATGTGTTTTAACTGGTATTAACACTATACCAGGTTGTTGATTGTTAGTGTGGCTCTCACCTGAAAGGGTGAAACCATACAGAATGTTTTTTCTTTGGTCTGTGAGTAAATACAAACGTATAAGGAAATGGATCAAACAATGAGCGTCTGCTCTAAGAGGAGCTGCAATAGTTAGCATGTAGCTTTAATAAGAAACTCAGCACCTACAGCAGTAACTGAGTACAAGTAAAGGAGTACATCAATAACTGAGTACATTAGTCTATGGGTTTACAGGTTATGTCAACAAAAACAATAGCTCTATTTGTGGAGCCTATCCCAGCTCTCTTTAGGTGAAAGACAGGACCCTGGACAGGTCACCAGTCCATCACAGGGCCACATAGAGACAAACAACCTCACACACTCACATAAAGTGATTCATTCATTCAGTGACAGTGGCTGTGGACTAAAACAAGGTAGGTGGAAACAATAAAATAGAAGCGGGGAGCTATTTTCAAACAATTCAAGACAATTCTAACATCTAGTTAGTTAAAGCTGATCAAATCTGTTAGCAAAAGCTGTCGTTAAATCTGGCAAGATGGCTGTTGTTTACAATACCTCTCGCTGAAATCAACAAAACCTGCCAGGAACTTTGAGCGGTAAACTGCAGGTGTGCCCTGCAAGACTTGAACCACAACTGAAGCCTTTCTTTGATATTTAAATGTTGCTTTCAAGTTTTGCACTTACACCCTGTGTGCTGATGAGGTTAAATGGATTAAAAGGGGAAACCAACAGAGAACCAGACCCCACATTAACAATCAGGTAAATAAGACACAACAGGCTACAGCACATTAGCTTTGATTCTTGGGGAGGGGGACTATAAAATTAACTAGCCAAGCAAGGATAAATGATATTATTATGCTGCACTAACATCATCATCCAAGAGAAAGTGCAATAACACTTTCCACTGGCATGGAGGGAGAAGTTGCGTGAAGAGGCATATTGCCAAAGTCCTCAAGGGGAGTAAACAACTGAGATAGATAGAGGGTGCGAACAGCAGATAATGCAAAAATATTTCAACAACCATAAATCTTTCTTTTCAAGCACCGGTGTGATAGGCCTATTACTTTAGATACCATATCTCTGATAACACTTGTGACATTCCTCCGATGTTTTTCTCCCAATCTTTAGTGAACTTTTACTGCTGTAGTTTGGGTGCGAGTGAAATTGCAGATTATGGTGCTCCGCGTGTGCAATATCCTTATCATTAGTTTTTCCATTCAAGCCTCTCCGTTCTCAAACCGACTCAGATGGCGAGCTCGCTGCATAGGAGGGAATCTCTCCGGTTATTAAATGACAAGTGTTGCAAAGGACGAACTGGGTTGTCATTGCGTTTGAATGTCATTACACGGCGATCCTCTTCAAGTGTTTTTCAGATTCATGCAGGACACTTAAATTGATGGCTTTCAGATGAACATCTGTGTCTGGTCACACAATTTGTAAGGCGGGCACACCGCAAGAAGCATGATTTCCATTTCGGCGGAATTACTCGTGTTATGAGAAAAAAAGTTAGCGAGATTTTCAGTGACTACAGTTTCTAAATTGCATGCAGGAGAACAGATCAGCCAGATCCCTTTTCTCTTCTCACAAAAACTAACGGCAGAATTCACAGCTGCCTTACACAGTAATGTTCAATTAACAATGGAATAGCAGCCCTGTGAGTGATTAAGTGGGTGATTAGTCATTATCAAACTACACAGATGATGTCACCAATTATCACTGGGATGTGACAATGGGACCAGTGTTAGTGCAGACTTGACAGAAGGGATCAAAGAGATCCATTATAACCAATGGATAAAATGATACGGGACATGTCTGGCACAGAGAATAAAGAGATGAAGCTGGTGCAACATTTGGGAGATGAGAAGGAATCATCTCAGGAAAAAGCCTGTAGAGAACTCCTTTTGAAAAAAAGGGGCTATTCATTAAAACCCACAGTCAGGATGTCAGTGCAGCCCTGTTTTTGGTTCAGAGATTAGTGCTTATATTCATCAAAGACTTGCACATAGAGAACAGTGCTTGATATGCTTTTTAATGTAGAAAGCAATGCTATTCATTAATTGTGCTCATAACTGTAAAGTCTTTACAGCTGCCATGGTCATGCCTAAGTAAACTCAATGTAAATCTCATT
The DNA here is from genome assembly GCF_900324485.2 of Mastacembelus armatus. Taxonomy (NCBI): domain Eukaryota; kingdom Metazoa; phylum Chordata; class Actinopteri; order Synbranchiformes; family Mastacembelidae; genus Mastacembelus; species Mastacembelus armatus. The sequence continues at coordinate 3,949,260 of NC_046645.1, read as the reverse complement.
ATTTTGCCTCATAATTTTAATAGTAATGTCAGCAGCATAAATCAAGTGTGCCCCTTTCCTCAAGGCAAGTCAGATAAAGTCAATGTAAAGGGTATTTCTGCAGTCTTTTATTATCTACACGTCACCTGCAGCACTTCATAACTGTAACTAATTAGCAGACATCACAAATCAAAATGCTTTGACACAGGCTCCACCAAAATAAAACCCAAGGAATGTACAAGGCCAAGGAGGAAAAACACATTTCCAAATGGTTGTAATGGACATACACTACGGCTTTTCTTAAAGACGTCTTGTTTCCAGTAATTTGACATGTAAACGAGAGAAGGTTTTCCATCCCAGAAGCATTACAGGAGATCATTCCTGTAATAAAGACGCTTCAGGGCATGAGGGGTGCCATCCTCGGTGGATCAGTCTTATAGTTGATATGGTTGTTTGTGATAAAGGAAGCTAATGGCTTCTACTCTGTTTAATGGCTTGCTTGTGTACTGCTCATGTCTTTTAGTCTTTGATTGGACTAAAGGATAAAATCATATGAAGACACTGAATCAAAAAGCAACAATTTTGGGAATAAGTTGGTTTTTAGGTCATTGACCATTACTACATGACTATCAAGTCTTTCTAAAGGTCACTTGAGATTGAATTTTCCCGACTGAACAGTTTAAAATTTCCCAAATCTCCATTTTGAGCTTTACTCTCACATCTTTCTGAGGCAAAGCCTGAGTGTATGCGCAGTACTGTAGCTGGGTGCAGATGTGCAAAGCTGATGTCAGGCGTGATAGTGTGAATGTGTAAATGTTAAATTTTACCTTTTCTCGTCTCTGAACCATTCAAACTCTGGAGTGGGCACAGCGGTGGCATCACACTGCAGCGTCCCCATGCGGCCCACCTGAGTTTCTGAGCTGTGGGTTTTCTTTATTGATGGAGGGTCTGCAGAGTCAGTGGTGATATAAGTCATAAAAGTAATATTCAAACCAGCTCTCATGATAAAATAAAGTCTTATTCTCAACAGGATCATTGATATAAGCCTGGGACAGAAGTAAAGCCTGTTCATGAAATCACAAATGCTCTGTATTGAATTTCACTGATGAAAGAAAACAAAAGAACAAAACAGCAAATAATATATTGGACGGATGAAGAAATATTCATAAGAATTTAAATATTTCTTCTACGTGCTACATCTGTAATGGGAAATTTAATCCCAGTGTAAGTCCCAAGACCCAAAGTGAAATTAATAACAGGGTTAAATAAATATTGAATCAGAGCCAACAGTTATCATTCATCATACACATAAAGACAAACATCTCAATGTCCAGAAATATGTCCCATGGGGATTAATGCTCCTTCTTCGTTTGAGAATCAACACAAAGAGATGGTTTAAAATAGAAATATTTATAATTTCACTCAGGTATTCAGACTTGGCTGTGGGACAGTTTGAGAGAACAGCCACAGGTGATTTGTTCAGATCTGGGGTGTTTGGTAGTGAGCCCTCCACAGGGCATTGTGTCAGACTGTCCCAGACCATCAACGTATCTATAACTCTGATCCGATCTAACACGGACTCCTGACAAGATGTAATCAGGTGATCTTGTTTTAAAATGTTAAGTGTCTCTTAAATGATGATGTGGTACGTGAGAATTGCTATGGAAATGACAGCTGCAATCAAACTCGCAGCTCTTTCCCTTCCTACACCGAAGGGTGCTCCAAAACTTTGAAGATACCACCTTCGCTCTCGTCTCCAACACTATACTTCAGCGTTTTTATATGTTTTTGTCTGCTGAGCATATTGTGAAATGTCTGACATGAAACACGATGAGAACATTGATGCGTGTTGAGTTTGTCTTATACATCATGCACTGCACTACTTACAATTGACCACCACGTTGACGTATTTGACGTCTGGCATGGCGACGTCATTACTGGCCTTGCATTCGTAACGACCTGCTTGGTTTCGCATGATACCTATGATGTCCAGGTACTCTTCTCCGTCCAGTGGCTCTGCTGCAGAGAGGAGGGATTGGGGGAGGACAAATGGACAAACAGGAGGAGAGAGAAAACGAGGTTAGATGAAGACAAATTGTTTATTGTTTGAGCTCTTTTCCACAGTAATAAACTTGCCATTTAATTTCAACACCTCCTTGTCCCAGTGACTCTGGACTAACATAATCTACTGAGCATCAATTCTAAAGAATGAGAAACTGACTAAAAGACAGATTTTTGCTGATGAAGAACTTTGGAAATTTTAAAGGCATGAAAGCATGAAGAAAACATATTTTGAACATTATTATTTTGCTGCCTATGCCAGATTGACTTGGGTACTACTGGACTGGACAACAATGAGATACAATAATGGAACAAACACAACATGTCCATTCAAATTCAGATTTAAGATTCACTCAAAGCTTACATGGCCATGAATTTGGTGTGAAGCACTGTATCTTATGTTTAGGTCCTATAAGAAATGGGAATTTTGCTGTAATGGCATATTTTGTAGGTTATTTTGGTACAGTCAAAGTGTTTAAAGCTGCTCTGAATGAAAGTGTCCATCTAGCCGCACAGGCGGGTACAGTAATTGTTCAGGAATAACTGCACACACTTCAAGTCAGTCTCCTATTGAAAGCACTCAAGGTGTTGCAATAAATGTCATAAAAAACAAGCTTGAGAGAGACGTTCAACCTCTGCTTACTTCCTCACCAACAAATCTGGCTGATGTGAGGGATTGTTACGTTCTGACAGTCACACAAATTGTCACACTCAGGCCTCCCAGGCTTGATATGGGAAAGGCATGAAGGAACAGGGTTTCAGGTGCTGTCTGACCATGTGACAAGCACTTCACGTGAATCAAACTGACACCTTAAATTTCTTCAGGACTTTGATTAAGAGGTAAATAAATATGGCAGCAACTTGCAAATTCCCAGTCAGGTCACGCTGTGAAACTCAGACTGAATCATTTAGACTGACCTTTAACTGAAAAACACATTTAATATTCAACGACTGGTTAAAATGGCTTTTATTTATTGTCTGCAACCTTCAATTAACAAAAGAATTATATGTGCAAATGTCACACATCTTTATTGAGTGCAAGCAAATCACAGAGACTATCTGAGAGATATCTGACTAATTGTTTAATGTGCATCAGGCTAATTAGCCAGGAAAAAAACTCTGTCTCTGTGTCTGATTAAGAAAGTTCTGCTATGGCTTATTAAAGACCTGTCAGTGGGTCAGGAGGAGGAAATAAAGTCTTTAATGTGCTGCTATGTTTACTGCACTTCATCTTTTCCCTCATCTAACGACAGCATTGGTGCTAAGACCCTGAGATTCAATTATTCGTGATATGGCAGTTTGTTTATTTACTGAATGTGCTTGACACTTCCATGAATTTGTCTATGACAATAGCATTACACAGGCATCTGCACACTAAATAAATCTGTAGTGTGCAATTATTAGAAATTGCAACAACATAACAAGCAATCATCTGCTTGCAGTCAGTGTCAGTAATTAAAAACTGAGGATGTTTCTCAAAAACAAATAACTGGACTGATATAATAACATTGATTTTAACTTCCCTTAATTTAAGATGGAATCTGGGTGGCTGAAACAAACTGCACAGAGGAGATGTCTGCAGTGAAGGAGGGGGAACGTGCTGCTTGCAGCAAGAGTAAATGTCAGCAGCCTCAGTTGTGGGCAAGTTGATGCTCATGCTCCGAATGAGAGGTTGCAGGCTCCGTGAGAACGAGGCGCGGTGCCCTGAGAAATGAACCAGCAACTCCAGGGACTCTGATATGGGAGGTTAGTTGAAAAACTGCTGTTCTGCTTTGGTGAACACACATGCTGTGTCATTTGATGCCAAGAGGCTCACAAAAAACAAACCAGTAACAGAAAACCTCAGTCTAACTTTTACACATCACTGAAGCTCAAATGACAAATCCACACAAATGGCTCAGTGAAAGAATGAAAGAAACCAAGTCGAGTGTATTATCAAGATGAAGGTCAGCTGATCCTGTTTCATGTTGACTGAAAGACCAGTGGGATCATGATCAAAGTCCAAGCCATATAATATTTACATTAGCTCTCCCTGGACCAGAGTGACGTGATTGGAGAGGTATGATTGAAAATCTGTTGTCATGGAAATCCTAGTGAAGCTCAAGCTCTTCTTCTTTGCTTTGGTGCGAGAGAGAGAGAGAGAGAGAGAGAGAGAGATAAAACCAGGTGTCTGCAAAGATCAAAGAAGAACCGAGAGAGGAGGGGAGAGAATTTAAATGAGATGAGAGGAAATCGCCCGACTAGTTGTTAAACCGCAGCAATTAACTGTCACTTAGCTCACCTGTGTGTGCGCGGAGCGCCTCGACCATAAAGAACGAATGGAATGTGATGGATTGTCAAAGGAAACAATAACAGCACATATCACAGTGTTTCATTCAGAGAAAGCTGCTTCTTGCACATGAAGAGTGTGCTTCATCTTAACTATTTAATGGAGCATAATGAAGACAGATTGGTTAATCTTGTCTAGAGGGAACACGTATAGTCGTGTGGATGTGTAGGCACACATCCCTGCATCCCCTAGAGGGCTGAGCTGTTACGACTCTGGTGGGGATGAAGAAGCGTGGATGCATGAATTGGGGTGAAGACATATTTCCTTGAAGGTTTCAGGGAGCACAGATTCAGAGTGTGCACATTAGAAAAGCTCCATGAATCCTGGCATTACACTGTATTATATCATCACATTTTTATGCTAATCTAGACAGAGGAGGGTGAGTGGGTGACAGAGAAAAAGAATGACTACATATTTTAATTTTTTTTTCTAGGTAGCTAGATAGGTCAAGACAGGTAATGTCAATTTTTTTTAACATGCTTGACAACTGCTAAGCTACTATCCAGCTACCTGCTGTCTGAACAGTCTGAGGAACTGAAAGCAGCTGGAAATTAATGCAAACTTAAAACTTTTTTGTTTTTATTATTCATTTTTAAACTCTGTTTATCTATGAATTTCATGAACCTGTATATGTGTACGTGACTTGCTATATAAATAAAGAGTTGATATTCTCCTCCCACAAAACAATCAGTGACAGAGAGCATATTATCATTTTTCATTTGTGCTGTTGTGCTAACATTAATTACCTTTAGCTGAGTACTTTATCAGCAACCTTTGTCATTATAGCTGCTGAAATCAACAGCCACCAGTTCACTCTAAGCCTTCAGTTGCTATATCTATATCATGCTTTTCAAATTTGGATGAATAAAATCATTCAGCTAACAGATACAGAGATACACTGCAGAGACTGAAGGTTGTTTTAAGCTGCACTCCTTCGACACTGCTTTTCCCTTTGTCTCCTGCAAATCTTCCCATACATTCACACACACACACACACGCACACACACACACACACACACACACACACACACACACACACACACACACACACACACACACACACACACACACCTGCAGGTCAGAGACTGAATCCCTGCCAAACAGCACCGTATTTGTTGCACATCTTTCGACTGCATTTCTCCAGCTATTCTCCTTGAACACTTGCAGTGAGGGGCGCACAGGTGTCAGTAGCCTTGAGCTACTCTAACTATAGATTTAACAATGAGGAAGACAATAGGTGGCAAAATGTATTGTCTGTCTTTACTGTGAGAGAGCAGAGCTTCACAGAGGGTGTGTTGGACCACTGAACAGTGGTGTTTCGACAGATAAACCCTCTGTCAAACATATAAACTTTATACATAATCCTTATGCATAATCCTTCTCTAAAGTGTAAATGTGTTACTGTGTGTTTAATCACTTGGATGGTAAGTTTCAAAATTCGTTCCAATTTTGCGCCTGTAATAATGTTTCAAGAGGTGTCCCATTTTAGGGGTTGCATATCTAATTTTAGAATAAAACTATTCCATGATTGTCAGAGAGAACTGCATACCCAGCCAGCAAAGGATCCCAAACTAAATTACCGCTGCTGAGCTGCTACGAAACCATTCCTTGCAGAAAGGATTGTTTTAGGAGCAATATTGAAAAGTAATACCATTGACGTGGGAGCATGAAATACTGTGGGTGTAAACCCTTAAAGTCATACATGGAAAACACACTCTACTCCAAAAAGGGTACTGTAAATGGAAACCATGTAATTACAGAATTATGGGAAACATCAGTAGATAATGAAGTTATACAGTAAGCCACATTAGAGCTGCCGACAGCTGGTAAAGTGGCCTAAATGAAAGATTTCAGCCAGCTTGTCGCCACAGCCATTATCACTTAAAAGCTTCTGAAATGTGTAGGAAAACTAGATGAAACAGTCAAAACTTTGTGACTGGCCAAAATACTAAGCTGGGCCAATAAATCAATGACTGCTTTATGAGATGTTTTCTTCATCATGATCACCAAGTTCAGTTTGTTTTTCTTTCGTTCTTTATTTTGCCATGCCGCCTGGTGTTAGCCATTCTGAAAAGGCAATGCATATAATTGCTGTCTTTTTTCACACGTCATTTTCTTGAAAGCCCTACTGCCTGCAACAGCAAGCTTTTGGAAGCAAGCTGGGAAGCTTTGAGGGGCCTGGAAAAAGTGCAGTTGCATGTTGATTTGCATTGCACTGGCAATTTTAGGTTTGTGCGAAAACGTTTCCATGTCAAAGTACTCTGTAGGAGTGAGGGACAGTGGTGGGAAGGGAGCACGAACGCACATCCTGCAGGTTCATACATGCACACACCTCCCCACCTCCTAAAACAAGAAAGGGAGACCTGGGAGAGGAGAGAGAAGGAGAGACAGAGCAGGCAGAGGGGATGAGAGATGTGAATCACAAACTAGCAACTTCAGCTGGCAACTTGATGGCGCTTATTTGCATATCCTCATGCATCATTCATCAGCATCACTTTACCACACTGCGAAACATTACATTTATTTTGCAAATGCTAATTTATGTTAAGCAGCTGATTTGAGAAACTTCAGAGTCGAGTAGCATAAAAGCCCCTGCAACATTTATTTTCTTTTGTCTGCATGACTGTGTGTGTGTGCTGGTGTTTGTATCTGTGCATATACCCCATCTCTCTCCATCTGAACCTTCAGCTCAGTGTGTGTGTGTTTGTGTTTCCCCCTGTCAGATGTCAGTTTGAATTAAATGATGGGTCAACACATAATTACAGAGTAACTATCCTCAACAACAACTTCCTCATGGAGGAAGAAGATTAGGAAGGAAGGAGATACTGAAAAGATGACAATGCTGATAATTTAGGTCCCTTTTACTGACAGTGTGCTGCCAAATCCAAACATGCAGTAAAAAACAAATAAGTAAATAAAAGGCAACTGTTGCTTTACAGCAGTGGAAGCCAAACTTCTCCTGCATGTACATTTTATGATATCAGTGCTCAATCATGTCTTGTGACCCCCCTGGAGTGGCTTTGCGTGGAACCATAGGGGTCTGGCTCCCCAGTTTGGGAACTACTGTCTTAAAGAGACACTGTACTCAAAGTTCAGATTCAAGGTCATGTGATTCCTGCAGTTTAGACATTACTTTTAAAATAAATACAAAAATATGTTTTTATGCCAACAGCAAAATTAATCCTAGACATCTCTGCTCTCTGGCAGTTTCAAAGTAATCACTTTCTGAAATGTCTTGCATCTTTGGAAACAACACCAGAACTATCCTACTGGGATTCTGTGTTTTATTGCCTGAATTCTAACATGCTATTACGTTTGGTCGCAGACTGACTGACTATAACTGACAAGGAAGCATCTTAAGCTGTAGTCACATGACGTGACAGTATATCCTACATGAACAATATCTTCTGAGCAGTCTGAGGACAAAAGGAGAACTTCCACTTCTATTCACAAGCCATTTGCTGCCACTGCTGCTGGCGGTGCAGCCAAAAACAAGACGGCTGTTTATTTGCCGCTTCTTGAGCCGAAGAAATGATATGCACAGCAGAGCACTGCAGCCGTCTGTTCTCCTGAATGCTGTCATTCCTCTCTCTATCTTATTTACGCACTCTCTCCTTCTTTTTCTTTGACCTCACATACCTTTGTTGTGTTTTTTTTTACACAGTTCGGCGTGGCTTCTCTCAGGGTGGTTTGCACACTGTATGGCTGTTTGCTCTATTCACGTCTGAGGCTTTACAATGAGATTAATTGTTGATAAAACAGAATAGGCTTCAGTGATTGAATTCCCATGAAGAGGGGTTAGGTTGTCTCTGTTTTCTTTACTCACCTGATAAACGGATCTAGCCTATTGTTGCAGGATGACTTCTCATTACTGTCTGGATAGATTCAAAAGGCTTGTGTTTGCCATGGGAGAAGAGGCTTTGTGTTGAGCAAGTATAGCGAGGTCAGACACAGCATATCATTGTTTCTATCTGCCCTCTCTCCTTTCCCTTCTTTGTTCCTTACGCCTCAACACCCATGTGCAAAAACTTATTTCAGTAAAATAAATTATACTAAATAAAAAAAAATCACTATAAATCATCTTCTTTATACTTAATTCTACAATTTTGCATGAAGTTGTTATATTTAAGGCCTTTTCCTACAAAATATTACAGCATAGTTTTGCAATATTTTAAGTTACTGATGAAAAATAAAACTATTATTAAAATGTCCAAATGAAGGTTACCCTCAAAAAACTGACAAGGAAGGAGCTTAAGCTGTAGTCACATGACATGACAGTGTAAAATGTGGGCTCTTGTATGCAGGATTCTGTCTATGTTAAGACATATTTTGGCAAACAGTAATTTGCCATGCATTTGCATATGTTAGTTTTGGAGCAGCAATGTTGAATCATTTACTCAAATAACCATTTTCAAGCTAAAATGCTGAAATTGTTTATATTTTCATGTTCTCTATTGTGTAAAATTGTGTGTTGTCTTCTTTGTGTGTTACCTTATAATAAATTGAACATTCCTGGGTTTGCAGCTGCTGGTAGAACAAAATGAGGCATCAGATGGCTCCGTGGCTCAAGGACATTTTGCACTTATTGTACAAAACTACTGTCGAACACATCCCTCTAAAATGATCATTTGGAAGCACTTGTTATGCTTCTCCCCTCATTTATTTAGATATTTTCCTTTAATTTTCCCATTGCCTGTACACTGAATCTGCGCAATATGACCACATTATTTCACAGCATAAGTGGGAGCTAACTAAATTGCTCAAGGGCATGGGAGGAGAATGTAGGAACGTATGCATCTCCGTCCTTCTCTGCTGCTTCCATTTCCTTAACTTGTGCAGCATTTCAAACCAGAAAGCTGCAAATCACTTCTCCTTCAAGCTATTGCCTCCCTGAGGGGCTGTGTGACTCGGGGCTCTTGAAAAAGTGCTTATGGACTGAAAAAAAAGTGCTGAGTGTCTGTACAGTTGTGTCTTTAAACAAGTGTGAGCTCCAGTGTTCAGGCAGCGCAGCGGTGACTGCACCTAATGAGGCCGGGCAGACACAGGGCAAGCTGTGCTCATGATGCTCTGTGCACCATGTGACAGCAGACTGATTTCAGACCAGCTGTTAACGGTGCTGATAGTAAACAAACATGTGAACAGTGACAGTCAGCAGATCTGAGACCTGCTGAGAGTCAGATGAGCAGCTGTCTTCTCTTGCTTTGCAAAGGGCTGGTGCTGACTTGACACACATGCATGCACATGTGCACACTTGTGCACAGCTGGAGACACGGAGCAGGAGGTTTGACCTGGGCTGCTCTGACAAAGACCTGTCACCACTTTACACTTCACTCACACAATCAGCAGTGTTGTCAGCTGCTCTCTGTCAGCTCGGCACACGACGATGTGTGTGTGAGTCACCTGCCTAATCCGCTCACCAACTCCCACTACACGGGAGTTAGACTACTGAGGCACCTGTGTGTCTCTACTCATGCCTGATTCACTCCCTCCTGAGAGACAAAGATATATGTGTGTATGTGTGTGTTGAGCTGTGCTCTCCCCCTCGCTCCATGTCTCCCCAGACAGTGAGAGGAGGTGCAGAAAGGACAATTGAAGTCACTGTCATACTCTGCTGAAGGAAGGCATGGGAGGATGATGGAAAGAGGAGGAGACAGTGAGAGTGAAAACGAGGGAAAGGAAGGCAAAGCGACATCTGACGGTGGATAGATAAAAAGTTGCATGAAGGAACAGGGAGAGAGCTTCCCACACAAGGTGACAGTCATGGGGAGACTTTCCTGAGCTTGGTCTTGGAGCATGGCCGACACTGCCGAGACCGGCGTAGGAGGGATGTCAAGGGCACTCAGCATCAAACCTCTAAAAGGCTGCCCTGCCAAGCACTGTTATAAAAGGGTTATGACTTCAATATTCAGCCAGATCATATAGCATAGGAGCGTGGGCTGCCGTCCAAATCAATTCATTTGGACAGATGTCTTTGTTGCAATGAAATTGTTGTGGTAGATTCATAGCTTTCATTTGCAGTTAGGTGACACTAATATCCAGAACACCTTAAGGGTTCAGTAAGTTGCTCAAGGCCAATGCAACAGCAAATATGACTGCTGACAGACAGGCAGTGGAAGCTGAGGACTTAAATGTTAGATGTCTTAGATGTCCAGATATATGCGTCTTTACTCAAGTGGATCCAAGGTTCACTGTGGTCAATCCTGCAGCGACAAAACTCTATTTCACCAGACAGGTAAAAGGCTCTTGAATGCATAATTGATCATTAATTAACTACCGGAGTTACTATAACTAATGACAAGAATGATTGCACATCTAATGAAACTGCCCATTTGCAGACTAAAACACTGTTCTGCTTGTTCTATCTTCATCTGCTATCTATCTCTCTTCTCTTTTTAATGTGTTTCTTTCCCTTCCATCCCTGAGGATAGCATAGCTTCTACCAGCTCCTTCGTTTTGCAGCTCTGTGTGGGGCCTCCTTGTGTCACAGAATGCCAGAGGCAGCCAGAAGGCATGTATTTTTCATACTTGTCTGACTTCTATTTTGGTGGTCTGAAAGGCGTACAGTGAGGGATCCATTGCCTGACCAGCGGCTCCACCCCCTCCCATCATACTCAACGGGGTGCTGTCATTCCACCGGCCTCACAGGAGCTCCAGTCTCCGACCTTTAGCAAATATTCTAGGGAGTTAAAAAAAAAGCAGAAGTGGTCTCAAGCTGGGACCCAACCAGTTAAAGGGATCACCTTGCTTGGAGGCCTCAACACATGCATGTTGTCCAGACACACGCACTGTGCCACACATGTGCATTTACTCTCTCACACATATTTTACTCCTCACCCTCCTCTTTTATCTTCTTTCCTTCCTCCCATCTCGGTGAACATCCCTTCACCTCTGCTCTCCTCCTATCCCTCTATTGATTAGTTGCCTCACACGTCAAAGCAATGAGCTATTCAGTCAATATTCACAGCAGCACCCACACAGAGGCTGCACAGAAAGTGTTTTGATAAAAAGTACAAGAGCTACAAGATAGCGTGCTACCTACAGTATTCTCAGTGTCTCACACAGGTAAAAGAGATGTCACATTGTTTCTGTAGACAATATTGTACAGTGTGTCTGCTGCAGATCTCCATAGTCCCCCTTGTTGCCTTCAATGACTGTGGTCAAAGGAGCCTATTTAATGAGAGCCCCACATGTAATGAGACACATGGAGGATGCGTTTGTTTGTCCTGTGGTACCTGAGCTGATGGTGCTCATGCCAGTTAATGGCTTCATTCTTAAATTCTATGCAAACACCACAGTGAAAGGATGAACTTATCGCTATTAAAGCTTAATTATTTAGAAAAAACTACATTCTCTTTAAGAGACAAGCCGCTGAGTCAGAGGACTTTGAAGCTTAGACAAAACTGCAAATAAACTTCCTCTGATTTCAGCAACAAAATGAATTGGATACGCACTTTAATGTGACATTTAAAGTATTAGTGTTTTCTAACCTCTATCAGCAGGACATCATTATTTGTTTCTAAAAAATGACTATTGATAAACAGTGGTCATTTTTGGTTAGGTTTAGGCACAGATATAACGTTACACTGTAATTTAAGATAAGATAAGATTAACTTTAGTAAAGCCCAAAGGAAAATTCAGGTGACAAACTTCTAAAAAGCATCACTAAGTATTCAAGCACTGATCTGATTCATATGGACTGTAAACGCTTTAATATGAACGTTCTGTGAGAGTTTTCGCTGCATTTTGCGACAGGATGGCAGAGCAGGTGTTACCGGTCAGAGACGGTTTAGTGTGGCGTCTAACAAGAAAGCTCATTTTGAAGCCTCCTCCCTCTACCCTGAGGAATAAGTTTGCCTGCCTTATCCCTTTGTTCCCATCGTAATTACTGCAGCTGCTGAAGGGCTTTGTACTGTACTTTGGGCCACATGCTCAAGTAAAAACTCCCACTGTTGCAATAGCCACCAAATCTTTTGTTCACTGAGTTTATGAAAAACAGGTTGTTGTTTACAAAGCTTCATTTTTATTATATGTGACTGTAGCAACACAAATGCTTGTTATCTGATCTGACAATGTAAGCCAAACAACAAAACCCTTTGGGTGAACTGGGGGCATGTACCACCTTAATGAGCACCTTGTTTGCCCATTCGCCCCCCAGTCCACAGCCTTGCTCAGAATTAAGTATATTTGCCTCACTGTCATCTTAGATCATGCTCAAAAGATTGTAATATTTATCAAACCTCAGTATTTCTCATTTCACTCCACTGCTCTCAACACAGCACAGCCAAAAATCTCTGCCTCAGACCTGCTCTAGAGATGCATCAATTCAGACCCACAGTCCCTTACAAATGTAGTTCTGTGACGTGTGAGCAATAACCTGACTGAGCCTGTGTCACACACAATATCTACGCACCTGTGCAAACATCATCATTTTAGTCAAGGGTTTTAAAAGACTAAATTTAATTTAGTGTGTGAAATGTTTTATCTGTCATATTTATGTGCATGTTTAATCCTGTACACAGAGATCATGATCTCAATTAGTTTAAATAAAGGATTGCTACTTACATATACAATATGTCGTCAGTGCTGAAAATGCGTTCGGTTTATCTTGTCAAGCCTTTTTGAAACATCACAAACACATCAGCTACAATCTAATTAACTTTGTGATAATTGAGAGCAGAGACGACAATAACAGAGGAAACAAAATTGTGTCGAGCATCATGAGTTTGAACTTGGACGATCGTGTAGAAACAGTTGACAAATGTAATCAGTGTGGATACCCTGAGACACCATGCCGTTAACTATCTCCCAAACAAACCCTACGACAGAATACCAATTTAGACAGTCAGCTGAAAACACTCATCTCCAGCACCGGAGGCATCATTTGTCACTCGGGTTATATGAACTGTATGGAATTGCTTTAAGTTTTACTTTTGAGCCCCTGAGACGAGTAAACCTTCGCAGATAAAACTTTACAATAGACATATTCCTGAGCCAACTTGTTACTATCTGCAGTTTGATGACTTTCTGGGTTTGTTTGTTGTAATCTTGAGTTTTATGGTTTTGTTCAGTTTGATTTAAAGCTGTTTTGAACAGTTGTTTTCTCTCTTTTGACCTCGTCTTCTGTATAAATTACATTTTTAAAAACGTAATTAAACCACAGCAATTCTTGCTCGCTTTGATTTATTTAGTAGTTTGATTCATATATATGCACAGCAATACTGACTATGTTTACATGGACAGCAATAATCCGACTACTGACCTTATTCTGAATAAGACAATATTCTGATTATGGTGTTTACATGAGTTGCTTTTAGAACATTCCTTCATGTTCCTGTTTTACATGTTACAGAGCATAGAGAGAAAACCTGCAGTGCGACATGGACGAAGAAAGGGATCCAGGGAGTGTTACCGAGTCCGACGATGCAGCAGATTCGGAAAAGCAAGACGTTCCCCGTTCATGGCCGTATTTAAAAGAAGTGTTCGAGAACGATTCATGGTGAATGTGTTGTGTTTTGTTCCCTGTACCAGCGCTGAGCAGGTTGTTAATAAAAGAAGAAGAATAATTTCCTTTTTCTTGTGTCGAACTTTATTAGTTTTGTGGAGTTATCAAAAGATGTGTTGTGTATCATTGATGGCAAACAAACATTTTTACTTTTTTACTTAAGTACATTCCAGTATTTTTTACGTTTACTTGAGTAAAGCAGTTGAGTCAGTACTTCTACTTTGATCACATAAGTATCTGTACTTCTACTTAAGTATAGAATGTGAGTACTTTTGTCACCTCTGCATGGTAGTTTCTTTATCAGAATATTGTCTTAGTCTGATTAATATTGGAGTTTTGTCCCTCATTTCATTATAGTTTCATTATATAAAATGATTGATTGACTGGTGTCCATCCATCCATCCATCCATCCATCCATCCATCTTCTACCGCTTATCCGGGGCCGGGTCGCGGGGGCAGTAGCCGAATCAGGGATACCCAGTCTTCCGTCTCCCTGGACACTTCCTCCAGCTCTTCCAGAGGGACACCGAGGCGTTCCCAGGCCAGCCGGGAGACATAGTCCCTCCAGCGTGTCCTGGGTCTTCCCCGGGGGCCTCCTCCCGGAACACCTCCCCAGGAAGGTGCCCAGGAGGCATCTGAAACAGATGCCCGAGCCACCTCAACTGACTCCTCTCGATGTGGAGGAGCAGCGGCTCTACTCCGAGCTCCTCCCGGGTGACCGAGCTCCTCACCCTATCTCTAAGGGAGCGCCCGGCCACCCTGCGGAGGAAGCTCATTTCAGCCGCTTGTATCCGCGATCTCGTTCTTTCGGTCATGACCCAGAGCTCATGACCATAGGTGAGAGTAGGAACGTAGATTGACCGGTAAATCGAGAGCTTCACCTTCCGGCTCAGCTCCTTCTTCACCACAACGGACCGGTACACCGACCGCATTACTGCTGCCGATGCCCCGATCCGTCTGGATTGACTGGTGTTAATTCTTTAAAATGTCAAAAAAAAAAAATGGTGAAAAATACTCATGGTGACATCTTTGATCAAAAACTCCCAAAATAATTAAAATATTGCAAAAATGAGAAAGCTAGAAATGTTAAGAAGTTGGGATGAAATAATTTTAGCATTTTTTCTAACAAAATAATTAACAAACAATTAACAAAATAATTAACAATTAAAAATCAGTTTGATTGACTAATTGACTCATCATTGCAGCTCTATATCTGATGAGGTAAAATCATTAAACAACCATATTAACATAAGGGCATAGTGACGTTTTGTGTAATAGTTAAAGTGAACGGTAACAAAAGCTGGTAGGAAACAAGCACTTAAAATAAAAAGTTCTTAATTTTAGTGAGCACAAAGTGCTTTAGTTGACCGTATTGTTAATACGTTTGAACCTTTCAGGCATGTGTCATGCCCAACCTCATGGGCACGAACTGAGATTCGATGTATGCACTGAAAACAAAAAAAGAGTCTCGCTACCTGAGCGAAGCAGCGATTCCACCCAGACGGGCGAAGACATGAAGCAGCAAGACCACAGGCTGCCAGACATCATTATCTGTCTCAGCAGTCCCCCGCACGCTCTCGAAGTGAGTTAGACTTTATGGATTCTGGGGCGAAAGACACCCACAAAACAAAACAACAACAACAACAACAACAGTACTAAGTGCAAATGGTTTGGGACCCTCATCTCAGAAGCCACATGTGCTTGTGCAGACTTACAAGATGCCAGGAGGCTGTCAGGATTATTCTTCTATCACAGTGTTTCAGTTTCAGCATTCACAGAGTTTCAATAAAGAACAAAGACACGTTGAAGGTGGTCTGCCCACTACCTCCTCAACAAAACAGAGAGAAAGTGAATCACGAAAAGAAAAAATACTGTACAGAACCTGCAGAGGCGTTGTTACTAAGGCCAGGTCCACTGCAGCCCTAAAAAATCTACTACTGGATGTTGCTTTTAACTTTCCTCTACAACCAATTCTTCATTCATTTTCTTGGAACAAAAGCTGCCTAAAGGAAACAAAGGAGCTTTACCTACAGCAGCTTTGTGAGCCATCTGAACCTTGAGGGCTACTTTTCAGATTCGCAGGAAGAAAATGAAAAGGAACTTTCAGATTTCTCCACAGTTTTGTAGCGCAACTGTCGGATCCACATGGCTCGCAGGACTAGGCTGAACAAACCACTCTCCTTTAGAGTAAACAGACAAAAGAGGCAAATGCATCTATCCAAGCTGCTGAGCTTCCTGGTGCAGGAAGCAGAAGTATTTGATGAAACATGTGGAGTGCTGACAAACTGACACACAAATTGATAATGGCTGTTATCAAACTGAGATGCTGTCAACACTGAGCATCTCCATCCATCACACTACGAGTTTATCAGTGGTTGGCGTCGTTTATTTTTCCTCTGAAACCAGATTAAATCCTAGAGAAACTGCATCACTTCTATTAGAGGAATCTCATCCCCTTGCACACACCACAAACATCAACACAGCTTTCACACATACAAAAACCTACTGTGCCAGAAATCTACCCATGGTCAAACAAACACACCCCTTTAAATGCAAATCCAGTTCGTGCATCTGAAACTGTTTTCATTAAGTTATCAGTATTTCTATCTTTAAATATTGAACCTATTAGAAGCACCCACATTTTAGGATAGATGGGTTTTTCGCCTTTAGTCTATTTATTTATTTTTAGGCAAATCTGCATGTTGCTGCTTTGGCTACTAGCAGTTCCTGTTTACACTGCGACTCTAATATGAGTGTGTGTCTGTGTGTGTGCAACCAACATTGCTCACACTGTGGGGACTCACACTGTGACACACACTAAGGTTAGGTTAAGTTTAAGGTTAAGGTTAGGCTTAGGGTTAGGCATGTAGTGTTTATGGTTAAAGTTAGGGTTAGGGTTAGGCATGTAGTGTTTATGGTTAAGGTTAGGGCAAGTCTCCCCAGGAAATGAATCAATTTAAAGTCCCCACCAGGAGCGAAAATGTATTTTTTGTTTGTTTCAAATTGTATCGGGTGAAGGGGCAAAAAAACCCAATCCAAACAAAACAAATCAAAAAACAAATAAACATTATTAAGAGAAAAAAGATGCTGCTCGAATCTGTTTCTAGCAGATTTTTTGTCCATATCTAAATAACACATTCATATTTGTTTAGCTCTTTAACCTTTACATATACAGTAGCATGAACTAATGCTGATGCTTTAAGAAAGATTCTGGTTTTCAGGTCCCTTAAAAACAAACCTGATGTTGATGTGATTGAAAGAGACTGGCCAGACATCTAGACCACCACACGCGTCTCTTACCTGAGGGGTTGAGCAGCCTCCAAGTGATGGCAGGGTCCGGCCTGCCGTTGGCCAAACAGCTGAGCGTCACATTGCTGCCCTCATTAACTATGATATCTTCTGACACCTTGTAGATGTTGGGTGGAACTGGAGACACAAGAAAAGTGACATCAAGGTTAGACCAAGCTCCAGAGCTTAGCAGAGGTTTCAACTACAAATTAGCAAGTGACATTTATTTTTGGTGGCAATGAATATTAAACAGTTTTTATTCATCTTTTAAAATACAAGCTCAGTCAAAATATGTGAGACTGTTAAACTGAAATCCATGCTAGTTTATGATGCCATGATTTTACACCCACACTTTCTTTTACTGTTGGCTCTGAACAGAAGTTAAACACAAGCTGACCTTGATTTTCTCAAGTTGAAAGGAAGAGTTTAGAAAAGCTTTGAAGAACCTTTTTCCTGCTGCTTTAGCCCTCAGAGGTACTTATAGTAAACTTTCTCAACCCAGGATCCAAATAAGCAATTTAATCTGCTGCCCCGGGAACCGAGCTCATGAAAACAGATTGCTTCTGTTGTTATATAGGGACCCACCAGATGCTTGGCTCTGATTCTGACTTTAGACACATACCTTCAGAAAAGTAGGCTTTAATACAAGGCTCAAAATTTTAAAGGTAAAAAGACAAATATTTAAATGTATATATGTGTGTGTGTGATGCTGATGTTCAAAGTGATACACAGCTATTTCATCTTGATGCTGTGTTTAATAACCATCCTGCCTCACAACCACATCCAGTCCTGTCTCCTAACGCTGTAACAACCACACAAACAAACCTGGAGAAACCTAAAGAGAGAAAGAGAAGCTGGGATATGCAATATCATATGCAATAAATAACCAAAATAAAATAAACAACCCCGATGAATTAAGTTACTGTTTGCTTTAAAGCAAGTCAGCAGCTAAGATGCAATCAATCACAAAGATGCAGAGGGCATACATCACTGTTTCACAGACCATGGAAAAGCAGACCTGGAATATGATGAATACTGGAACAGGCATAATGTGATCAAATGAAAGAAAAAAAACTTCTTTTCTATAAATCTGTAAATTTATACCTTTAATTTCAGGTATGTGTGCATGTGACTGTGTGCGCTCATACATTAGGGCATGTTGTATATCTTCAGTTATATAATAACTGGTGTATGTCATGAAATGTATTGTTATTTCTGTTTCTTATGAGAAAATTGAATAATCAATCTGTTTGACTTGATGACAATTCATATTTTGGAGTTTGCTGTTGTGATCTGTGACATCTGCAGCCATAGAAAGTACAGTGCCTGACAGTTTGACAGGAGTCACAGCTGAGTCGCTCTGAGTGAAGGTTTGTCTGATGCTTTTATTACCTATAATAATCTCACACTGTAAGGGCATAGCTGCTGCCAGCTACACCATTATATGTTAGATGGATTGCTGCTTGGAAACTGTAAAATAGAATTAATCTTAATATTTATTTTTCATTTTCATGTATCACAAGTTATTCTGTGCAACAGTCATGACCACATTGCCCACGGAGTAACATATACTGTACGCTAGAGCCTCTGAATCTGTACAAATTCATACAATGTGAAAAACTAAGTGGTGAGATTGCAGAGCAAGAAGGTTGCTAGAGAAGGTCTGAATAATCCTCAGTTAGTGTGCATGCCTGTCCTGTACAGATACACTGAGAATTAAAGAGGTGGAGACATGCCAAAATATCACTTTTTAAATGAAGCAACTGAATCAGAGCTCTAGGTCACTCTGATCTTTACCAAGAGATCCAGATTAATTATAGAAAAAAGGCAGGGCTGAGAAGTAAGCCATTAAAGTTATAGGGTACCTGCTTATTAAAAGTGTCAACACCAGCACAATCACTTGCAAATAGCTGGTGTGTAAAATAACAGGCTCTACTCTCTCTTACCGACTCTTGTCAAATTTGTCCATAAACAAGGCAGTTAAACCCAAACTGCTCCATTAAAGTTACTCAGTAGCCCGACAATAAACATGCACTCGTGCTGCACTCCTGCTGTGGGTGACATCCACTTACACTGAGGCCTGCTCCCACTTTAACAACCTTCATTTTGGTGAAGCAGCTTTAGATATATATTTTAGTGTCGGCATCACTGACTGTATAATGAACAAAAACACATATGCGAAATCTACACTGAAAGCATTGAAGGGTACCACGTTTAAACAATATCATGAGGGAGTTCATGTGCTATTTAAATCTAATAGAACCTGCTGGGTTCATTTCAAACAAAGCCGCCCTGTTCCCTCCATGCTGGTCATGTTTTGGTTTTCAGTATTTCTACAGCCAGGTTTTTATTGAAGCTTTGTCTCTGTGCAGCATTACTAACAACTCTCACACACACACACACACACACACACACACACACACACACACACACACACACACACACCAACACACAACGTCCCATCGCTCTAATACCAACTGACAAGACATTCACGATCGCGCCAAACAGCATTTTAAATGAAGTCATACAGACTTATTGCTGTAGTCAAATGACCGAGCCAAAGCGAAGATGTGTTTTCCAGATGGAACGCGGGAACGCCGGGGCGGAGGCACTCGATTGAGGTGACAAAGAAACCAATTGGCTTTTTTCCCCCCACCTCAAAAACAACCAAAGCATGGCGGGGTGGGGAAGTTGATTGGCTGAGGAGGAAGAAGCGTGACTGGAAAATTAATCTTTCGAATCACAGATAAAAATGGATTGGGGAGAAAACAACTGCTCATACTGTGATAACCCTGTCACCTCCATAGGCAACAAGAAAGATGTGGAGAGACGTGGAAGAGGAGAGGAGATGAAGGCTGGAAGACAATAGTAGAGAAAAGAAGTGTGAATGACATTTCAGCACTAACAGCCATATAGGAGGGAGTGAATTGTAATCTTAGTCATAGGTCAGTGTTGAAGGAACAATGTTGGAAAGGGCAGCTCTTTTGAAAAGCACTTTACCTCTGCAGCTCCAGGATGGATAAATTCCATAGAGATACCCTGCACTCTGCTGATATTTTCCTTATGAATTATGGTTTTGACACAGGCATAGACCGAGCACACTACCCTCTAACATAACCTCATGTACAGATATATAGGCCCAGACTCACTTAGTGTACTGTACACTCACAGCTCTACACCTCAGAGAATTTATACTCTAATTATTCTATTTTAATTTCTTTTTTTTTACCTGCACCTCATTCAGACGCTACTTGTTCTTCTTCACCACGGCCCCTTCCTTCAGAAAAAAAAACCCACAACAGAACAACAACAACAAGAAAAAACACCCTGTCATTTCTTTTCTAGCTAATAATCTCATATTTCGTTTGGTTTTTCAGTTCCTCAAAAATAATAACTGATGAAAATGTTATAAATACACTGGCCTTGCTTTCAACTCTGATTTCAAGCTTCAAAGAAAAATAGAGTGAAAAGTGATGGAGATGCAGAGAGAGTAAGAGTAATTAAGGGGGGAATGGGCCTGTGTTTGTGAGGGTGCACAGAAGAATCTTAACTGTGTGAGAAAGAGCCACGGGCACTTCTTTTATTCATGTGACAACTTGGTCCCCATGGGGAGGAGAGCACTAAACTTATATCTCTGCATGATTAACAGCTCCCTCTCCTTTCATCACGGGGATTATTGTTGTGCACCTACTTTTTACACACAGCCTATTTCGAAATACTTTACAAATAAGGTGATTACAGTTCCAACATTATTCTATATAATGAAACCTACCAAAATAATGGCTTTGCACGTGGCTGCTGTTCCAGGTTATCCAGTATTATTAGTGGAAGGACAGCAGTTTATAGATCAGTAAGACACTTATACATCAGAACCCCAGCTGTGATTGTGTAATGGTTTTGTACAACTACCATTCTTTTTAGGTAGCAGTGACAAATGACTCATCTCTTTTTAGGAAGTACAATACTGCTTTTCCTGCTATAATTAAACTGGACTGGAACTTCAATAAAACTGGTCATATTCTATTTTTTGCTTGTTTTCCACAAACAGAACACCAAGACATGGTAGTGGTGTTGGATGGACGAGTGGTGCGTCTGACTTTCCAGCAGGACACTGGGATAAAACCGCCCATGACAGACTTTTCACACTGAGCATCTGTGGTTGAATTAAAACAAACCCTCTTGTCGATGATGATGCAGGAGGATGTCACCAAAACTGTCAGTGTGACTTCATGTTTCCTCCTCTGAACAGGAAGAAAACACTGAAAACAGACAAACAAACAAACACTGGGACTGATTCTAATCCAAATGTCCCACATCTACAATGCTCGGACATATATATGCTCATTTACAGCAAAGCATGTCCTCAGTTTGCCATGTATGGTAAACAACATACTTGTAGCCTAAATGTAAAACATGTTGACAAAAAATGAAGCAGTTAGCTGAAAAAAGGCAAAAGGCCTTTAATGACAAAAAGGTTGAGCTCATGTTAAATGTGGTTCAGCCAAACCACAATGTTTAATTTAGCACTTTCACAATTGTCTTGTCCTGTTTAACAATAGACAGAGTATGGGGGAGGCTGATTAATGTTGTGAACGCTGTGTACTCATCACAAAAACAAACCAAAAAAAAGACTTCACCTGAAAGCTGCAGTCAAAATAAATAACAGAGGCATCATCCCTGACTGTCAGCTACAGACGAGACCGGACCAACACCAACACAGTAACATTGATAGGAACAAATACAACACAAAGCATTTTAAGATTAGGAAATTACCAACTTGTATAGCGCTGGTTGTGTCCAGAGGCCTATATGTCAGTTCAGACCTTAGTAACACGTGTAACATATTTTCTTTAATACTGTTTCTGCAACACTACACTTCTCCCCCTCCGTTTCCTGTTTTTCATAACGACAGGCGGTCTATTCTCCGACGTATCAAAAATACGCCGACATTCTTGCTTGGACCATCTGAGATGCAGGAATATTGAGCATGAAATTAGCCTTTGAACAGAAGCAGGAAAGGCAGTAGGTAATCTAGGACGCAACTTCACCCACCTGGACTCTGTCACACTGCTTTATATTCAAGCTAAACTATTCATTACAATTCGACGGCAAACTCTATCCCACTGTTTATGGCACATACAGGAAACAATAAACAAGGCAGCTGTGGGCTCCGACTGTAAAATTCATTCTCTTGCCTTTCTCTCTCTAACCGATTGGTTAAAACAACAAAATGCATGTGACTTTATTGTCACAAAATAAGAAACAATGGCACAATAAAAGAACATTTTGGGTTTAAAGTGAACTATATATTTTTTCACAAGGAGAGCAAATGCTCAGCTACAGTTTTATATCAAAGACAAAGTATTGTTGGGCAATAAATCATGTATACTTTCACTGGTTCAGTGTATACCATTTTACATTTAGTATTTCCACCCTTGGGCTCATTGTGCTCTCTCCTACATTTACCCCCCACTGGGACTCAGTGTGACATTTGGAGGAGAGCTGTAGCGCTGAGAGCAGAAGAGGCGTGCGATTACGCTCAGCTAATTTCAAAACATTAGAAGATAATCAGGAGAAAACACTGCAAGCTCTTTAGCTTTTAATGCTTGGAAGCTTTACTGTCATTTAACCTGCTTTCTATTAAACAAGGTCAACCCAAACCCTGTCCCCAAAAAAGACCAGTATAACTAGTCTGTTGGCTCAACAACTCAGCTTGAATGCGCTTTAATACTGGTGAGTATTTGGGTTTTTTTTTTCCTTTTTCCTGCATCTCAACTTTTGCATCTTGACCTTACAAGGCAATTTATTATTGAAGAAACTTAGCAGGTGATAGTCAGCTCATTCAAGGGCCGAATGGAAGAGATTATCATCAGTCTTTCTCTCAGGATTTGGACACTTCAGGTCAAAGGAAAAGAAAAGGCACAGAAAACTTGTGCTCAGACACACACCTTTGATAAATCTGACACAAACTTGTACCCTTACTTTTGAAAAAAGGAAAAAATGCCAAACGAAGAAGAGAAAGGAGCAAAAATATAAATGTCTGCAAAGTGCCCACACATCTCTTTAGATGCACCTGTATGCAAAGACACATATGGTTTTCTGTAGCTCAAACTCACACTCTCGGACATGAATTTTGCCTGTAGTGTCACATCCCTACATCCAAAATACAGAGGAACACTGATCCTGTTTGATCCAAGGGTGTGTTTTCTGCAGCGACATACTGTACACACACACCAATTCCTCCCTGCCTAGCACTGCAGAGTTGAAAGGAAAGAGAATGAATAGGTTCGAGAGGTGGGCTGACGCTGCTGTTACTGCTGCAGGAAGAGAAGCTCAAGTGGCCTGGTGATGCCAGTGGGCCCCTGTTCTCCCAGCACAGCTGTTATGAAAACAGAAGAGAAGAAGAGAAGTGAAAATGCTGATGACAGAGGAGAAAACGCCGCATCTCCCCCCATCCATCTTAACCATAGCCATCAGCAGCGGCAGCGATGTAAAAACCCAAGATGGCTGTGAAACTTTCAAAGGAAGGACCAAATATGAAACAGATGCAGCAGCCTGCTCGAGGCTCTGATGGAAGAGAGGGAGAAGAAGAAAAAACAGCTTTTTCTCCATTTGAGACCCATCGTGTTTCCTTCCGTGATAGGTTGACCCCGTTCTACCTGGGGACACCAAGCTGATTAATTAAGGAGATGGTTTTTCAGACCGTGTTGAGAGCTGTTTTTCCAATGAGGGTCCTGTAAAGGCAGCAACTCGTAAATCACATGAAAATGTAATTGGTGTTTGCACTGAAAGATGAAAAATAAGAAGTGTAAGGCAGAAAGGTGTAGTAGCATTTCTTTGCTAGTGTACACAGACAGCGAAGAAGGAATAAACAAGAGAAAATTATTTTTTCTTTTTTTCATACAATGAACTAATGGCAACTTTTGTACTTCTGAAAAAACGTCTGTGTTTATATTTTCCATATAACCTATAGTTCTTATCTTGGCCCAACCGAGGTAGGTTCATAAATCCAGCTTGGCGCTCACAAAGTGTGGAGGGCTTGCCAAAAAGGCGAAGCAGATTTTGCATTCCAGCCGTCAAATGATTTAGAGGCTTATGATATCCTAGCCCTCATGATAATGAGAAAAACAAAGATGGCTAGACAAGCTAAATCCGAGGTTAGAGGATCTCGGCTGGGATGGCTGCCTTTCCCTCCACATTTCTTCAGTTGTTAATACCATTTCTTGCCCTTTGCTCCTCTACTTCCAAATACCATTCCTCATTATGTCACTTTGTTCAGACAAGGGTTAGTGGAGATCACGAGACCTCCCACAGCCTATATACCTATGCAGCTCACGTTAGAAAACGTATGTCCCACCACCTCTCGGTTTAATCCAAATGTAAAATCACCTTCTCTGTTATTTGAAAGTATTTCCAGGTTTGACCAGTGCAGCTGGTTCAGCAAAGTCCTGGCAGTTAATGGAGAGTCAAAGGTGCTTTGCACTTGTTTTCATGTCATGTCTCACACTTCTGCTCCAAAAAGGAAAAACAAGAGGGAGTTTTTTTTAATTTATTTGCTATTAATAAGGCTTTTAGTTATTCATAATTAAAATTATTATGATTCCAAATAAAAAACATCACCTGAGGACATGAACAATAACGCATCAGAATCGAGACAGTTAAACTAAACTCTAAATATTTTACAGCTCATCGTTCCAATAAAAACAATTACAAATGCACATAACAGAGGTAGTGATTTTCTTCATTACAGCACACCAGAAAACGTAGACAGTATCTTATTGATTCATACAAACTCAAGGTGAAACTAGAAATTCAAAGCAGCAGCTATTGTCTCACTGTTGGAGCGGGCTTTCAATAGGTTGTATCAAATTACAGCTTGACTTATTATGGCATTCAGATAGTCTCTCAGCATAACGCCCCTGATCCTCAAACCAGCAATCAGCACTAAGTAATCAATACTGCCTGATTTGTCCCCGTTTGCAACAGTACACCACCACATAATGGGAAAAGTGTGTGTGTGTGTATATGTGTGTGACCATTAACAATTCCTATGCCTCCCCAGCCTGAAATCCTTCAAACTCATTGGTTAGCAGGTGTTTACTTCAGACTTGAGATTGGGTCCAGAAGTCCCTTATGTCACTCAGGAGCCTCACTGATTCTCATTACAGTGACAAAGAAGCAATGTACGATCAGTGTGCATGAGCCCACTGGCACATAATAGTAAATAAAAACTCTACACTATGTAATTATACTATTCTGTTAGTATACTTATACTTAAATAACTAACTAAATACAAATACGGAGAATAAAGTTTCCAACACAAAAAATGATCTAGTTTTAAATGGAAAGTTTTCCAAGGTTGACGATAAAAATCGCCCTGAAAAAACTTTAGAAGAAAATGGTGGATCATGGTTCAACTAAAGTCTATAGCACAAAGATGCACAGCAAAAACCTACAATAAGTCTTCTTTTATTTTTTATCATACACATATCATGTTGTAGGATTAGTTTCCATACAGGCAGCTCTGAAGACGCCTCTGTTTTAAGGGCTTGGCCAGCCAGACTAATTCTTTTCCTATTCTACACACAGAATTAGTCTGGAATCTCTTTGGTCGAAAACGATTTCCAGGGGGCGGGCTGCGTGCTATTGCTAGTGAATAACATTTGTGGTTTTTGTTGTAAAAACATAAGAACACATGGTGTTATCACCTCTTCTGTGCATATTTCTAAACAGAGTAAACAGCAAAAGAAAGTTGTAGAAAGATTTGCAGACTTGGGACAGGAACTGAGAAACGTTATGAAAGTCAGTGCATATGTGCAGAGCTTGTCTAAATCTGATTGGACGCCTGGAGCGGAAAGCCCGCCACATTGCAGATAAACAGCTGTGATTGGCCCAGCTCTTTTGAGGCTTCTTAACGGGTCTTCTAAGGAAACTTTTCTACAAATCAACAATTAATTGCTACAACTCTGCCAGCATACTGG
Source organism: Mastacembelus armatus (assembly GCF_900324485.2). NCBI lineage: Eukaryota > Metazoa > Chordata > Actinopteri > Synbranchiformes > Mastacembelidae > Mastacembelus > Mastacembelus armatus. The sequence goes on along the minus strand of NC_046645.1, from coordinate 3,923,120 downwards.
CTGTTTTCCTTCTAATTAGTACAAAATGACACATTAATTCCTGTCTAGGAAATTATAAGAAATTTGTAAGATTAGCCAAATAAAGTGTTATCAAATGACTTCAGGGCAGTCATTAGCTAGATGAGTTTCACATTGAACACATGCCAGTTCTGCATTTCCAGTCAGAAGATTTAGATTTTTTTTTTTTTTAAGTCAAAATCAAATAAACAGAAGCTGGAGCATCCTGATTTCTAGTTCTTACTGCTCAAGCTCCAATAGATTATAAACTACAATTCCCATAATGCAACTAACAGCATCTCATAGAGGAGGTCAGGGTGAGTGTGTCGACAAAAGACAGGATTTGTTTCCTGTTTCAAACCAATATTTGGCTCTTTCAGGAGATGTTCCTCATCACAGGGGCAAACAACTTATGTGATCTTTTAATTTGGAGGACTTGTTCTCTAATGAGCTAATTTAATTTTGAGATAAAACAACACTCGATTTTATGGATGTACCTGTGGCTGTTTGAGATCCAGTACTGCAATAACCAGAATTACTTACTCCTGAGTCAAACAGTAAGTTCTACTGTTTAGTGCCTGTGTGAGGACTATACTACAGTACATTCACAGCTCAGCACAAGCCTAAACCAGACTGTCACACTAAATTTCACGAGCTGGTTATTTTGCTTCCTCACTGAGACCAAGAGCTGAGAGCAAAGTGATTGTTGGCAAATACTATCACAGCAATGTAAAACAGACCAAAGCAAAAACAGCATTATCAGAATTGACAACAACTGGAAGTACAAGTGAGTATCTTTGTAAGATGTACATTTTATTAGCAGGCAGATGTATATATATCTATATATATATTTTTTAAATGTAAGTAATAAAATGAAGAGTTACCGTTTGTAGTCAGTTGTCAAAAATGGTTCCATCTTTTTAAAAGTTAGAACTAATTAATTTTCTTCAACTGCAAATTGAATATCTTAAGTTTCACAATTTTAAGTGGCCATTTTCTTCTTAAAAATATATTAACAAGAAAATATCAGTATCAGTGTCAATATCAGTTGTGTAGCAACAGCGACTGAATACAGAAGGTGAACGATACTATAAAGTTAAATAATAATGGTTGTAAAAATCTATAGCAAAGACAGTAGAGTGTCACTGGCTTGGAAACATGAAACAAAGTGCTGCCATTGTGCTGATTGGGTTCCAGGTCTGTAGATTCTCAACCAGCTTGTTGTTTCTCACTGTGTGAAGAGCTGTGAACAGCTGGTAGACTGAAGAGCACCTGACACACTCCGCTGGAAACCGCTACACACTGCTCCACACAGATATATAGACACACAGCCTCTGACTGAGCCCACAGCTGCTGCTATATCGGCTGATCGCTGAGGTGTGCCATCGCATTTTCTCTCCCGCATCTCTATGGGCCTCACTCTCACTGCCTGTCAACGTCCTATTTTACTTAGCTCATTTCCTCTTTCGTGCAAACATGCACACTCTGATGCTGATATCCATTCTGTGCACATATGATACCTGTACATATGACCAACCTCCATCTCTGTGTCTTTTCTCCCTCCCATCCTCTCTTGCATATCTTCTGTTCTCTTTGTCCCCTGTCATTCTGACTCTTCGATTCTTGGCTCATCACTGTCACTCTTCCTCTGTCTTCTTTGCCTCTCACACTTTTTTCCCCCCACTGCTCTCTCCTTCTGTGCTTTGCCTTGAGCTGCAGTCTAATGAGCAAGTATCTGGTGATGGGAGAGTGTTTTCTAGGTCTGAGGACAGATAACAAGCCCGTATGTTATTTACCACAGTGGTCACTGCAGTAGCAGACCAGTGCCAACTCTCAAAGACCCTCCCAGGGGAAAAAATATTTCCTGTCAAATCCAGAGCTTCACCATCAAAGTGCTGGCAAGAGCCAAATACTTGACAACACTCACTGTAGCTGCGAGATGCCTGTGCACCATAGAGCAGCGTATTGTAATTGTAAATAATTTGTATCCAACTGATAAACAATGTTTTCCAATATCATTTCTCCATTGGCCTCTGTTGTGATTATAGTACTCATGTGCATTAGACATCATGTTTTAAACCTTTGTAGTTTTAGTTTAATGCAAAATACAGTCAGACAAGAACATTTCTGATAAAAGCTTCAAACCATTTCCAACGAAACTTGCAATCAAATACTTGGATGGTTCAGTGACAGAGAATTATCAGCCTCAGCTTTGACCCCCTGTATTTCTCCCTATCCCAGCAGTCCTTTACCAAACACACACCCAATGAGACATTTGCTGCATCATGAGAAGTGTTTAACACTCTTCTGTCACACAGAAGACTTGGTAATGTTAAGCACTGTATCGGTGCTGGCTACCATATGGTCCAACTCAGTAACATGCTGGACATCTGGTGGGGCAGTGGGCACTGGGAGAAGGAGCAGCCAAGTACATGCACTAGAAAAGACTGAGGATGTTCATGAGTATGTGATCAGGCGAAGCACAGATTTCTGTTAATATTTTCTGACCATCTTTGAAATATTTCAAGGCAAGAGAATCAAAACTTAAAGTTTAAATTCAAACTGAATATTAAAAATGAAAAGACTTTACAGTCAGACATTCTTTGTTCATTTTTCAGCTATTTGGGTGTAAAGTGCTGGACAAATAAAAATACTGATCTGATAGTTAAGCTACATTAAAAGACGAAGGCACAATATGTAAACTCCCTGTCTAGATCCAGTGTTTGGTTTGTCTGCTCTGGGCTACCGTAGAAACATGGCGGTGCAACATGGCTGCCTCCATCAAAGGACACCTGCTCCCTGTGTAGATTTAAACGCCTCATTTTAAAATCAAGACAATGCAAGTGTTGGTATTTTCAAACAGAAAATGTGTTTCTTTATCATGTTGTAAGAAGGCCTGCACTTATTTTTTTAACGGCTGACAGTAGAAAGTAGAGTAACGGTGGGGAAGTAGTTCTAGTCCCCGTGGTTGAGAGCAGTGCTGAGCCTGTTACACCTGAACCACCAAGAAGCATCTGAAATCAGATCTCTCTCTCAGCAGGCATCTGAAGTGCAGGCTTGTGCCACTGACACACCCAGCAGAAGCCAGTAACAGACCAAATCCCTTACATTACTGGTCTCACTGATTCTAAACACAACACTTTCTGCTATTTACCAACATCATTTCAGTTTTATTGTCTTGTCTCTGAGTAAAACCCCCATGTTTGCCTCTCTGCTTTTATCTGGCCAAGGGCAATGAAAGTGGGATCACGGCCTAGCAGTAAGATTGACCTGAACACCAGTGGATCAGAGTGTTGGATTGTTCACACAAAAACACACACACACACACACACACACACACACACACACACACACACACACACACACACACACACACACACACACACACACACACACACACACACACACACACACACACACACACAGCAGGTGACCCTGAGTAATGTAGGGCACAGGCATTGAAAAAAAAGGTAACAGCATTCTATTAACCCACCACAGTGTTATATGGTAAAAGCACAGAACTGCAACATAAAAGGTTGATGTTCTTATATTACAACCAAAATCCTATATATTACCTGTGCATCAGCAAACACTGGCTGTTACATGTCATGACATGTTAGACACAAATTCTACACACACACACACACACACACGCACACACACACGCACACACACACGCACACACACACACACACCTAACCTCATCTTTTCACAGAGAACTCAGGTGAGGTCAGGTTTAACTGTGCCACTCAATCTCACTTCCAGAGGCATTCACAAGCACGAGGTGCAGTGTGCCAACGGGTTGTCCATCCGTCTGACAGGCCTGGGTCACATAGAAGATGGAAAAAAATGTAGGGAAAGGATACTGGCAGGTTGTGTGCAAGTAATGGGCGTGCACACAGGGAGCGGAGGCGATGGGAGAAAGAAATAGTGGCCCTCTATATCAGAGATAAGGCCAGAGGATATGCTGGCCAGAACTGATGGCCACTGGCTCACCTAGACTGTGAAATATGGCACCAATTCCTCACCTGTAGGGCCTGTCAATACCCCCTGCTGTCATGTGTGTCCAAGAATCTCCCCCATTTAAATGCATGAGAGCACCTCTTACAGCCTGCATAAAGAAGATTAAAGGAGACTGCAGTTTTATTTTTATTTATTTATATATATATATATATTTTACTTTTTCAGTCTAAGCAACATAAGCTCAGCAGCCCAGGGAGAAAAAGGGAATGGTAAATAGTTGCTTTCATTAAAACTTCAAGGAGTTTGTTTCATTATGAAGGTTCAAAGGCAATAGAAAATCTGTGTGGCTGCTTTCTCCCACTTCCTGTTTCTTATTCCTCTATTTCATTCAGCCGTGTCACTACATGGAATAATGGGCAACAGGACAACTACATGTAATCTTGTCCCTGGAAGGTTGGTTTATATGGATGTGTGTCTAGTTGCTGGTCTGCCGTCATATTGAGACATAGCAGGACTTACTGATGACCTTCACACATAGCAGTGCTTCTGCAGGGTTAGGGGGATTTTCAAGTGCTCAACACAAGACTTTGAATTCCTCTTAATATCCTGGTTGGTTACAGTCTAAATATAAGGTGCAGAACCATCAGTGTGTTCAGAGACAATGTGATCAGTATTTTTAGAATGGATGAAATGACCAAGTATATTTAATGGCTCCATGCTACTAAACCACCACCAAACAGTTAATGTTATCTCCCTCAGGTGCTGGTATTTATCAAAAAACTGGGCTAAAAGGAGGATAGAAAAAACACAAATCCCTAGTATTGGTGTGTATCTGTGAATACGCAACTTCACCACTTAAGAAGTTGCGTATTCTGTACATATGACCAACCTCCATCTCTGTGTCTTTTCTCCCTCCCATCCTCCCTTGCATTTCTTCTGTTCTCTTTGTCCGCTGTCATTCTGACTCTTCGATTCTTGGCTCATCACTGTCACTCTTCCTCTGTCTCATCCTTACACATAAGAGTGTAAGGATGAGACATTTCAAGATGAAAGCAAAACTAAAAACCAGAGTCAGAGATATGACTACAAAAATACAGATCTGAATTAAATTTTGTTTGGATTTCCATAAAGATAACAACAATCCTTCCAAATGCCACTAGTTACTTTCTTTAAATGAATTCCCATAGTCATGAAACAAAACCCACAGTAAGATAAACTGGAGATTTACAACTATGAAATCTTCACATTGTCTTACCAGCCTGCAAAACATGCAATGTATAACCCAGCTAATTCAAATGATCATGTATCATGACTCTTGTTGAATCATCAGATAGACATAGATAAACACACAATCACAGCACATCACGGTTCTGGTGTTGATCTATTGAAAATTAGACTTGAGGTCTCATCACTGATGGTGTGTTGTATGCAATAAGAATTTGGCAGCAACTAAATTGTGTTCAATGTTTCAAGTGTCATACTGGAGCTGCTGGAAAGCTCCTGGCAAGTAATAGCTTTGCCTTCAGTGAGAGGCTGCTAACAGCTGCTAGATGGAGTTTGATGAGGAAGAAATGTTGTTGATGTGTTTGCTTTTTCTCTCTGGGTGAGTGGAAGCTTCATTGATCTCTCTTAACATGCTTTTTTTTCAGATAGGTAAGGAGGGATCATTCAGCAAAACGTGCGTAGTCCGAACACCACGGTTGGCAGCAATACAAGCAGTAACGGGTACATGGGTGCCATCACAGCGCTGCAGCAGCAGAGCCAGACAGACTGCCGATATCTAAAATTAACAGCAGCCATACCTAATCCGCACTTACCCTCTGCATCTCTCTCAATTTCTCACTCTTCCTATCTCTCATCCTGTCTACCTATGGTTAGTGTGAGAGGAGGTAACAAAACACCTCCGCTACAGCAGCGATAAGGGCTGATCCAAGATGCAGAACTGTAAAGGGCTATGCAGAGGCAGGAGAAAAGAGGAAGGTGGTGTCGAGATGAGAAGAAGTGGAGCAGGGGATAGTGGATAGATAGCTGCACAGGCGGCAAAAGGTTCTGATTGTCCCATGATAATTGTTAAAAGGTCAGTCCTCCTCTACGCACAGACTGTAGAGTAGAAGCTATGCACAAACACACAGACACACACACGTCTTCACACACTCACCTCTCACCCCTCTTGCTAGGGTGCTCTTTAGAGTGACACGGCTGCCTTTAGAGAGTGCTGTGGATTAGCTCCTTAAATACCACAGCATTGTGAAACAAGGATGGAAAAAAAAAGAAAGGTGAATAGATGGCGTAAAAAAGGAGGCACCTGATTGTTCCTGTGGGTGAGTTTGAGTAAAAGAGCACAAGAACAAAAAAAAGAACATTTTCTAATTTTATTCTGTTTCTTTTTAATCAGGTAAATAGTATAGGAGATATCGCCAAGAGCACTTGGCACATACAAAATAAATGATAACACAAGCAATATGCTGGAGGGAAATCATTTTAAATTGGAAAAAATTAGGTTTTCTGAGTTCTTTGTTTACAGCAAGAGTAAACACTGCACCAAGCTATGGCTGCATCGCTCTGATTTTGTGCTGTGACTCAAAATGACACGCGCAACATCCTGTCGCCGCATTAATTCTGTCAGTTCTCCAAGCTCCAGAGCAAGTGTCTGCAGTACATTAACATGCGTTACTTCTCAATGGACACAATATAATGTAATGGGATCACTGCAACTGAGGAACAGCTGCTTACGAGACTATTGACTTTGTCTGCTGCTTTATGGGCCCTCTGTTTCTGTGACATTTATGAATGGGTAATGCCATCTGTCTTGGAGAGAAAGATGCTTGCAAGGAAGGTTTAGTGATAGCTTCTAGATTTAAGATCCAATCCAGATTGTCCAGTCTGCTTCTGGACATAAACCCAAACAAAGACTTATGATACTGTATTATTCCTGTGGCTATAACTTTAGTTAGATTTAGAGTTACTTGTTAAAAGTAATATATCACATATTATTTAGTAGTAATAAGTTAAGACCCAGTATTATTCTCTAAGGAGGTAACATTACTTCCTAATTTAATTAAGTTTCTCTTGCAAAGCATCTCCATAAATAAAGATTTGGTCTAATATGAAGTCCCAGTTACTAATACAGTCATCAAATATGACTTATCACTAAGACATTTCTCATGCTTTTCTTAACCGGTCCACAATGAGGTCCACTCCAATGCTATCACATCATTTACAGGCAGTGTTGTGCTGAAAACAGCTCATTAACTGACCCCTGGCTTACAGAGAGCACACAAACACAACAGTAAGTTTCATTTTGGCCTACTTCCCAATTATTTAATGTTAGTAATGGACTCAGACTCAAGTTTGTAAAGGTTCTCAAGACTGGAGTTGCAATTGAGACTTACAAGATTCACGTGGATGATGTACTTGGACATATACGTTTCCATCCCTGCTAACCCAATTAAACTGCTTTGCTATCTTAGACTAGCGATCTACAACTTCGTCACTTGGTTGGAATATGGCTAATGAACTTTCTGAAAGCCGGGGGACTCCAGCATTGATATTCACCTCACATCCTCCCCCAGATATGCAGCTGTGAGGTTCCTTAGTGCCTTCAAAGACAACTGTTTTTGTGGAAGACAGGGTTTGCAGATCCAGCTTTTGCTGCTTTGCACTGTTCTAAAGCATCTATCAAACATTTATCTTCAGGTGTCTAATGTCATAAGCATCTAACTCTTCTAACATGCTAAAGCACCTTATCTACATGTTTCTTCAAATTGGACGTGCTTAAGCGTAATGTTCTGTCCTTTTCAGGAACAATTCGAAAATATTCCCACTTGCAAAATATTAAGTGTGCTGTATTTTTCCTGAAATTGTTATGAAAACAAAAACAAAAACAGGAAGTGTGTCTGACCCATTAAGGCCTGACACTGATCATTTGTTGACGTCTGTGCTTGAATTATAATTTTATATTAACAAGGCTACGTAAGTTGTTTTTATAAAGGTCAATGTATAATAAAATGCTGAGTCAAAATATATTTAAAAAAACAAGGGTAACTGATCAATGCTGATTTGAATTAGATCATTAGAAAGTAGATAAAAAACAAAAAAGGGGAACTAAGAAAGCATCTTGTTGCAATGTGAGGCCAAGGTTGGATCAATATTATTGACAGACTTCAATAAACTTATGAAACCTGGCAAAAAACCAACACAGCTCTTTATGATTGGTCGCACGTGAAACATTCCTGCACAAATGGACACATGCATTCACTGCACCACAGAATCACATGCATGTCCAAATCCATCCAATTGTTACGGCTCTTTTAGCAGAATGACTTTTGATTCACACACTATTAGATCAGCGATTTGAAACACTACACGCTGAAAGCTAAACTGCTCACTGACTATTATTTTGCTAACTCACAAAAGAAGCAGGTCAAATGAACTCAAAATGTTCTACACTAGTGCAAATCAGAGATGAACAATATTTCTGATTGGGGTCAGCATTCTGCAGGCAGAGTGGTAGTTACAGTAAAGGGCTAAATGAACCAAAAGCTCCACTCCTGTGGGGTGAGTATTATAAGAGGACCTCATGAGATGAATGAATCACTCCCCAGCCTCTGATTTTTATGAACCACATTTGCATGGCCTGTTAAGATTTGCCGAAATTGCTGAAACACCGCAGCTGTAGATGTTGTTGTATCAAAGACACTATGGAAATGATTTTGTACAAAGACGTCGTTCTCTGATGACGCTGTAAATGCTTGAAAACTGTAACCATAGTAGGTCAGCCATTATATATTCTGATTGTGCTTGTTTTATTTCATGTTTTATTTCAAATTGCATGTTGCAGTTTGATTCACCAGGGACTATTTTTATCAGGGGGACCTTAGTCTTCACAAAAATACAGTACATTATTCATCAATCACAGACATGGCAGACATGATTTCATATTGTCATACTTTATGATGCATCTACACACTAATTTCTATGGCATGAACACTATATAACATTAATACAAAAACTAATAGTTTTGCAGGGCATGGGTATTCTCACATACTTACAGAATAGCTTTGTGTCACCACAACAATCCTCTTGTTCTATAACCTTTAATACTTTATTTCCTGTTTGCCACTATGTCCATATTTTGCTCCTTTAGCATTAAACATTTAGAATTAGTTGTTTAATATTCTTCGTTATACCCAATTACATTAAGCAATTGTTTAGTCATGCAGACAAGTAAGAATTTGTTCTTTATTTAGAGATAAACACAGAAGAATAGTTACTGGACATTACCCTTATTCAAAAGAACTATAAGAAAGCTTTACAGGGGTTATAAAGCAATAAGCTACTTAACATTTTATTATATCAAATATTTTAGTTTTACCTTTGGAGAAATGTATAGTCTGTCCTTTATGAGATGAACAATGTCATTAATAACAGCCAAGCTGCATGGGCTACAGTTAGAATTTAATACCTTCAATATCAACATAAAAGCACAAACTGTTTCCCCTCATCTGCGAATGCTGTTGGAAGCAGCACCTACAGGGTATATTTGATGAAGTGGTAGAATACTGAACCTGAACTTTCTACAAACTCAAAAAAATCCCATCAGTGCAGCACAGTTATAATTTTAATGTGGTGATATTTGGTTCAAGTGTGCGAAGTGTATATTACCTCTCCATAGGCTGTTGCAGTAGTGAAATGGATAGGTTGTAGGATCAAAACAGACAGCCTTTGCAAAAGGTCACGTACTGCATAACACACTTCCAACCACTAAGAGACCACATCCTCGTGCTATAAACGTAAATCCATCAGAACCTTTCATCAGCAAGATCCCAATACACACAAAGCATTCAAGAGACTTTTTCATCCAGACTAATATATAAAGGCCAATAGAAACCTAAAAAAGTGCAACCAAAATGGCAACATGGCAAAGGAAGTGGGATAAAATCTAAACATGCCCAAAGGAGCCAAGAATCACAGGATGAGAGGAAACACACAGAGCAATGGTGTAAGCCACACATGCCCCCAGAGATCATTCTAACTATTACAAAATCTGAAAATGAACAAATCTGGTCAGTTACTGGCTGGAGAACACAGCCAGTAACTGACCAGCAGGCATGAGCTGTGTTTGTGATGTGAACAGCTGGGCACATGTATCTGTTTGCTCTATCCCCTGTCTTTCCCTAGGCCAAAAAGAGCTTCACTTTCATTCAGACATCTAACATCAATTAACTGTTAATTTATCTAAACGGCGGTAAAATAAATATAATATCTACTAACTCTTTATTATTATAATCTGCAGCATGTCTCACTGAATTTAATTAGTTTGGAAGACGACAGCAGCCATCGTTTTAATCTCATATTTGTATTCTGACTCTGAAAGTCAGTGGACAAATGGATAAACTGGATATGTGTAATTATTATGATTAATACACAAAGTGTGCTGATGAAAACAAACAACATTCATAACTGTGACCATAAATTAATCAATCGTCTGAATCTACAATCTACAGAAAAGAAAGTCATACTTACTAAAACAGACACGCGCATGCAAACACACTGGCACTTGCATGAGTATCTCGCTATAAAAAACATGGTCAACATCAATATCAATCCTTCAGTTCCTCACAGCACCGGGCAGGGCAGCCTAGCAGCTAAACTTTTATCCATGTTTCATAAAAATCTAATCAAAGTGGAAAGCCTGCCATTATACTGGGATTCCTGCCATGTGCACTGACCCTGCCTGCTTGCTACTCCTTCTCTGAGCCTTATGAATGTGCCAGTTTTTCATCCGCTGCAAATTTACTTTGTCTGATCATTTGTTTTCCAATTACGTCTCTGTCCCTGCTGGCAGAAAATTGTCAACTTTGGTTATGTGGACCTGCTCTTGGGTCTGTAACCAGGGGCAATGTTTGATGCTTGCAACATTTTCATACACATTAAAATATGAAGGCAGAGTGAATTATTATCCCCCAGAGATGATTGGGTTTTGTGGGGGTTGGATCAGGTTGTCCACAATAAGAATGTGTCTTTGTGTGTGTCTTATGTGTCATCACACACACAAAGACACATTCTTATTGTTGAAGTTAAATAAGTGGATGATGGAGGATTTTACTTATGTTCTTTTTAAATGTATTTGTATCAGTATTCCAGATTCAGTAGCTTCCTAACATCTGTCTTTAATATTCGACCATGATTTAAAAGTAAATAAAAACTTTTGAGTATTCGTTCACAGTAACACAGTTACAGTAATTGCCAGAAACCTACAGCTTCAGCACTTTAACCACAATTTAGATGAAAGATGCTGAACTGAAGCTCAAGGAGAAGATTACGCCCACACAGCGGGAAAATACAACAGATGAGCGTAACAGTGGCAGCCAAATTCAATGGGACTGTGAGTTGCACAAAAGAGGACAAAATAACAGGGAAAGAAAGCAACAGAATCAATGTTTGGCTATAGCTGTTGCATTAGCTGTAATAAATGAAGACGCCGACAGAAACTCCAGAAGTTGACGCAGGACGTTCTAATGATCAAGTGCTGAATAATTGGACACAATGGATTCTGGGAAGGAGAGGCAATTTGCTGCTTTTGGGTCCTAGAAGAGGAGCATCAATTTATATATTGACCTTTAAAAAGGTTATTAATGGATATCTTCAGTTCTTAGCTGAATGAGAAGTTCTCTAGCAGGCTATTGTGTGTGGTGAGATTAGACTGTAGTTCATTTCCTCCAGTTGTATTTTATCAGAGAGTCTGTAGGTTTAAAGTGAAAAGGGCAGTTAAAACTAAAATGTACTCTGAATGATGAATCAATTAACTCGGATGAAATATATCCAGCAGCATCATGAGGTCTGTCTCTATACATATAAAACAATCTTGGTCGTGCCTCAGTGTGTTCTCTAATGGAAAGATGGCAGCAGAAATATTCACAGCTGAAAGCAAATCATGCAAAGACACACTCTCCCTCCTCACACATACAAACAAACCCAGGTTTTGCAAACGTCTGTCGGGAGGCTTGTTTCTGCAATTTGTAACAGCCAAATGTGGCTCTGGAAAACGAGACAGTGGAGACTTGACAATGGCATTTTGATAATGAACTCCCTCTTTTTTGGGGGCTTTGATGCACAGCACAGTCTTTTTTTATTGCTCTTATTCTTTTATGCTCCTGAGAGGTGGCTATCATTTCAGAAATGTCTCGCAGGTTTAAAGAAGAACTAAAAGGGTCAAGTATTCTCAAAGTGTAAAGGGAACAGCCTGCAGCTGCTGTGACATACAGAAGTGAACAAATCAGAAAAGGGGTTCTAATGAAGCTGCTTTTGCCAAGATCCTTTCTTTCTTCATTAGACAGTGTGGAGGTAAGACACAGAAAAGATTAAGGATGAAGAAATGACGTGACAAAGGTTATAAGATGCTTCCTGAGCCACACAAACCAAGCGCTGGCACAAGATACCTTACAGGCAAGGACACATCATCAATCCTCTTATCTAACCTTTCATCAAGGAACTGTGTATGTACTTCTTTTAACATGTTCCCACTATTTTATAAGTAACATAAAGGATATTTATCTGTATAGTGCCTTTCAAAAACAAGGCAATTAAATATGTTTTATACAAGACATAAAAAATGTCACAGCAGACAAGATATAAAAGAAATATAAGGCAATATACTGTAAAAGATGCATATACAGTAAACAGGATCTAAAAAGGATGCAATAAAACTGAGGCTTAATGTAAATAAAACAATAAGCAGAGGAATAAATAACCTCTTTAATTTAATAGAAAGCAGCATGTTAGTTTGATTCAGATACGTGCTGCATAAAAACCGAGTGCTGCTTCCCCATGATTCCTCTTTGAGGAGTATTAAGCCGATATGTCCAGAAAAATGTCCAGAAAGGTCGGGACAGTTCATAACGTAGCAGCAGATCAGACATTTATTTTAGATTAAAAACTAACAAGAAGTATTTTAAAATCAATATTTAGACACAGAGGAAACCAGGCTTGCGTTTTGGTTTCTCGGTCTTAGTGAAAACTTTATCAGAAGCATTCTGCATAAGGAGAGTTACAGTTTGTGACTTGTCCAAGTCCAGCTGAGACAGAAATCCTGTAATTATTGCTGTGTTTTCAAAGTGACTGTGCGCTGATTGTGTTACTCTCTTTTAAATTTCAATCAGTGACTTTGGTTGACTAAGATTTTCTCACGGTGAGCACTGAGTTTTAACTGCTCTTCCTAAACACCGAAAACAAATATTCCTGTTTAATGTTTAACTTGAGGACATTTGCCATGTGAATACATGGATTTCTTCAGTGCACACTTGATAACATTGTTCTTTAAATTTCTGTGTTGTATGATATTTTCTGGTAACATAAATTATACTATTTAACCTTTGCAAGTCTAGGCCTATTTCCTATCTATCGATTGATGCCGGCGTGATGTTAGACTCCTAAGGGTTAAGATTTCACTTCCCTGTATTTACAGGAACAATATGCACTTTACAAAATCCGGGGCTGAAAACAGAACATGACTCTGCATATATGTCTTACTGTCAGCCCTCCCAGGTACAACAATTTCAGGACTATAGCATTGCTTTGTCTTTCATCTCATCTCGCAATCTGAAAACTCAAAAGAAAACTTTTGGGAGACATTTTGGCATTGAAAAAACAAAATTTTCCAACCTCCAGGCCTTGGATCAAATACCTCTTTCTTCTTGTGATTTCTGTATTTCTCTGTGTCAACTCTCATGTTGTCTCCGTTCAACAGGAAAAAAAAATCCTATTCTTTGAAATGGAAAACGGCTGCTAAAGGCTTTTCAAGTGCATTTAAGATTCATTTGAACTTGAACAAGAACTTCTGCTGCTGTCAGGGATTTTTAAAAAATTTTTTCTTACAATAAATATTCATAGATTTTGACTGCAGACACCTTAGAGGGACACGTTTTCACATTTAATAATAGAGAGTGCTGACACTTATGACTACTGATTGTGTGCTGTTGGACAATGCTGTCTCTCTAATCTTAAGACATTTGAAATGTAATGATACAAATGTGTAAAATGTAATGAGGGAACGTGGTTAATGAGAGCCATTAAGCTTCTGTTTAGCATATAATGTGCTGTTTTACCCTGCGTACAAAGTTCGTATCACTCCGGCTGGCATGGGTGAGTGCTGCATTACATTCACAATTAGTGCCAGCTTACCTTGTACAATGAGATAGACTTGTGAGGTCTTGGGCTGCTGCTTAGTCTGTATGGAGCAGGTATACGATCCCTCATCATACACATCCACCTACACACAATAAAACAAAATATTATTGCTGTATTAGTTTGAATGTACAGTTTTAGTCATATCACAATATTACTGATAAAGTAATATATATTTTGCCTTTGTAATTCTGCAAAAAATATCGCCTAAACAAATACATATGCGTCATTCCTAAACTACAAACATGCAGCTGCAAATGAAATACTGGCACTAACCTCTGATTAATAGGAAGGTTTACTGGGAATTAATGAAAAAACATCTATCACTATCATTTTCATATTTTCCTCCTTCCTAAATCTTGCCTTCCCCTTCCCTCCTCTCTTCTTCTTCTTCAGTCTTATTCATGTCTACACAAACAGCCATCCTGCTTTGAATTACATTTACTACTAATACTACTACTAATTTGCAACGGTGAATATTTTTGGAAAGAAATATAATACCTGCAGGATTTTTTTTTTTTTTATTAACATAATGAGGAAATGGCAATTCACAAAATTTTTGCACTGAATGTTTCATTTGTCTTGCCAAACAATATCCACCTCTAGCAACTACAGTACTGTAGTACTATTTTTTATGGTTTAGGCATCTACACCTCATTGGTTAAGGGTTAGGGAAAGACTTATTGGGCAGGTTGACAAAATACTCATTTTCTTGCAAAGGGCTAAGACTGCACGAAGATAAACTAACCATCCTGCCTCCAGTGTCATTTTTAGTATTTCTCTAAAGGTCAAACTTAGAATTTATGTATAAGGTTGTGTTGGCAGATACTTGATGTAACAACACAGTAAACTCTCTTGCTCTTGAAAACAATCCATTTAAGTCAAATTGTGCAGTTTATTAAGGTTGTTTCATCATTTTTTGATGAGGATCTGTCTGTGCATCACTAAATGCATCATGCAACTCAAGTCACTGTTACCTTTTGTATGCGCAGGCTGTACTCCAGCTGTCCTTTAGTGACCAGATCTACTCTGGGATCCAGGGACCACTTATCCTGACCAGCAAAAATGATGTTGGATCGATTGAGCCAGGCCACCCTGGACACTTTGTCATCAACATAACACCTGTGGGCAGAAAAGTAAGTGAGGAGAAGGAACTAAAAATAGAAGGAGATGAGGTGTGAAAAATTATGAAAAACGCTACATCTTTTATTTATATAGGAGGGGGAAATAAACAAATAATTATGTAATCCTCTAGAGCAGGTAAGTGAGTGTTTATTCACACAATCAGGTCTTGAAACAGTGGGCCAAGGTGGGTAGACGGTATTGCAACACAAATCAGCAGTGCTATGTTTGATACTGCTGACCAGCAAATGTCTTCCAAAGTTAGTTAATTTAATCAGACAAGTCAGCACTCCACATATCCTGAGGTCTCGAAAGAAAACCCAAAGTCAAGACGCATCTCTTTCCCTCTCCCATACTTATTCATCTCCCACACATGCCCTTCCACCCACTCAAACTTTCTTATTGTCTCCCTTTACCCACAACCCTTTGAATCTGCCCCCTTCTCCTCTCTGATAAATACATCTCCAGTGAACCCATTCCTGTGAATAAGAAAGGACACCAGTATCCTGTTGTTTACTTCTTGTTGCACGCTGTCAGAGCATTATGCCAAGTAAGCCTGAGCTAAGACATCTAAGACGAGAGGGAAGGGAGCGGAATGCCTGCCTAATGAATAAATGTAAATGTGAGAAGACGTCGGAATCAATGAGAACAGATATCAGGCGTAATTCAAGCTGACAGTGGATGCACCTCACATGCAAATTCCAGCGTCTCCCCAGGCCTTAGCTGTGCACACTGCTTTCGAGTGTGTTTGGCTACAAGGGAGTAGATTAGCGAGGCAGCGGAGTGATGCTGAATTTGGCAGGTGACCCTGGGTGATGCACAAAAGTGTCGGTGCCGTCGCTCCACCTGTTACCCAGCAGGAGCCCAATGTCAGATTTGTTGAGCGCTTGTACTTGCAACTTGAAACCTTTTGTTGTTTCTTCGCTTTTGTGTGGCATCCGGATAACTCACGATATTTACTGACTCTCTCTGACATCTACCTTCCACTTCCCTCACCCTCAAGCTTTATCCAGTTTTCTTTCAAATAGCTTCGAGCCTGCAGTTAATACCGATGACTCAACGGCATCGCGTGCTAATTCAGATACATATCCCGATAATCATGGAGACGAACAACAAACACCACTTCCTCACAAATATCCACATCCAGAGGAAACATCAGGAGCATTAACATGAAGCCTGGATCACATAATTCAGTTCATACAGAATGACTCAAATTTAATATGAGATTTTGAGCTTTAACCTCTGCATATCATTTATGATTGATGGGACCCCTGTGGTGTGCGATTCATCCAAATTACATGTTCAGACCTTAAGATGATCATTTTTGTCTTCTAGTGAAGACCTCAGTGCTTTCAAAGATACAAAAAGACCCTCTGGAATTCAATGAAAAGATTTAAAAATATGCACAAAATATAATATAATATTTTTACTTAATACAACTTTGACTGGAAAAAGCAGATGAAGATGATCCAGCATCACCTTATTGAATGTTGTTTTTATTTTCTCGGCCTAGAACATTAGCAATGGTGCACATTTGCTTTAATCTGCAATCTAATGCTGCTATATTTCCATGTGAGTAAAGGTTTTAATGCTGCAGGTGATCATTCAAAACCTGTCCTTTTTCTTAATGCTCTACATTAGGGAAACAAATAAACACACAGTGACAGCTTGAACAGCTTTTAGGTATTTGCAGTGAGGCAATAAACTGCCCTGGCTGACTGAGTGGTTGCATCTTGTTTGTTTTCACTGAGCTTGCTTCCTCTCATCCCTTATTACCACTCGTCTCCTACCGCAAAGTAACCAGGAGGTGAAAAAAAAAGAAAGGAGGATACGTGATCAGAATCATGTGATTGGTTTCTGGGACTTGACTTTGTCAGAAACCCAGATTAAACTGAACTCCATGCTGTCAGTGAACCTGAATTACTGTATTCTATAGAGTTAACTTCTATGACATGTAACACGACTAACGTGTGAGGATTTTGTTTGATTTTTCAAGTGCATTTAATACCAGTCATCCTCAAAGACAAGCTCAGAGGGACTGGGGTGGACCCCTTTTTTTGGTTTCCTGGATCACAGACTACCTGACAGAAAGGCCACAGTTTGTCAGGCTGGAGAACTACGTCTCTGGTACAGTTCTAAGCACCACAGGGACCCCACAGGGTTTCATTCCAGTACACGCTGTACACAGCAGACTTCACACACAATCCTGAGTCCTGCCACATTCAGAAATATTCTGATGATACTGTGACTGTTGCATGTATCAGGAATTGACAGGAAGAGGAGCGCAGGGCCCTGATAAAATCCTTCAGTGACCTGAGACACAAAAACAGCCTGCTCCTGAACACCCCAAAAACCAAAACCAAGGAGATGGTAGTGGATTTTTAAGGTCTAAGCCTCCTCCGTATCGAGTCAACATCTGTGATGTGGACATTGAAGTGGTCCCAGCCTACAAATACCTAGGTGTGCATCTGGACAATAAGTTGCACTGGTCACTAAACACAGATGTTCTATATTTAAAAAAAGGGCAGAGTCACATTTTCTGGACTTTCTTATAAAAGGCATCTGCGTTATTTGACCAGTCCAGCTTATTGTTGAGGTGAAAACCCAAGCCCACTCTCCCAATGTCCATTCCCTGGATGTTCACTGGTGCCTGAAGAAGTCCACCACCAGGCCCTTGGTCTTCCCTGTGTTGATCTGGAGCTGGTTCTATAGGAACCAGTCCACAAAGTCCTGGATCAGTCCTCTGTACTCCCAGTCAACCTTGTCTGAGATGAGGCTGAGGATAGCAGTCATCAAACAACTTAAAATATCTGATTGAGTTTTGTATTCATTGCACTATCAATGTCATAGTGTTGATAATATGATGTTCCTTTAAATTTGTTATTGTTTTAGCAAATTTTGTTCTATTGTGATTTTGGGAAATGTGATTTTGCTGTGAATGTCATGGTTATAATAAATAAAAACATAAATAAATAAAAATAATATAAAAAGGATCTATAGGAAGGGCCTTACAGTACAAGTCTGCCAGAGCTGCTGCACTTGGCGATAATATCAAAGCAGCTTTCTCTGATTCCTGCATGTCAAAATTCAAACATCATTTTCCAGGTAACAAGTGAAGGAGTCAATACAGTGAAAGAAAGAGGTAGAGAAGCAGAATGCACCCAAGCAGTTTTAACTGCGATCTGTACATTACATGAGCTCTTGGATAAATACAGGTGACTTGGACCATAATTATCCAACTGTTCCTAATTGTATTACGTCCTTTCAGTTAGTGGTCACCATATGTTTCTCCATAAGGGCCAAAGAAACAGACATATAAATACACAACATATGGTTCTCAGGCCTCAATCAGCCGTATTCAAATGTTCTCATCTCCCCTTTGCCTGATCTTTTTCACTCTCATCTCCTCGCACCTCTGCCTCTCCACTCTGTTCCTCGCTCTTGTTCTCTCGCTAACTTCTCTCACACTGGTTGTACTTGCTGCTCTCTGCAGGGTGCTTCTTTTATCATCATCATCATCTCTCTATCAGCACTCTGGAAGGGTGAACAGTGGACAAAATGGAGCAGAAATCAAAGGAACTCTTCGCTGATCCTTTCCCCTACAGATCAGGTTTCTTGGATATCTCTTTGCCTACCCTGCCTCAAAGGGCTCAAGCCTCCAGAGGGTCCCGGCAACCCTCGGTGCATAGTGTAGAGCATGCTCAGTAGCAGGCATTTCCTGTTCTCACTAATGAGAGACTGCCCGGGAAGTAGAGAACTTTTTCACTTGTAAGAGCAGTTGTCTGCCTGTGGCTCTCACTTCCCTCTAGGAGAGTAGCTGTCAAGGTGTGTCTTAGCAGTGCCCTGTTGGACCAGAATGAGAAATATGAGCTTGGCGATCTCCATCTGGCCTAATCTGAGGCACATTCAACAAGTTGCTTGCAGGGACGTTGATCTGATTTGAATAGTGCACTATGGTTGAATGATTTGTAATGAAAATCCATCCCATTAACTGCTTCCAGTGCTCACAATGATGCAGTATCTAAGTTGTATCTCTGTGTTATTTGGCCAATGTGCTTGAATAGTTGGCAAAAAAAATCAACACAGTGTGTTTACATTTCCCTGAAGATTCCTCTCTAAGCCTTTAAGCCTCTGCAGAATACACAGTCTGCTAACATTAAAAGAAAAATGGTAGCAAATATTTGGTGATGCACTTTGTGTTTACTGGCTTTTACAAAGTGGTCTTGTTGTTTATCAGTCCCTTCAGAGACCAGGGTTAGGTTTATGTGGTTCTTGCTTGTGATGGATGCCTAGGTTGCTGTCCTGTGCTGTGTTACCCTGAACTTTGTTGATTGATGCTCCGCTGTGCTATATTATACTGTTTTTTTCTGCCTGTGCTGTGCCAATATGGACTGGCCAATAGGCTATAGCTGACAGGGGACTGTGTGGGCTGACAGATGCCTCGTCCAGAGCTGCTGAGCTGGGCTTGTGTTGACAGGAGGGCTGGGCTGGATGGATCCCTGCTCCAGGGCTAGCCGTGGGGGAGGACCAAAGAGCAGGCTGGAGCCAGGGAGTGAAACTGTAATGAGAGGAATGATGTGCCAAGACTGACAGAACAGCCACACCACCCACTATCCCTATCAATACCCAGTTCTCCTCACCTCACCTCGTCTTCTCTCTCTTTTTTGCCCCTCTGACACCTCTCACCCCTTAACAAAACACTTTTTTTTCTGAATTTCCTCTTTGCTGACCTCCGCCCTCCTCAACATTCATTTCTCCTCCTCTGTCCTTTTCTTTTTGTTAGCCTCACATTGCCTGAACAGTCCTTGTCACTGAGGTATATCTGTCTGCACGTGTTAGCGCAGACTTCATGGCACTACATGCCATACAAAGAGAATCTGCAATCCTTTCTTCAAAACAGTCGACCCGTTTCGTTAATCAATGAAGATTAAAAGGTGAGACTGGCACATCAGCTGCTCGACCGAAAGCTGCCTTACTAGAGCCTGGTGGGCAAGAGTCCACGAAGTTCTGTGTCTTTGCTGTCTATAAACTTATGGCAAATCAGACCAACAAACAGACACAGAAAGAAAGACACGCCACAGAAAAAAGCCACACAAATAAAAAAGTGGGAGAGCAGATCTGTAAACTAAAGGACAGCAGCAAAGCTAAAGCTCCAAATCAAATCAAAGTCAGGTCAGTCTTTTTCAGCCCTCAAAGCAGTTTCTTGCTCGAGATATTCTCTGTGTAGGAGGTTAAATGTATTTCTGCTAAGGTCTAACTTTATCCCCTAGGATAAACGACAGAGCATGTATTGAAATACCTGGTTTTTCTATAGAATTGACCCTCTACTTTTTATGTTTGACAAAAAAAAGGGAAACCAAAGCTAAATACCTCCCCCTGCTGGCAGCAGCAAAGGGGGATTTTAATTAACACCTTAACATCAAGTAAGTACTTGCAACCTATATGGGGTCACACAGACAAATATGAAACTCGGTTAGTGGGACATCCTTTGCAGAAAATGTAATTAACAATGATGAACTAAATGATTGGAGAAAATGTGGAATCACATGTTAACACAATTGAAAATGTTGTTTGTGAAATGTCCTTTGCTGGTTTAATGAAGCGTTTAAAGAGAAGGAAGATGGAGGTGTTATGTTCTAGGTGTTACACTGTCCCCTTTAATTAATAGTGATTTAGAACAAAACTGTCATGAACAGAGAGACCCCCCTACTGGGGTTCTCACAGAGGTCCAACATTATAAAACACTTCTCTCAAAGTCATCCAGCATCTCTCTTTCTCTGTGTAGAAGAAGAATATAGGAAACAATAATGCTGTTTTAACCTTTCAATACCTGCCATAAGTCAGTATAGTTAGTAACCTCACTCCTTCCTTTTCCTCTCTGCTTCAAAGCCATCAGACACATCCTCATGTAATTCTCCTCCACCTTGGTTGCCATGCATCACTGCTTAGACCAAGCCATTAATCAGGACAGGAATGATTGTTTTGAGACTTGGCCAGCAGAACTACTGGGGGGAAATTATTAACCAAAAATGGCTACAAACAACTCAGGAAATTTGCAGGTCTGCTAGATTTAAATTTGTTTGGCAGAGGTGTGAGGCTACCTCTGAGGCTTTTCGAGTGCCAGGCCAGTTAAAGTTCCGCGTACGTCAATTTCAGTGTTCCATAGACGTGTTATTCTTAGGTCTGCCGTTGGAGCGACCGTTGGGTGAAGGCAAAACATGCACCACTTGAAACCAGCATCTAACTGCTGATCAGAGTCTGTGCAGCACATATCAGCAGTGCGGGAGACTTGACACTTCTCCTGTCAGTACAGCTTAATTTTTAACCCCTTCCTGCTCATTTTAAAGTCAATGTGACAGCTCGTTGTTTGTTCCTCCCCCTTCTCTGTGTTGTGTTTTAAGCAGTACTGTTGTACTGTGAGGAAGAGGTGGTTGGACGCAACCAGCCCATGACAGATGGCGCCTCATTGAGACATAGGCAGGAGAATCTATGGCAGAGGCAGGATGCTACTATTAAATCTCAGGAAAAGTACAGTGCTTCCTCTCTCTCTCTGTCATAGCTTTACTTTCTGTCACTCTTGTTCTCCTCTCCTCTCTTTCTGCTCCTTTGCAGCTTCACTTATCTTTCTGTCTTCGCCCTTCTCACTCTACCTTCCTCATTCATTCCTGCCCTATCATTTATCCCCATTGCCTCTCCTTCTTCTTCTCACTCCCCTACACAGCAGTGGTCTGACTACACAGCAGAATTATTATTATGGGATGGACAAAATAACAGCAACACCAACAGCAAGATATATTCTATATTTGTTTGTGCTACTTTAACGGTGCACATTGCATTGCAGTTTACCCTTCACTCTGTGTTTATGATGTATCTGTGCTGTTTGTGTGGCCTAACTATAGTGGTGAGTGATATTATTGCTAATGTAATCCACACAGGTCTTACAGCTGCAAATTATGCGTATTACTCCACAATTACAGGCATGCTGAGTGTCAACCTTACCCACCCATTGCTGTCTCTACGTCGCATTCCCTCCTCAACATGCATTTATTACAGGATGTCACATAAGGTCGTGTCTCCAAGTGTGACACTGTGGAACTACTACCTCATTTCTCTACTCTCTACATTTACCACTTGTATTCTGCTTTGGTGTATTATGGAAAGAAAGAGGTGAATAAGTTGATTCAGTACCAGTGAAGGAGAGCAGGGGGAAGAGAGAGAGAGAGGGGCGGGGGGTACTCTTCTTTTACTGCTAAAATACTCCAGACCTGGCTGCGGGTATTTAGGCTGCAAAGTGAAATGCAGCATCATAAATTCTGTCTGAAATGAAATAGGCTTATTTGAAGTTGTTGTCCCGGCACACTATTTATGTTTCTGGGGAGAACTTCTGATAATGTATAAAGTAGAACTACCAAGTAAATGTAGTAGAGCTCAGAAACATAAATTCCACACACATCCAGTAAAGCTTTAGCAAAGCTTAGAAAATCACACAAGTATAAGCCAAGAACTTTGCTACCTTTTCTTACCCAGGCGGTAACTCAGTGAACAGACTTAAATAATTATAGTTTGAATCAGAGATTTGAGTGCAGGTCATTTCATCATCATGAGAATTGTTTTTTATACTCCCTTGCCACACTAATCTGCATTTCTCCGTTGTGGTGCTAATTTTCAATAGCAGAGCTATATTAAACAAGCTGTGAGGGGTTGATGCTGCATCGACAATGTAAAGCATTAATGTGTGGGCTTTAAAGGCTAACCAGCAGTGGTACTGGAGTCTGCATATTAAATACATGACTGACAGACTGACTGTCACGTCAAACAAGAAGGTCGGAGACGTCTTCTATGATTTGTTGCTGGGGATGGAATAGCTAATTCACTATCATAACTCAGCTATTTTTTATATGTATACAAATTCTGGTGAAGGTGGAGGCTGCCTGTATCATTCAAATGCATATATTTTAAGTCCATCTGTTGCTTTTCAGTCATGCAATACAGACCATTTGAAAGAAATAGGCTTAGCTTGTTTCACACATGCCAGGGACGAGCAATTACTATGAGTGTGTTGAATAATTAAGTCTGCATAATAGCCTGATGTCACAATTTGAATTTTAGTCTGATAAAAAAAAAAAGATCTAAAGTGGTAATAGTAAAATTAAGTTTAGGAAAAAAGCATTTTTAGATATATCAATTACCTCTGTAGTCCTGCTTCACCAGTCCTGTGTGGGACCAACTATAGAGATGTAAATGCATCTGCTCTGCCTCCTGAAGACAGATTTGTTGGTAAACATGAGCTGCAACGACTACGGTATTCACACATAAAGCACAGCCACATGTCTGCTCTCGACGAGAAGATCGACATCCTATTGAGGAATTATAACACGGTATAGTGTAGCCATGGCAACAACAGAGCATCTCACAGTCTCAACATTATGTCACTAAGTTTTCTTGCTTTGTCCATTTCATGTGGCGTAATTAATTCTTTACAGAGATATTGCAAATGGTGCTAGATGGAGTGAATGTGAATCTCAGTGCTGCTAGTAAGGTCACTGATAGCACAGAGCATAAGTCACCACTTCATGTGCTCCTCTGAGCCTGTACAAGACTAACTAGTGTTAACAACCACTACATGCTGCACAAGAATGAGGTGTAAAAGGTTTAAACTCTGTCAGGTCCATGATGACTTCTTTTTGCTAATCTGATATTAATTATTAACAAGTCTAATAAACTGTAAATGTTGACCTCAGCATCCACAGTGGCCTAACACAATCATTCATAATGGGAAGTTGTTAGAATACAGGGTTTAGACAGCGATCTCATCCAGCTCACACTGCACAATGATAATGTAGTGTATATCTATTAAGTGATACATTAAGTTATTCATGCATCAAGGCACAGCCTCAGACATGCTATTATGGTTCTGCTGTTAAACCCATTGATGCAAAATGATGATATTTTAAGACCATAATTTAGACTCAGGAGGGGACTCATAAATAAATGTATGATAAATTAGTATCTATGAGCTAAATTACAGTTAGATTACATAGTACAGGCTGAAAAAATAAATAAAATAAAACAGAAGTTTGTCTTTTTAGCCTATTATCACTAATGTAAACACACTAATGCAACAGACCTTAGAACCCAGAGAAAGAAAACTTAAGTAATAATGATTTTAAGATTGATGAAATTAATTAAGTCATGTACAGGAGAAACACTGTACTAATGGAGCTGCATGTATAATTTAATATCAGTGCCCTAACATGCATATATTAGCCTAATGGACATGCTTGACATGCCATTTTATGAATAAACAGCAAGGGAAGTGCATATGTCATTGTATGATTTCCACATAATAATTACCATTTTTCTCTGAAATGTAGTTGGGTTAATTTAAAGGCACATGAAGTAGAAACATATCAATAAATAGATTTTAATGAGTAATAATTACTGGACTCAATTGAAGCCTTTTGTCAAAACTCAACCTCAACGGCTACAAAATAAGAACAGAAAGAGCAGAGGGAGAGAAACAAAATGAGAGCAAAGATTTACAACTTGCACAATAAGTGGTTAAGAATAAAAGGACTCATGCTTTCAATCATCACCTTATGTGTGGCAGCCCAATCTGTGCACTGAAGGATAAGACAAGGATTCTGGGTAATGATCCAGCAATGTATTATTGCTGTAGCACAAAACACAGACAATCTAGCATATTCCCATTGAACTGCTTTCTCCTCTGTGCAGGGCACACAGGACAAGGAAGGAGGAGAGGCAGAGTTTCTTCAGAGCAACTGTTGCAGATAATGCCAAGAAACCCTGACAAGAAAGGGGATGAGAAAACAGGAGGCAGAGGGATGAGCTTTTCTGGGCTTAAAATCCATCCCTACTTTTTCCTTCTTCTGCTCATATCTATGAAGGGCTGAGAGAGGGATAGCTTGGAGCTAATCACGCTAAAACACTCAAACGACACTAGAAAATAAACAAGCAGGGGAATGTAATTTCATCACACTGGTGGTTTAATAATAAAAGAAACTATGCCACTGTTGTAAAACCGAGACCGGGAGGAAATTAGCCTCTGGCACAAACAAGGATTAGTAGGATTTTAAGAACATTAAAACAAAATGCCACACACTTTGGATTCTCAAATAGTGCTACTTAATGTTACAACACAGTATCAAGAAATCACCAATAATGAATAATTGCAGCTAGTCCACTATTGTTTGCTAAGGGCATGGCTACCAAACTTTTAAACAATAGGCATCCTAAAAAGACCATACCATATTTATTTCAGTTACTGACAACTGCATCACTGCTGACCAGTTCACATTCATAGATTTATTCTTTTTGAGGGTTCACTGGGTTCCATTCAAAGTCTGAGGAGATTCTCAGTTGTCCAAGTGAAGTTCTCTAGAGGTTGAGTCATGGAAACTGGACTTCTAGTTTTTTAGGATGCAACAAGAGAACAACTAATACAGAAGCAGGGGAACTCAGTCACTGCAGCACTCTCTAGATCTAAGTCACCACCATCCAACCTCGCCACCCAGGAGAGCAGGGCCCTGCCCTCCCTGTCCAAGGACAAGACTATTACCATCCTGCCTGCAGACAGCGGGAGATGCACAGTGGTCCTAAACACAGCAGACTATCAGAAAAAAGTCATCTCTCTGTTGGAAGACCAATAGACCTACAAAAAGTTAAGAAGGGACCCCACCAGCACCTACAAAAAAGGTGATTGACTGTTTAAAACACCTGGAAAAGGACAATGCCATTGACAGAACCACCTACTACAGACTGTATCCAGGGGAGACCACCGCTTGTCTGTATTGGCTCCCTAAGATACAAGGAGCCCCCCTCAGGCCCATCGTCAGCAGCATAAACAACATTCAATGGTTTTAACATCACAGCAGATTATTGATCAAACTAACCCTACACAGATATGAACAGAGGCCATGCATTAACTCTAAATGCAGGAAAAGACATACCATTATCCCACTGACAGCACTCATGTTTGCTCATGTTCTGTTCTTCCAACAACATCTATCAAGTTTAAGATACTGGAAAATCCCTTGAAGCACCAGCATTTCCCAGAATAGTTCCTACACAAAAACTGCATTACACACAACACAAAAACTACACAAGCTAGAAAGACCTTCCCACTTTGCTCTGTACCTTCAGGACAAGCAGCTCATCAGCCTGTTGGACATACGTGGTTATCACAGAGAGGAGATAATGAACTTATATTTTCAGGTTCTTAACATCACCTGCATCCCCTACTAGCATCTCCACCTTCCAACAGTGTGTACTACCAAGCCCCGGCCCACCATTGCGATTTGAAGCAATCTAAACTCCGACTGATTTTGATTCCCCTTCAAGTCACTTGCTTTGGTGCTCTTGCTCACATCGACTGGAAAACCCATTTTGCGGGTCTTCAGCCCAGCCAATTTCTATCTGTCACAGGTAGTGGGGAATTGACTGGGCGACATGTAGCATATCACTTTAAAGTGACAGTAAAACAGGAAATCACTTTGTGCCAGCCACATTCTCTTGTCGCCTTCTATAAGAACTTTGTTCAGTCAGAGGGAAAAGTCCTTAAAGCTAATCGGTTTGTGGGGGACAGATAGAAAATCAGTGCCGTCTCCTTGCACCCACTCAGGACACACAGTGCAAGAACCAAGCCGAGTTCAATACAATACAGTACAATAGCTAAACGCACACAAAACATGTCTCACACAATCTCATAAATGTGCAACATCAAATGCAAAAACCAAAAGTCCCATCCAAAATGTGGATTCACACAGCAGCACACACACACACACACACACACACACAGTCTCGCTCTGCCTGTAGCAGCTGCATGCAGTACCTGCACACAGTGAGTCCTGCATCTACCAAGCTGAGCTCTCAGGGCAGAGCGAGGAGTTTTGATTACCTGTTTACTCATCTAAGACAACTGGAGGTGAACCTTAGGCCTGTTACTATAGCTACACAACCACTGACAGATGATTCAATTTTATTCTGAGAAAAGAGGCAGAAAAGACAGAGGCGGGTGTTTCAGCCGCAGGTACCAGCAGTCTGGCTACCTTCATGCATGACCCAATGCTGGTGAGGGGATTTCTTGGATTCTTAGCTTGGCATAGTAGATTTGACAGCTCATGAAGCTTGAAATGTGACTGTAGAAATGTGGAAACCAAACTGAGACCTGTGGAGGTATTTCCATAACCACAATTATTTTGTTATAAACAGTGGAACAAACACCACAAACCATTTAAAGCATGTTTGGTTTCTGTTATCCTCTGTTGCAATGACTGCAAAGTTATAAAAAAAAAAAAAAAAAAAAAAAGAATTAACACCAAAGTTTAATATAATTTGTGAAATTAAAAGGCACATTATTTTAACATGTATCTAGTTCTGGTTTTGTAGAATCATTAAAAAATATAAGCGACAATATAAATCACTAAAGAGCCATGATGTTTGTAACTTAAGTGGCAGTAAAAGTTGTGCAATATACTGTGTAAAAGTTGTGGGTATTTTGATGTTGTGTTTATCATGTTGGGCATCATGCCACAGACAGAAATGCGTGTGTGTGTGTGTGTGTGAAAAACTGAAAGAAAAATTGTTCAGTGGAGGAAGACAGATCACAGCAGGAAATTGTGCCCTTATACGGTATATTTGCATGCATATGGTTGCTTGCAAATAGGGTTTGTATGTATGTGTGCAAGCTGTGATAACCTTGCAGTGTGGGACGCTAATCTGCACTCAAGTGAGGGACTGAGCAATTTAAGGTGAACTTCACACAACTTCAAATGTCTGTGATGTATCTTGAGCGACGACGAAGCTCTTTATTGCAGCAACTGTGCATTGCAGCGTGTGTGTGTGTGTTTGTGTGAGTGTGTGCAAGTCGTTAATCACTTGGACAGTGCTCTGCTTCAGCTTCCGTTCAAGTGTCAGAGAAGAGCAAAGACTTCACACCAGAAAGAAAATATGCTGTTATTTTTACCACGGACACAAAGAGCTGTCGGTTTAGAAATTTGCATGCAGTTTTTCTGAAAGGACTGGAGAGAGGGGAGAGCTAAGCAGGTCAAATATATGTACAAATATATGTACAATCAACTTTTTGAGGACTATTGTTTCAAAGTAAAAAAAAAATTCTCTGTAGTGATGAAGTAGCTCTGTCTCTGATGTGAATAGAACTTCATTACATGAAACACTTTTGATTTATAAGGCTTTTCCTCCAGCCAGCTGGCTGGTAGTTTGTTAAAAGCAGCAGAGTCCACATCGTGCTTCAGGGTCAGACCAAGACTTTTCGAGGTCCT
Source organism: Mastacembelus armatus (assembly GCF_900324485.2). Lineage (NCBI taxonomy): Eukaryota > Metazoa > Chordata > Actinopteri > Synbranchiformes > Mastacembelidae > Mastacembelus > Mastacembelus armatus. The sequence continues at coordinate 3,894,552 of NC_046645.1, read as the reverse complement.
CGCTGTTTTATATTTTCTCAAAACTTTAACTTAATATATGATTTGGAAATATATTTTTGGCCTTTGCAATTTTGAGATCGGAAAGACTGACCTTCCTTAAGCAGTCCATATTTCCACTGTACCCGTCATAGCCAAAGGACAAAAGTACCATCACTCACATTTTTGACAAACCTGTTCAGAGTTGACATTTCACAGAATGGAATATATATATATATATATATATATATATATATATACATACACTGTACATGCTACTGTACATCTAAGTTGTGTTATTGTTTTTGAATGAGGCAAATGATTATTAATATTTCATTTTATATGTTGTCCCATTCGGTGCTTTAATGCCATATAATGGAGGATTCAGTAGGTCCCTACTCACTGACTGGTAAGACAACAGTCAAATCGGCCGAACAGCAGTAAACACGTTGCTACTAGATGCAGAAAGAAAGATGCAGAAAAACTTGTTCATGCATTTATCTTCAGTAGATTAAATTATTGTAATGGCTTGTTCACAGGTCTAAGCAAAAAGTCAATCAGGCAGCTGCAGCTAATCCAGAATGCTGCTGCCAGGGTCCTTACAAACACCAGGACACTGGACCATATCACACCAGTTCTCAGATCACTACACTGGCTCCCCGTTAGTCAAAGGATAGATTTTAAAATCTTATTGCTTCTTTATAAAGCACTAAATGGTTGTGGACCAAAATATATCCAAGATATATTGGTTCCCTATGAGGTTTCCAGACCCCTCAGGTCATCTGGGACAGGTCTACTGTGTGTTCCCAGAACCAGAACCAAACAAACTGAAGCAGCATTCAGTCACTATGCTCCTCACTTGTGGAACAAACTTCCTGAACACCTGAGGTCTGCTCAAACTGTCAGCTCATTCATATCAGGACTGAAAACTCTGTTGTTTACTGCTGCCTTCGAATAATTGTTCATCCTTGTTTTCTTAATGTGTTTTTATGTTTTATTTTAATTTACTTTATTTGATTTAAATTTATTTTATGTTAAATGTCTTTGTTTTTAGATGCTCTTTTCAATGCTTTTAATGTAATTACATGCCTTGTAAAGCACTTTGAATTGCGTAGTGTATGAATGGTGCTATACAAATAAATTTGCCTTGCCTTACTAAAACATGAGCTTTATCAGTGTTAGTTAGCTAATCTGCTATTTCCCCTAAGATGAAAGCCTTTTCACTAACGTATTAATGGACAGTAAATCCTGAAACTTAATTCAAAATGTAATGTATGTAGTTCTAGAGACTTATTTGGAAGGTCTGATGATAACCAACCACCATGTGAACAGACAGACATACGGACATGATCAGTTTGTTTCTAAAGGTCATGTATTTTTTTAATGGAACATGCAGGTGGTAGAGTAGAGACAGCAGCATAGGCAGGTTGATCTCAGGTGAGAGCTTACTGTGGTTTGGTGATAATGGCAAATGGCGTAAGGTCGCCGCTTTGTGCGAAGACAAGCCTGTTTTGAAGCTTACTGTGTCTTCATTATGAGCCATTTTAATGGCTGCAGGCAAATAAGCAGTCGGTAAGAGAGACAGAGACACAGCAGGTTCTGCCATTAGAGACGGGCATGTCAGAAGGAAAGGTCAGGTGTGTTTGTGTTGTTTTTGTTGTAAATGTTGAATATAATACACTGTTTGGAATAATTGGGTTATTTCAGTTTATGTTGAATAACATAACTGCATTTTAGCTTTAGTATAGCTTTTTATTAAATCAACATAAACAAGCTTAGCTTAGAGACAGCATATAAATAAACAAGGTAGCACCTTATAGGGTTTGTCTCTGCATTACATGGATTAAAGAGTTTATCAATGATTCTGTTAAAATCTGATCAGACAACATCCACACAATCCACATGGAGCAGATTTGCTGCTTTGCCTTTCATAGTGTTTAATTATGAATAAATATCTTTTAATATCTTTTTCTGAAGTTACTTGTGGTTTCTTATTTATATGCAAATATGTATATATGAGACAATTTGGAAACCAGGTTTTCAGGGGCTATAAATATACTTTGTGCTCTCCATCAAACAATTTTATTAGGCTCACTTGGTGATGTGTTATATATCTTACTGTTTTTGCTGTATCCAATAATTTCATATATGAAGTACATATCCCTAAAAATAAGGACATTCATTTTCAAAGGGTGCACATATATTATTTAAAGTATTTCATGAATCTGTGTGTGTGACATACAGAGAATAAAAGTGCACACCCCGAATTCTAGTGTGTTATTCAGTTATGAGGCAGCAGCACAATGCCAGGACCGTGAAACTAGTGTTTGATGAGTGTTTTTCTGTGCATTTGCCCAGAGAGGTAGCTTCATATCCATCCAACACTGAGGAATCAATCACGAATACAGTATGAAAAAATAAGCTGGTGGCATACAGACCACAAATAAACAAAAATAAAGACCTTGCTCTCTTCACTGGCTGTGTTTGCTAAGAGGTCATTATGACTTACAAGGGTTTTGACACGGGCTGGCACAAAGTTTCTTCTGACTGCCTTGTTAGAGTGTTTTGTTGCTCAAAGACATGGCAGCTAAGATACAACGGCAGCCAAACATCAATCCTTTTGTCTGGCATGGCTTCTGGTTCTGGAGTCAATAAAGTGTTTGCAGAGCAACAGATGAACTCGAGCATGCTATGAAAAGAATTTCAAAGGGAATTCTTTGCAGTTGGTGCTGGCAGCAAGCTAACAGTCAAATCAGATCATTCAAGTCAGAAATCCGTTCAACGCCGTAGGAAATAGTTGACTAGAGCCAGCACAGTGGGCAAAGTCTCCAAACTGATCTGGCAGCTTGTTAAGGTGCCCTAATAAACAAATAAACAAACAAATAGCACACAACTAATATATAAATGACATAACCGCTCTCTTCAGGGAGCACTTTGAATGTTAATGCAATCTTCTCCGTATATTGATAGATCCATCCATAAATCCATTTTCTATACCCCCTTATTCCTGAAAGCCAGGGTCACGGGGATCTGCTGGAGCCTACCCCAACTCTCTCTCGGGTGAAAGGCAGGGGTGCACCCTGGACAGGTCTATATTGATAGATATGTGTTTTAAATTATGTACAGTCATTTCAACCGAACACATTCTGTAACTCAGAACATGTTAGTGAAGAAGTCATCAAAATATCAGAATCTCAAAACAACTGGACTTTACACTAAAATCTGGAAACGCCTCTGGCTACTGGCCTTTTTCTTTCTGCCCACTCTGGCAGCAAAGAGAATAATATCAAATATGTATTTTTTCTGTCTTACATCACATGCGGCACCTCAACACTTCAAAGAGAGCTACAGCTGGTCTCTGACACTGTATGTTCCCTCTCCGCTCTTACATTAATACATGAGGCTTTCAGAGTCTCGAGTGAATCTAGCTTCAGACGGATTTTATACTGGCAGCTGTACAGTCACATAATGTAACTTAAGCTAGTGTGGATGCTGCACATGACTTAAAACTATGTAACATGAGTAACATTTACATTTACGTAACTTTGTACAGCAAATGTAAATAAAATGTGGACATATGAAAATATCACCATTATAAACCTGTACACAAATTAAATGTTAGATTAAAAATATAAAATACCTCAAATAATCATAATCAAATTATGATTAAATATGATAACAGACAGAACTACTAGCACAAAGGTAGGAAACAGGACCAAACACTATAAATACGCTGTCGTCATGCTTCATTTTCAAAGTGTTTCATTTGCATAAAGTTTTAAATGTGAGCAGTTTAACAAACAGTTACCAAAGAGATGACCACCCTGCAAATGTTGAGCTCCATTTTGAAATTGTCTTTCCCATGTCACAGGGAAAACACTGAAAGTTCAAAGCCAAGGTGTCGCTTTACTAATGCAGCATCTGTACTTTCAAATATCCACTTGCTTCGTACAGAGCAGTATTGCATTATGGGATGAGCTTGGCCATATGCACACACAAAGAACCCAGACAGAATCAGGGAGCAGCTCGGGCATATAGTGAATGCTGCATGTGTAAATTCTGCATAACTGTGTCTGACTCTGAGCTGATTTTGTTCTTGACTTTTGCATTTTCTTCCTTTGAAATATGCTTCTCAGGGAGCAGCAACAAAAACAGCTTTGAAACCAAGAGAGAGAGAAAAAAAAAAAGAGTATTTGGTCTCTCCATAAAAAAAAAAAAAAACAACTATCAATAAATGAAGCAGTTAGTTTAAAATGAACCAATACATCTGCTAAGTTAAGATTTCATCCCCACAGCTCATGCTCTGCTGCTGCTACATATGCACCTCACACAGCACTGCCATAACAGCTGCCATTGATCTGTTGCTTACTGTCACTTTTGGCTTCCTTTAAGTTATGCTCGCGGAGAGTGATACAAAACAAAATCTGGACGGGCAAGCTAAAATCATTTTTTCCTCTGGATTCCTCCGTACTTGTCTGACATCCATGAATTATTCATTGAGTCATTCATTTCTATCTGATGTTAATGTCGACAGAACAGTCATTGAAAATTGGCTTCTCTCAGGCATGTCAGGTTATAGAAGCAAACTTTGATTGTAATATCAGTTTTAAGACCGACTGGGTGAAGTACCATCACAGTGCCATCACATTACCCTTGAAGCAGTTAAGCCTCTAGAAGCTCATCGTCCTTGTGTTTTAATCACAACAATGAAGGCTGACGTTTCAATGTCCATGAAAAGAAAGACCAAAACCAATACCTCGAATTGACCCCCCACATCCTCATTTCACACTTATGCTTTTGCTGTACATGTATATGAAGTCACACGATAATTACAGTATAGTTAAAACTAAAACGACACCCTACATGTCTGTGAAATCCACGACAAACCACATGCCGCGCACAGTTAAACCACATGATTTCAGAACCAATGTCTCCACATGGGTGTAATGATCTAAACTCTAAATGAATTGATGTCAGGAAAATATCTCTCATTAAGAGAAATGCATTTATCTGCCAAGTGAATTAACTAATTACAATATTTGTTTTTCCAGTGATTTTAGTCGCCGTCTGTAATTACTGGTTTTCTATCACTCGACATTACAGGAATTAATGAAATCATGCAATTCTACTGACAAATCCAGATTCAAAAGCATTTACTACAAATAACTAAGCTGATAATCTGCTGGACATCAAGGAAAATCTTCGTCTTTATGTTTCTTTGTCTTACCTAATATGTGCAATATGCATGAAAGCCAAATGAAATTAAAACGATTAAACGTCATACATATATTTTGGTTGAAGAAGAAGAAAATGTAAGTGTTGTGACTTGACTCAGGAATGAGCCATTGACACTTTTACACCTAGTGAGAAAAACTTTACCATTGTTCTTTTTCAATTCAATTCAGGTGTTTTCAATTACCAGTATTTATCAAAGTCCAGCTGTCATCATGACTTTGCCTTACTCTAATGTAGATTTGCAATTAATTAATTTTAACTTTATTGTAATTTATTCCTTAGCTGGCAGAATTGTTGTGAATCATAGTAAATTTACAAAGAAGTTGTGTTTTGTTGATTTTTAGAGATTAACATTAAAATTAAATCCATCCATCCATCCATCATCTATACCCCCTTAGTCCTAACCAAGGTCCCAGGGATCAGCTGGAGCCTATCCCAGCTCTCTTTGAGTGAAAGGCAGGGGTCCACCCTGGACAGGTCACCAGTCCATCACAGGGCCACATAGAGACAAACAACCTCACACACTCACACTCACTCCTATGGGCAATTTAGAGTCACCAATCAACCTGACATACATGTTTTTGGACTGTGGGAGGAAACCAGAGTACCTGGAGAAAACCCACACAAGCACAGGGAGAACATGCAGACTCCACACAGAAAGGACCCTGATGGGTTTCAAACCAGGGAACCTTCTTTTCCTGGTCTTTTCTTATTTTGATTTTTGCCTATGTACTTTTAACTTGTCTTTTATTTCTGCAAAGCACTTTGAATTACTCTGTGTATGAATTGTGCTATATAAATAAACTTGCTTTGCCTTGCTATGAGGCAACAGTGCAAACCACTAATCCACCGTGCTGCCACTAAAATTAAATCCTTCCATCCAATTTCATTGTACTGTAAGTCTGGGTGTGGCATTTTGTTTGCTCTGTGAATCACAGAATAAACTGCTTCCTTAAGTCGGTCGAGTGCAAAGCTAAAACATTAAGATGCAGCTGTGCAAATGAAACTTTGCATATTCTCTACAGCAGCTTCAAGTTTAAACCAAACGCTGACTTCGAGAAACCTGAGATACTTTCATCTTAACTGTTGATCCTCAGTCAATACACTGTAGGCTCAAAGTTTTGTTAGATGTGACTCTGGGTGTGTAGGTGAAGCTTTAATGTTGCGTGGGAGGCCAGGCTTTGGCTACGGCACACCCTGCCAGTATGACACCAGGAGTCAGGAACATGGATCTGTCTGTCCGGGACATAGCTGATGATTGCAATCTCCTCCCAAGCACACTGTCAGTGTCTCCGTTCTTTAAAGCAAAATTCATCTTAAATTACAGAACAGAAGTTTGAAGATGGAAAGTTTATACACATGTGATATGTGTATCTTTGCAAACAGAAACAACTACTGTAGTGTAAGACTATGGTAATGTGGAACGTAACTGGTTCAGTCTGCATATCTATTAATTCAACCATATATTTGATTCAGTCTAACACCTGTCAAGAAAACAATGCTATACCTACCTGCATGCTGATAACGATTAAAATGTGAGCACAGACACTAAAAAGATACCAAAATCTTCTCTTACACATCTAATTTCCATTTAAGTGCAGAATTCTGCATAAGTAGCATCCAGGGTTCAGGTCCTGCCTCACACCGACAGTCTGATCACACACTTCATGTATATAATGTGAAGGGTGACAAACCATTGGATAGTATTAACTCCTTCTTTAGAGCGACTCACTTATTGTGTCCACTCCTGGTAAACCCGCTGAACACTAAAACATAACAACACTCCAGTACATGACTGACTATGCTAGCTGCTAACTGGTGATCCCCGTGCAGCACTAAGCAGCTAAAGCAGCAGCTATTTCCCTCAGGAATCAAAGAAGGTCAAACCACAGAGAAGATTGAAATTACATTCACAAGTAGGTCAGAAAGACTGTTCTATAGGAACACTATGTTTGTTCCATGTTCCACCCTGTTATAGCTGGAACTTTATAGGGTGGTAAATGTATGTGTAACTACACTGTGCATAATATAGTAGCTTGCTGACAAACACTTTGGTTGAAAATTAGGTAAAATATTCAAATGAAAACAAAACAAACAAAAAAAAAAAAACATGTGCACCTGTCAGGCATAAGCACCTTCTTTATGAACAGAGCGTTGCAATTGCAGATAGTGTGTTCTTCCTCTAAATATTATAGATATACTCTGAATTTTGGTTTATTTAAGCATACTTGTTCAGTGAGGAGCTTTTCATTTCACTTCACTTTCAAATATTTAATCAAAAACAGCTTGAAAATTTAGTGCAGCTGACCACATATTTTAAACCCAACGCCTCACAGGTCTGCTAAGCACTTGGCTACATGTGATTTACTGGGCTCTTCTCTGCTCTTGCATCTTTGCAAGTTTGTTCAAGGACTGTACAGAGTTTTCTTATTTACTACATGTTGGATTGAAAAACATACATTTGCAGGTGATTCAGGACTGAGCTGGCTTTCATTGTATTGTGGTGTATTCAAGGTGTTGCAAGAACCTCCAGTGTCAACATTTCAGTACTAAAGAGTTGTTTGCTGTTTACTTGATGTTTTACAGGCTTGGTTTTCTGACAGTATAGCTCCACACAGACAGCTGCCCAGCCACAGAGAGTGACCTGTGTTTCAACTTGGAACATAATCACTAGTGAGGCTTTGACTTGAGATCCAAATCCATCCATCCATCATCTATACCCCCTTTATTCCTAACCAGGGTCCCAGGGATCTGCTGGAGCCTATCCCAGCTCTCTCTGGGTGAAAGGCAGGGGTCCACCCTGGACAGGTCACCAGTCCATCACAGGGCCACATAGAGACAAACAACCTCACACACTCACACTCACTCCTATGGGCAATTTAGAGTCACCAATCAACCTGACATACATGTTTTTGGACTGTGTGAGGAAACTGGAGTACCTGGAGAAAACCCACACAAGCACAGGGAGAACCTTCTTGCTTGAGATCCAAATCTAATGTGTTAAATACTCGGCTCAGCTGAGTGCAGCTGTGCTGCAGCTCAATTAATAATTAAGTAATAAAGGTGAGATGAACACCAAATACAAACACACATTCCATAGACTTTATGCCATTAAATTAATGTGCTATACAAAAGCCAATGTACAAAGGAACTGATGCACTATAGCCCTAAAGCAGAATATAAGAGAACAGAACAAGATCAGGTCTTGCAGCCTAAAAAAAAATCATTCACATTTAGAGACAGAACAAATTAACAGATCAGTTAAAAAAAGGGAATGTATTCTCCAGAGGCAGTTTTACTCTTTTAACTAAAAAAAAAAAAAAGAGGGGCAGAGAGAGAGAAACCACATCTCTTTACATGGACTCGCTGGCCTCCCAAATAATTACAAAGAACACTGATGTCCTGTAGAGAGTTCGAGGTGGAAAAAAGAGAGGTGGAAGCAGACTGGCAATTATCTATCGGGTGAGCAACACAGACGCCATTTCGCAGAGACGATTCCCTGGTGGCCAAACTAGCTGGAGGTGTGCTGCTGCTGTCAGCTTTTCGTGCTGGGATTCACTCTCCTTTCGCAAACTGAATTGTTAATACCTTTGTGCTTGCATGTGTGCATGTGCTTGCACATCTGAGCACAACTGTGTGAGTGGCGTCTTTGGAGAAAGGAAAAGGAGAGCTTTTGTCCAGAGCTTATTACCCAGAGTGCACAGCAGCTAGACATGTCTTGGCTTTCAGGTCGTTGGCTAATGAAGTGCCTTGTCACGGTGTGTGTGCACTGTCTTACTGAGATATCACATTTAATAGTGCTTTCACAAGCCACTGGACTGGAAAGTGTATACAGACCCACAATTATAAAAGCTTGTACAAAGGGACACACAGTAAGGACAGTGACTGTCATGTAAGGGCTGGATCAGAAGAACGGTTCCTTTCAACCCCCTTTTAAACAAGATTAGCCAACTGTCACTTTATTCTGAAGGGAATAATATCAACATGTTCCCTCCATCCACTTTATTACAGCGATGATCTATTAATATCTCCTGTTCTGACAATAACAAAGACATTGATGAATGAATGTAATCACAAATGCCATATTACCCTACACAACACCCACAACATTTTGAGGGACACTCAATTACTGAAGCAGCCATTATAATGAACTCCCAGAATAGGTGACAGCATAATTTCCATGCTGTCTTGTGTTTGTAGTGTAGTTACATCGCTAAATTTGTATTATACCATATTTATTCTCTCGTCAAACCCACACTAGACAACATATTCATAGTCGCCAGTGGTAAGGTAAAGCCCGTCTAGCCTACAGGCGATGACAGTGAAGCTCGCAGCCAAAAAAACAGCTTCCCGGGCAGAACTAACGTCTCTAAAAGCCTAAGAAGACGATTTCCAGAGGCAACGAGAGATACGCTGCCCTCTCTGTATGAAACATAGTAGGAATAAACTGATGTTTACATCTCCTGTCTGCTCTGACACGTGGGATGGAAGTTAAGCGGCGGTGGTCTCCAAAATGAATGAGTCGCCCAAGGCCTGCTACTAGACAGCAGTGAGCTCACTGGTCTTGCTGCTGCTAAGGTGTGTACTTGCATGTCGGTGTATGCGCATGTGGCTGTGATGTGTTTTACAGCTTCGGGGCTTGTTATTCTGCCAGAGCCGACAGAAACTTGAAAATGTCAGAATCTATCCCAAAAGTAAACCAAGTCTATGCTTGTGAATGCATAGAAAATCATTAAACAGGATATGTTGACAAGTATGCCATATGCCTTATGGGGCTGCGAGGGGCTTGTTCATACAAGTAAGAAGAGTGATGATGTGAGCAAACAGCAGCCAGACTGTCTGGTCTAATTTGACGCAGCTACTTTAATGAAGATCTAGCTGCTGGATGTTGAAGAGGGAACTGATCGCAGGATTTGAAGAATGGATGGATTTGTCGTGATGGATGAAAAGATGGATAGATAGCAAAAGTGATGACTGAATGAATGACAGAGAAGATATTTATGGAGATGAATGACGGGCAGATGATAGATGAATATTTCTGTTGTCTTATATTTGTATGTAAGTGTTCTGACAGATTGTGCTGAAACATTACCTAGCTACACCTGGCATACATGCTGCGCTGACAGCTGTTCCTTCACCCCCTCATCTGCACCTGAGATGAGATATACGAGCTACAGCTTAACCGCACGTTATTAGAAACGTAATGGACTTACAAGGCCGTTTAACTGAAAACGCCTGGTCCACCCTAATCAATAATGTTAGAACGAGTTGCCGACGACACAGATGCAACACACAGTGTGTGTGTGTGTGTGTGTGTGTGAAATAAACAGAGCTCGTGTCTGGATTCACAGTATCTTTGATCTAGTATTTAGACAGAACATACATGTTTTGATCCTACTGCCATCTGTCCTTCACACCTTTCTTAGCCCTCCCGCCTTTTCAGTCTCTTTGCCCTCCATTGTTCACACTGCCTGAAGGCTGCGACTGACAGACTGACATTAAAACAGTAAGAAAGATTTCTACATCAGTGTAAAGCAACGCCATACTGGTGGGGTGCATTGATGTATAAATGCTTCTCTGCAATATACTCACAGACACAGCACTGATTTGCATCCATCAATTCAGAACTACACTTCTAACACACTACAGGCCTGATAATGAACAGTTACAAATATCTCCTTTTTTTTAAATTCTACACATTGAAATTCCTTGACAACTTACAACTTTACCGCTACCAGTTTGGTCAGAGATTTGGATATGTGCTTACAGTTAGGGTATCTTGGTCCAGGGCCTCTTTTCTCGAGCAAAAATAAGAAGCAGACTATCAAGGTCTGCTGAGGTCATTTTTTCCTAACTCCACACCCCAGATATTTTCCATTTTCAAACTTCAGCACCAGCCAAAATAACATGGAAGACCATTCTCACTCCAAATAAGCCTGAAGATTGAAAGAAGAAAACAGCATAGATCACTGCAAACACAGAAATGCTCATTTCAGCAGTGAAGCCACAGCCACACACCTTTAAAATCAGATGTCAAAAGGAACAGCCGGTCACTGTACTGTATATACAGTGCACTTCATTATGATGTGCTGGAATTACCTGCTGCACACAATAAAAATGTCACAAAACAAACATGCTTTTCTATTTCTGCTGTTGTTAGGTGCCTAAAACCATGCAACAAACTACACTACCTGCTGAGGAGGTGGTTTATTATTTGCCGAATATTTTAAAGAATCTACCAGCATGTTCTCACCCTTCATACTATTGATGCTACAGGACAAAACTCTGCAAAAGACAGCAGAATGTTCTTCACACGAAATAACTAGGTATTTAGGTTAGTGTTCAAAAAACTATATATGGTTTGGCTTAACAATGACCTCGAAACACAAAAAGGTACTTGACAACGCAACAATATTTGATGCTGATTTAATGAGAATGGGCTGAAAATACTCATCAGTTTTCTGTGGAATGCAGTGGGGAAAATAAGACAGTATTTATGTACTACTACTAATACTACTACTAAAAATAATAATAATCACCATCATCCTTTTTGAGCTGTGGCATGTATTGTTAGAAGAGACATCCTACATGAAGGAGTCTTTTCTTTGCATGTTCATTTCTACTGGAAGTCAAACCACACCAAGTCTTCTATTTGACAGCTGAATGTGTAAGTATGTCTGAAGCACAATTGCTTCACATATTTGCCAAACAGGCTGCTTTTTTTTTAAATGTCTTAAAGAGCCCCTCACTAATCACTCGTTTTGTCAGCTGTCATGTTGTGTTATTAGTTATTAGACATCCACTGCAATTACAATTTGCCAGCTGTCCCCAAAGTTTTATTTTTTTTTATATCCTATGTGGTAAAATTGCGCCCAAGTTTCACTCATATTAAAAAATGCATTCATCATAATCATAATTGATATATAATCCAAATTGTGTGTGTGCGTGGTAAAAGATTTAATAAAGGTGCGCAATAATAGAGAATAAATCTGTGTCATCACTAAAGCTGTGCAGCCACCTATGGGAGTTTTTGCCTCCTGTGAATAGCAGGATTCAAGTGGGTTATCTATAAGTTTCCTTCAACAATACCGAAAACATTTTAATGCTATATATGTCTTTTTGTGATTCCCCGTTGTGCTCTCATAACTCTCCCTGCGTATCCCTCTACTCCCAATAATCTGTCCCATTCCCTTCCTTTCACTCCCCTTTGTTGTCTGAGTTGGCACTCTCCTCTGGTGAGTTCCTCTCTTTCCCTCCAACTCCCTTTCCCCCTTGTTGTGATGTTGGAGCCGAAGCCTGCGGACCAGCTGGAATAAATACAACATCCTTCCATCTTTCTTGCCACAGGCCATTCCCTTATCCCCTTTAGACAGGACTTAGGGGAATGAAGCCGCCAACAAACAAATGTTCTACCTGCCTATGGACAACAAAACACATCTGCATGGACAGATGCAGGCCCACACACACACACACACACACACACACACACACACACACACACACACACACACACACACACACACACACACACACACACACACACAGACAAATATAAGATGCATGAATACACAAACGTTTTTAACAGTTTGCCTAAGGACAAGCAAACTCATTTTTCAAATTTACATTCAATATAAAATTTAGGAACATGATTCAACTGATAATCTCCTAGGGCTTCATTTTGCCCATTTGTTTATTGGGGTTTCTGCATTGTGCTAGGAGCCAGCAATATTAGCTATCCTCAAGATTCAAGCAATGAGCCACACTTAAACCTAATGAGTGTATAACTCATCAGGATTTTATATACTCGGTCCTATGTTTGACATCAAAAATGAACAGCATGAGAAAACAATGGAATTGTCTTCTGCTCTTTTGGAGGCATCACTCTCTCTCTCTCTCTCTCTCTCTCACACACACAAACAAACGCACGCACCCACCCACCCACACACACACCCAACCACACACACACCCACACACACACACCCACACACACACACACACACACACCCAACCACACACACACCCACCCAACCACACACACACCCACCCAACCACACACACACCCACACACACACACACACACACACACACACACCCACCCAAACATAGAAGAGATTAAAGCTTCTTCATGGTTTTCAGCACCGAGTGCCAGTCTTAGAACATGACGTTCCTGTTTGTTTCCAAAAACATGCCAAGAAAAGTTAGATCAATAAGAAAAGCATCAACCTTGTTTGTCTTCGCTTCTCAAGCTATTCCACAATTTTGGTTTTTACCTCCAAAACACACACACACACAGCTCACTGTTAGACAGGAATGAGAGGACAGCAATAAAAAGCAGGTTTATGGAAGAGTTGTGATCAAGAGACACAATACTGACTGTTGGTTGAAAATGGAATAAAAACAGTGTTGTCCCGTGTCAAAGTCGAGCGTTTGGTTGACCCATCCATCCACCTGGATCCCCTGCTATGTGGACTTTGTCGCTAAATAGCTCTCTCACAAGAGTTCATCCTTTGCTCCATGATAATTACTACAGGGAGGGCTTTGTTCTTTGCATTAATGACTGATTGTGCTTTCCTACACACACCTCAACATATCGCCGACGCTTACACAATACGAGAGGAAAATCTGACTTTTGGAAATCATGTACAGCTAAACTGCAACAGCAAATACATAATGTAGGAAACATAATTGCTGGTTGGATTATAGTCAGAGGCAACATTTTGTCGAGTGAATGAAGGGCACATTTATTAACGCCAATGGGTTTTACAGGGCAGGCTTACAAAGAGCACCAGTCTCACACAAGAGACCAAGATTTACATCCAGAGATTAGGTTTAGTCAACAATAGCGCTTAGGTGGGGGAAAGATTATGATTTTGGTTAAGTGTGAATAAACACCATCTGTCAGAATATGTTGTGCTGAGACTTGCCAAAAAATGTAAATTAAAAAACCTATTATTGTTACATGAATAGTAAATATTACAGTCTAGTTGCAATTCTATTTCCTGCAAAATGTGGTTGCAGCAGAGCTGTCTCGGCTCGTGACACGTACACAAAGTGCACATTACTTTCTCCTCTGGCATTGAACATTGGCACTGCATGTAAATGATGAAGTGGAGAATTGTCCAATAAGGACATAATTCTTAAGGAAACTATATGGCAATAGACACAATCCTTCCTGTCCTTTAAAGCTGTGAAACCTCCATGTACCACCAAAAATCAATCTTTCTCCCCCAGCCCATATGATTTCTGATGTATTTAAATAGCTTTGTTATTGGCCATGTTGCCAAAGCAGTGAGTTGAGATATAGTTTTCATTCAGTGGCCTCACTCGCAGGCTGCACCCGTTCTTCCTCCTCGGTCAACCCCCACCCCCACGAGGTGTGAGGTGCAGCTCATTTACTTTAGGTATCAATTTAAACAAGAAAAGGAAGCGTTGTGGAAGAGGAACTGCAAACTGTTATCAGTCTGGGACCTGTGATGACAAGAGAATGAAAGGAGGATGAGGGGTAGAGAGTTACTCTTTTAATGTTACTCAGTCAATCACAGCCCTTAGGGAGTAAACAGTGAATGGGATAGTGAGACAGAAAGAGGAAGTAGCAAGGAAAGAGCGAGGGACAGATGGCAGAAGAAAATGCAGGAAAATAAGTGGAAAAAAACAAGAAAGAGTGCGATCAAAGGCCTTTTATTATGGATTGTGACCAAGTTGGTAGGCGGAAACATGTGCATGTGAGTGATGTGAAACAATCAAACCCACTTGACCAGACAGAACAAAACAGAAGACAGAACTCCTGTTGTTTCTGACCGAGTCAACTCCTACAAAAGACAGCGGTGGGCTAAACACTGAGCAAACCTGTGTGGGGGCAAACTCTGAGGGCAAAATCTCTTTTCCCCCTTGCAGGCATTAGTGAACTCACAGTGTTACAATATGATCAACACACAAAAAGCTTTTCTTCCCAGGTAGTTTACCTCGAATGTTTCTGGATAAATACATTACCTGTCAGTCATTGCATTATGCTTTAGTTGAAGCAAACAGATGGAAACGGTGTTTGGGATAAAGCACGGTAAGATAGCCACGAGCCACAACTGATACCCATAACCCCCTTGTGTGCAGGACTGTGCAGATCTAGTTAGGCAGAAAAATGCTACAGCATACAGCAATTAGGCATCGTGTTCTAAAATGTGAGCAGGGGATGGAGTACTTTTACCAAGCGGATATCTCTAATGAGAGGAAGAGTGAGAGGAAAAAGGCTAGTGACCTCTTCTCTGCACTTACATTATCATGCAGACCAGCAAAGCCAAGAGTTGAACACATAAGTGTCTCTTTTCCATCTGGCGTCAAATTCCATTTTGTATCGCCAAATTACTGTAACTCAGAAACCTCAAAATAGGCCTCACATATTGTTAAACGTATTTTTATTTGATGCTCGAGACTGCAAGTCATATTTTTCCTATTCAACCAAACTGATTATGTTTTGATTATTGCAAAACTGACACTTTTAGCTGCGAATGAGGAGTAGATAGATAGAGCAGGGATTGGGGCAAGCAGCGAAACAAATTCCACCACCTTTGGGAGCCACTTGTTTACATTTCTTGATGTTACTGTGTGTCTTTATTAGCAAACAGCTGTTGTGACTCTGGCTGCATTTGACTTTCTAATTTGGCATTAGATAAATCTGATTTCAGTTTTGATGCGTCACAGCCATACAAGTCGTACGATTATTCACGCAGGCAATTAATTTGAAAGTTATTGTAATTTATTTTTAATTAGAACATTGAGGTATATTAAATAGACTCCTTGATGTGCCCTTTTTTCTTCAATTAATGTTATGACTGTGTTGTATTGTTCTTTTATCTCCTTATTTCAAAGTAACAAAGGCTGATTTTCTCTATTTTGTGAACTAATTGCTTAAGGCCCATGCAGATTCACATCTTTAACCTTCTGCTGTCAAACTATATGCTATACTACTACTTCTTTTTCTCTGTGCTAAATGTTGGTAAAGGACTTGACAAGGTCCTGGGTCAACACTGACATCAATCCATTATTTTGTTATCCTGTATTTCACAGGACTGACTCGAGGGCAGAGTGTGTTGCCCTTGCTAGGTCTTGTTCATTCAGAACTGGGGCAGTCAGTGTCATGGTGGCAGTTCATGTGATCGCATAAAATCAAGGATTAGTGGGCTTAGGGGGCAGTTTGGATCCTGATGTTCCAGGGCACCATAAGGCAGATTCCTGCAGTACTTGGCTCACAGCAGATTTTCAGAACGTGCTGACAACCAATTTTCTCAGTGATGATCTTACATGAACACACATTTATGTTTCTTTCACAAAAGGTAGTTTTAGATTTTCTTCTCATCAGGATTTAGTAATAGTTTAAGTAAAAGTGTTTGGTGGTGTTTACAGGCCACTGTTCAAATCAAATCAGATTAAACTTCACTTCACTTCTGATGTAGCAGATTAAGTGACTTAAACTCTTAAGAAACCTAACTTAATTTTAGGCAGTTGTTTTCCTTATTCGCTTTGGTTGTGAATCCAAAGTATTAAAAAATAATAAATGAATGCTGGTATTTTATTTTTTTTGGCCAATGGCCATGATATAAGAGGGATAATCCATTCTAAAGCTGCACTCTGCTTCACATTTGGTGGTTCCTTCCCTGTGTGTTGTGTTAAAATCCTTTGGTGGATTATCTCTTACACATCAATCAGCTGTAAGTAAGCTTTAACTCTAGGCAAACGGACAGCTGCACTAAATAATGACAGCATTTGTGTTAACAAATAAACATATATATGTATTTCAAGAGGAAAATACGGTTCTTGTAGAGTCCACTACCACAAAACCCACAGATTCTCCACCTCCCTTCATTCTAAAACCATATTTCTATGGTTTTCCTTATTCTTAGCTTCAGCACCTTCTGTTCTAGTTTCACACTTTATTCAAAACATTTCTCTAAGGTGACACTTACAAAGGGAAAATCTCTCTGACATATTACAGCACCACTAAATGTCAGGGAAAACGTGCTTCCTCCCATGCATCCCATATTGACACTGGATGTCAAGGCAAAGGTTCTGTTAAACTTTTAAAACTGTCATTTTTCAGCACAAATGTGAAACTGAGAATAGTAATGAAACCAGATGAAATTTGACTAAAT
Source organism: Mastacembelus armatus (assembly GCF_900324485.2). NCBI lineage: Eukaryota > Metazoa > Chordata > Actinopteri > Synbranchiformes > Mastacembelidae > Mastacembelus > Mastacembelus armatus. Next base: position 3,877,198 of record NC_046645.1, on the reverse strand, counting down.
GTCTGGGCGGTGGAAAACAGACAAGTCTGCTTTTCAATCGGACTGACGCATTGGAGAAAAAGAGGAATCTCTATTTCTTTGTGATTAAACCTTTGCGGATGGCCTTCCATTGATTTGTGCTACACAGTCCAACAAACAGGGATTTCCAATAGCGTTAGCATTTCGGGACCAGTTGCCGTCCATCTGCCTCTGCTGTGTTCAAATCAAAGCATGAGGATCAATGTGCCTTGCAGAGTTGATTGCAGACATAAAATAAGGCCTGGAAAACTGATACTGAAGTCCTCTGTGTATTTACTGCACAAGCCAGCAGCAAGTTGTGTGTGTGTGTATGACTACTGTGCAGTCACTAACGCAAAGTGTTAAAGGATGGCACATGTCAGCGGGACAATGCTGTTCAATTTCACACTTCCTCTCACTGTTGCTTTCTCTACTTCCACTCTCTTTACCTTCCACTCCACCTCCATATCAGTCCAAACCTCATGACCTCTCCTCTTGACGAATATACGATACCTTTCAGACAGCAGCCTCTTGGCTCTTTCAAACCTCCCCCCAGTCCACCCGACCACACACACACGTACAGCTTGTTCTGACCCAGACCACTGGGCTGAATCAACATTTCAATTATTTATCACAGCTGCCCTACATCACACAGGAGCCGTCCAGCAGAGGGACTGAGCGAGCTATTGCCACAGTATCAACAGTGATGAGTTCTTACTGGGCTCAGCATTTTCCTCCTAATACAACAAATTGCACTTCCAACACCGAAGGGCTGAAAACCATTACTTGTCATTGTTCTGCAGAGCTTGTTCTCCTCCTTTTCCCTGTCCCTCCTCTGTCCCTCCTCCTTTCTTTCTGTCAGTAGTACAATCACACAGAGTATGGACAGCCTTCTCCTAAGCTCATCTCTTCTTACAGTTACAGCACGAGCACTAAATCTAATTTACACAATACACAAAGCAATATGGAAATTTACTCAAGTACTGTACAGTACTTAAACACAATGTCACATGTACTTTATTTCAGTGTTTAAAACATTGTGCAATAGTTTTAGGCACTAAAAGTACACAGGGGATGCTTTAATTTAATAATTATAATATTACATCAATAGTTTTTTTTTATTTATCAGTTAACTTCATCCAAAGTGCAGTAAAGGGAACCAAACCTAAATCTAATCAGTATTTGCAGCAGTTCTCTCTGGTTTGACCTGCTCACAGGTTCTCCTGGTACTTTGCAGAACCTTGGACAAGCTGCTGCAGTTCGTCTGTAGATTCAGTCTGTCCCAGTGTTTCTGTCTCTTCATGTGATCCCAGACTGACTCCACACTGCTGAGATCAGGGCTCAGTGGAGATCAGACCATCTGCTGCAGGACTCCTGGTTCTTTTTGCCTCTGAAAATAGTTCTTCATGAACTCTAGTGGGTTCTTTATGGGCTTGTTGTCTTTCACAAAGGGCTGCACAATGAACCTGATGGTGCTGTGTCATAAAAATCTAAAATATCTCTTGTGCCTAAAACGTCTACTGTTCTACTTCTACTCCATTACATTTTGATAGCAAGTATGACACTTTCATCTACACCATTTATTTATATGGTTTGCTTTGCAGATTCAGATTATTAATACCAAATAAAAATCAACTAAATATGATGTATTAGGTAAGATATATAAAAAGTGTTCACACTTGTCTGTGGTGTAAAAGAAAGCAATGGGTAAAAACGCCTTTGTAACACGGTAAAGATGAAAATGAAGCTTGTTCTCCAAATTAATACATGACAAAAATATAAAGGCCATATTTCCATTAACTTGGCTATATTCTTTTCTAACTAGCACTTTTTAATGACATTATCTTGTCACTTTTTCTTATGGACTAGTACTTTAGCAACTGACTGGAGAATCAACACCACCGGCAGTTTATCTCAATGAAACGACTAATATTCCTACAACTCTGGTGAGTTAAGATGTGTGTTTCATCTGGATGGAGTTAATTACCGCTTCCATAAATCAATACACCCACAAGTAATCAGGAGCCTCGTACTTTCATGCTGTCTGTGCCTTACTGCCAAACACACACACACGCACGCACGCACGCACGCACGCACGCACACACACACACACACACACACACACACACACACTTAATAAAGAAAGGAAACAACATAGAAAACTAACTTACACAGCAGCAGTTACCTGAAGATGTCCTCGTTTACCTCGACATGACCTGCCTTCAATTCCTGCTAAATGGCAACAGAAAATATCTGCACATCTGCTTATAAAGACACAGGCACACTGACTGACACCCATGCCTCAGCTCAATAGCTTAAACCTAAATGGATTAAAAAAAGACTTTTTCCCTGAAGGCAGTGTCGCCAAGTTCAACCTGCTCAGAGAACAGCAAATGTGAGAGAAAGACACAGAAATATATATATATAGAGCAAGGATAACTGCCATGCATTGCTCATCTCTAACATGATAACGTATTCATTTCAGTTGTGAGGAAAGCCTGTTTCCAAGATAACATTAATTCAGATTTCGTGTCCAATTTCTTGCTCGTCTTGAGAGAAATGAAGAGTGCAGTGCTGCTGAAAGTGATCAGACGCCTGAGCTAATCTACTGAAAGAGGCTCCATTCAGTCTTGGCTCAAAAATCTCATTATGCATTACACAACCTGTCAGGTTTGCCGTTATTTATTGTGCTTGACTATTACAGTGGCACCAGCGTTGTCCATTAGGGAGTCCCAAAGAAAAGAATGACAGAATTTCAAGTGAGTTTCATGTGAGATAATTGCATACGTAAGCTCTGTCAATATCAGAGTCATAACAGAGATTTATGGTTTGGACTCATAAAAGCAGGAAGTGAGTCAGCACATTTGAGGTACTAAGCTTTTTTTTTTCCCCAGTGGGTGATCATTAGAAAAATAAGGTCAGTGGTTCCATTGCTGAAAGAGTTTCACTTTTTTCTGAGATAAATTATGGAATCATATAAAGTGCATTTGTGATTATTGCCTTCCAACATTAAACAGTTGGCAACCAAGCTCTCAGTATCTGCAGGACTATTAATGCCACCCAAAGGAGATATCTGTCCTTGGCGACTCTGCACCGGACACATCGGAACTGCCATGAACCCTCCTTTCTATTATAAAACTGTCAAGAAGAAACGGCATTAAATGAAATACTTTCCGAAGAAGTAAGAGGAGTGGATTTGACTTCACCGTGATTTTTCAAAAGCCCTCGGACACACCCCCTGATGATGACTTCCCTCTAATCCCTGGTGCATCACATGAGTCATGCACCAGGGATTTACACAGGCACAACACACAGAATGCAATTCAATGAGGATGATGTGCAAATGAAGACCTTGTACTTGCTGTTCACTTCATAACTACATGTTGTTCCGCTACTTAAATGAGACAGATCTGTTATTTGTGGCTGTTGTGCCGCTCAGGTGCCTATCAGTCAGTGTGGTCACACCTCAAGTCATTTTGAAGCTACACTTGAGACACAATGTCACACCCAGATTTCAACCCAGCTCTCCCCAGAGAGGCATTAAAGATATGCCATCCATGACAGCAGCCTTACATCAGCTGAGGATATCTTTGTTATGTGTCCGCTACAGTCTGGCTGCTCTTTTTCATTTGATTTATTCACTTTTATCTTGTTAGAGAAACCCACAGAATATCTAGCACTGAATGTTCTGCAGATATATAAAAGCAGCTACGTCTTTACAGGAAAATAAACGGGAGTTGTATCCAAGTATAACTGCCAACTTTGAATATCTTTGTTAGTGACTCCCTAGCAATGCTTGACCTCTTAGCCAGAGTCCATAACATGTACTGTAACATCACAAATGTGCAATGGATAGTTGGCTACTGAGGCTGTTGTTTAGATGCAAAGAGCAAAAAAACATTCTTACATGAACATTAACAGATTGTAAGATGTTTTTTCCTTTATTTTTCAGACAGATTCACTGGAGCAAGAAATGAAGAACAGAATTGGAAACTCTTCCTCTGTGATGCCAGGTTGGAATTATTTTTTTGAAATGTTGATATAAATTTTCTGATGCATCTTTACAAAATGCAAATGTCAGTTTGTCATTCACAGTTGTTTTCCGTGACATTTGAAATTGAATGGGGCTAAATGAGCAGTTGGACTTTGTAAAAACTGTTTTAAACAACCTCTGCATATACAGTATCTCACAGAAGTGAGTACACCCCTCACATTTTTCTAAATAATTGATCTTTTCATGTGACAACACTGAAGAAATGACTCTTTGCTACAATGTAAAGTAGTGAGTGTACAGCTTGTATAACAGTATAAATTTGCTGTCCCCTCAAAATAACTCAACACACAGCCATTAATGTCTAAACTGCTGGCAACAAAAGTGAGTACACCCCTCAGTGAAAATGTCCAAATTGGGCCCAATTAGCCATTTTCCCTCCCCGGTGTCATGTGACTCGTTAGTGTTACAAGGTCTCAGGTGTGACTGGGGAGCAGGTGTGTTAAATTTGGTGTTATTGCTCTCAGTCTCTCATACTGGTCACTGGAAGTTCAACATGGCACCTCATGGCAAAGAACTCTCAGGGGATCTGAAAAAAAGAATTGTTGCTCTACATAAAGAGGCCTAGGCTATAAGAAGATTGCCAAGACCCAGATACTGAGCTGCAGCACGGTGGCCAAGACCATACAGCGGTTTAACAGGACAGGTTCCACTCAGAACAGGCCTCGCCATGGTTGACCAAAGAAGTTGAGTGCACGTGCTCAGCGTCATATCCAGAGGTTGTCTTTGGGAAATAGACGTATGCGTGCTGCCAGCATTGCTGCAGAGGTTCAAGGGGTGGGGGGTCAGCCTGTCAGTGCTCAGACCATACGCCGCACACTGCATCAAATTGGTCTGCATGGCTGTCGTCCCAGAAGGAAGCCTCTTCTAAAGATGATGCACAAGAAAGCCCGTTTCACACTTCAAACAGTTTGCTGAAGACAAGCAGACTAAGGACATGGATTACTGGAACCGCGTCCTGTGGTCTGATGAGACCAAGATAAACTTATTTGGTTCAGATGGTGTCAAGCGTGTCTGGCGGCAACCAGGTGAGGACTACAAAGAAAAGTGTGTCTTGCCTACAGTCAAGCATGGTGGTGGGAGTGTCATGGTCTGGGGCTGCATGAGTGCTGCCTGTACTGGGGAGCTACAGTTCATCGAGGGAACCATGAATGCCAACATGTACTGTGACATACTGAAGCAGAGCATGATCCCCTCCCTTCAGAGACTGGGCCACAGGGCAGTATTCCAGCATGATAACGACCCCAAACACACCTCCAAGATGACCACTGCCTTGCTAAAGAAGCTGAGGGTAAAGGTGATGGACTGGCCAAACATGTCTCCAGACCTAAACCCTATTGAGCATCTGTGGGGCATCCTCAAACGGAAGGTGGAGGAGCACAAGGTCTCTAACATCCACCATCTCTGTGATGTCATCATGGAGGAGTGGAAGAGGATTCCAGTGGCAACCTGTGAAGCTCTGGTGAGCTCCATGCCCAAGAGGGTTATGGCAGTGCTGGAAAATAATGGTGCTCACACAAAATATTGACACTTTGGGCCCAATTTGGACATTTTCACTGAGGGGTGTACTCACTTTTGTTGCCAGCGGTTTAGACATTAATGGCTGTGTGTTGAGTTATTTTGAGGGGACAGCAAATTTATACTGTTATACAAGCTGTACACTCACTACTTTACATTGTAGCAAAGAGTCATTTCTTCAGTGTTGTCACATGAAAAGATATAATAAATTATTTACAAAAATGTGAGGGGTGTACTCACTTCTGTGAGACACTGTAACAGGTAAGTCATTATAGATAATAACAAAAAATGGACTTGATGGTTCACTATGACACTAGTCACATTAAGTTTGGCAAAAATGCCCCTTACTGAGATTAGTACATCGTAAACACCAGGACAAATCCACAAAAAGCCAGAATTCACTACAGCTACATGCATGTTTCAATAGTATTTATTGCAGAACCATATAGCCAGTACGTTTGATTAGTAGGACCAATAAATTTTTGATGTGGACAGTCAACAGTTCTGCAATGTCAGCACTGGAACTACTTTCTAATGCTGATCATTTTTCCTTGCAGCTCTCTGAACTGGCTGTTGAGGAAACTTATTCTTAAAAGCCATTTGTCAAAGTGTTTCATGGTTCCACACATTTAGATAAAATATAAGTAGAACCTTGCCGATGCACAATCAGATTATAGTTCTTGTAATTAACAAATCAAATAGTCTTGGACAGATTTAATCAGTTCTACTAAACTGCAGCATACGGTATGTTTAGAAAGCTGTAGGATTAGGCCAGTATATGGCATTTACAGCTTCCAGGGATATTTAGGAGCAAAGGTTTGATCTCAGCATCAAAGCTTCAGTCATCAAATCCTAAAAAAAAGCACATTTAATGATAAACTACATCAGATTTATTATGAAACATAACTAGCAGTGCTAGAAGTGGGTTATACGAGAGAAGGAGCAGTTCATCCAGCCACATCAGAAGGCAGAACAGCCACATTCGAAGGCGGGTTAAAAAACAGGCCTACAGTGCACAGAGGAGGCATGCAAAAATCTTTAAGATAACAGCACAAGGAAAATAGCGTAAAGAGTACAGGGAGTCATAAAGTATTTTAATTGTGCTGAATGTAAGGACATTTGGGGAAGTTTTAAAACTATTAAAATGTTCCTCCGAAGCAGATTAGACTGAAAGGAGTGACAGGAAGTGCAAGGAAAACTTCCATATTTTACTATGAAGAAAGACGTGAAAGTAAATTATGTCACATTGAGGACATCAAAGAGGAAGAACATCAAAGAGAGGGCCGCATCAACTACTGCAAGCATATTGCATATAACTGTGAAACAGAGCAAACATGGGAAGCTGCTGAAACCGTGACTGAGGTATGAGGATGTCTTGTTTACAGACCTCAAAGATTAAAATTATGTCAGATTTCTTCAAATTTCTCTTGTTAACACAACCTATAACAATACACAGGCTGCCGGTATATCCTGTAAACCTCCACAACCATCAGCATTACAAGTCTGCTGTGCAGAAATTATGCAAATCTCAAGATATCCTTAATGTGATCACTTGACTGGTATGGAGATCAAGTAACACTATCAGCTCTGAGTCAGGCTGACAGACACATGAAGTACCTGCACACAAGTACACTTGGCTCAAAGTGCAATAGTGGGTGAGAGTTTCTGTTATTCACACACACACACACACACACACACACACACACACACACACACACACTCATGGGCATGCAAATACATACAACACATACACACATTAATTCAGTCTCAATGTAGCTATATACCCCTCATCCTTCAAAATGACAGAAAACAAGCCAGTTGTTTCAGAGCTGAGCTGCCTCAAAATCATTCCTTCACCACACAGGCGATGCTATGGTGCTTGCTTCTTAATAGAGGCCATATGGATGGGAGGGCTCGAGGCAGGGAGGGCTTGGCCAGCACTGAGGTTTCACAGCTGTCATCTGGCAGCGTTCAACCTCCCTGCTGGTAGGCCACCATCATTAAAAGACCTAGTGGATGAAAGGGGGGGATCTTTCCAAACCCGGCGGGGAAATCTATAATATCCACAGCCTGACAGAAAGATCACATCTGGACGGACAGAGAGCACTGTGACATGTAGAGGCAGATGGGCAAATGTGCCAACAAACATACTGCTGGAAGGACAAGTGTGAAAAATTCCAGGTTTTATATACTGTACGTCCACACTTCATACTTTGAAGGTATCCTATTATCCATCATTATTAACTGGAAGGTTCAAAACATAGAAACATTTTTATTGTCTTGAAACAGCTACTGTATTTGTTTTAAAACGTAGATTTTGTTGCTATATAATCTGTAATTAACTTGTTTTGGTACGTCAATACAGGTAGTGGAGCCTGAGCTGGATTTATACTCACATTAGTTCCACATTTTTGATTCCGAGTAAAACAGTAAAGCATTAATTACATAAAATCTTTTCAAATGAATCTTTATTAACGTCAAACAGCAGACCACTAATGACTCTTAGGATAGTCGCTCTATCTCCTTTCCTTCCACAAGCAGCTTCCTTCACATCGAGGGGGAAAATGATCAGCACCATCACATTTTCCATTGGAGTATCTCATTGTTGAAAACAGATGGAAAGGAAATAAGCAAGTCTCACTGTATGTCCACGCTTTGCTTTGTACAGTAGCTGTATTTAATTTATTGCCACCTTCTGAAATGGTTATAGGCACAGAAAATATCAAGGCTGTTTAATGATTCTCAAAGCCACAATCATGCTGCTTAATTCACTTTTTTTTTACACATATAATTAAACATCTAGTTCCGTTGTGCATACAAATCATAATTTGATGTTTTCCAGGCTGTAAAACAAGAAATATAATTACAACATTCACTGTCTTGTAGTGACTCCCTGTCCTCTACCCGACTTCTCTGACAAGGTGAAGGAGGTGCCAGCTAGAAACAACCAGCTGGCTCTGATCCTTAGAGAAGCACTTTGCTGTTTATTAACCTTGTTTCAGGGAACAGTCATAGGGGTGTCTTGGTTATAACATCCACAATGTGTGCTGATGTTCACTCTTTTACTGCAGTGCCAGCCTAGTTTACTTCTGCCATCCACTGACATGAAAACACATCACTGGGCGGCTGAAGATCTACAGGGAGAGAGATAAGTTTCTGGTTTTCCCTCTCTGCCTCCAGGGAAGCATCACCCCGTTAAGTCAGCTGCAGGATTTGAGACCGACATTTTGGACTAACTATAATGCTTCCTAGTACATACTCACAGAGGACATTATGGATTACTCCATATTTCATAGCACAGTGTCTGAACTGGGGGCTACAGGCTGTGTAAGCTTGGGAGATGCCTAAGCACTGCATGACCATTAAAATTTGATTTCATTTTATTTGGGTAGTTGCCTTGGTAATCTTTAGATACTATCCATCTGAACTTTTCATTTTCATTTTATATTATGCGTTACACTAACTGGGGACTATACTATGAGAGATGAGCCTTACAAAGGGGACATAGCAGCTAACTGCATGGGTCTTCAGAGGGCAATTTATGAAGGAAGAGATAGATCTTAACAGTCCACTTAAAAACAATGAAGGATGAAAACAGCCTAGAAGGATACAGCATGACTACCATGCATTCGAAACAGCATACTGTTAGCTTTCCATTGTTGTGTTTATTATTAAAGGCTTGGGAGATATCTTTTGAGTCCACTGAACATGGTACAAAAAGTCTTCTTTTGATCAACTGGTAACAAAGTCAGACTCTCGAAGCATTAATTTGACTATTTAGACAGAAAACTGTTCTGGAAGAACGACTAAAGTACAGACAAACTGCTGGATGTACATAAAGCTGTGCATTAATGCAGAGAGAAAATTTTTTTTTTTTTTTTTTACATTGATATCAATTAAGGAAACACACAATATATCAACATATGAACATTGTTTACAAGAAAACTCTTTTATAATTTAAATTTCAAAGGGCTATATTCAGTTTAGGATTGACACCGACTCTTCAGGGTTGCTGGGCACCAGTTTCTCTTTTTGAGCTTCCATCATATTGAGTAATGAGTAAAATGATAGTGATCTCTATATGGATATCACCCGTGTTGTTTATCCAGGTTTAAAAATCCGAATCATATCCAAACGACAACGACATCGTGTGACCTCTCTTTGCTACAGTTCAATCGTAGCTGTACATAAGCCTATTGCTGTAAATTAATAGGATGACTGTGACTGCAGAGCCAAAACATTTACCAGTGGTGCTGTGGGAATTTCTCCATAATGGAATGTAAAATGTAATATCTGTAAGTATTTTTAATGGTCAGGCATTAGATGGCATCACAGCAAAGTGAGATGAGCATTTTATAGATTGACTGACTATAAATAAATTAAAATAAAAGAGATAAAAAGTAAAAGTTTAAAAAAATCCAAACACTAGGCCATGACCAGGTAAACACAATCACTGCAGACATTAAGAGACTATTAAATGCAAAACCACTGCTTGAAAGATATGCACATAAAGAGGTCATAGCTGTGTTATTAGGCAGACACGAAGGAGAAGCAATAAAACAGTCAATAAAGGAAGAAAACATAAAACATGGACAGGGTAGATAAAAATAAAAAAGTGAAATAAGGAGCCATATAAACATTTTGTAAAACACAACTTCACCTTTACATTTAAATATAAAATGATATCACACTTTCCCAGGTGAGAAGATAACAACGCTGTCAAATGTTCTCCAATTTTGCATGTAAACCTTTAATAATAAGCAATTTCTTGTTTTTCATTTGCACCTTATGAACAGTAAACATAATAAATCCAAGAAGTGACGGAAATGGACTTTTCCCCAAGCAGTAGCTATGTAGAGCTTTAACAGTGGAGAGTCACAAGTCAGACTCTGTAGGGGAGAGGCAGAGGGTGGAATTTAAATATTATAAATAAATAACATAAATTCATTTGTAGAATTACGAGACTCATATAATCCCCAGCAACACCCGTTAGAGGTCATGCAGTCTTCAGCTAGCCCGTCAGTGGTCCTCTCATGAGGATCCTTATTAAGATTAATACGGATCCTTATATAAGATTAATACGGACGCTGCTTTGTTGGAAACCATTGTGCGATTCAGCAACAGTAGTACTGGACGGAACAATGTTAATTACTGCACAACAGCATTACACTGTTCTGCTAACCTACTGTTTTTTCATGTCTGTTGGGGTCAAACATTTGAACATATAAATGTATGTGTGTGTGTGTGTGTGTGTGTATTTCTATCATTGTGGAGGAATGTTTTGAGTATAATTACATCTGAGTGAGGACATGGTGGCAAACGAAAACGTCCTCGCTTCTTCATACTCATCTTTGAGGTTTAACACTTGATTTTAAGGTCCAGGTTAGAACTAGGTTTGGGTTAGGGTAAGGGTTTAGGGTTAGGCATCCAGTTGTGACAGTGAAGGTCAGAGTAAGGGTCTATGGAGTGCATTATGCCAATGAGTGTCCTCATAAAGATAAAGACTGCACCAACCTACGCATCTCACAATTCATAACGCGTACTGACGTAAACGAAAAGGTGGTAGCATCACTTTGTTACATCTGTCCGTCTGTCTTTAGTGATTTGTTTGCACTGAGGTGAGAATACAGCTTTACCAACAACGTAACTCCAAATGAGATGCAATCTGGAAGAAGCCCAACTTGTGCTGATCCTCAGTCTCTCCAGATGGTGACAGACAGCTTTGACAGGGTCAGCCAGCTTCCCTCTGGCTAATTTAAAATGTGAAAATCCAACAGGTAGATGTGGGCGTTTATAGCAGCTTAATGCATCAGGCTGTGAGATTATTTGTTCAGTAGAATGTACAATTTTCCAGCAGTTTTAATATCCTGGAAAAATGATAAACCCACACATGCACATTTAGGCAGCAGCGGAGCATCCATCCAAATCATTGCAATCAACAACAACAGCAAAACAGACTCCACTAACAAATAAACAAGATCACTCTCTCGTCCCTTTTGTCTCTTATTATTTGTGTGTGTGTGTGTGTGTGTGTGTGTGTGTTTCTGCTCCTGTGCAAATGTAATAAAACAGCACCAATCAATCTTTCACTCAGGAAACACAAGGTTTAAGTGTCAGTGCAACACAGGACACAGTAAGACAACAAATCTGCCATTTTTCATTTTTCATGATATTACCGTCTATTAATCCCATGCAAGAAAAGAAGGGGAGAATATCTTTTGAAAGATAACACCCAGGGCCGCTGTGGAATCGCCACCTTTGCTGTAATGACATTTTTTTCTACCGCTACTGAGTCACAATATATGAAGGAGTGTTAACTAATCAAGTCAGTGTCTTATAAAAGTGAAGTCAAAAGTCTTAGAATAGCAATAAAGAGAGAACACTGGCACCGTGCTGCTTTGGAGAATGACATGCAGCTGACTGTTCGCATGTCTGACGGAGAGGCCACCTGACTGACAAGCTGTCTGTTTGATTGACTGACTGGCTGACCGTCCAACTGGAAAGCAAGCAGACTCGCTTCTGACCGACATTAACTGACTGATATGCTGACTTGACTGACCGACTAACCAGCGGCTGACACCGAGCTGACTGGCAGATGTCACTTGAGTCGGCGGGTGGCCGGGGCGGTGTGCTGGCACAGAGGTTGCAGAGGAAGATGGCTGATGCAGGAGCTGCTCATGCTGCTGAAGACAGCAGGAAAAAAGAAAGACGAGAAGGAGCAGGAGGAGACGAGGTGCTAAAGACAAAAAAAAAAAAAAAAGAAGAGATGTCCATGTTTTTCTGTGAAGCAAAAAGTGTGTGTTTGCCCTGGTCACAGGGATCCTGGGCAGAGAGACAGCTGTAATAACCTCTGGCTGTCAACATGATATGGCCAATTGCAGAGGAGTGTCAACAGGCACATGCAGACTCTGTGTGTGTGTGTGTGTGTGTGTGTGTGTGTGTACATTCCCTTACTTGGCCTTATATGCATACATGCCTGTTTCGGTGTGTGTTTCTGCAAAACCCAGCTTGTAGCTCTTTAACAGTGCACACCTTCCCAAGCAGTTCCATCTGGACTGCCTCAGCTTCCCAGTTCCCAACAACCCCAGGTGTATTTTGTGCCAGATACTGGGGTATTTGCGACACTGATAAACTGGGCTCAGCTGGCTCTAACTGGCATTTTGACGGACAGACCTTCCAATGGAATAAACCTGCACTAGTGTGGCATGTGAGAAAAAAGCATCTTCTCTCGTTCTGAGACACCTGTGGCAGCCAATTCACTGGAAGCTCACCTGAGGTGTACTGGGAATTGAAATTATATTCTGTTTTACTGACAGTGGTGGGCTGAGGTGTCAACGAAAAAATTTGAGAACGACTACAAGTCAAAGTATTTTAATCCGGTGTTGGCATGTGTGGTGACATTCAGCAGAATTTGGTTCAGGTTGACATATTTGCAACTATCAAATCACTGAAGGTTCAAACGGGTCATGGTGAAATGTCCATAAAGCCAGAACTGACTTCTAGTAGGAATAAGCTGAAGACAAGCAAACGCATGTGAATTCCATTAACACAACGATTAACACAAATATAATAAGGTCTATACCAGAGTAAGACTTTACAACCTTTGAGGGTATTGTATGACAACTGGTTCTATAAGGTGGATGTTTGAAAATGCAAACATGAAAATAAATATTTTCAGTCAGAATATAGAGACTGAATAACAGAATGAATAAAATTGTTATTTCTGGTCATTAATCTACACTCAATATCCCAAGATGAGAATGTGAAGAACATTTATATTAGAAATATATTGAAAATCTCATATTTACATAAGTATTCAACCCTTTGCTGTGGCATCCTGGTCAGGTGCATCCTGTTTGTCTTTTCAGTCATCCTTGAGAACATGACGGGAGTTGGCAAACTGAATTGATTAGACTGTTTAGAGAGGTGAACATTTGTTTATATAATGTTCCACAAATCATACAGTATCTCAGGAGAATAAACTCCAAGGAACTCTCTAGGGCAAAGCTTTACAATCATTTCTAAAGCTCTGAATGTTTCTGAAGCACAGTGGCCTCAGTAACTCTGAGAACGACCGAGTGGCCTGTCTGGCCAAACTCAGTAACCAGGCGAGACGAGTCTTGGTCACGGAGGTGATGAGAAACCCAACAGCTTCAGAAGTCCCCTGCAGAGATGAGAGAAAACGCCGGACTGATGATCATCGCTCCATCAATCAGTGCAGGATTTGCCAGGAACAGTGGAACAAACTGCCCAACTTCAGGTACGCAAAGCTGCCAAAAGGGCTTCTGCAAAATTATTAATCCCGGGTCTGAATACTTTTGTTAATCAAAGATTTCACTTTTTGGTTATTAATAAATGTGCAAAAAATGTCTAAAAACATATTAGACCATTGACAGTATTGGTTCTTGTGGATTTTTTAAACTTTTAAAATTAAATCTACTCCACAATAAAGTGTACAAATTGTGACAGGATTTAAATAAGTTCTGAAGTCATCAAACAGAACAGAGTGATAGAGTGAATTTGAGATTCTTTGTAACTGCACAGTTTACATTGGTTACGTATCTATTTAACTTCAACTAGTAATACCGGCTGCAATTTATTGCCATTCTGTTTCAGTGAGAAAACTTAATGAAAACCATCCATCTCCTTAGAAGAATTTTCCTGATCACTGTTGCAGACTATAGATCCTCATGGCAGCTAATTTCAGAGATTCCCTACAAAATAGTGCTAAAACAGGCATGAAAAAGAGGAAAGAAATATTATTGTAACTCAAAGAGCAGCTCGGTGAAGACGGTTCAGTAAATGCTCATGGGTGTTTATAAAGTTAATGTCATTGAAGAAATCAAGAGTTTCTCCTTAAACCCTTCAGGCTGCCTCCATATGTTACTAGTGTGACTTTGGCAATTCATACTTCACACATCTTACTCCATCTTCCTTTAATGGCTCTCCAGGAGCAAAGCTGTGTTCATTCATGATCTTGCCAGATGGCACGAGTGTTAAAACAGTGGAGGCAGCGTCTTTCTATCATTTAAACATCACTTTCTCAACAGGGAATGTAGCTGTGAATTGAGGAATCAGAAGAAAAAGTAGACTGTAAGCGCTAATCTTGGTGTGAGCCATTTCTTCCTGTTGTGTAGTGTGTATGCTGCCATTGTATTCCAGCAAATGAAAAGAAAAAGGAAATGCTGCTCGTTCAGAATATGTGTAATTTAACTACACTGTAAGTCAATGTCAAGACCTTTCCCTAAAGCCTAACACGGCTTTTTCAGACAAAGATGCACAGCATCATTAATCACTCAACACAAAACTCAATCCTTGAATGAGGCTTTAAGACTAAATGTCTGATTTCTTTCTAACAGGCAGGGTGAAGAAAATAAAATGAGCAAGTTATATCTCAAGGATAAAAACTTAGACGAGCAAATTATTCATGAAGGAATGTCTTCATAAATGATCCCATCACATTTACATGAATAAAAACCACGCTAGTGGCAGAGAGAGACGTTCACTGCAGAGTTCACTAGAAGACTAAGGGACACTGGTGTGAGCAAAATAAATGAAAAATACATGCACTTATCAGCCAAGTCTAGTCTTCATGCACAGCATTTTGCCAATGGAAAAGAAAATTCATAAACCAAACTGCTTGCATTATTATTTTTTGTTTAACTTTGTGCTCGTCATACTTACAATGACAAAAATATTCAAACTATTCTGCAGGAACTGTGCTGGCAAAAGGGGATTTATCAAGCTCGTATGAATAGCTATTCATAAAAATATCATGCGGTCATGTTATGATACTCTGGCACTACATTATTTCTGTAAACGAAGAGCAATAGCTTGGTTTGTTGCCATGGAAACTCATATTGCTTAGAATGACAATTGGGCGTCTTTCTGCTTCTGTCTTTGACAACAGAGTTTTTAAGGACAATTTACACCAGCAGGAAGAAGAAGAGGTTAAATTCAGCTTTAACGCCTCAAAATTCTGACAAAGAAAGTTTCTCTATAAACACAGGACAAGGAGTAGGACGTTTTAGAAGGATTCATGAGTCACGGCCACATTGACTGTCTCTCTCCCTGGAGGACTGAAGAGGTTTAACTGTGGAAGGAGACCAGAAAACCACAAACACAGCCTCCTTTTCTCAGTCTGTCCTCTCACCAAACTCAAAAATCAGTCACTGAGATTCCGAGGCTTAACCTCATTAGAAGAGAGAAGCAGACAAGAGGATTCTATCTATTTCCCAGTCTACTAGTTTAATGAGCTTGAGCTATCTTGTTTGATTCACCAATGGCAACACACACCTTTGTGACATGTTACTACATGTAAATCCTCCATAGACTGGGTGCTGCACAAGTAGGAAAATTACTTAGACCTTATCTTAAGATGACTGATCAATAATTATAATGTTCATATGATTCTGGGGAAAATGTTTATACACTTGTGCCAGGGTCCTTAGGGGATGTACACTGTCTTAATATATTGGAAATATCATGAATTGTTTAAATAATAGACATTTTATTACTTTAAACCTTCACAATTTGAAGGCAGCACAACAGTTTTTAGTTGACATATTGTGGGTTTATGAATTTCTCTATTTACACAGCCAGAAGTTAAAGATCTAAACAGGCTCCCCCTTCTTTGGTTTGTTGCTGCAAGGGACACTATTCACATTGTAAATAGTCCTTTAATTCAATATTAGTATAAAACGGTTGCTTAGGGCAGTTTAATACTTAGATGTGCATGTTTAAACTGTGTGATGTAGCTTTTTCAGCTACTTTGTGTATTTTCACAAATTGCAGCAAGCTCAGCTGAAGAAGAAATATCTCCTTTGCTATTGTCACCCTTCATCACCACTGACAGTACCTAGCACCGCCGTTCTTGGCCGCAGCAGAATCCAAGCCAGCAGAAGAAAGCAAGCAAACACGAAGCAACAAGAACAGACCCGCAAACAGGAGTTAATTTAAAAACCAATCGGGTCACACACCTCTTTCCATCTCCCCTTTCTCTCTCTTTTGCCCCAGTTGCTCGGGCCCACTGAGCCATGCAAGCGTTAAAGTGAAACAGAGAGGTGGGAAATCCATGAAATAAGTAAACGTATGACAATTTTTTTCTGTTTCAGCAAGCAAAGGAGAAGGTGCTGAGACATGAGGTGTTACTGTTACTTCTTGCACATCTGTGGAAATGGTGTGAAATAGTCTATTTCACAGGCCGCTGGGTGGAGTGGGGCCAAAATGCCACAGACCTACTCTTCACTCACTCTCAATTAAACACTTCACTTCGCAATAGAGCACAAGGTGAAGAACCCACGCTCAATGTCACCACACTGTGGAACAGGTGTAGTCGTCAGGGGTGGTTGCTCTGGGTGTTTGTTGTTTGTTGTTCGTCTGCGTGTGTGTTTAGGTTACTGTTGTTGTTATTTGCTGATAGTGTGTATAATTACAATGCATGTGCAGTTGTATGCATATTCCCTGTATCGCAGATGGTTGGTTTTATTTCTGCTGACTTTGTTAATTGTTTTACAAGTCAGATCTTTTATTGGTACAATCTACCACTGGGATTTATTATCACTATTGTTGTATAGGTTGTTGTTCAATACTTCAAGTGTAGGTGAACATGTATCAAGCAACGCTTCATTATTCAGTCAGTACACTAAAATACAGAGGGTACAGAAATAGTTATACAATCAACAGAACAGTGTAAATAACACAGCGAGTATGAATGAAACAGAAATGACCAAATAGAACAGTGTTATTTTCACTCTTTAACACTAGAAATGCACATATTCTTTTACAAAGACTGATTTTGAGGATAATGATGATAAACGTCTGCGGATACAAAGACTGTCTCTCTAGTCTGTGCCAGTGGAACAATAGTTGTGTCCTAACTCAGGGGCCACATCCCTTAAAGGCTGCATTTGAGAGCCGGTTGCATCACAGCGTCACAACAAGGCTGTCCCATTTCAATGGCTCCTTCAAAAGTGGCCGACAAATGGGTTCTCCTTTCCCTGGGAAACTAAGGCTGGATGCGTGAGGAATCAGTGGATCTGGGCTGAGTTTAATTTTTTCTTTTTTTACACACATGTAAAAATAATAGGTTTCCACTCGGTCGATTGAGTAATAATATAACTGTTTAAAAACGAGGAGCCTTAATAATCTCAAGGTGAAGCATCAAATTTTTCTCAAAGGGAGCATAAAACAAAAAAATATCATTATTGATAATATTAGTAAATTTTCCCAGTATCATTGTCCATCTCTGGTCCAGCTGTAACTGTGAAGGCTGCTTGGAGCAGGCACAAATAGGAAACCATCCATAGACTAAGCCATCTCACTGGGCCCATAATTTGGCCTATCTGGTCTTTGTAAAATGTGTCTTTCAAGGGAGGCAGCCCCTGAATTGAGACACTGCTAATGTCTGATCTGCTCACTTCCAGCTTTCCTAAAGGATGTGATCTTTCTCCTCTACTCTTCTCCTTGTACACAAATTAACTTACAATTTAAGGTGACCATTTTTATTTTCTATAATACGTGAATGAAATAGCCTTAATTTGCCTTCAATAGAAAACAGTGTCCTTAACCTGAGGCTGAATATTTATCTCTGCAGCCTTGGTGCTAAAAGTACCAACTTAATGATGATAGGAATAAAACTGTAAGAGTATATTAATGGGAAAAGGTTTATGAATGGGAGATGTAATACGTCATTTTCAAATGAAAACTGTGGAATGAAACAGAGTCATGTCGAGGCTCCAGTGTAAACAGTCATGGTGGATGCCTGGCCTATATTCAAGTACTGTGACAGCAGACTGGGCCGGTTAGGCCCCTACCAGGCAGTTGGGGGGTGGAAGCATTTCATACCAGGCACAGAGGGGATAAATGCACTGGGAATGCACTGTTGCCTCTCTCCTGTGGTAAAATATGAAGTTTGCTTTACAGGAAATAATGGACTGGGAGTCAGAGAATTCATTGGTTTGCAAATTACTTTCTACATGTGTCACACACACACTTGTACCAGCACAAGACAACAACACGTGCTATAACATAAAACAATCCAACTTGCCAAATGTATAAATCCCCATAAGGGAAATTCAATTTGCACACATGGTTTCAAATACAAATCACTGCATGATGCACAATGTTAATAAACATAACATGCATGCAGAACACACACACTGTAACACACCCTCCATCCAGCCTCTAGCAAACACTGTCCTAGGTTTTCACAGCTTAACTTTCAAGATACATATATATGACACTCCTTCGTACGTGACTATACTCTGTCAGTGTAATTGTCACTTGCAGTGCGACAGAGATACACATTTGTCAGGCCAGCTCAGGTACATCAGGAAGAGAGCCCTTGACACCTTCAATACAGAGTGATATATGGCTTACTAGAGCCCAGCTGAATGGTCTCTCTGCCTTCTCCACTCATGGTATGCTTGAATCATACTCTCACATACAACTCGGGGGGGGGGGGGGGACAGTCCAGTGAGGGCAAAGGTACCTCTCAAATCACCACCGAGTATTTGATATATCCCAGATGTGGGTTGGCTACACTGTTAGCTCCAGAAATATGGTATGTGAAATAAGACAAGTAATTTCACTGCATTTATGTAATGCACTAATAATGGCTGATGCATAAGCTCAGAGCAGAAGAAATTTAAAAAAAAATGTTTACAAATGAGAAAAGCTTTTTTGCAGAAATTTTAAAAAGGACTCAGACCCAGTGAGTCTAACAGCTTTACAACTGCAGTGGTTACAGCACAATTTGTATGTAGCATTTAATTCTAATTTTATATCTGTCATCATAACAACAGATGCTATTTTTCACACATCACATCAGAGGGTGTTTTATTTACTTGCAACGGTTTTAAAAACAATATTTGAAAATGAATATTAAACACACAGCACGTCACACACACTTCCCACAAAGCTACACTACAGTTGGAAGATGAAATTCAACTCAGCTCAGGTTCATGCGTCATCTTAACAGTACGTGTGCTGTGAATTTTCTCATATCAATTCAATCTTAAGTCAGCTGGAGAAGGAAAAACTACACACTTATGATCACAAGAAACCTGCCTCCAGACTCTGCATATTACAGCTATTTTGGATAAGCCTTCAGCCACGGTCAGGCACATTCTTAAGGCATTCCTCCTCCTCATCTTTCTGGGTGCATTAGCCCATTTCTATTTACTCTACAGCTCCTGGGAGACTTTGATAAAAAAAAAAACATCTAACCAAGCCCTCAAGTGCCTCTGGGGTCTAAAACCCAGTTTGGTTAATGTATCAAGTCCATAAGTGTGTCTGTGTGTTTATGTGTGTGAGCCCAGGGCTGTGTTTACCACTCATAAGTGCACACTGCTAAGGCCCATGCTAAGGTGTCTCAGTAGAGGCCCCACTAAGATCCTGTCTTTTAGCATTTCATCTCTGTGTGATAACGCCTTCAACATCTTCTAGCTTCCATTCTTTCCATCTTATCCATAAAACATGGAGCACACACTCGCTCATCAGTTGCAACCACAGAATCGAAGATGTAAAATTCACGGCTGGTGACACAGGGAATAGGTTATGGTCGTCCGTTCCCATAATGTGAATATCTTTTCCTCTCCGTTAGCAGGGTGCTCTGCATTAAAATTCGTGCAGCAATAATGAAATGTGCTGTAAAATCAAGTGTATAGTGTAGTAGAGTGAAGTCTGTCTGTAATGTATTAATTTCTTTGCAGTGCTTACTGTGATTTTAAATGTATATGTGCCTAGAAAAGGAATTCCATACACTAGAGATGTCCTCGGGTCCTAATTTACTAGTGAGCCATGCAGAACAAACAATTTCATGTTTATGCAACATGCAGGTGTACAGAATGCCAAAGGCTTTATGGCTGTGGGAAGGCTATACTGGAGTCCCAGAGCATGTACCATGGCCTTTGTAGAGGTGGAGGGCATTCAAGGATCAGGAAAGCATTTTTTCAAATACATGTGTAAAGAGTACATTTCCATGATGCACAGTGAGTACAGATTTCCCTGCATATCCCTGTTTGACAAACGTCCATGTACACATAATACAGAATGGGTCCGAATAGAGAAACAGGCAACAGAGCTGCGTCTGGACTAATAAATGGGTTAAGTGTCTTGCCCAAGGTCACGTTAGGACAGGCAGAAACTGGCAGCAACCTTCTGGGTCTGGCTACAGAGCGCCTTATGGTCACAAAAGGTCATCAGAGCACTGTTTTAGCACCACTGTTGAAACCTTTTAAGTATATTTACGTGTGATCTGAAAGACTGCACAGAAAAAGACCTCACTTTTCACTTCGTGTATTGAAAAAATGACAATTATGCCCCTGGAATTGGTCTTAACTCTGCTATTTAGTCAGAAATTACCTCCTATTTTCTTGGACATTAGTTACCCAGATCATGAATTACCATGTCATACTTCTCTGCATTATGAAGACGAACCGACAGATCGAATTTAAAATGTGCCTTCTGTTTACAATTAAAGGAACATGACAAAACATTGAGGATAATACATTTTTCTCAAAGGTTTGCAGAGTCTTCTACTCATCCTGCCACATCTTTAGATGAAAAAAAAAAAAAAGCATAAAACACAGCACCATTAATGTCAAAAATAACTGTGCACACTAGCTTTCATGTAACCTCATCAATCAACTAGCAGGGAATAATTAATTCCATCTGTCTGCTATCGAAAGTGGTTTACATATTTGATATGCGGTTTTCAGGAGTGGAGCAGAGGCCCAGGAGAGAGTAAGGCTCGAGAAGCCCCAGCTCCACATGGCTGCATTTAATTAGGAGGGTTGCTGGAGAGGATGTGAAGGTGGTGCTTATGTTAACTGATTTCCCTCTTTAATCACTGCTAATCTCCAGTCATTTTCACAGCACAATGCCCGATCATTCATGAAGTCAAATTAATAAGTGAGGAATATAGTGCTGGCTGGTTGGCCTGGCATCATATGATGTTGGACTCCGATCTTTTCCTGTCTCTCTTTTCTCAATTATTTTATCAGCATCTCTGGGGGAAGGAGAGTTCTGTACAAGAAATAGGGAGAAAACTACAGTACATGACGGAGAGATGTGACATGTGCATGAAAGAATCCATGCTTTCACCAGTATTAGATACTGCATCGTGGGAGTATAATTATATGTGTACCTGATGTTCAGTCTCTGTCCTGAAGAGAAGCTTAAAGCAGCCTAATTTGTTTTGAAATGCATCTTATATTGACAGTTTGTGTGAGATAGAGAAACAGAGATGTGAGAGAGGAGGTTGCTTTAAAAGAAGAGGTGTTTTTTTTAACAGAATTATTCTGCCTGCTATCATTAAGGCAAGTGATGACTTGATTTTAATAATCTGAAAGCTCTGCCGGTCCCTAGTGTCCTAGAAATGAATCGAATTGGATAGAGGCAGGAGATGAAGTGGAGTGGAGACAGGAAGCTGTGCAGCTGCTCAAATAAGTCTAAAATTGGTCTGGGTGACTTTTAGGCTCCAGCCATCAGACAGGCCACAGCTTTGCTGCAGGTTTATCTGTGGTGCTCACAAAATATTCCTGCTGGGCCTCCATACTTGGATGGGTGTACTTATGGGTGTAAATAGAAGAAAAAGGTGAAGAATAGGGACCCTGTGGTCTTGAGATGTTGTAAAAATAAAATGAATAAAACTGTTGTTTGTGAAGGTTACAGAGCCAACAAAGACCATAGTGGAAAGTAATGTGAGCAGGGACAGAGAGGCTCTTAACTGGAGCCAGATTTGCAGATCTGGATGTAGGAGGGAGAGAAAATTGCAGTGGAAGAGTGTGGAAGTGTGGAAGTGTGTGTGTGTGTGTGTGTGTGTGTGTGTGTGTGTGTGAGAGAGAGAGTGTGAAAGAAAAACTAGACGTGGCCATCTGCGGGATTAGTGCAGGGTTCTCTGCCAGGTTAAACGAGACAGAAGATGGACACATTTGGTGGCACATCTTCAGTAACAATGCGCACATATTGAGTTGTTGCATGTTCTCTGAACTATGACCTTTGTCTTTTCTCTGTACCATGAGCCAACATCAAGGTAACAGTTCTGATGAGTAGTATCTACTTTGGGCCCTGTTCACAATCTGTTCTGTTCTGTCCCCTACCAAAATATTAAAAAAATGGAAATTCGTCCCCTCCAATATAATATTTGCTGCTCTTTCAACATGTAAACAAATTAGAAATTAATATACCATTCATCTACCATTGTCTTACTTTTGTGGCTTTGAGGAAGTAATAAATAGTTTTTCCTTGAAAACGTCTCACAGTATGTTTTATGCTTTTGCCAACAGCTGTCGTAACTTTTTTATTCTTTTAAAACTTTGGTGGTTTTTTTTTTATAGTTCTTTCACACGTCTTAGTAATCCATTATACACTAATTTTTTCCATGCAATTAAGAAATCATAAATATATCATGCATTTTATTTCTGAATTTGTTAGAAAATTACAGTCACTCAGCTACTAGACTGGATGTGATGTAACTGTAAAGACTATTCACTATATTTATTTTTTATTATTTTGTTCAGGTGGATTGACCCGTACAACTCTAAGGAATCTACAAGTAACAAAATCAGGAGCATATATCAAATACCACCAGTGTCTGGAGAGAGATAAGTGAGCTTTAGAAATTATTTTTCTTTTCAATAACTAAAAATGTGTTGTAGCACTGCTGTAATGATTTAGCTGGTGGTACAAATTCCAAAAAATAAACAAGAATAACAGCTACAAATATGAAAATAAGACCTTGAATTTTCCATAACTACTAAGGTGACTTCCACAAACCAGAGTTTGAGCTTCCTTCCATATTAATCTGGCTTTGGTGCTAAATTTTAAAGACGAGACAGAGCATGTGTGAAGGTGAATGAGACTGTTTACTTGTGATTCAAAGCAGTAGCAGAGAATAACTTTTTATATACCTCCAACTCTCACACAGCACACTTTAAATAAATCAATAAGCATGCAATGCAATATCCACACCCTATGTGTCAGTGTGTGTGAGCCAGTGTATGTGTGTGTTTACTGAAGGTCAGTTATGCTCCCCCATCCTGACAAATCCCCTTGGCACTTCTCACATACTCTCACCAAAACACCATTACATGCACATGCCCAGATCGAGACCAACACACACCTCTACCTCCTTACTGCCAAGACTGTGTCTACGTTGAGGCTGACAACACAACAGACCTTAATCCCTCTACCTGTGACTTTTTACAAACAGGATTAGTCCCAGTTTCCCCACTAAATTCCCCCTGAAATACCGGTAAATCCAGGGCTGCTGGCTGATCTATGGGCCACGGCCCTAACCCTCTGTTTCCTGTCCTGAATACACTGCTGTTCTTATCTAAATGAACAGCTCTGCTCTGGATGTGAAGCACCTCCATTCCACATTTTAGTGTGCTGCCATGTGGACAGAATAAGGCACAGCTGAATATATGCATGATCTGGGAGCACACACCAGTGATTGTCCAGCAATGACAAAAAAATATGCTAATCCTTTTTTCTTCCATATACATTGGTACACATTAACATAAACACAGAGACTTACAGAACAATGTACTAAACAAAAACAATCTAATGGTGAAAGGACATTTATATTGCAGCAATAGGTGTATACCTGCAGAATGACAACCAATATACATCAGCCTGAGTTGTGGAACACCAATAATGTGATTTAATGTGGGAAAGAGATGGATAGAGAGTGCAGGATCAGCAACGATGATTTACTTAGACTGAACAAGTTATACATCTAAACACCCTGAAGTAGCACATTTGCAATTTATGAGCAGGCCAGTCACCATAGTCAGATATATAAATGAAACCAGGCAACCTCAGAGGAGTGCAGGACTGTGGGGTTTGCATTAAAAATATGGCACTGTGGGAAACAAATTGTGTCGATTGTTAAAATGAATATGTGAGTAGTTTTTTTTTTTCCTTCTACAATGACTCATGCAAACTGTTGAGGATAATAACACAAAACTAATGGCCCCTATGGACACAGCCCATCATCGCAATTTGTCAAATAAGCATTTATCCCGTGGCAACCTGCCTTTATAAATACAGATGACAAGAAAAGACAAGCTTCCCTCACCAATAAATAAATAAATAAACAAATAAAAGAAATAAGGAAAAGAGTAGCAGCTCTGATAGGCTTTGAGTTAAACGCCAACATTAGCATGCCAAAATGCTCATTGAGACAATGCTAATGCACTCAGCAACACAAGCACAGCTGTGGATGATGGGGACGCCATCGGTTTAGCAGCCATTTGTGGTAATCCAAAGATCTAATGATTATGTTAGAGGAAAAATGAAGGGTTCATGCTCACCACTCACTAACGTGGCTAATTAACTGGACTGAATTTGGTGATGATGATGAAATGATGTCCACTGATGAGAGCTCCTCTTTTACAGCCAAACCCTGATTACATTTACACCCTTATGGACTTTCACACCTTGAAGTTGTCGGGTCTGACCTGCTGGTCACTGAGCAGCTCCGCTTGAGCAGTTGGGGTTAAGGGTTTGACGAGCAAGTTCTGCTTTATTGATCGTCTCATCCAGTTTTAATCTGACCAGTCTGGAGACTTTCCATTCACAGGTTTCCTTCTCAAAGCTCAGGGTCACCGCTGTCCAACACACATTTCTAAGTCACTATTTCATTCTGTCTTGTCAGCTCTACACCTTAAATGCTTATTCACGCTTATTTTCATTCCACCTTTATTGTAAGCAGCTAAATAACTCTTTTATTCGGGACCACTGACTTTCTTTCGTTTTGTATTTGCCAGATAGCAAAGGACAACAGTGCAAACATACAGACGTCCCTTCCTTGAGCATTTTCTTCCATTAACAACAACTGATAGTACTTCTACCTCAACCTGATAGGCAAGGGAAATTACACCAGCACCGTAGTGACAGGCAGCTTTTAATCTTTCCCGCTCTCCTCGAGTTTTGTACTGACTATTGGTTTTGAGAGATAAACACTTTCACCGCCTTTAACAATCCCTTAGTCACATCTGAGAGGCAGTGAGGGGACTGTGTGGATGGATGTGGCATGACACTTCAAGCTTGTAGCTGTCCACTGGGTTTATTAGGTCTCCCCCTTAGTGAAGAGAGATTTCAGAGAGGAGTGCATCTGAAGTGATAGCGTGCGACACATCAAGCTACAAGCCCTTCTCTTGGCTTTTCTTAAGACTGTCACCTGATCTAAAGGAGACACCAGCAACAGGAAGAGAATTTACTGGTATGTGCCCATCGGGTGTGTGTGTGTTTGTATGTGTAGATGCATATCTGTCTTTTTGTGCGCATTGGCGATGACAGCAGGCACTGCTGATTACAGTGCCTTCAAGAGTGGAAATTGCTCTGTGATTCTGGGGCTGTGACAGCAATCTGTATTTCAAACTCTGAGACTTGTTTTCAGCAGCATATGAATATTCGCTGAGATCCGGGAGGATGCACTGAGTATGCAAATACAAGTTCACAGTGAGTCCACAGCTATGTGTCGATGCAAATGCAAACTTTCATTCACATTAGGAACGTAACTACTAAATGGTGCTGGAGGCCATGCTTTCCTTGTGCAAAAAATAAAATAACACGTGCTACAATGAAATGGCTCTTTTACCTGTATGAAAGGTATATGACGTAAACCGTTATATGACGTTACCAAGAGACAGAGAAGCTGCAGTAACAATTTTGTGTGTGTAATGTTTCTGTAATGCATATAATGGAGGATAATGAGGATTTATAACTAGTAATACACCACTGATCAAAAATGAAACGCTCTGCTGCAACTCTAACCCCTAAATTTAGAAACTGCTATTCTTTTCTAAAAATCCGACAAACCCCAGGAAAGACACGAGTCATTTAAAACTGTATATTCCTCGGCAGCAGCACATGGATGAATAATGAAAATGATTATACAGTATAGGAAAGAAAAGGAGTTTAGCTCAAGAAGCCCCATCACCATCACCATCATCATCATCATCATCATCATCAAAACAGCGATATCCTCTTTCATCATCATCATCATCATCAAAACAGCGATATCCTCTTTCATCATCATCATCACTACCACCATCAGCAACACCATTATCAGTATCGTCAATCAAACACCACTTGTAGTAGAAAAAGAGAAAGGAAGAAAAACTTTTTTTAAATCATCTGTCAATCCATCCATCATCTACGCTCCTATTGAGCGCTTTGGCGGGTGGAGACAGGGAGGCAACCCCAGCTGAAATGGGTTAGGGGCGGGGTGTATCCTGGACAGATCGAGAGTTTGTCAAAATATTCTTTTCAACAGCCGAGTATAAAAAACATTTTAAGTTGAGAAAAGTACTTTATGTACTTTAAGGTTATATACAATCATCAGATAAGATAAAGACATTCAGTCATTTTTCATTGTTTGATTCATAAAGATTTCAAAGTGATTTTCCCCCTTTGTGGAAAGACTAGAAAGTTTATGTATAAAACTGCTTTGTGGGTTGTGTTGTATTTGTGAGAGAACATGCACAGCCACAGTGGCGTGTAATTATAAAGTATTCATATGTGTGTGTCACATAAACACCTGGGGTTTGGATTTTCTTGCTAACAGGCACATTTTCCCTGAAGTATCTTTAAAGTCAATAGAAAAGTTATTTCATCCCATTTGCAGAGAAGCTGTTTTTAGAGGAATTCAGTTGGTGAGAAAGTTGAACTGAACTGTATTTGATATGCTACCTCGTAATGAACAACCCACCAGATGGAGACGGATCCATTTCCTGTTCAAGTTGGAACCCAAATCCCTGTCTAATCTCTTCTCCCAATGGGTGTAACCTTTTAACACTCCCCACTTCTCATCACAGCTTCCCATGGGGCCTTACGGAGGGGCACACAACGGTTATAAATGGCAGCATCGCTTCTCTGCTGCTGCCGGTGATTTCATGTTTCAGCGAGGAAAGGTCTTTGACAGATTTCTGCTGTTCCAGGGACAGGTGTTGAGTTGTGGAGGGATCCTTTCTCAGTGCGATATCAAGGTAAAATAGCAGAATATTGATTTGGAAGACAAAAGACTTAGAGGGCCAAACAGGCGCATCCTTGGGCAAGGTCACAGACCCTCCACCCAACCATTATTACCAGTACCAAACAAAGACTCCCACACACTTACATATGTAGACATTTGAAAACATACAAGGACCCATCGCAGAAACAGACACAACAGCTGCATTATGAGGAATCACTAGCGAGCAAACACCCAAGGTCTTTTCCAATAACAATCTCTTTCAATAATAACCACATGAAATGGGAAGATGAGATTCTGCATGACGACACATAATCTGTTTGGATCCCCTGAGTTATAAGTACACTGAGCAAATGGCTTCGAGTTCACAAGTACAATTGATTGTTGATTTCATCTAATAGCGCCTGCAGATGCCTTTGAGATTATAATTCATAAAGTGTTACAAACAGCATTGGCAGTGATTCAGCTAACATGATAGAAAAAAAAAAGGTCAAGTATAATTAAAAACATCACATCTCAGGCAAAAATTGCCCAGTCAAATTGGGTTTTAGAATACAATCTTCTAATATGTGACTTTCATGCATTTGCATGAGTATTTCAATAAGCTGACATGCAATAACACACGTTAACAGGCCACAGGCTTAAATACGCCAATTCCTACCACAGGGTTCCCCGCAAATAATGAGCTACTTTCAAATCAGAGCATGTTAAAATCAGACGCAAATTATATAATAACAACAGAATAATAGATGTGTTTTGATAGGAAAGTGCCTCACCTTATTTTCATCAGAAAACAGGGTCTCAAGGCCAAGAGCGAGTTTTGAAAAGGTTACTTCAGTTGACATATTGAATAGGGAAGGTTAATTACCAGACCACAGCCGAGCTATGCCACAAGACTCTTATTTAATTAACTTTTACAGTGAGAAGTTATGGACATTTAGTACATTCCTTACAAGTGAACGCCTGGCGTTGTGATGAGTATGAAGAAGGTTTGATTTTGAACTTTACAAGGCAAACCATTTAATTTCCTGGTATATGCTGATGAAACTGTGACATGTTTAACAAAGTCACGACATGAGTAATCGTAATGTTTTATTCTGAATTTTGAAAATAATTTCTCTTTCCCTATTGTTTGTTTGGGGATTGTTGTTGAGAACACCAAAGTGTGTAGTTTGTGTATTGGTGTACTTTTGAAGGAAGAATCATTTCATGGTAAGTACAGGGTGTCCATAAAGTCCCATAACGATTCAAAAAAATGATTACAAAAGCAAATGAACAGACAAATATGTGGAAATTATTCCAAAATGAGGAGTAGATATTGAAGTTTTTTTTGCCTCATTTAATACACCTCTATATGGGCACCATCAGTTGCACGAAGCACATCAAGATGGTGCTTGATTTCTTGCCATGTTCGCTGCAGCACAGTCTCATCAATGGTGGCAATGGCATCAGTGATCTTTTCCTTTAGATCAGCTTTGTTCGATACACAATATCTTTAACATCACCCCATAGAAAGAACTTTGATAACCACTGAGTACATAGAACAAATCTGATTAAGTGATCTCATCAATTCCCTTTGTAATATATTTTTTTTAACTTGGAAAGAGACTTTATGGACACTCTGTATATCTGCTACTTTTCTCCCATTCAGGACACACTCATATATTTACAATACTGAAATAACAGAATCCACTTCAAGGTTAGGGAAAAGCTTATTGTGTGCTCTCAAGTTTGAAATTATAAAACTAAAATCTGCCTTTTCTTTCAGTTTACCTTCGAAATAGACTTGACAGAAGTCTGTGATTTCTTTTAGCATTGGCTATGACAGATATAAGCAAGGTTATTCCCAGGAGGGAACAAATGCCATTCCATTTAAAATCACTTTATAAGATCTGCTTCAGCTGGTTATGTCTCCTTGCAAACCACCTGGCTAACCTTCATCTCAGTATCATAGCGTTTCAATTTGGTCCCAGGGATTGAAAAGGCTTTTTCATCTGCAGGCGGTCATAGTCTTCTCTTTAAAAAGTGAATCAAGGTCTGGGCAGAAATGAGTCCGGAATGAGACAATGTTGGACAGAACCTGCTGTGGTTTGAGGTTTTTTGGGGGGGAGGGCATAGTATTAAGCTGTAGCACACTACTGGGGTTTCAGGAATGCACTTTCAGCAAAGGGTTGATAGCGGCTGAGTACAAGAATGATACATTTCAATCAGATGGAATAATTTCTTATCGAAAAGAATTTCAAAACACCATTTACAGGATTGCTTTAGACATGCACTGTTCCATGTCATCCAGCCTCAGTTTCTGAACTAGAGTATTTCAGGATCTGTCCTATCTCTTTGTTTTGCCTTTGAACACCATGTTTGATTCCTATCAAAGAATGTCCCTCCTGGGTGAGAGCTGGCTGACAATTGATGTTTGTATTCTGTATACAGTATGTGCGCTTGATCCAGTCATTGATTGTTTGTGGCGTTTTGTTCGACGGTCTGAAGAGGATGACAAGTGTTCAAATTGCACGTTTTATTTAACATAGATAGATGATGCAGCCAACACGAGCACAAAAGCACACAAACCCACATACAAACACACACTTTCCCAATCAATCTATCTGGCAGCCTCTACTGGGCATTATTTGGGGAAAAAAAAAAAAAAAAAAAAAAAAAATCAATAGGCCAATGGCCACCCTGAAATAGCTGCTGCTGTGCCGTCACACGTCATTTCCACATGTATACTGCTGCTGTCCTGAAATACAAGCAAGGATGTTGGCCATGGGGCACTCATTATTTCAAAGTCACAATGTAACGTGATGAATTTATTTCACAAATTTTGTGGAACATGAAATTGCATTTTGGAAAGATCACTGGGAATATGATTAAAAAATCCTCCACATGGGTTTGAATGAAAGTAAATGGGAGGTGTGACGTGAGCAAGTACTGTGTGGACCACTTTGGAAAAATCCCCACTTTGAGAAGTTTTGTCTGAAGCCATGTCTCGTTTGCTGAGTGCGTATGACATTGTTTGCAGATATGCATACACATAGGTGTGTGTAGTGTCTCTTTTCTTATCGCACCCGACAGATAAAACAAGGTTTTCTCATTTGATCCTGAGGGAAAATAAGAATTACTCATGAAGTTAAAAATAATAACTGGTGACAGACTCAGAAATTTCATTTGCCAGCAAGACACATTCAGACAGATGCCCTGGAAAATCAAGTCTGTTCGATATGAATAGGACTCACAACTCAGAGTTGTGTTGCCTGTAAGAGCACAGGCTGCCCTCCTCACAGCAGGACCACAACAAGCAAATCTAACTCTGAAGTTCCACTTAAACATAGATTGAGTCAGTCAGGTGGTTCTGTAAATAGGCTGACAATACATCAGAAAGAAAAAAAAAGAAGATAAAAACATGTTAGCATACTGTAATTTATCAGATCTGCTTGTCTCATGGTCCAACAGTTTTGGAAACAACCCTAGAGCAATATCAATGTTAGGGCACAGTGGAACACCTGATCAAAACACAATGTCCACATCAAGGTTTGAGCCATGTTGTGGTTCTGCTGCAGGAGAACATTTGTTGCTCTTCTATTCAGCACATGTGTGTCCACCACACAAACTACTGTACTACTCTATTGTAATCAGACCTCAGCACAAAGCACAAAACAATTAGTTTATTAATTGGTTAGATAAAAAAAACAATAAGACATAAATTACTCTGAATCATTTTTCAAGCCAAAAGGCCAAACAATCACTAGTTATAAATGTAAATATTTGCTGGCTTGTACACAGTTTTTCTAAAATCTCAGAAGGTTTTGAACTGTTGGTTGGAAGAAATAAAACATTTGTAGAGATCAATTTGGACTCTAAACAACTTTCTGACATTTGATGGACTAATACATTTATGATTAATCAAGATAATAATTGACAGGTTAATCAGTTAAATTACAGTGGCAGCCCTTATTACATACTGTATTATGCAAACGGAAGTTGATGTGCAATAATATTGAGCTATGGCCATGACCTAGACAGAATGACAGTCACACAATAATCCATTTAATTTTCTGACTAATTCCACATAATTGTTCTTCATTGCCTGAGTGTTATTTATAAATTAAAACTGCAGAATTACAGTAACTGATTCTATAAACATACATACATTTATTGCCAGGATCATTTAATGAAAAATAAAGTAAAAGTCCTTTTGGAATCAAACAGATACAGAGAAAGGAAAAGGTGAAGAAGTAGGTATAGGATGGGAAAGGACAGTAAGTTTTTGGTGAGCCTGACAACAGGCTGCGTCTCAAAGGTCATGACTAGACCTGTTGATTGGATCTCCCACATGCCACCCCTCCTCAACCCTCCTCAACCCTCCTCAACCCTCCTCAACCCTCCTCAACCCTCCTCAACCCTCCTCAACCCTCATCCTCCTCAGTGCCTCCTCAGTAAGTGTCACAGAGGCCCTCCAGTTCCTCCCCTCCCCGGATTGGAAAATTGACGGAACACGAGACATGTCGCAAATGTGGGAGAGCAAAAAAAAAAAAAAGGTGTTTGAGTTGAGATATCATGGAACATATGCAGAGAGGAACACGCTCACATGCACACAACACTCCAGTATGTGGATGTTAAACTGTGTGACAGCAAGCAGGGAACAACCTACACAAGACTTGACTTTGTTGCTGCTGCTGGTTCTTTGCGCAGTGACTTTGAAAAGCATGTCTGTGTGCATCTTTGGGAGGACAGAGGGTGAGTGAGGAGGAAGAAAGTGAGGAAATGAAGAAGTTCATGGACTCATGGGGTGTAATCTCTCTGCTCGCACTGCAGGAAAGATGAGTGGGTAGATGGACGATGGGGAAAGAAGGAAATAGAGACACTGGGGATTCGCAGATCAAATCCACAGGGGTCTGAAGGACCTGAAAGACTGGAAGAAGTGAGAGGAAGAAATGAAAGAAGAGAAGGAGAGCATGAACGCCTGGCTTTTCAACCTGGCTTATCAGCTAGTTTTCTCTGCGAGAGGCAGGGAAGGAGGAGGACAAGAGCAAGAGAGGAGGAAAAAACAAGGGCTTGAAAGAAGGAGAGAGAAAGGATGAGCCAAGTAGCCGGAAAAAATGCAACAAGGGTGAGTGAAGTTGAAGTGAAATGTGGGTTGAGAATGAAATAAAAATGTTGAATAAATGGAAACAAGGAGCATGTGGGCCACAAGTGAGATAATTACATGGAAAGGAGTAAGGTGAGCGAAAAGATTTTGGAGTAGGATTTAAAAGAAATGACAAGGTGAGAATGATGATAAATACTTGAAAGGATGAACGGGGCAGGGAAAAAGAGGAAGGGGAGTAGGGAACCATGAATTTGAAATAAAAAAAGGGAGGATGTTGGCATCTGTGATCCTCATCAGCATCTCTGACACACTGCGGCCACATCACTGTTAATAAAACACCAGAACAACAAATTGTATATTTCATTACTTTTGTTTGTTGTTTTTTGGCTGTGTATTGTAATAATTATGCTAGTCCTACAGTATTTCTACATCTGAAGGAGCTACAACACAGAAGCTAATTCAACCTGTTAGCTGGATGGATGCCGCTACAATCTTTTAACACTTTTTAGCCTTACAGACAGTAGTGCTGCTGTATCGCTGCACATTCACAATGTGTTATGCCAAACAGGTAGAAGTTTTATAATTAGCACTAGACCCCTACTGTGAATGCTTTTCACACCTCTAGTATCATTTGTAGTGAAGCCCTGTGAAATATACTGAGGGGTCAGAGAACAGGAAGGAAATATTTAGAAGTCACAATTTAAATGGAAAACATGAAAAGTAAAGTCACTGTGTGATATAACACCTCTGCTAAAGGAGAGCAAAAAAAAAAACACCCTCCAAAGAGTCATAAAAACATCGTAGGATCTTGTCTTCACACTGTAGAGCCACTGAACAACTGCAGCAGGAACAAAGGACACTACACTGCAGCCTTAGAGGCTCCTACGAGCCTGGTCACTCTCACCTGGCAGAACTGATGAGGTGTCACACACCAAAAACTCTTAGATACTAGAGTCCATAGACTTGCTTTAATATTACACCTTCAGTTCAGTACAGTATCGTATTTTCCAGACAAGTCGCACCAGAATATTAGTTGCTTTTAGCAAAAATGACCTTATTGAATAGAAAAAAAAAACATAAAAGTCACTTTGGTGCTTAGGTTGTATTACTAATTATACTACTTATGGTTAAAATGAGCCTATTAACACTGTAGGCTAAGCATAACAACAACCAGAAGTGCATTATGAAATTCATTCATCTGTGTCAAGTATCATCAAACACTCACTCCAAACTTTGTTTCGGCTGCAGACTTTATCAGCTGCACTTTGAAGTCTGCAGTACAGCTCTGTCTTTGGTGTCCTGTCTTACACTAGGAGTTATAGTTTAGCAGGATCATTAACTTTTTTTGTTTTTTTTTTAACTTTTTCAGCAGTACAGTACTACCTGTAGTTGTGCCAAGAGTGCCATCTAACACTAATGAGTATTCGACAGAATGACAGTAAATTAACACATATAAGTTGCTTCGCTATATAAGTCACAGGACAAGCCAGAGAACTAAAAAATAGCGTGACTAATAGTCCAGAAAATACGGTAAGTTTGTACTCACTAATTAAATTGAATGCAGCAAAATAAGGATGATGATGATTAGGAGATGCATCTATCATATGGATACATATATCTCCCTGGTTCAGCTTAAAAACTAACCATATGTAGTGAGGAACTATGTCTGACAAACACATGTAGGGGACACTTTTAATTGTATTTCCAAATAAAGTGTTTGACTATTGCTTTTTGCCCAAAGTGATTTTGCCATCACTTACTTCAGAGATGAAGGCAAAAACTACAAAAATAAACTGTAATAAACTGAAGTTATTTTTAAAGCGTTTGTTAAATCATATTCAAACTCATTTAGTTGTTATTCTTATTTGTGGGACAAATTAAAATAAAACAGAATGAAGCCTGCAGTATACTTGCAAACCTTCTGGATCTGAGTCCAGTGGACATCGGTCCAGTCCCACTGAGAACCACTGTGTTTATGTAACTCCACCACAGAATTAAGTGTCTGTAATTCAAATCAAAATATTACCACGGCCTTAAATTAGTTTAGAAATGGTCACACCCTGAGAGTCCATTTGTATTATTTAGGATACTTCAAGTCAAGTCTAATATTCTCTACACTGAACTTGTAACTTTAATAGATTCACAGCCCCACTCATTTAACAAACCTCTGTAGAGATAACCCCAATTATTGCTTCTTAGCACTCAGACACACACACACACACACATATATATATATATATATATATATATATACACACACACACACACAGCTGCAATATAATGTGCAGTGTACTGAGGAATTGAGAGCCAGGAGTCAGCAATAAGATAAAAGTCAAAAGATAAAGATGAAAAAGTACAGAAAGAGAAAACAGACGCCCATTTGAATTAAGCGAGGTCAAAGGCCAGAGTATAGGGGAAAGCTGATGATGACACTGGAGACCTGAACTCAAACTCAGCCTCTTTTTCCAGGAGTGTGTGAGTGTGTGGGTGTGTGTGTGTGTGTGTGTGTGTGTGCGTGTGTGTGTGTGTGTGTGTATCAGCACAGTTTCAACTTTATTTCTCCTTACTTCTCTCTCTCTATTTTTGGCTTTTACTTCAATGTGATATCATCCACTGTTCAAAGTATCCTCTCCTCACACTGAGTGACCTCTGTAGCCAAAACACAACTCAATCATCTGTGTTGTTTCAGGTATGAGACGTGACATGCACTCCAACACGCAGAGAGGACTTCCATGTTTTCTGGCATCTGACATGGCTTAGTGCTTCCATAACACTTCAGTCCATTCCAGAAGAGAATACATTATCCAAAGTCAACGGATTATATGGGATGTGGTTTTCCATAAGGTTAAACCAGGTTGTACAGCAGATCAGAGATTAACACTTTGTGTGTGTAAGTGAGGAGACTGAAGGGTGCTGAGACAACAAATAATTTTTAAATTTAAGTGGAAGCATTATAGATACGAGCTTTCTTTTCCTTGAAGCAATAACATTTGTCCTCCAGAGCCACAAGCAATATGACTGGATAAGATTTCCAAAAAGGAGACAGGATCTCCAGCTGCCAGATTACTTGAAATCAGATTAGTGCTGCTCTAGATATGAAAACTTCAGTCATGTAACACCTGTCAAGACCCTTGCACAACCACTTTTAACCCAACAACCTCCCACCTGGACAATACATGCTAATACTGAGCCCCCATTCTGACTACATTGGCTTCACTTTAATCCAGAGAGAAATGTGTCATGAACTATCAGGTTGCCATGAAATTTTGTACAAGTATCAATTTCCACACAGAGACTTTAAATTACTGTGGTGAGTCCCTGGTTTTTCCTGTACAGAGCCACCATGAAGTTAACCTTTGTGATCTTGAGTTTATACACCATGCAGCCGGGAGACTAAAACCTGCAAAAAGATGTTTTTTTATCTTTAAACTTAAAACACACATACTGTGTACTACCTCTATGGAGGCCAAGAGAAAGGAGGACAGACATTTTTAAAGACAGCCTTCAAAACCTGTGTCTACCCGTTAGTGGGCTTTCAACAAGGCAACGTCCACATCAGGCAGAAAAACGAGACGCGACTGAGACCAGAGATCCACACAGGAAAAAACCTGGTCATTCCCCTTGTAGCAGGTGTTTCAGAGAGGCTTAAACGGATTTTTGGGAAACCTCAGATACCAGTTCACTTCAAACCCACCAACACGCTGAGACAGAGAGAGATTTACTCTAAAGACCAGACACCAAAACAAAAGAGGGGCAATGAGTGCTGTCCAGTGTAAATAAGGATGCTCAGAACTCTTAACCACTCAACAGGAGCAGCTCCTCAGGACCACATCCTCCATTTAAAAGACACAGGACCCTCATTTGCAGACTGATGTACACATTTTGGACAGAGAAGATAGGTGGTATAGGTTTGAGAGAGGAGTCAGAGAAGCTATCTATGTCCAAGTGGAAAAACCTTAACAGG
The DNA here is from genome assembly GCF_900324485.2 of Mastacembelus armatus. Taxonomy (NCBI): domain Eukaryota; kingdom Metazoa; phylum Chordata; class Actinopteri; order Synbranchiformes; family Mastacembelidae; genus Mastacembelus; species Mastacembelus armatus. Next base: position 3,840,594 of record NC_046645.1, on the reverse strand, counting down.
GGTGGAGGGCTCAGACATAACCTGTCTTCAATCTACCAGGCTGCCCTTTCATCTGTTCAAAGAAATTTAAGGAACAAATCAAATGTCTTCCAGGGAGGAGACACTCTTGGTGAATCAGAGGGGTCACATGAGTCCACCATTAGATCCTAACGACCCTCACCTGAGCTCACTTCTATTGTTCACCTAATGAGCCTATTCAGGCCAGGTGTGAAGTGAAACCAACTCAGGAGTGTGGGTCTAAAGACTCTCACCTGGTTTACATAGCTCACCTAATGAGCCCATGGGACTAGGGGTGAACCAACCTGAAGGATAAACTGGAGGTTCCATACCAGCAGCCACTACAACCCCACTCTATAGCAGGAATAAGTGAGGGATGGATGAATATTGTGGTTAATAGGTTTTATCCAAATTAAAGAACATTTGAGTGATATAATGACACATTTCATGAAGTGGACTGCTGCTCTATTATTTATTCCACATTTACTGTTGCACACGTCCTCTGGCGTACTACTGTGGTCATCCTGGATGCCCTGATATGTGGACCAGTATCCTAACATCTGTTGTTGTTATTAGGTTAAATTATTGTGAGGAAATGACAATTTCTAACAGCTGCTGCCATCAGCTCTCCTATGGAAGACAATTTATTTTTAATACTACAGCAGAAGCCAAAGCCAAGAACACTGCTCCCAGGAACGTATCTTGCTGTCTAAAGGTTAAACTGTCTGTTTGCTAAAGCGTGATGGTACTTGTAGTAATGGCTACAATTATTTCTGTGCAGTACAAAGGTTGCTGTTACACAGGCCTGGAAGCACAGTTTGATTCAGCAATGATCAGAGAGTGTGTGTGTGTGTGTGTGTGTGTGTGTGTGTGTGTGAGTGAGTGCTAATGTCTTGGTGTGATGACCATTTTTACAAATATGTAACCAGCCCACGCCCACACACACACACACACACACACACACACACATACACACACATAGACACAGAGTTTAAATAAAATTAAACATGAGATGAAAGTATATCTATTATTTCAATATCTAAATTATAAAAGGCAAATAGACTTTATTATTATGCAACTATTCGTTTTTATTTAACTAATTATTCATTATGAATGACAGAAGGTTGCTGCCTACATCAACCACACACTGCGAAACCTTTGTTTTGATCCCCATTGCCTTTAAGCCAACGAGAAAAACATGTTCACCACGGTCTGAAATATTAGTACTGAAAAAAGGAATGACTGGATATTGACCTGTAAATAGCTTTCTGTCCACTTTCATCACTCATAACTGGAGAAACAACTTGTAACTGTGAAAATCATTTTCAGGCCAAAAGGGATTTAATGATGTTCTGACCCATCACATTCTTGTAAATAGATGCTAAAACCTTTGCATGAACTTCTGAACTTCTGAAAAGGTAGAGTTGTAAAAATGTAGGTTCATTCAAAGGGACATGTGCCACTACGGCTTTTCACACAACAAGCCTAAGAAAAATATTCGTTCTCTACAAGAAAGTTGTGTGTTTTTTGTCATCGGCCGATCAGGGGAGACCTCATCTAGAAACGGGGCTTAGAGTCTGGACTCACTGAGGACAGCTGCTGATTTAAAATGGATGATCTGTGTTAGCAGATTATTTGCAGCTCTACATTCAAATCTTTTTGTAGCATCGCTTCAGTGGAAGAACATACATTGTTTAGTTAAGGTTTTTTCTGTTGCACGACTAGGACTAGTTAAGTTCTTAGGGTTTTTTACTCTGTTTTGATCACGAGCGGGACTGGGTTAGGTTACTCCTTGTAATAGAACTGTGTTGTTTTACTGCTTTTATTCTGATCTTGCGTTAATGTTCCTTGTTCTCTACACCAGATAATAAATGTGGTAATTTTGCGCTACCCTGACAGGTTGCTGTGTTGCGGGGGCAGAGGCCGAATCAGGGATACCCAGACTTCCTTCTCCCTGGACACTTCCTCCAGCTCTTCCGGGGGGACACCGAGGCGTTCCCAGGCCAGCCGGGAGACATAGTCCCTCCAGCGTGTCCTGGGTCTTCCTCCGATGCCCCGACCCATCTGTCAATCTCACGTTCCGTCCTTCCCTCACTCGTGAACAAGACCCCGAGATACTTAAACTCCTCCACTTGAGGCAGGATCTCTCCCCTGGCCTGGAGATGGCAAACCACCTTTTCCCGGTTGAGTACCATGGCCTCGGACTTGGAGGTGCTGATTCTCATCCCAGCTGCTTCACACTCGGTTGCAAACTGCCCCAGCGCACGCTGGAGATCCTGGCTCGATGGAGCCAACAGGACAACATCATCTGCAAAAAGCAGAGATGAAATCCTGTGGTCCCCGAACTGGACTCCCTCCGGACCCTGGCTGCGCCTAGAAATTCTGTCCATAAAAGTAATGAACAGAACCGGTGACAAAGGGCAGCCCTGCCGGAGTCCAACGTGTACTGGGAACAGGTCTGACTTACTACCGGCAATGCGAACCAAGCTCCTGCTCCGTTTGTACAGAGACCGGATAGCCCCCAGCAAATGGCCCCGGACCCCATACTCCTGGAGCACCTCCCACAGGATGTCACGAGGGACCCGGTCGAATGCCTTCTCCAAGTCCACAAAACACATGTGGACTGGTTGGGCAAACTCCCATGAACCCTCGAGCACCCTCGAGAGTGTGTAGAGCTGGTCCAGTGTTCCACGCCCAGGACGGAAACCGCATTGTTCCTCCTGGATCTGAGGTTCGACCACCGGCCGGATCCTCCTCTCCAGCACCCTGTCATAGACCTTCCCCGGGAGGCTGAGGAGTGTGATCCCTCTGTAGTTGGAACACACCCTCCAGTCCCCCTTCTTAAAAAGAGGAACCACCACCCCGGTCTGCCAATCCAGAACGCCACGCGATGTTGCACAGGCGTGTCAGCCATGACAGCCCAACAACATCCAGAGACTTGAGGTACTCGGGACGAATGTTTACAGTGGAAGTGCTGAGCTGCTGACCTCGACTGGGGATATTGTCGGACGGTGGAAGGAATACTTCGAGGATCTCCTCAATCCCGTCAACACGTCTTCCATAAGGGAGGATGTAACATCGTGTCAAAAATCAAAGATTTAGCGACTGTAAGTTAGTTTTAAAATAATTTTTACAGCTTATTTGTAGTGAAAAAATTAACTTGCAAAACTTGAAAACCAAAATTGTCATTTCGTTAACTTGAGGAATCTCTCTCACCTTTGCTGCTCATTGACCATTGATCCTCCAAGCAATGGGAAGTTGTAATTGCGTAACAGGATTAAAGACTGAGACAGTTTCTGAGGTACGGTTAGTGGTAAAAGACCATCCTCAATTAGGAAACTCCTCTGGTGCTGCCACCAGAGCCTGAGGCTTGTGGGTGCTTCCTGACAAACTGGCTTGTCTTTATTGATGACAGTGATTGATCACAGCCTCCAGGGAGCTATGAGCAATAAAGTTATTTCTAATTGAAACTCACAGAGTGGCATTGTCTGCACACACACTTTTTCAGTGCTTCACAGGTCCTGCAGGCACAAAACCCACATTAGGAAATGGTACAGACAGATTTAGAATTTGCTTATGTGGATTGTGCCAGACACTGACAGACAGTTAAACAAACAGACACACACACACACACACACACACACACGCACGCACACACGCACACACACGAGAACTGTGTGTCAACCAGCTAGAAAGAGCTTGGCTGACATAATCAATAACGAGAGGAGAGCCACTGGGCATGCACAACCCTGTCTAGCCAGTTCTCCCTAGTGTGACATGACCAACATACCAGACAGAATCTGTTAACAAACCCATGAAGCAAATCTTTGTTCTATTACTTTAATTATATTTTGTTTAGCCTACAGTTTTTTTTCTCTCTGTCCAGATGTGACTTTCTCCCTCTTCCTCCCCTTTTTTAATGTTTCCACCTGAAAAACAAAAGTTGTTTTATGTGTTCTTCAGTGTGTTTGGTTTTTCTCTCAGTCTCTTGGCTGCTACCCTTGTACCCCCCTTCTCCCAATCTGCCCCTCTCCCACCTGCTATCCTCCTCCGTATCCTTCCCTCCATACTGAACAGATATTTGCAAGCGTGTTGGTCTGGGTGAAATATTAATTAATCCCTCAGTGTGGACCTTCATGGGCCCGGGGGGGGGGGTATTTTCTAAAAATCCTTAGAGGGCAAGGAAGCATCAAGTTGATAGTCGGAAACACTTTAATCAGAAGGCAGTAATTAATATGCTAACTAATATGATACTTTCTGTGTGTGCATGTACAGTGTACTGAGGACGACAAACTCCATCCATCCATCCATCATCTCTACCCCCCTTAGTCCTAACCAGGTTCACAGGGATCTGCTGGAGCCTATCCCAGCTCTCTTTGGGTGAAAGGCAGGGGTCCACCCTGGACAGGTCCCCAGTCCATCACAGGGCCACACAGAGACAAACAACCTCACACACTCACAATCACTACTATGGGCAATTTAGAGTCACCAATCAACCTGACATACATGTTTTTGGACTGTGGGAGGAAACCAGAGTACCTGGAGTAAACCAACACAAGCACAGGGAGAACATGCAAACTCCACACAGACAGGTTCTTGATGGGTTTCAGACCAGGAACCTTCTCGCTGTGAGGCAACAGTGCTAACCACTCAAAAACAAAAACATCAAATAATAAGAAAGTACATTAAAATTAAAGCATCTGTGAATGAGAAGGAGGAACATACTGGCACACTCACACAAACTAACCCTGAGGTGGATTTGTCTTGTAAGGGGAAATAAATCCACCTCTCAGGTTTCTTCTCCAGTCACTAGAAACTGTATATCTCTTGCTATTTGACAGTGGATCAAACATTGAGCTATTAAGAACACCTTTAGCCACTGGTGTCTGGTGTTTTTGTGTGTGTGTGTGCTTGAGAGCGAGTGAGAGTGTATTGGGAAAAGAGAGACAGAAGGAGAGAAAGAGTAAAAAAGAGAGAGCTCATGGAGCAGCACACAGCCAACTCAGTGTAAATGGGTCCTTAGGGATTCACTAAAGCGGAGCAATCGATTTCAACAATGGATGGCTTAAAGAAGGAAAAAAGAAAAAAGACTGGGGTGTCGTTTCCTCACTCTTAACTTCAACTGTTTCCTTCTAAAAATATTAACTGATTTCTTCCCTAAGAGAAGCGTAATGAGAGCGCACCCTTGGAGCTGTAATGACGACTTTGGAAAGTGTTGTGTTCACATGGCTTTGTTTGGTCCGTTCTGATGGTAATGATGGAAACTGTGATTGGATTATCCCTTGAATCCCCATTAAAGCTTATTTTAATCAGGTAATTGGGGTACAGTCTACTTTATCTTGTGGTTAGTTATGTCTCTTGTTCGTCAAGTAAATTGGCTGGCTCTAAAGCAATGTTTACAATTTAAAGGGTAACAAATCAAAGTGTCCAGTTGTAGGCATTTATATATTTGTACCACCCTTCATATACAGTGCAGTCTATCTGTTCTAACTCATTTATGAAATGGATTAGTGTATAATTGGGAAGATTAGTTTTTAAAGGAGAAGTCATGCAGTTTAATTACCATGTCGCCATCTGGTACCTTGATGAAACCGAAGCTTGTCATTTATGTAGCTACTGTGTCATATCATAAGGGAAACCCACGTCCTTCTGGACTGAAATGTCAGCTTGGTTGACAATGGCTGGGTTAGCCTGGACCATCTGACATGTTCAGATGAAATCAGTTGGCTTGGGGCTAAGCCATTATTTAATTAATTATGAGGCTGCTTACCCTTTCACTGTGTTAGGATCTAATTTAAAGAGTAAAATAGCACACAGAACTTCTGGAACACATAATAAGCACATTTCCATGTACGCCAAAGAGCTAGTTTATGAGAGGAATCAGCCTGTAGCACCCAGCAGCTGATCAGTGTGTTCATATGTTTGGAAGAAACATGAATTTTTTTAATTATCTGGTTTATATGTACTTTTCTGTTTATGTGCTTTTCATGGCCTAACACATGGGGAGACATAGAGCACAGATGTGCTGAGGTGTTTACTGGATTTCTTAATGCCATCATGTGACACTGCAATCAGATAATGATGTTTATATTACAGTTCATATTTTCTCAGTACTGTGATTAGTACTATTAGTGATTAGTGTAATTTGTAACTAGCATTAGAGTGGTAACCTGCAGTAGAGACACCTAATGGAAGCCTCAAAACAGTAACTGGATCTACAGTTAACGACGACTTCCTCCATATATGATCAGTACTAACATCAGCCATGCACATCTGTAAGCAGCTTCGGACTCTACCCATGCATAAGGTCAATCCCAGTCAATTATGTAGTTATTTCTGCTTGGTCAAGCAAGTTGGAAATTAATCTCATGGCTGTTATCTCTAACCACACCCTACAAAGTACGGAGTGAGTCAGCTTGTGGAACGCGTTTTTCACCCTCTTCTGCAGATCTTCTTACCTCGAACAACCTCGGAGACAATATCTGCGACAGGTCAGGGAAGAACAGCAGGGATAATTCTTAAATAATTTGTTCATAATAAAAAATAAATAAATAAACACATGACAAAAAGCATCAGAATTTCATCAGTGGGCTCATTGTGTCTGCTAAACTCCGATCCTGCACCACAGGCTTCATTATGGAGTGTTTTAGAGATTGGCAACGATGCGGCGGCTTAAGATGAGAGAACAATTAGTGTCAAAAAGCATCACGCTCTCTGTTCTCTGACATTACGCGAGGGCCATTATCTCACATCAGTTTAGTGCGTACAGATTAACAAGGAGGGTCTGGAGCTGAAACTGTTGAGGAAGACAAAAAGGAACAGCAAGATGGGGAGAGGCTTTTCCGTTTAGGGGTACTGTAGCCATCTGTGCAGATGGCCTGTTTAAGAGTCTTCATAAAGACTGGATTCATGTGCATGTCGGTATTTGCATATGTTTTGTCACAGAAAAATGCACTTTAAAGTAATTGACTGGTGATGAGCTGGCCAATAAAGGAACAGGGAGCTGCTGTCTTGGTATCAAATGTCTGTACGGCACTATTGCAAATGTCCTTCGTATGCTCTTGCCACACACAAAGTAGTAAACTGCATGAAAGTTCCTTCTTTCTAAATAACATACTTGAAATACAGAGCAGCAAGTCAATAGCCCTGAAAACATAGACTGTCCTAACTAACAGTGCCATTAACTATTGATAACACTTTACCGACTTAAAAGGGTAACTGTGAAATCTTCAAAAACAAACCTTCAAGGGCAAACGAGAGGGTAAGAACTTCAGTGGCTACCACAGGATATGATTATTAGTCCTAATATACTGTAGACATCACGGCATTATTAAGAGGAATTTAATTTTTAATTATTTCAAATTCAGTATTAAAATTGAATGAAAGTGAATGAATTATAAAACATATAGCAAAGATTTTTTTCCCCCTAGTATTTCATGTTGATGGCCATTTGGCATTCTGTTCACTTTCCATGTACCACCATCCTTAAACCATGCTGATCCTTGCATTCACACTGGACAACAGATGAATAAAAGGGCTTTTTGTTCAAAGGCCACTGCAGAATGGCAGTAAATGAGGATGTGTGATATTGTTGTGAGTATCACCGCTGACATACTGTATTGTCATGTCTGCCTGGAAAGTATTTGTATAGTATAGTAATGATGGCTAGACATGCTTTTTGCTGCCCTACCTGAATTATTTCTGACAAAGTGCCTGATTTTCAACATGTATCAAAAAGCAAAACTGTTTGCCGTTTCTTTAACATATTTTATCTGTCATGTTCTCAACAGTATAGCTTTTCTGTCATGTCTTGTTTTACTTGTAAATTTTCTTTTTTCCATAATTTCTTAGTGCACTGTCATCCTCTTCACTGCCACCTCTACAGTTGGCCTGATGTGGATCAGTATGTGCTGCTTCTGACACACACACACACACACACACACACACACACACACACACACACACACACACACACACACACACACACACACACACACACACACACACACACACACACACACACACACACTTCTACATGTACCACTGTGTTATCCTTCACAGCAACAATGCTGTGATCTCTTGCCAGCTCTCGCCCTCAGACATGGACAATGGTGTTCATTGAATGATGAGCTTCTGTGATGGCTGCACTACCCCTGCTCTCATTTCTCGTTTATATACTTTTAGGCCCAGTACTCCTGGTATTATAATCCATCTCTATCTGGATAGTTTAAAATAAAACACATTAATACAACATCTTAATGCATACAGAACACGTTAAGTGGACTATTATCAGAACACGTTATGATAGCATCTTATGTAAACGAGATCTGTCCTCGTCCCACTATCTTGAACGGGCCTGGTAAAGAGCTACAGAGAATCCCTTCGTTAGCAAAGGAGAGAGCTATCATCACAGCATTGGGTACTTCGACCTGTTGGCAAGTCAACTGTCTGCACAGTTTACATTTTGAGATTCAATCACAATGCGTGCAGAAAATATAAGAACACTTAATTAAAACAGGTGTAAATGTAAAGGTATGTGATCAGAAAGTGAAAGCAGAATCATAGAATATTGCAAGTCTCATTCACCATGTTTACCCCTTTCAGCTGGAAATGCAGCTGTTTTCACAAACTAAAGAAATGCCACTGTTTAAGAGACCAATAAAAGATTATGAAGGGATGCCTGCTGGCCTGCGAAAAGGCTGTTGATACTGACCACCCACTGAGCGACAATGTGGTATGATGTTTAAACACATGAGCATGAACTAAATTAATACTAACAATCTTAAATCACTCCTGCCAGAAAGAGAGAGTATTTTGGGGGGGGTGGATGTTTGCATGGCTGACAGGCAAAGAATAATCTTTCTATTTCATATAAAGTTTTGTAAAACTTTGGTGTTGCTTTTTCTTTCCTCATATCAGCACTTTATTATTATGTGCCATTCTGGTGAGTGTGTATCTCTGGCTTTGTACACTTTTTTTTTGTATAGATACAGATAAAGGCGCTTCGGTGTCTGATTGATGTTAGCATCAATACAGTGGTGAAGTCAAATGCACAAATATGTGCAATGACAGCACAGGGGTCAGTCTGATGCTGTCAGCATGTTGTCATAGACTGGACTAAAGAATTTGCAGGGGTGGCACTGGCTTCAATTTCACTTGATGTGTCGATAGCTGATGTGGTAGCACATTCTCCCTGATTCAGTAGTTCCTACATAACAAAACAAAAGCAGCATTGTTCCTATAGCCAGTAGCAGAAATCACATATAGTGGCTCAGTGATTCAAATGTACCGCAGAGAGAAAAAGAATCACTTCTTTCAGAGCTGAGTGAATGCATTTGTTTGACAAGGACTCAACTTTGCTGATGCAGTTCAGTAGAAGAAAGCCTGACATTGGTAAAGTGATTGTCCTTCCTTCCTCTCCTGCAGGACAAAAGAAATATTTAATATTCGATGTAGCCAAGGGAAAAAAAAGAAAAAAAAAACACTTTAGTTGTGTGTATTTGTGTAGCTGGGTGTATATAATGCAGTAAGAAAAACATCAAGCCTATGAATAATTGGTTTGTGAAGTTCTGTCTTTATGTGCACGTGTCCTGTCCCTTGTCCCTGAAAACTTCAGTTCAACTCTCTGATTGGTTGGCTCTCGCAAGAAAGACAAGCTCATGCATAATTAGAGTTGAGGTGATTTACAGTCACACATATCCAATATAATCCCCCGATCAGAAAGATGATGTACAACTCTGAGTGACTGCAAAATATAATGTCCTATTCGTGTTCATGTGCAACCTTCAAAATGTTGTTAGTCAATCTTTCATTTGGCTTCACTTTATTTTATTTCATATTTATGAAGACACGATGAAGTAAAGGTCAGAGTTTTGTTTTTTTGTGCTGAGTAAGGGAAGAAAAAAGGCTCTCATTTGTAACTAAATTATTAATATGATGGGAGATTTACATGGATGACTTCTAGCTGAAAATGAAGGAGGTTTTTGCAACAAGTGATGGACAGTAATTGTTGGAAGTCTTGTTAAGCTTCTGTGCACACTCCTGTTACTGCACAAATGAAGATGTAAGCTGAAACTGCATTAACAAAAATCTGAGGACAGTTTATATTGTAACTGCAGAGATTTCATTAGCTGGGAGTAGAAAATAATCCACTGATTAAATGCTTAGATATACTCATCATTCAAGTTTAACTGGAGTTAAAATAACTATGGAACCATTATATCGATGATCCCATTCTATGCTAATTACATTCCCATCGCAATTTGCATCATACAGTTTATAGCATCCATACACTTGATTGGATTGTGCAGGTTGTAGGCAGCTGGCAATGTGGACTGCAAGGCGAGCTACCAGGGGCCAAGCAAGAAAGATGGCACCAGCAAGGAGAGGATTCTACTGAGGACCCAGCGGGGAAGGAGACTATGGTCAGTAAAATACCAGGGGAAGGTGCAGTGAAGAGACCGGGGGGGTTTCAGAATTTCAGAACTGGAGCAAGCAAGTAAAACCAGGAAAGGCATGGGGTGCACAGAGTCTGACACACGATGAGCTAAAGCATGGTCCAAAATACCAAAAGTCTAATCATGAAACTGACAAGACAGAACACTGGAAGGTCCCAGGAGGACATAGCAGAACAATCCGACAACCAGCTGCTGCCTACTCAAACCTTAAATGCAGAACTACTACTATCTGCTCCTGGGCAGCCAGGACTGGCGTGGGAATAGTCAGGTGATCTCTTAACAGAACTCCCTGCCTCACCAGGGACCATCGTGACAGGTGATCCTCCAGTGGGACGGCCAGCTCGTTTGTCAAGGGCACAGCGCCACTACCCGGACGCTGACGTGACAGTTTAAACCCGAAGAAAGCCCTTCAGTTCTCTGTTGTTGTAAGTCAGTGTATATTCCTCTCTGGCTTCAACAGAGGGATTCTTTGTGTCTCTGGGGCCTTTTTGCTCTGTTCTCTTTTGCTGGCCCATCTTCAACACACACTCACTCACACACACATCGAACGAACCTCTGCTATTCCTTCCTAGGATGGCACGAGGACATTCCATTCCTTGCATATTAACCACCTCATTCATCCACCAATGAACTCCAGCCAACAATTAGCTCCTTCCTTCCCCTGCTCCTCCTCCTCCTGTTCCCAGAGGAGACAGACGTTAGCCTGGGTCAAGTGGTCTATAATCAGCTAGGCATTAATTATGAAGCAGAATCAGTATGGTGATGGCCGAGGCTCAGTCTGGGATACAGTCCAAGAGATTATTCTTAGGTTGACACCGATAGGTTACAATTCCTTTTTATTGTCTCTGTTGTTTCAACTACTTCCTCCACACAGAGATTCATAATTAACTGGACAGAGCAGCAAGTTGAGGTGACTGACTTTTCAAAAGACAGAGAGAGCTTTTTTTGTTTTTCTTGGTTGACATCATCATAATCCTCTCAGCTCTGAGCTGAGGCAAGAACAAAGAGCCTGTGATAGAGCTGCAATAAATGTGATTCAACACGGGCCAAAATTATCCCTTAGTGATATGGCCTTTTATTTCACGGCCGGGACAAGAAACTTTAATGACTTAGGTGGAGGCCAGCCAGGTGCTAAAACAGTCAGACAGTGGGACAGCACAGCACCACTTAGCCCGTCAGTAATGGCCTGGACACCTTCATCTCTCTCCACCACCACAACGATCTGGTTCTGCCATCCCTCATACACAAACTATAGTCGGATAGAGCGGAAAGTGGAGGACGGAAAGAACAGGGTGAAAGGGTACAGAAAAAGAAAAGAGAGGTAGAGTTAATGGAGAGGGAGGACAGCGAAGAGGCCGTCAAAGGAGAAGAAGGTCTCGTGAAAAGAGGGAGAGCGTCAGAGAGCAGGGAGGAAAAAAAAAGAGTGGGAGAGAACTTGCAGCTCTTGATGAGTTGAGAGTCATAGCTCCCTTTATTCTCCACTGAAAAAAGGGCTAGGTCCCCGTTTATGCCGGTGGAAATGGATGGGCAGAATAATGAGAGGACACCACAACCCTATAAAATCAACACTTAGAAAAACAGTTAGGTACTGGTTGTCCTTTTCATGTTTGAGTCCTTCCACACTAGCATTTGATCAGTTGGAAGCATGTACTGTGCACGAGCTTTGTTTTCTGGCTTGGCCCTATATGATCTAACAGAAAGCTAGTGTCATAGCTGAATATTCACTGTCATGGACAGTAAGTGTCCGTAAGGAGACAAGCGTTGTCAAGTCATTGTGTTGTAGAGACGCCAGCAAGTTTTGAAGTAGGTAAGTGCTGTCATTTTGAAAGACAAGCTCTATTTTGTGCTGTTGTTTAAGATTCACTCTGAGAACACACAATGTTTAACATACCTATTTTATTCAATGCTGCTCTGAATGTCAACCTACCTGCCAAAAACTGGCTGTATATAAAGACATGCCAGACCTGTCTATCCTTTTTTTTTTTTTTTTACAGTACAATTTTCCAAACAAATTGTCCCTCTCCAGAAGCAGAACTTCAACAAGGGATGACCTGAATGTACCTCACTTTTAGTTGGTCGATCACACATTGAGATGTGTGGTTGTGTGTCAAGCAGGATTTATAGCCTCCTGCCACACAAAAGCTACAACACATGTTGTGAATGTATGATGAAGGTTTTGTTGCAGAGGACAGTAATAAAATTAAAATCTTTATTTATTAGGTCAGCTTGTGAACCGACCTAGTGCACTAGCCAAAAATCTGCCCCAACAAGCCAGCCTTTGATCTACTTTAGCTAATGATAGAACTGTGTAATCAATGATAGTGTCACTGAACTACACACACACACACAAGCACAAAACATCTGTGTATCTCCTCCCTTTCTCTCCTCCTCTCTTGGTCTTATTCAATGTGTCCTAATTTGGTAGTCCATGCCAGCTGTGGGTCAGCAATCTGTCGATCGCTCATTAGAGATTTGTCATAACTCAGTAACCTACTTAACCTAAGATCTGCCACATATTATATATTTAATTAAGTTAATTGAGTAAAGTCATTTTTATGGTATTTTTGTCTTTACTGGGCCTGTGAGAAGATATGGAGACAACAGGAAGGAAGTCCAGGTATATCACCAGTAAAGTTTTATCTTGCTTTATTACCTGTCATAAGGCTCCAATGTGCACACGCGTGTTCAATTTAATTAAACCTAATCCATGTGGAAAGAAAATAATATACAGGTACAGTAATTGTGCTATTTGTTCAACCCTCTTTAAGGTTGCATGCTTAACAAGGACATGGTAGTAATTAATTGGAGCCTGGAGGTTGGAAGGCCTATCGCATGAGGTCAATACGCCAGCAAGGGCCACGCCTGTCCTGTAATAAGCCGACATAGTTATGACCGTAATTGGCTGGCGCAGCCAAGCGACAAGGGCATGCCAGTTGGAAGCGTTGACCGTGGAAAATTACAGAGGATGGTTTAAGATTGATCACCGAAAACCTCTCCAGTGGGCTCCTTCACTCATAATAACCCACAAGGATTACAGAATGGCAGGGAAGGGAGTATAATTGCAGTGGCCATATCTCTCGGTGTTAGCTTTTTAAGCCTAGTCATCCATTTGTGAACAATGATGCCTTTTGGAAGAAGAAATTGTGGTAGACAAAGAGCAAAGAAAAGTTTATCTTGCAGAACTGCTAATTTATTCCTATTCTTAATATACTTTTTGATACTTAAACACTCATCCTGCATGTTCTTGACATGAAAATACTCAGCAGATATACCCTTAGTCCCACAAGGCTCAACATCAATAGAAAGATGTCATGAGCCATAGCGACAGTGGTGAATGGAGATGTGAAGCTCAGCATGTTCCTCCATATAGGACTCAGCAGGGATGACACTGCTGACAGACAATTGTTTGCTGTTTAGCCTAAGTGGAATAGTGATTTAAATATAAACAAGCAACAAATTGTTACAAATGACATGTTAAGTAGGAGCACATAATGCAAGGTGGCAGACTGCTCAAAACAAATTGAGAGCCAGAACTGGTGGCTAAATACAGATAGTGGGGTTCTCATGGGACTGGAAGAGGAGGGGGGTGAAGATATGGCCCAATTAGGCTGAAGGAGGGTAGACGGTGGGGTTAATGGAGTGAAGATAGATGGTAGTGTAAAATTGAGGGGAGAAGGACAGACAAGATGGAAGGAAATGTAAGGAAGCTTCGTCACACCTCAGTATCATGTTTTGGCTCTGACATGCATGAACAAACGCACACAGACCCTTTGCCTATGTAATAAACTGACATCCACCTACTCCTTCCATCCCATGCTGATGTGGAACTCGACTCATCTCAACAGCTGTCAAAACACATCTATTCATTTAAGTACCAGCTCTCTCCCTCACATGTCAAATGAAAATCACAAGTATGGCTTCTAAATACAAATAATTGGCCATCATGTCAGTTTTTACCAGTTGAAACGACACATATTACATGCCCATAGAAATGCAAACTCCTATACTGTCCATGGTCTGGGGCCGACGTCCCATGATTCCCTGTGGTGATGCATCATCATTAGGATGGATGACATTTATGTAGGCGCACTGGTTGCTATGTGAAATTCATGATTCAAACATAAATGTACTCTTTGACAAAGGTGCACACTGCACTGGTATTTTCAGCAGGACGTGATATTTATATGCCATATGCTGCCAATGGCTAATGTATATATAGATTGACAAATAGACAGAAACCTTATGAATTTCATTCTGTTCTTACTGGGGGCAGCATGTATTTTTCAAGATTATAGTGAAGAAAAAAAAAAAAGAAAAAAAAAAAAAAAACATATTTCCTGGTGACGCCCAAACATGCTGCTACAATTCTTAACATTAGGATGGAGCAAATCCTCCAATACTGACACTATGTTTTTGTTTTTGCACTAATAGCTCTATTTTTCTTTTGCCATATATCAAATTAATTTAGTGCCTGATATGCAGTTGCAGGCTATTCTGATTTAAATAACTAATGAAGCGCTTCTTGTTGCCAAGCAGGAGCATCTGCTCAAAGAGACGCAGAGTCAATTTTCATAAATTCAAAACACCCTCTAGGGGAAGCAGAGAAAGAGGCAAAGGAAGGATGGAGGAGTGAGGAAGAGGGTGGAAGGAGGAAGAGTGGAATAAACAAGGTTAATCCTTACATTAACGTACATCTTCAAGCACTTACACATCTGCTGTAGGTCAATTACACATTCTTCCAGGTGATTATACAAAATGTAAAGCCTTATGTAATTTAAATTCATCTAGACTCATAAAAATAATAACACGAGTGCTACTCCAAAATAATGGTATGTTTCACAAATCGTAACCAACAAGTGAAAACTATTAAAATGCCTCACAGATCTTTTCCATTTTTCTGTTTTTGAACAGTTCATAAAACACAGTATGAAAACAATATTAAAGTCAAAGTAATTTCATTAATCTTTTGTATTGCAGCAACAGTAAATAAAATTCCAGACAACAACAATTCCTATTATTACTGAGTGATCACTGAAATAAAATACAGCCCAGCTGGATGGCTGGCTGGTTAATGTGACACCAGATAGTCACGCAAAGCTTCTGAAGTTCATGCAGACGTGACAACATACCGTATATTTAACATTTTCATTGATAAGGAAGATAAACTACTTTATTTGTTTGACTGACAGTGACGGAGGTTAAATGCTTGCATTGCTGTTGCAATCATCTCTGTTGCTCATCATGCTGCTGCCAGTCATTACTGTTACTCACCAATCAGCACCACCTCCACCCAATCATCCACCTGTACGCCTTGATTTTAGGACACAAGTTACTGCCTGTAATCTGCACTAAGCACGTTTCCGTTAATTTAAATAAAACTTGTCAGAGTTTTCTCGCCAAGAAGATAAAAACTATTTTGTCATCTTTTTTGTTGATCATTTTAGCTGACAGTATCTGAATGCATATATCTTTAAGGTTTCCCAAAGACAACCTCTGGATATGACGCTGAGCACGTGCACTCAACTTCTTTGGTCGACCATGGCGAGGCCTGTTCTGAGTGGAACCTGTCCTGTTAAACTGCTGTATGGTCTTGGCCACCGTGCTGCAGCTCAGTATCTGGGTCTTGGCAATCTTCTTATAGCCTAGGCCTCTTTATGTAGAGCAACAATTCTTTTTTTCAGATCCCCTGAGAGTTCTTTGCCATGAGGTGCCATGTTGAACTTCCAGTGACCAGTATGAGAGACTGGGAGCAATAACACCAAATTTAACACACCTGCTCCCCAGTCACACCTGAGACCTTGTAACACTAACGAGTCACATGACACCGGGCAGGGAAAATGGCTAATTGGGCCCAATTTGGACATTTTCACTGAGGGGTGTACTCACTTTTGTTGCCAGCGGTTTAGACATTAATGGCTGTGTGTTGAGTTATTTTGAGGGGACAGCAAATTTATACTGTTATACAAGCTGTACACTCACTACTTTACATTGTAGCAAAGAGTCATTTCTTCAGTGTTGTCACATAAAAAGATATAATAAACTATAGACTAAGTTGGATGAGTGGTTGTAAATATAAGAGGGACTACTTGTAGAAATAGTATTAGTGCTAAATTCAAGTGCATGTCATGTTAGGTCGAGAATTACTTTAACTGCACAGTAAATAGTACTTCACTTACATACATCTCACACTTCACTTATACGTGTGAAAAACTGTCATAACTTGTTTTGAACAAAGTTAAAACAATACAATTTTACTGCAAATAAAACAAAACAAAGGATTTCAAAGGAAAAACCTCTGCATCATCGTCCTTTGCAATCGAAAGTGCTGTCCCAGATATTACATGTTGTGGATCGACAGATGGCTACACTGGTTTTCCAGCCTGTGACAGAATTCAATACACCATCCATACAGTGGGAAATCCCCTATATTTAAGTACACTGACAGGTGTTTTTTCAGTGTAACAGTTGTGAATTAACAAATTTAAGATTAATGGGGTGTGAGTGTGTGAGGGAGAGCGAATATGTGTGCACGAGTGTACTCAATCAGCAGAATGAAGTCGAGATCTTCCATGACACCATTAGATGTGTCACAAACCAATTCATCTGCCATCTCCTGAAACTCATTTCATCACCAGCATCACCATCAGAGCTCACACAGCCTTCACCACCACTCACTGCTCCATTGATCAGATCTGTTACATCTTGAGCAGTGAATCATGAGGAAAATAAACAGCTATGGAGAAACAAAAAAAAAAAAAGAGACTGTAATGTGAATGAGTAATATATGGTTTCTATAATGCAAGGGCTATAAATAGTGAATTTATGCATGCTTGGAAAACAGTGAGGAATATAGCTTAGTGGAAAGACAGATGGCATTTTCTTTCATGTATGGACATATGCATGGTATAAGATCACATCAAGCTGCTAAAACTTTGCTGTTATGATGTTAAAGCACAGTTTTTTTTTTACTGTAGAGCTTAATCCATCAGAGACAGGACGTGCAGTAGTTTAGTCGAGCAGTAAACATCAGGTAAGACAGCACAACTTAGCACGTCCTTTAAGCACCTGCACATATGCTAAGAAAAGGGGAAAAACATTATGCTGTAGCTATTTTCTGCAGATTCTTTCTTACTTTTCCAGGGATTCTTCAAACAGCAAACTCTGTCACAGTGAGATGGCTCGATATTGTTTTTTTCCCCAAGATCAATGTGAGCTGCATCACACGATGCCACAGTCAAAGAGCCATGTAAGACATGGCTGGAATGAAAGGGAACAGTGCGCATTTACCACAGCAGCTAATTAGGATTCGTCTTGGAAGGCAGATCTCACATTTTCAGCCAGCGTGAGACTCCAGTGTGCAGAGTGATTGAGAAGGAAACTCCTTCACATGTGTCTTAACTGGTCCTTACGTGTTAACATTAAAGATACATCTTTCATTAATAGTATGTCTTCTGCTCTTTTATGTTATTGTACTGTAATGACAATTTTCCTGGAGAGAAGTGTCTGTCAAGCTCTGTGAATAACACTTTAGAACAGAAACTCATGCAATATGTAATTATTGGAGAGGGGAGGTTACTGCATGCAAATTTTTATTTCATATATGTGTGTATGCCTCCGTTTCAAGATTTTTATGCTACTGTAGGCTAAGCATGCATCTGTGTACGGGTGTGTGCACATTATTAAAGCGAGCATGTCTCAGGATCTACAGTGGTGCGTCAACCTGAGCCTTTCAAAGCTTACAGCAATTAAATTTCAGTAAATTGATAATTTTTAAGCTTAAATAACAAAACAAAATCAAAAAGGTGGAAAACATTCTCCATGTCGCAGAACGTACAAGCACACTGAAGTGAAATAAATACTAATATTGCATATGCTCAAAGTCAGTATCATCTGATTAATTAGGTCATTATCAAATATTTCAGCAAGTTCCTGTTTATTTGTAAAATACTGTGTGTATGTGTAGAGTCTGTTTACATACATGTGCATATCACAAAGAAAACTGCATAAACAAATCCCCCTAAATGACTTAACATCTTTTCCACATTGTGTGTGTTATTAGGGTGTGGGCTTTTGTTCTATGCATGCAGGTGCATTCTCTCATGCATATGTTCATAGCTCAAAGATCACACTAATCCTGTTATTAAGCCAACCATTGCCATGAGATTAGTGTCATGTCTGAAATTATCAGTTGCTAAAGGAGATATTGCAATAGGGTGGAACACTTTGTTCCTTTCAAGGCACAGCACATCCTAAAGCGTGACGAAAAGGGCCAAAATAATCTCCAATGATTTATCCCTGCAAAAGGGATTTACAATTTAAAGAAATGAATTTACGAGGATGAAAATTCAAAACTGATAATTGGCTGGAGTCCTTCAGGGCCTCTAACATGAAAGACTGGAGGGCTATAAGATCTTAACAAGGATCCTCTAGTGACTGTGGAATAAAGAGATGCTCAACAAGGCTGCTAAAAAAAAAAAATCTGGTTTATTGGATTTGATGAGCATGATAAACTCTGTGCTCACTTGAATGTAATTTGGACTGACCTCAGGTAATCGACAGTGTCCCCTTCAAATTCTTATTTGCATGTTTATTGCCTGTCCAAAGATCCACAGCACTGTTTCAGTTTACACCTTGACTCATAGTCTTTAAACAGTTTGTACTTCTGCAACCTAAATAACTGTGTCAAAAAGGATACTTGACTTTTTAAAATAACTGGAGTCATGTTCAAGTTTTGAAAAAATGGCACCTAGGGATTTTTCTTTGCTTTTATAATTGTAGTCTTTAGACCCAATCAAAGTGACGTACCTTGGTGCAATTTTTGCACAGCTCCCTCTGAACCCACAAAATAACCTCTGTTTCAGTACCACCATCTTTGATATATAATATCAAGTCTCCCTGTAAAGTTATAACCCTTAAGAATTCATGAACTCAAACCCCATTTGCAATACTGTTTGGATTTTTTTCCAGTAATAGCCATTCATTAAACTAGCAGTTAAATCTACAGTCACTACTTATCTCAGTGTATAGTGGTTTTCATTGTTAGTGACAGAGTTACTCCCATGTTGGATTCAAATTACTTTCACTCTAAAAGGGATTCACAGAAAATGGTGCAGCATGTAATACAGTGTCCTTAATCTTATTTAATTGACATCAGCCTGTTCACTCTCCTAATGGTGTGTCAAAGCTGTATAGGTTACCGCTAATGAAAACTGAACATTTAAAGGTGTGTCATAATGGCGATGGGGAAACAGGCTACAGTAGATAGGGATGACAGAGTGTGTATGGTGGTTATTTACAGAGCACCGGAGAGTTGAACTGAGCCAGTGGGTCCTCCCAGAGTCTGGCTGTCAAGAAGTCCTCCGTGGCCGACTGTTCAAAATGACTACTTGTAGTTCGGAAAACATTTCTCATTTGCTAGATGGCAGGCGGGTCTAATTTACAGACCATTCTTTGATAACAGGGCAGAGATGCTGGAATAACAGAAAGGCAACAGCAGTGGGGGTACCGTAATATATCTGAGAGACACTATGTTATGACCCATTTTTAGCCTATTTACTGTATCAGACAATATGTAAAATATATCTTCCTTCTGCTGTAATCCTGAGAATACAGCTGCTCTAGCATTAAAAAACACCTGGATCGCAGCTTTAAGATTTGATGACGACACTGACAGGGCGCAGCACATAGAGTAACACATCTAAATGTTTAAATCATACTAGTGATGCAGCAGCAACTCATGCTGAGCGACCCTTTTAATTTTTCAGATGCAGTATTTCAGCATGTTGGCAACAGTAGACTCCCGCCTCATTCCTCCACCCCCACCAGACACAGACAGTATAAGTACCCTTTTTACTTTGGCTTGATTTATTAGACGATAATTAGCATTTCAAACAAAGATAGTTCCTCTTTACTGAAACTCTAAATTACTAAAACGCAGCAAAAGTAAAATAAATTCTGAACAGACAGCACAAGGACACAAAACGAGAAGAGGACAAAGATTAAGACAAAGAAAAAACGAAAATGGTCTGACAGTTTGGGAAAATTGAGGAATGAAGGCTCCTACAGTTAAAGCCCACTAACCTTGACAATCACCACAGTGGCAAGGTATGACAGCACACTGTTTCTATCATACATTCTCTTTATTACTATATCTGCATCTAAGCACGTTCCAAGTGCAATGTCATGCAGGCATGCTGACAACCACTCTGTCAACACATCCACAATGTCAAAACAATTACAGCTCATGGGAAACAAGATTCGGAGTGTGAAGAGGTGCTGCAACCCACTCAAGCAGCAGCAGGCCATTAGCCTCTCATTAGCGTGAAATAGCACCAAATTGGGGGAAATGCATGTTTGAATGTATTTTACTGTGACAGATGAAGAGATATGATGAATGTGTGATGCAGTGTTTTTATATTTTTGTATCTGGAGACAGAGGAGAGGTGTGCAAAAGTCCAGTAGCTTTCTGCATGTATATGTATCTGCACGTGGATACATGTAGATCTCAAGTGTGTGCAGGACACCAGAAGAATAAGGTGCAAATGTGAATATCTAGGCCAGTGGTAATGAGTTTTCAGTCACTGCAACAACACACACTGTTAGCTTATTTCTCCATCATCGCTGGAGCAGGACTGCCTCTTCCTATCCAATACACTGTACATATGTGTCTGAATATATCTGTGTATCTGTCTGTGTAAGGTAGTGGCTGAATGTGGGAATGCTGACTACATGGCTGGGATTCAGATTAATGGAGGATGTCTGGGGAAGTCAGCTCTAAGAAGGTTTAATATTTTAATCTTCTGGAGGGGATGGCACTTTCAGAAAGCTTCTGTCAGTCGTATAATTTTTACAGTCATGCTGGTTAGCCACAGTTTTATAGTACTGTATTTGTAAGGTAACAGAAGCACACACACATATATATATAATAACATATACAACAATGTAATCACAAGCTTTACCAACCAATATGCACTCAATCTCTTCTGCAAATGTGCACACACATACACACAGATGCACACATGCTATGCTTATGGCCAGGCAGTTGATTAGCAGTAACCTAGTTCAATAATATCCACTACATCTAGGTCACTATAATCTAGGACCCGTGTGGTGATGGTGGCAGAGGTGTGTGTGTGTGTGTGTGTGTGCATGATGAACACAATGGGGCTGCAGAAAACCAGGCAGACAGCAGAAGGTCTGTCAGGCCTAAAGTAGGCTCCCTAGTAGGGCTCAGCTTGCAAAGGGCAAATTTCAGCTGAACTAACAAAACAAAATCCTTCACATATACACGCAGATCAATATAAATATTAAGTACAGTACTGACTTACTGGAAGAAGTTCATGTTACAGACATGCAAATGTACTTGGTGTTTGCTGGTTCTGGACAATGATGTCAGACAGTAAATAAAAAAACAAACAGAAGCACACACAATGTGTCATAAAATAAGTTCTTTAGTTCTTTGAAAAAAAAATGAAAAAGCTCCTCAGAGCAGGTGTGCCAAAGGTACACGAATACCTGGTATTCTGATCTGACAACACCTCACTGCAGACAATTCTCACTGAGTAAACATCAGCACAGCCAAGTGGGGTTCTGCCAGATGGCCAGTACAAAATGTTTATGGATCAAAAAACACCATTAGTTTATTTGAAGCTCTGTGCCAGCTGGATGTTGATTTCTCCTGGCAACAAGATGTTAAAGGAACCACAGAAATTTGAAGTTGGGCACAGAGGAACTGGATTTAAGTCACGACTAGATAATGAATAAGCCCTGGCAGGCCCTGTACTTAAAACATGAGCTACTCAAACATGTGACACTCAAAAATCAAGCATGAAAGTTTCACAATATTTAGGAGTTTGTTTTGTTTTGTTTTTTTTTTTGGCACAACAGTCAAAAGGCAAATAATTCCCCTCAATGCTCCATGTCTTTCTGGCTGCAGGGTAGATTGACCACTACTGCTGTATCCTGACCTGGCTTCAGGGGACTGAGGATCAGTTAACACGATATCAAGGAAATAGATTAAACACAACAATGAACCCGACAGTGATGAGAGCTAGTCGAGCATCAGAGCAAAAGACGAAGGGAAACACTTGTACCTGCACTAAGGTGTGTTTAGAAACATGAGCTACAGGGAGGACAAAGATGAAGAATCACTCTCTCACTGTAACAAACCAGAAAATTTCTGGCCCCAAAAAAGATTGTCTTTGTGTAATAAAATACAAATGTCAAGTCTAACAGAATGTTCTCTGTACTCTAAATATAGTGTACAGGTCAAAAGTTACATTCAGCCCTGATAGTTTGTCTGATCACAATGAATAGCTAAAACTACACAATGGCTGTTATCACTTGTCAGCATAGGTGCAGATCTTATTTGGCTTAGAAGGCCAATATATGACTTTTGCGCTGGTCATATGCTTTAAGGTCACGAGAACTTGTCCCATGTGATGATTACGGGAAGGATGAAAACTCATGTCAGCCATAATGGTCTAGGTAGAGTCACTGTGATCCTAATAGTTTATCACGTCCATAGAGCCATAAGTCAAGCTAAAACAGTCATTCATTAATACATACAAACACTATGCATTTCAATTGTCAGCTACAAACACCTAAAGGTGCCCAGGGAAACTAGAGGTAAGTCACTCATGCAGACCACACAGAACAGGCCACCGCTGGGAATAAAGCACAACAACTTGTCGCCGTGCTAATGACCAAGCCACTGCCTTTTCCGCTCCACTCCGACGTACACCGCAGGGGACACAAAAGAACACAAATGCATGCACAGTACCACTTCACTCACAAGCACAGTTTGCAGTTCTGAAATAACCTTTTTCTTTTGAGAAAAAAAAAAAAAAAAACCAGCAAGCATACTCTGTGATAGACACACACAAAAATCAACCTGAATGAGCATATAAGTCACTTGTCCATAGCCTTTGATAAGACCCATAGGACTGTCTCCTAAAATAGCAACCAATGGTACCAAGCATACAGAACTTTGTAATCCAGAGTCCACCACTTTGAATTTATCCCATCGACTGGGAGGCTAATGCTTAAAACCCTGCATGCATTTGCAGTAGTTTCAAAGAGTCAGCTGTTATAGTGATTTCCCTCTGACCCAGGTCCTTTTGCCTCAGTCATTATTTTACTGGACCAAAATAAAGGCCATGCTCATTCATGTGTGTGTACCATGCTGATGATTCAGCCTGAATGTCTCTGGGACTTACATGTAATAATTTTAAAGGGAAGGACACTTTTCAGCAGGTGCATTTATACAGACACCCAGACAAGACTGCACAATAAATTTGTGTTTACTACATTTGTTTCATGTGCACAAATTCGGGGTGGGAATCTTTAGGCATTCCACGAATCAATTACAAAATAATGCATCAATACACTGTTTCTGTATTTCCTACCAGTTAAAACCCCATGAAACTGTATTTCTGGATGTGTTTCTAAAGATCGTCAGCCTAATTGGATAAAGTCCGACACACTATATCAATTGAAAGCAAAAAAACTCCCAATTCAAATGGCATAAACCGATTTAGGATTAAATTATCACAGTGACAGCGGTTCCTTATTGTTTAACAAGAGTACAGACACAACGAAACAGTATTTCCTACCTTTGCTGATGTGTACAGATCCACACATGGACTGAAACAGCAGCTTTTGTATATTCGTTTTTTCATAATAGTCCTAAAGACGTATTATCCTTGAGTAAAAGCCATAAAACCATCAGCCTTCAGTTTTCAGTCCTCAATAAAAAGTGTTACTTCCTTTTGTTCTCTAGTTTGTTTCACCGTTTATTTACCACAAACAGACAAACAGATGGTGGGTTTACATTCTGCAGGCTCCCGTTTTGCTTCTGATTCATAAAATCTAAAGTGTCTCCAAACTGCAGCTTTTAATGAAACAGGTACCGCTTGTATAATTTTGGTTTGTTCCGCCATTTTCTCACATAGCTCACGCACCTAAACATATGAGCCTAAACGTGCGCATGGGCTACAAGCACGCATACATGTAGGCCGTTTGTAGTCCAAATTCACATTCAGAGTCAGAGGAACTGTATTTATCCCCAAGGGGGTAATTCAGTTTGCTGTCAGGTCGCAGCAAGACCAAACCAATCACAGTCTCGTTCATCAACAGCAACGCAGCATAATTCATCTACAATTTAGATAATTGTCAGTGCATCAGCTTTATAACATCATGTTTTAGCAGTGGTAGTAAAACGTGTCTGACTGGCAGACTTTAGTCAATCAAATATTAAAATCCACTATAAATCAATTTTAAAGTGATCGGTGATGCATTGAAAAAATTATTATTTTTCCCACCCCTAACACAAATGCACCTACACAGAGGCAAGAGAACTTCCATTTTCTGGGTTCTTTCTAAAGAACCGAATTAAGAGATAATGTAACGAACCCTTGCTGAATAGTTTTACTTTGTGTGAGAGAGATTCATGCTTCTTGTTGGTCTTAGATTTATTACTGTACTATTAAATGTGTTGAAACTGGTGCTTAAATAAGCTCAACCGAAAAAATGAAAAGTGCGTAATGCCATTCTCTGTCAGACAGATTTATAATAATGGATGTTTGTAGCTTCATTATGATCAAAGCTTTCATATGTGGATGTATACCATGAAGGTGTAACTAGAGAGATGGTGTCCAGTGAGTGTAGACACCAGGAATACTGTCAACAAACGAGGCTTAGCAGGGCATAAACACTCCAGCTGTGTTTGTATGCTGTAGGCTATGTATGTTGCATGTTAGGTGATTGTTGCCTGAAGCAAGGGGGAACCCATCCTCAACAACGTGACAGACCTGAGCAGACAGCACTGAGCTCAGGGGTTTTAATTGGTAGCCTCCCATGCTGTTCGGTAGCGGGACAGTGGAGGCTGAAACCCCCACTCTACTCGGAAGTGGATTTGTCTTATGATTGATTATAATTATGGCCTTCTCTGCAAATCCTGGCTTTCCTGGGTGGGCCTCCTTACACGTCAGGCTCAGACGAAGGGGTAAAGCACAGTAATATGCTGTGAGTGCACACAAACATAATCATGCACACACCCACACATGAGGACACAACAAATGAACACACAGTTATTTGCGCAACAGTGGATATGGGAGTTTGACAAAACCAGTCAATTAAGGAGAAGCACTGGCTTCTCCTCTGGAGAAAGCAGACAGGAGAAAATTGGCGAGGAGCAGAGAGACGAGAAGGAGAGGTAACCAATAGTAATGCATGGACGAAGCTGAAGGGAACACCGATGTACTTGCTAAAAGCTCTGCAAAAGCCTTACCAAAATATCAGAAATAATGTAGATGATCTTGCCTATAGCAGAAATGTGTGTTAGGCTAAACAAAAGCATAGGTTAGTTTTCAAGTGCATCTATATTTGAATGTTCTTGTGAGGTGAAGTTTGAGAGAACATTAGACTGAGATGTGAAAAAGAGCACAAATGGCAGCCTCGACATGTGGAAAATGCATTGCCTGGAGCACCCTGACATTTCCTCCCACTCAGTGATCAATCTCTTTCTTCTCTCCCTCTCTCCCGACTCTGTCTCTCATCACTCACTTTTTGCCAAATCATGAGGTTGATTGCCTTTCAAGTGCCAGCTTGTGTGTCATAGGCAAAACTGGCATCATGTCTCTTTGTTTTCCATAATAAGATGGAACAAAGGTTAAGTGTATACGTTATTTTGCAGAAAGCCTTGCAGTTGATTGGTGAGGGGGTCTGCATTTCTTTTTCGACAAACAATCCAAGGCACCTGGCAGATTTTGGCAACGAGCAGAGGAGTGTTCTGCTGCATTAACTATGCCCCTCTTCACTTGTTAGCTCAAAAACTAATGCTCAAACTAACTCACACAAACACCTGTCCTGTTGCACACACACACCTGTTCAGCAACTGTACCATCAAAAGCAGCAGGCGTGCACTCAGAAAAACATCCCTCGGGTTCTGCCTCTTTTGTCTCTACTGTGATAATGTGTCTTGTTTCTCGTATCCTGTGATCTCTCCCTCTGTTTCTCCTCACAACATAGACAATACAACATTTGTCGGTCCCTCGTTCGCTCCGTATGCTGGATTAACAAGCTCCGATGCAATCTGACATAAATCAGGCAGGATGGAGCTGTAGATCTTACATCATGTAAACCTGCTTTAAGATTCATGGACTGAATCTTTGCTTTTCTTTCCACCAGTCTAAAGGACAGAATTCAATTCTTAGGTTGTGGCATGCTATCATGCTAAATGCTAACTCTCAGCTCATGTATTTTTATACTGCTGTCAACAAAACATTGTGGAGTCGCAGTGTGAAACATTCAGCTTTTACACTGTTAAAACAATAGAGTTGTGACATTATGAAAGCAGGGGTCACTGGGTTTCATAATAAATTATGTCCATTAAACGTGAGTCGTGAGTATTATTGCAGCACTGGTACAATCCAACACTGTTGGCAGAGTGACTTGAATATTCATGGGAAAATGTACAAATTAGAGATGCAACATTTCTAACTAAACAGATTATTCTTTCAGACTGGAAGCTTTAGGGAAAAGGACAAACAGATCTCTTTAGTCCAAAGGTTTCTTTCCCTTTTCATTCGTACAGCTCTGGATAAGAAACTTTAAGTGACAGCCATTAGAATGCACATTCCTCAAATAGGCAGCGAGTCAAAGAAATCTAAAGGAAATGAAGAAAAATAAACAAACATACCTTCTACACCTCTCCTGTACAGTTTGTTCCTTTTTTTAGATCAACAAATGCCCCAATGTTGATGAAAGTAAATGTATTTATTATTTGTGTCTTGGGGCTGAGATAGAAGTTATTGCAAACCTAAAGGTGACAAATAGTGGCAAAAAAATATTTAGGTTAAGATAAAAAAAAAAAAAAAAAAATGTAAGTACAGCACAGTCGATCAAAAATGACATTACTGTCAGCATCCTGCTGCTAATGATAATGGGAATAGTTCATTACCATAATTAAAATGTGAATATTCTCTAAAATGGCTTATTAGCACCTGCACCGGCCCTCCTACTCATACATACCATCACTGTTTTCATTATTGTTTTCCCCACCGTTGTTCTCATTATCATCTCTCTCTCGCTCTCTCATCAGTGGCATCAACTCCTGCCCTTTGCTTTGCCACACTCAGTGTCTGAGAAATACCTGCTGGACCTGCCAGAAAGGCATCAGAGAACAGAGGACAGTCAAAGGATTGTGGGTGGGTCTACCATACAGTATGTCTCCAGAAAAACAGATGCAATGGCTTCAACTTTCTAAAGCTTCTTTTTTAGATTTTCCATCTAAGCTTTCCAGCAGAGGTATCTTATTATAAATGCATGACAGTATATTTAGAAGGTAATTCAATTCAATTCAATTTTATTTGTATAGCGCCAAATCACAATACAAATCATCTCAAGGCACTTTACAAAAACTAAAACTAAAAACCCAACAATTCCCTTATGAGCAAGCACTGTATAAGCTGTAGGAACTTCAGCGATGCATCTTCTTTTGTCTTTGTAATACCACTGTGTGACATAACTCAGGAAAACCCCACTCTACTAAAGGTTTCCTCATATCGAGTCTCTCCAGAATGTGTCTCAGAAATTATCTAAATATGGTTCGATGGGGCGTAACTGTTACTGTAAGTGTAGGACAAAGAGCAAATAGACATCACACCACACCCCATGTGCATGTTTTCTTATAACTTGGCTTTATGAAACAACACAGGTTGTGGTCAAAAGTTTGACCTTGGGTGAAAAGTAAAGCTAAATTATATGAAATGTAAAGTGACAGATATGCATGTTGACCAAGAAGAGAACCAGAATAACCATCACATAAAACACATCTTTGTCTATTGTCCAAAAGCCATCCCCCAAAATGTTTCTTAATGCCTTCTACAGATTTATAGTGTGGTGACACAGACATCAACATGAACAAGGAGAAGAAACAACACAAATTACGGAGAGACTAGAAGCAGAAATGGAATGTGTGTACACAGAGAACATAGCATGGTGCGGCAGGAGAAATTTCAAAAAGTTGACTCTGAATCAGCAAATGTAAAAATGTTCTATAAACATGATATATACAAATTCAAGACAACCAACAGCATACTACGAAGGAACCTCAGGAACAAATTCACCAAGACAGAAACACAAGGATGATCTGCACATCCATCCATCATCTATACCCCATTATTCCTTAACCAGGGTCACAGGGATCAGCTGGAGCCTATCCCAGCTCTCTTTGGGTGAAAGGCAGGGGTCCACCCTGGACAGGTCACCAGTCCATCACAGGTGATCTGCACATATTCTGCATATTTTCACATGTTCTATGACTTGTCTCATCTATCACCTATATAGTCAGCACAAAATGTAAGCCTCCACTTTAAGACTAATCCACAAAGGCCTAGAACTCGTGTGCCCTAAAGCATCGTTTGCATTGGTGGTTTTCCAGCATTTTTAATACCTCCCCTTTACTTGGCAGACAGCAGTCATTCTGTATTGCTGAACTCTCTGCACAATGCCTTCTTGCCAACATGAATCATATCTAAAATCATTCATTAAAAGTCACTGGTTTGAATGGCTTTACCTTCAAATAAGTGTAATGTGGGCAAAATAATGAGGTCTGCATTCTGTACCATTTCATAAAGCAGGTCTCTGACAGGAACCATTAGGAGCGTTTTCCACTTACTGTGTTCAGTCAGTGAATAGCAGACATTTTTTTAGGCTGTCAATTTGGCTTAAGTTTTTGGTGCAGTGTTTGAATTAGTCATGGTGGTGGCGATTAAAAAGAAAAAAGAAAAAAAAAGATTAATAATACTAAAATGAATACTAATATAACATAACTTCATGAAGTCAAATTAACACCTAATATCTTGTCATTTGTACTGTATCTGTGCAGCTCTGCCCTGGTCAATGTGTCTGACTATCTGCTGTCTGCTGCAAATGTGAAGGGTGTTTTTTATTTGTCAGGGCTCATGAGCTGCTGGCAGTTTATAGTTCATTTGTGTCTATATTTGGTATTAGAGGTAGCTAAAGCCTAATAAAAGCCACCGTGTTATTCAACGGCTGCTTTGGGTGAATTTGGGGCTCAGACTGAATCTGAATAAAAATAGAGGGGATTTGTGTCTAAGACTTGGACAGTCTTAGCTAGAGTGAATTTGAACAGAAAAAATGTATTATATTTGTTACAGAGCATTCCCCCTCACCCCCCAACAAACCCTCCTCCTTAAGCACAAATAAAGATGGTAGAAGATGAAAACCTAGGACAGAGTCATTAGGCTTTTTGAGGGTATTAATTTGGGTCAACATCCAATTAGTCCTCTAAAACTAAACTTTACGAAAATTTAAATTTTACCACAGACAGAACACATGCTAAGAGTCTTTTTTTTCTGATGCTAGCTTCCTGGAAGGAATCCACTTTAAAAAGTCATTAAAGGGTTAATCCACAAGAGTTGCTCTGTCTTACATAATAATTACCTACAGTTAAATCATATATTTATGTGTATATATATATATATATATATATATATATATATATATATATCATATATGATATCTGGTACCTCTGTTGCTTCTGCAAAAAGATGTTAAACCCAATTTTAAAGACAAGACAATCTACAAACAGGATATCTAAGGGTGTGTTTTCAAGCATGCCAGAGGGTTAGTGTCCTAAACTGGGTAAGAGGTAGGAACAAATAATTCAAAATGAAATGTGAAAATGCAGGGGAAGAATAAAATCAATGCTCTAAAAATGAGTCAGACAGAGTTCAATGAGGTATGGTAGATGCAGCTCACACCTCCCCACAAACACACTTCAGTGGAAACCAGCTCGTCACGTTTGGGGATTTTGAAAATATCTGCTTAACGTGCTTTGTCAATAGTGACTAAGGTAAGGCACAAAAAATCCAAATGGAGCAGCGTGGTCACACCATGATAATACAATATGGTAGAAAATATGATTGCACTCCATGGGGTAGGCCAAGGATTGTGTCTGCCAACTCTTTTGTGGTATTCTGCCACAGCTGATTGGATAACCGTAGTGGTTTCTAATCCTTTTAACCCTGGTACAGTACATGCTTCTCACATGGCTGTTTGTGGCAAACACACATTGACATGAAAAAAAATGGACACACACCCAATAAAAATGATAAAACACAAAAATGCAGGCCTAAAGCTCCTCATCTGATTCTTAACATGCCAAACATTTCACATAACTCGCCCAAGACCAATCTCACCTGCATAATTTATATTTGACACCAGCTTTAGAAGTGATATAAACGTTTTAAAAGAAAACATTTTTAACCATTGGGTTAAAAGAGTCTGAGCTGAGCTGTGGTTAAACAGACAGTGGTTTTCTTCCTTTGTTCTGTCTCTGTTTAAAGACACAAAGGAAGGCTTTTACTGCCATCTCTCCAAGGGACCGTGCATTTGTACTTGGCCACCTGTTCCTAGTCTTTGGGTACAATGTTCACTCCAGGCAAACCACAGTGTGTCATGTCCTCCAGTACTGCGATGAAGATGCAAATGGCTACAAACTCGTACATTTTGGGGGCTGTAGCAGTTAAACAAACTGAAAACTCAACATTAATTAACTTTTTCGGGCATATGAATGCTTAATCTGCATATAAAACAGAGAGTAAAGGTCAAAATGTATGTTTCAAACTTGAAATGTTCTTAGGGCAAAGTAATATTGAGTCACTAATAGTCATACAAATGTTATGCACAGTGCATAATAAAGCAATAAAAATATTACTCATTTTAACAATGGGAAGACATAATCTACATGAGGCTGAAAATACATGCCAACACACACGTTACAATGGAGTCCATCCATCCATCCATCATCCATACCCCCTTATTCCTAACCAGGGTCACAGGGATCTGCTGGAGCCTATCCCAGCTCTCTTTGGGTGAAAGGCAGGGGTCCACCCTGGACAGGTCACCAGTCCATCACAGGGCCACATAGAGACAAACAACCTCACACACTCACACTCACTCCTATGGGCAATTTAGAGTCACCAATCAACCTGACATACATGTTTTTGGACTGTGGGAGGAAACCAGAGGACCTGGAGAAAACTGGAATGGAGTCCTCTTAATATTTTCATCTCAGAGGTATCCTAAGTACTGTAGGGTGATGTGGCAGAGGGGTTGAATTATCCACACTGCAGTCTAATCTAAGCAGCCCAACTCTGAGGCATTGATACTTTATGAGGTAAATATGACAGATGTATTCTAAAAACAACAGCAAGTCGGTTATTGTAGTCTGTTCCAATGCTTTGGTCACTTAACACAGTGTGCAAGGTTGAGTTGCAGCAGTGTCTGTGACAGAGCTGATGGAAATAATTAGCTAATAAAGATTCTTTTATAACCCTTTAAAACCCTGTTTGACACAAATTGCTGCAATTTGTGCCAAAAATCACACTCCGTCTTGGAGTGATGTGACTCAATGAAACCTGAAATGGCAGACCGATATTTTCCAATTCAATGCGACTTGACACATCCTGGAGATATGATTACCCTCCTGATTTTAATCATAATTAAACATCCATACTCAATTCTGTTTGGGAACAGTTTTGCTAAAAAGCATATGTGCCTCTTTTGTACACTACAGAAACTCCTAAATATAACCCATAAATCATCAACAACCTCTTCATACTTAAGGTTTTATGTGTTTTTTCCTCACTCCCTGACGTGTTGCCAGACAAATGCCACCCATTGTCCTTAGGTGGTGAGAGAGCCTTTGTACGCAAACAGCCTTTAAAACCTAAGTGCAGCACAGTGCTTTAGCTAATGAAGTTTGAGTGCAGAACATCAGGTAATAATGAATTAGTAAAGCCTGCGATGTTCTCCTGGGTCAGACGGAGCTCTCTACAAGCCCATAGGTGGCAGCTGACAAGAAGGCTTTATTAAGGGTCAGTGGGACATTTTAAAAATAGGTATTAGAGGGTTTATAAATGAGGTACTAGCAGTAATCAATACTCCAACTACTCACTGGGGGATGTGATTTAATTGGTGGTAATTGGATACCATGTAGAGACAGGAATGAGATTCCTGCAAATGAAAACAATGTTGTTCCCTGGATAAGGAGGTTTAAATTCAATTGAATGGGAATAATTAATAGCAAACAAAACCAGCAATGTTGATCCCTTGTTCTCATTTGCTCCTTGTTGATACAAATGTTGAAAATCTAATGACACCATACTGTATAAATAAAAAAATAAAAAAAAGTTTTAACAACACATTTAATGATGTACAAATCAGACGTTAATGCAAGTAGAGCATGGAGTCATCCACATTTTCTGAAATGCCAAATGCTCAAGAAACAAACTAATTATCTCCTACACCTCTACCACTGTGGCCATTTCATATCTTTTCCTCTTGAAACGCAAAGCAAAACTCAGTAGGATAATGCAGCTCGTATCATCTTATGGCTTATAACATGGCTTTGACACAAATCCAAACAGTTTCCCTTGGGGTGTAAGCAACATTTCACTGGTATGGTTATACAGCTAGAAACTCATGTAACACACTTATACTACTTATATGACACTGATTCAAAGTCATTTTGAGATTATCATACTGATGCTTGAATTTAAAAACAGATATAACTTAAACAATGCATTCCTGAGACACTAATATTCAGAGACACCTACTTTTCACTCATCTGTGACATTATAGGCTGTTTTATAATTAAAGGACTATACCAACCTGTTTAAAAATATCTTCATGTGGATGAAACTCAC
This sequence comes from Mastacembelus armatus, assembly GCF_900324485.2. Classification (NCBI taxonomy): domain Eukaryota; kingdom Metazoa; phylum Chordata; class Actinopteri; order Synbranchiformes; family Mastacembelidae; genus Mastacembelus; species Mastacembelus armatus. The sequence continues at coordinate 3,807,404 of NC_046645.1, read as the reverse complement.
ATTATGCAAAGCAATGGGATATCATTGAGTTTTGAGTCATCAGAGTATATTAGACAGCTTTTATCATCAGTAACTCTGCTTACATTTGGCATTTAGAAAAGTACAGAGCCATCACATTGACATTAACAAAGCCAAGTCAGGTTACACAAAAAAAAAAAAAAAAGCCACCCACGTTTATTCTTCTAATAGTGGTTCATGGTCTGTAGGCTCCAGCAGATGCCTGAGACCCTAAATAGGAATAAGAGGGTATAGATAGTGGATGGATGGATGGATTGTTCCCTCTGGATATACTGCTGCCAAACTGATTGCACTGATGCTCGGTATTACTGGAGCGCCTGAACACTGGACTCCACTTACAGTAACTAACATGCTGGTGGCACCGTACAGATGCAGTTCCAGCCTTTGGTGTGTTATTAAAGCCTGTCCCTGATCCTTCATTACAGATTACAGAAGCGAATGTTCAACTCTGACATTGTAACTCAGCTACGTTTGGCCACAACACCAAATGTTGGCATGTATACAGGTGTTAAGCAATTCACTCACATGCTAGAACCCAGTACACGGAATACCTGTGGCATGACAGTGTTGTGGTAATCAACAATTTAAGCTTTCTTTGTAGTTTACAGGTGCATTGTTTTGCCATTGGCAACAAGTGCAAGTACCATTGTTTAATGTACACAAAAGGATCACATGACCTTTGCTTACGTGGCTCTTGGAAGTAACTGATCTTAGTCCCTTCCTGTGGCTTTTTTTGCTGCTTTGTAAGCAAAGCAGACAAACTTCTATCTTGTGTTCGATGTCTTATTCTCTCGAGCACCGTTGCTGAGGTTTGTATATAATCAGCTTGGCAAAAAAAACACTTTCACGCTGAAGTGCATCAAAAGTTAAAGTATACAGTACCTGAAATAAACATTATACTTCACTGATGATTGCATCTTTACAACTGTGATATAGCATCGGTCGTCACAGTGCGATGGAATCTTCGACAATAGTTTTTTTTTTTTTTTACATATTGAGAGTGTTCATCCAGGACTATACTTACTGCAGGCCCCTAATCTGCTTTAAAGCCATGTGGATTTACAACTACAGGGACTCAAGTCATCACTGCTCAAAAACCCACATTTCAGCTTTCATTTGAATTCATCCTGACTGTTCAAGTTCAAATTTATTTTACCTGCTTCTGAAGTTCCAGATGAACCGAGCTCAACTCAGATGATGATGCTACACACCGCACAGCAGGGTAAAGGCAGTAATTATCTCAAATATACTCTTCGAGTGTGCACCGTTTTTTTTTTTTTTTTTTTTTAAATACTACAGCTGCAGCTCTGTAATACACTGATGTCTCAAGGTAAGAGCAGTAACAATACTCTTTCACTACACTACTGCTCCTGCCAGAGGCAGTGAGAAATGGCTGAGTAGTTTATATATATGCACTTAGAGACAGTCTGGCCACCCTAACAAAAGCCTTGGTAAAGGGGGAAATGGAGTGGAATTGCTTTTAGGGTGAAGCACTGCTTTCATATTCAGTTGTATAAAAAACATTTCAGGTCTGGCTTCCCTGGTTGAGTTATTCACAAAAACATGTTGAAAGCACACAATGAAAAGCTCAGTGTGCGCTGGTATGTTTCCTGATGACAAACCAGAAAACATCATGCATATCTGGTTGGAACGGTTTGAAAGAGGCCTCGACAGTCCACTGAACTGAACTGGACTGGACTGGATTGGACTGGGAGCTTCACATAAGAGCGTCAAAACCCTCCTGTTCATTTGCCATGCCAAAAGACTTCACACTGTCTCTGTGGTCCATTTATTCAGAGCATGCAACCCCAGATGAAAGCCTGTGGAACTCATGAGGACTTGCAGCCATTCCAAAAGACCTTATAAAACTTGCAAGACTTGGCAAAATATCAACCAAAACCCACTGGCCTGTGCCACCCAAGTCTTTTTCCCTTACCTCTGCTCTGTTCAAAGCCACAAACGGGGACTACCATGGCCCAGCTGACTGCCACTCAGTACTCCGCTGGAGCATCACGAGTGAAAATGAAATTGATTTGAAAATCCTACACCGGCCCAGGCTGGAACAGAAGGGATTATTGTGCTGATTGTACTAATACTGTGTCCCTACCCTCCCCCTTACTCCAATTCTACCCATCATACTCATCTCTGTTTGCGTCCCTGTTTCTTTGTGGACGCTCTTTATCCATCAATCCCACCCTCACGCTCCCCCCTTACACCCAATTTTTTTCCTCCTCATCAGTATCATGAAGAAACTCTTTCTTCTTCCTTCTAGTTCTCTTGTCTGACTTCATGTTCATTCTGCAAATCAGGCTAAAATGGCACAACTGGACAATTCAGGGCTGGCAGTGAGAGAAAAGAGATGGGGGGAAGAGTGATGAAGAGATAAAGAGCCTGTGTGATGCCTGGGGAGGCTCTAAACTGTAAAAGAAAAAAAAAAACAGCACTCCAGTCTGATGAGCTGTAGAGAGAAATATAAAGCCCCCCTGGGGGCTGCACATCCCAAATTATGTTGCTCTGTTGCCCTCTGCCCGGAAATCCAGAAATTGATCTGTTTTTCCCCCGTTTTCCACCCTCGACTTGGAATACAACTCAGACTTGTATCGCCAGAATCCTTTCACAAAGAACGTCGTGCTGTTTGTGAAAATGAATATCTGCTCTCTTACTCCATTAGAATTTAATGTGACAACATTGATTACAATTCAGTGCTATGGAATACTGATGGGAATAAACACATATACAGCCATTTGTTTTTGTACTTTAAACTCTGATTTTTCTTTCTCTGTAGTTTCATTACTGTTATCCAGCAGGCAAACATATAAATGTTTATGGGTGTTAAGCTTACATTTTACTAACCAGTAATACTAATCAGCCTAATTGATGGAGAAAAAACATTGATAGTGACAAGTACAGCATGGTTTATTATGGTTTGTATTAGCAAATATTTTAGATGACATCCACCCAATGGACATTATCATGACATTTACCAAACTACTTTCTTCACTGGTACCAGTCTTGCACAAGACTTAAATCATGCATTGGTAAATTGTTCAATAACCTATTCCCTGAGATACTTGGTAGAATATTTGTCAAATACCAGGAATGAGAACCTCAGTGACAAAGGGATGACTTTGGGATTGTTGTAAAACCTTTAAAAAAATACTGAATATTCAGTATATTCTGCCATCTCCATATATAAGAAATACTGTACATTTACTGCATGCTGTCCAGATGTACTATGGAAATACACGATTAACTTTCCAAAAAGTGGAATATGCTACAACATCAAAAAAAAGTGTTTGTTTCTGTGTTGCAAAAGTGTTTATTTGGAGTTTGTCCAATGCACACCGCAGCACTCTGAGCCATGAGTTCAGTAGTTGAGGTTTTAATAATGCAAATGAAAATAACTATTCATAACCATTGTAAATTGCATTGGAACTTGGTTTACACTAATATCATGTCTTATGTTGTGTCTGTGCCACTAGCAGATTTCATATACATAATATCAAGCTGAGTCAAATTAAAGGAAGAGTTCTGGGGTAAGTTTTGATGAAGAGCCTCTGGGACAAAGCACAAGTGCAGAATCATCTTCCCTGGAAGTAACAAGCCAAGCAAAAGGTTTTGTCAAAGCGAAGATAATTGACCGAGAGGAGAGCAATCGCAGAAACTGTCATTAATGCTTTAATAAGCAACTGTCAATTATCAGGCCCTGGCCTGACATTGCAACCTTCTGCTTGAGGCCATTGCAGAGTATGGAACTCAGAAAAAGCAATTAAAAAGAAAAACTATTGTGACAAGCAGCTTGAAGGAAAAAAAAAACTCTTCTTTTTCTTCTTCTTAGATTCATTTTGTGACTTGCTGAGGATGAAAGGAGTTTGATTTCACTTGTTGGCATCATCCTTGTGACAAAAACAGACTAAGTTACCATGAAATATGGAGTGTTTCTCAGTGATCTACATCTTATAGGTCTCAAACATCACTGCTGGGCTGCAGTTTTTATATGCTGGTTCCAGGGGCAAAAGGTCACTTCAGGCAGATATACTGTAAATTAAACCAAGAAACCTTTTACATCAAGAGCACAGTTTGGGGACAAAGATGCAGATAGTGGGTAATCTCTGAACTCAACAAAGAGCCACCAGAAACACCTGGATTGCCACATGCTTACTTCTGAAAAAAGTTACATAAAACCAATCTTACCACTTACTGCAGCTTAATCCTACAGCCCGCTGCACATCAGACAAGCCCAGAGTCACTTCACACCACACATGGTGGTGTGAAAACCTTTATCTAACTCAGTCCAAACAGTCACTGGCTTCAAAAAAGATAAATAAATAAATAAATAAATAAAGTAATCATTTTCAGATTAACCCCATGTGCCCAGCTTAGCCAAAAAGAGTTGCTAAATCTTTACATCTGATATCTACCTAAAGGAGAACAGGATACTACTGAGTATCAGTCTTGTAAGACAGAAGATGAGCCAGTGAAAATCAATTTTGATTCAGTGCTGATCCCCATAGGCACCAATGCTCGGTGGAGATATCTATCAATATTTCGTTTTCACTTCTGATAGAGTCTGAGGGATAATGAGATTCTGTGAATAAAGCACTGTGTGAAACAAAACATGCTGAAAAAACAACAACATACTAACTATGGTATGGGTGAGTCACAAGAAAGAAAGCAGATCTTTGGATCTTAAAATTCAAATATGATTCAGCCTTCATTACAACATGTTCATCTCAGAGCTTTAAATTCTGCTGATTTGGCAGGAACCCTTGGCATCTCATACTGACACTGAAGTCTGTATGCCCAAAACCCAGTGTTTAGGTTTAGACACACAAACTGTACATGGTTCGTTTTTTGGAGAAAGAAAACAACATGGTCAACTTAAAAAGGTGCTTGACTAAGTGTGAGTATATTTGATACACTGGGAATGAGAAGGCCCAGTACTTTACAGCTGTGGGTTTGAAAATGGCCCACACAAGACTGAAGTAATGCATTAATTATTCAGTTCATTCATAAGCATTATAAAGCTTAAATATATACCTCTGACACAGGCTTTAACTGGGAACCACAACTGAGCTGCAAATCTAAAACTTTTAAGTCTAGAGAGAAAGGTTTACTTTCCTTATTTATTCAGCACGACACAGTTCTGCACCCCTGGTAAAAATAAATTTCCTTTCTCATCTCAGTAGTGGGGCCTGCTGCTATGTGTTCTGTCACAGTGGTTGTTTGGCCACATACTGTTTCTCTATTCCAGCGTTGTTCCTCTTGCACCATGAATGTCACAACCACGAGCGCAGGCTCCACTAGAGGAGCACGGGCCTTATTACACCCCCAGGTCACCAATATCCCCTCAGCTTTCACAAAACCCAGCTATGGAATCAGATACACTACATAGCTCGACAAATTACTAGCCAACAGCCTCCCACCCCTGCTCAAAGTTCTCGCGTTTCTGCCCTCATGTTTTTTGTTTTTTTTTTTTTCCCCTCTCCATGTCACCCCCCCACCACCACATCCAATTTGTCAGGTGGAAACTGGGTGTGAAAAATGATTGTGTTTTTCAACGAAGCCACAGGGGTCTGAGTTTCAGTTTATCGTTGTGTTATTGACAATAAATAAAACTCACTAATGCTACCAAGACACAGTGTAAACATCAAATTGATTATGACACTCAGTGATTATTCAAAGATCACTTATCACTAATGTTTCAATAATGACAAACATAATCTAGTTTAGCTGTGGCTACGTGCAAAGTCGGCCATCACCTTTAAATGAAACAGGCTGACTGGGTGACTAAATGGCTGAATATAGCAAAGACACAGTCAATTGGATTTAGAAAGTGAAACAAATAGCTGTGACCCCTGGTGAGTTCAACAGTAACTGAGTCAATTGACTAATTTGATCAGCAGGTAGCTGGATGGATGGCACCTGTGTGCAAGAAGGAATCAATTACAGGGATTTATTCCTTGTGTGTGTGTGTGTGTGTGTGTGTGTGTGTGTGTGTGTGTGTGTGTGTATGAACAGTTCTCTGCCCCAAAAACTGTATTCTGTATTTTCACAGCTATTAGGCAAGTCTGGGTGGTGGTACAGAAAATACAAAGCATGTCGGGGAGAGAGGTAAAAATGTATGTGACTGGCTGTTCTGTGTGTGCAGCTTGTTACACCAGTGTAGCTGCAGGGTGAGGGGGGTGCAGAGGGGAACTGGGGCTCAGGGGGGGCAAAGAGCCTTGTTTACAAAAGACAACCTGATCTAAATCCCCATGCATTTATGTCCTGCCACAAACACATGGCTGGGATCACGTGGTCACTGACATCTGCCCAGCAGCATCATAATAGCGCAGAGTTGACAGCCTGCCTTGTCTAGGAAGTGATTAAGTGGGATGAGGGACCCAAAATCTGACTTTACGTCACAGCCTAACCCCAAGTCAAAGCCTGCACCTGTATGTTCGTGCTGCTGCAGATACACATTGATTAAAATTACGCATTTATGACACTGATGGCGCTTCAACCTGTCCCGTCCAGGCTGCAGTTCATCTTGCCTGAACCACCTACAGCTACAGAAACATCCAAACGCTCCCACACTCCTCGCAACATCCTTCTTTTCTGTTTGTTTGTGTTTGTGTTGAGGATCCCTGTCTTTATCGCGAGTCCACACACAAGCCCCGTATCTGAACACCATGACGCACTTCGCCTTATCGGGGGGTTCTTGAATTTAATTAGAATAAAAGAAAAGAAAATGGAGCCTCATATATGTGTCGAGCATAAAGTCGGATGACAGGACTATTGCAGGTTTGTCAGGAAAAGGCACTTACAGAGATTTTTGTCAGGACTCGATGGAGGAGGGAATAAAAGTTAAGATGCTAAACTAATCAACTGGAATCTGAATATCTCCGTTTACTTTTCTGTTATCTGATGAGAAACACAAGTTTATCTCGACAAACTCGTCAAAATAAAGAATAATTCTCCTCCACCAACGAACGCAGTCACGTTTGGTACTGATCTGTGGGGTGCAGCTGCCTGCTCGCGGCCAGGATGCTGCTGTGGATCCGGAGGGAGGAGAGGAAAGTTGGAAGATGAGTCTTACCTTATAATCGCTGTGTCGCCCTGGCGGATGGTGATGTTGTCGGTGGCCCTCTGCATATCCACACTCCGGACGGGGAATCCTGTGGGGATAAGACATAGCAGTCTGAAAAAAGAAGCCTGCAATTGCCTCCAACACGATTTGCGTCCAGCTTGCATTTTAAAGCACAGGAGCGCTCGTTTCAGCAGCTGTAAATCCAAGGGTTTAAAAAAAGGGAGGGAGGAATGAAGAGTAGTTGTCCAGACTTCTTCGAAAACGCGGGACGACTTTTAGGTCCAAAGCAGCCCGGAATAGATGAGAGATACAGGTCTCCTAAAAGACTTTTGGCTGGGAAAACGTGCGGCAGTGTACGGGGTCCTCGCTATATAGTCCACTGATGCGTAATGCTCTCCGCGTAAAGGGACGGCACAGCCAACAGCGGCGATGGAGAGAGGCAGACTCCTATTCAGAGTCAAGGAAAATCACCCAACCACCACCACCACCTCCTCCTCCCTCTCTGCTCTCAGATTATCCAGCCGTCTGACTGTGATACTCCCCTTATTGGTTGTCAGGACAACAGCACCACCTGAGGTCCCTTTCAGTGAGACACAATTTAGTGAGGTTGAGGAATTAGGATTAAAGAAATAAAATTATTGTGTTAAGATTTTATTTAAAGAAAAATAAACAAAAAAGGTTGTTGTCTGTTATTTGAATATTTGAACACAAGGGGATAATAAAACTTCCAGATCCTGCCAAGGTCGAATAATCCAAAGAGAAATATAAATATATGCCTCACCTTCTCATGCAGAAAGACACTCACCGTGGAGATTACTTCTCTTCAAGCAAACTCTGTGTTCACAGATACCCAGTTATCTAGAGCAGTCACTCCCTATAGCATTTTCACATGCAGCAGATTCACACTGGACCATGAACTCTCCAGTGCATAATACTTTCTGTAGTTAATTAGAATTAGGTGAGGCAAAATGACATAACTGCAATGAACTGCAAGATAATGAGCAGTGAAATCTGCCATTAAACCTAATACAATATTTCTCATTTTTGCACTATCCACAACCTTCTGAAAATGTGGTATATAACATGTATATGTATATATCCCTTGCACTATTACTCATATTGCTAATTACAGGATCTCAGAAGTGAGTACACCCCTCACATTTTTGTAAATAATTTATTATATCTTTTTATGTGACAACACTGAAGAAATTACACTTTGCTACAATGTAAAGTAGTGAGTGTACAGCTTGTATAACAGTGTAAATTTGCTGTCCCCTCAAAATAACTCAACACACAGCCATTAATGTCTAAACCGCTGGCAACAAAAGTGAGTACACCCCTCAGTGAAAATGTCCAAATTGGGCCCAATTAGCCATTTTCCCTCCCCGGTGTCATGTGACTCGTTAGTGTTACAAGGTCTCAGGTGTGACTGGGGAGCAGGTGTGTTAAATTTGGTGTTATTGCTCCCAGTCTCTCATACTGGTCACTGGAAGTTCAACATGGCACCTCATGGCAGAGAACTCTCAGAGGATCTGAAAAAAAGAATTGTTGCTCTACATAAAGAGGCCTAGGCTATAAGAAGATTGCCAAGACCCAGATACTGAGCTGCAGCACGGTGGCCAAGACCATACGGCGGTTTAACAGGACAGGTTCCACTCAGAACAGGCCTCGCCATGGTCGACCAAAGAAGTTGAGTGCACGTGCTCAGCATTATATCCACAGGTTGTCTTTGGGAAATAGACGTATGAGTGCTGCCAGCATTGCTGCAGAGGTTCAAGGGGTGGGGGGTCAGCCTGTCAGTGCTCAGACCATACGCCGCACACTGCATCAAATTGGTCTGCATGGCTGTCGTCCCAGAAGGAAGCCTCTTCTAAAGATGATGCACAAGAAAGCCCGCAAACAGTTTGCTGAAGACAAGCAGACTAAGGACATGGATTACTGGAACCGCGTCCTGTGGTCTGATGAGACCAAGATAAACTTATTTGGTTCAGATGGTGTCAAGCGTGTCTGGCGGCAACCAGGTGAGGACTACAAAGAAAAGTGTGTCTTGCCTACAGTCAAGCATGGTGGTGGGAGTGTCATGGTCTAGGGCTGCATGAGTGCTGCCTGTACTGGGGAGCTACAGTTCATTGAGGGAACCATGAATGCCAACATGTACTGTGACATACTGAAGCAGAGCATGATCCCCTCCCTTCAGAGACTGGGCCACAGGGCAGTATTCCAGCATGATAACGACCCCAAACACACCTCCAAGATGACCACTGCCTTGCTAAAGAAGCTGAGGGTAAAGGTGATGGACTGGCCAAGCATGTCTCCAGACCTAAACCCTATTGAGCATCTGTGGGGCATCCTCAAACGGAAGGTGGAGGAGCGCAAGGTCTCTAACATCCACCATCTCTGTGATGTCATCATGGAGGAGTGGAAGAGGATTCCAGTGGCAACCTGTGAAGCTCTGGTGAACTCCATGCCCAAGAGGGTTATGGCAGTGCTGGAAAATAATGGTGGTCACACAAAATATTGACACTTTGGGCCAAATTTGGACATTTTCACTGAGGGGTGTACTCACTTTTGTTGCTAGCGGTTTAGACATTAATGGCTGTGTGTTGAGTTATTTTGAGGGGACAGCAAATTTATACTGTTATACAAGCTGTACACTCACTACTTTACATTGTAGCAAAGAGTCATTTCTTCAGTGTTGTCACATGAAAAGATATAATAAATTATTTACAAAAATGTGAGGGGTGTACTCACTTCTGTGAGACACTGTATTCATATCCAGTATCCCAGTATACATCTGGTTAGCTGCTATGTTTTATTGCCTTGTACATGTGAATTTGCATGTACATGTGCTATGACAATAAAGTTTAATCTAATCTTATAGCTGTATGTTTTTTTTTTTTTAAGTCTTTCAAATTCTAGTGTGGAAATAAAAATGTTCAGAACTCTCAGCTACACAGTTTTATAAAGCTAATCTGTATGAAATATTTTATACCAGTCTACTCTGCTTGGCCTCATCCTTTTAAGTGGAAATAAGGGAGAGGGAATCAGATCCACGAGTGCAGACACTGTTGACCATGAACAGGGCGAAGCTCAACTGTGAATACCTTAAACAGATGTAATCGCCTCTTGACCAGACTGCCATGAGGCTGTAGCTCGGTAGGTAATTAAATCCACTTTCAGCCTAAGCAAGGACAAAGGTTGTGAAAGTCTGCGTTTTCCAATTCAACTGGAATGTGAATGCAGAACGAGCTTCTGATTTCAACATTTGCCAATTGAGCACCAATAGGCCATGATCTAATGCTCATTCAACGATGTGCTTAATGAACTGCAGAGGAAGAATTTAAGCAACACAGTTGGTATTTCATGTGATTCAGAAAATACATTAATACTAATGTGAATCATTCTCAGTCGCTGCACAGTTTATTCCCGTTTTTGTTTTGTCTCCGGGGATATTTGGTTAATAATTTACAATCATAGAAATAAAGTCTTTATTTCTAGCATTCAAACTCTGTACATGCACAGTTAGAACACCAAACACGACATGAATGGAAAATGACAACATACTTTGTTTACATTGCACAAACCTGCATGATCGCTCCCTCTTATCTCTAAATATAATGCATTTGTTCTGGTGCACAAATGACGAGGAGTAATCCTGTTCTGAGCACCACCAGCATGAGGCAGGGTAGTTAAGCCTTATTCTCACCATCAGTAGATTTAAAGCAGCAGATCAGACGCATACACCAGTTTAACAGCAGCTGCAGCCTACGACATGCCTACATGTAGGGTTTTACAGCGAAATTAGAGAGAATGGAAGTGCAGATATATGCACGACTGAAAAGGAATTACAGCAAGGTAATTGATGTTGGGGAGTGTTTTGAGGTGTTAATGTTAGTGCACTAAAATGTTAGCACTAAAACGCTTGAAGAGCTGCTCCCAACTTGGCCTTTACTAATCAGTGTCTTTACTATTTCCTAAAAGCTTCTGGAGGTTTTAGCTTGAAGATTACACAGTTTATGAAAGAGCATATGCATTAAGACTACTTAAAAATGGACTACTGGACTCTAAAGAGAAGACAAGAGGTGCTCCTTTGCATGCAGATTTTTACAGGAATGGCTGTGTAGGGTTTGAGCTTTGCATTTTAATCAAATTCTCAAACATCTGCAAGTAAAAAATCTTCCCTTTTTGGCAGAGAGACAGAGAAGGAGAGGCCAGGGGACACCACAGCTTTAACCAGTTCCTAACAAAAGGCCAGTGATGGCTCGCTTTACCCCAGGCACACAAACATGCACACACACACACACACATACACACAAACATGCACACACACACATACACACAAACATGTACACACACACATACACACAAGCAAACTGAGGGCTGGAAGACAGAGGGGTTATTATTATGCTAGTGGGATGCTCTCAGTGGGGTGGTGGTGCAGTTTAGACAGCAGAACTGGTCATATATTCTGCTGCGGCCTACGCTGTATAAACTGTACAGAACATACTGTAAGTAAATATGAGTAGAAACATTTGGCTCAGGGTTTGCTGTTAGCATTAACTTTGAAAAAAACAAAAAAACAAAAAAAAACTTTCATTTGAAAACAGTTCACAGCCAAATACAGAAAGTACAGCACAGAATTTAGCCTAATTTAATCTATATAATGCAGGAGTAGTGACAGGTGTACAGATAAAACAGACATGCCTAACTTCTCCTTGTATCAGCTACAAACACTGCAGTACTAATGCACAGGGCCCAAGAGAATATTTCAGGGACAATGGCAGTGCTAATTCAAGATACTGTGAAGAGAAGTACATAATAATTGATATTATCTTTGCTAAGTGTTGCAGTGTGTGCCAGATAAAAGATGAAACAATAGGGGTATAAAGGGAATTAACTTCTTTGACAGGAAAGTAGCATCTGATCTATTATTCAACTTAAGGAGGTGATATCAAGGGATGCTCCAGGAGGCATTTTTTACTGAAATACAGCAGCGAGTAACGAAACATAACCAGAAATCATGCCTCTCTCTGCGGGGGCTCAAACCTACAAACAAACATCAAAGGGGAAGCACTACAGTGTAAATGTATTAATACATATCATGAAGCGCCCTGACTGACTCACCATCTCATTAGTCATAATGACTCGGGGCAGAGTGACCCCACCAATCAAAAAAGTGAAATTCAGAGCAGCAGAAAGAAACACAGATGTATGAGCCCAGTGTAAAGAGCCACTATTATAACTGAATTAATTCAGTATTGCTCATAACACAGACATTCCAGTTTTACAGTACGTTATAATGCATACTTTTTGACGTGGTTACAGTATTAGACCTGATAATAATAAGCAGCTGCAAGCATTTCCCTCATAATAAAATATAGTCAACATGTGCTATGTGATTTATAGTCACAGCTCCGTCTGCTCTGTCTCCTTAGGAACAAAGTTACAAAAAGTCCTATTGGTTCAAGTCATACCGGTTCATTAAGGCTTCCTGTAATTTTGCCTCCCCTGTGACCTTTCAGTGTTGTTCAATACAGCAGCTGTAACCATGAACTACTAAAATGACTGTCTGCACAGTATTTTATCGAATCATGATGTGAGTCTTGGTACTAACCTGTTGTCACACCAAATGCACAACCTGTATCAGATACTTCTGCATTATAATTACTACGGGATCTCTTATGTAACTGCCAATGGTGGTACATTTACAGTACAAGCATTCTGCCAAAAATCAACGTCTGAAGGTCTTTTCACCACAAGTTGATGATTTTATCCCAAAATATCTGACTCAGAATGAGTCTGGCAGCAATAGTTTCTCTCAGTTAGCTACTTGGAGTTATGATTTAAACAAGAACACAGTAAAAGGAAAAGATCCAGATTAGTTGCATGATGGGAAGGGTTAAGCATTTGGGGCTTTTACTAAATTTGGGAACTTTTAGTCTCTGCTGCTTCGATTTTGATCACTCCAGTGTTTTAGTTTCAAATTTCCCTAAAAGAAAATGCTAGCATAAGATCATTATTACATTTGCCAACTAAATGGAAACATTTCTGTTTGTATTACAAGAATAACAACAAGTTATGTGACTGTGTGTAGAGCTGCAAATATAAAGAGGTGCTACTTATGTTTAGTGTGAAAGAAGCTGATATGTGGCAGCACTTAAACTATTAAAAACCAATGAAACACTAGGTTAACCAATGAAACACTAGGTTACTGAACTACTGTATTACTACAGTAGTTCAGTAGTACAGTAGTATTACTACAGTCTTGTTTGGCTCATTGATTAGGGTGACTATATGTGTATCAAATATAACACTGACAGCAAGTTAAAGTGTGTTTTCCTAATGCCCACAGATGGAAGGAGACAAAGTGGAAAAGAAGGGGTCAGATGTTAACACACACACACACACACGTACGCGCACGCACACACGCACGCACGCACGCACACACACACACACACACACACACACACACACACACACACACACACACACACACACACACACACACACACATCATGCAGGCCCACATGAAAAACTACATGTTCTGCTCTGTGTGTGCAGAATTTGGGATGATGAAGGATGAGGCTGTGCAGAAGCTTGAAAACCTTGGCTTGTCTGCATGGACACGGGTCTCTACTGAAGTCAAATGTTTTATTTCATTGTGGTCACAAACCTTTTGCCAGTGGTAATATAAATTATTTGATTTCAGGTACTATGCCAGTGTAAAGGTCAACCACACGCCTCACAGCAGCAAAAGGAAAGTGGAGCACCAACTTCTAGCAGCTCCGGCATTGTTGTCTTCACTGTGGTTATCGCTGCTGACTTACAGTACAATTTACTCTCAAATTATTTCATTTTTTTATTGAATGTGAAGTAATCAATGAAGTCCTCTATAGTTATATGAAGACCTGATTTGAAATAAAGTTTTCAGCTCTTTTCACTGACTTAGCTGCAGCATTGTCCTCCAGAGACTCTTAGGAGAAAACAAAATCCAGTCATGATGAAAGCAAACAGCTCTTATTCATAAGCCATCCCTATGATTACTTTTGGAAATTGTAGGTGTGAGTATATGTGTGTTTCTAAATATACATCACTGAGGAATAAACCTCCTTATAGCTGAATTTGGTTTCAAGGTGTATTTCCCATGTTTGGGTCTATGAAACAAAAATACCTGAGAAGTTTGCATGAAAACAAATGGCCTGCTGCTCTGCCATGAGGTATAGAAGATCAATGAGTGAATGAACACACACACACACACACACAAGCACACACGCGCGCACGCACACACACCAAGCTAAATACATTGGCAAAACATGCCTACACACACTTACAGTAAGTTTCCATGTGTGTGGATGTCCACGAGTCAAAAGGACTGAGACAAGTAATCAAAAGTGAACAAGTTTCTTTCTCTCTCTCTCTCTCTCGCTCTAAAAACAGAGTGCATGCATAATTTGTCCTGGCATTCCTATCACAACTCCAGTCTTGGTAACAAAATGCATGATATGCAGGAAAAAGGATACCCACTAACATACTTAGCAGTGTATGTATCAGCACCAACACACACACACACATGCAGCATAACGCAGCTTGGCCTGAAGCCTCTTGCTCTCCTTGCCTCTCTCGTTCTTTGTCAGCAGAAACATAAAACAAGGCAAAACTTTGGCACAAAGCTTGCTATTTGTAGACTGTGTGCTAAAGTGATCGTTCTAAGTTTAGATAGACAAAATCGTTGTGAAAAGTGAGCTTTTGTTTTAATCCATTCAATACAAAGTGCTAAAGTATTTTTCCAGCATGACATTTGATAAACGGGGTGATCAGTCTCTACCCACATGTAAGAAATGACGACCTATTGATTTGTTTTTCTTAGTCCTTTTGTTACTTCTCTTACTGGTTAGATTGACATCAGAGTAATGTGTTTTCTACATGCCCAAAGAAGCATGATTACACTGGCATGATGAGAGACAGAGGCTGCCAAAACCTGAAACACATGCAAAACTCACTTCAAAGACACATTAAGCATCAAACAAGTCCTCCACCAGGCGCCGTTCAAGGGCTCCTTTGCATAAATACCTAACCCTTGACCAAATTTCAGCTGGTCTGTGTGTGTTTTAGCAGATGTCTCACAGAACTGCAGTTCTGACCTTGTTTTCTTTGTGTAGACATGTGAGATGGTTTATATATGAACTAAACAAGGGTGTTTGAAGAATGAATCTCTTCTCCAGACGGTCCAAAGTGTGATCACTGTGTTCCCAAGATCTATACACTAACTTCTCTCCCTGTGCTGGTTAAGGTGATCATATCTAAAGGGCTGTTTTCTTCTGCTTGTATGTTTTATCACATAAACAGAATTTATTTTTTTAATGTGTAATGAGAGAGTTTGCAAATAAGTGTGTTTTTATTTCTCCTATCGGTTGTTTCTCTGTGCCTCAGACCTCAATATGTGCTTCACATGTCAGATATAATAATAACAAAAGCCTTTCTTTTACCATGGTGGGAATATTTTACTTGTGGGAAAGGGATTTTTTGACCTATGTTAAAGAAAGGAGGGTCACTAATAAGAGTCCAGACCCACAAATGACCTGGCCAAGGTGCAATTGCACACAGCCTTTCACACAACACCATTATCCTGGGGTACATTAAGCAGCATGGTGCATCAGGCAGCTTTCATTTCTGTGTGTGTTTCCAGCTCATCCACACTGAGTAATAGCTTCTGCCTTCGAGTTGTTTCGTTTCAGTCGACGCTGAAATACAAGGTGGTTTCTAAAACCACTAAATAACATTCCTAAAAGGTTTCCTCCTGCATAGATGTGTTATAGATTTACTAAAAAAAAACACAAATGACTACAGTTCTTTAAGAATACTTGTGAAAGTACGGAGTATTTACAATCCACTATTAGTAACTAGCAGCAAAACAAGATGTGGAAGCTAATTTTAGTGTTTCATCACTTTGCTTTCACAATAACTTCCATGATAAAAGACTTTAATTCCATCTACTAAAGATCAACCAGTGTTCAATGGGCAGGATAGCCAAGCATGCTGAGAGTCACACCACATCTGTACTGGACCTTCCTGGGGTCTGACCTCAGCTTTCATCCCCCATAGCCTTTACTCCTCACATACAACATAACAACATGTCCTTAATCTTTCTGCAAAAGAGTCGCCCCCTGAGAGTCATCCCTCCTCTTGCTATTCACTTCTATAACAGAGCTCAGGCAGAGCTTGCTGAGGAGCAGTTGTGTATCTGCAGCGGTTCAAGGTGAAAACAAGATGAATTCCTCGCAGAAGTAAAGGAATATAGTGTGTGACAGAAAGAGCACGTCCCTGTGAACACAAAGCCACTCTATGAGTCTATGAAAGATTAAGTCCATGCAAACATCACGTAACCACTCTTCACTTGGGCTGCTGCTTGTCATCGACTGAATTATGGGATGCATTTCAAGAAGTGATGGATGACTAATTAAGACTTTCTGAATATGCATGACTCTGAGGACTGTCATAAATTAAAAGCAATGCTGTGAAGTTGCCTCATTCATGCAATGTGTTTAAAAGGATATTTCAGACATTTTGTTTTATTCTCAATTACTACTTAGCAGTGATAATGATAGTTAAGCAACAGGTCTTTTGGTCACGTCTGTAACAGTGCTTGCTTTTTTGGACAGAAATTGACAGTAGAGGCAACTATACAGCAAAAACATACACAATAATACAAAATCACAAAATGGCTGTTGATAAAGTGTTTTTTGGAGAGGGCTTAAAATCAATCTGTGGAATATTTTCACAATCAACAAAGCTTAAAAACATTTGCTTTAAATTGTCCTGTTAACTTGTGTTCTTTATCTATGTAATAGCCTTTACTTTGCTGAGTCAAAATCATCTGCACTGCAAAATGTGCAAATGATGTTAAATAAACTTCACTGAGTGTCATTTGATGTCAAAATGAAATTTATTCAACTCAGGTAAACTGGTTAGTTGGACTTTAGCTTATTAATATACACTTTCTAGCCTTCATTGCATTTGTGTTTAAGTTCTCTCTGTGTAATTTGAACACTGTTACATGATGAAGATGGTTATATGTCTCTCCAGACATGTGTTCCTGAGTCACACAGCCCTAGTGCTGTGCAAAAAATAAAACCATGATTAAAAGAAAGGGGGAACCCACATTAACCGATCCTCACAGCATTATTGTTTAATTTGTTTAAACTGGCTCCATATAAGAATCGCTTACTGCAACTCTTTCATGTTCACAGTTTAACTCACTGACATACAGTTACACAAACAAAACATACAGTACGCAACCTTCTTGGCAGAGTCTTGGATTATTTATATAGTTTGATTGTAATTTAAGAAACGAAAGTTGCACCACTGACCGCAGTCATTGCAGATGGTGATAAACATGTTTATCTTCTATCCTTGAGGGTGATATAACAGCATAATGTGAAACCTTTGCTGTCATGCACAGTCAAATGTGCTAGAAGTGATTCTCTTATGTAATCATGTTTTATTCCTAACAGATTCAAACCATTCTGCTTTCGTTACCACTTTCCATCGAAACTAAATACACGTGAACTTATTCACAATGTAAATCCCGATAAATTTGAATGTTTAACAAGTAGGTCAAATGCCGGGCAGACTTTAACATCTGATTGTTGTCTGTATTTAGCCTGCATGCTACAGTTTTTCACTGATAAATGCATCTGGGGCTAGATTCAGTATGTGGAAAATAAATGCATTTCATTCATTCAGCACCTGTGAAGGTTAAATATAAACACATTCCTATTTTAAACAACCCCCTAAAGATTTAACACGACTGGAATCTAAATTAGAAACAATTTTCTTAAGTACATTTATGCAAAGTTATTTCAACCCAGCAGCACCATCCAAAGCCAAAAGGCCAACCATCATGCTTTGGTAAACTGCATGTGAAGGATTTAACTCGTCAGAAAGTCACTGAAAACCCACACATTTCTGAATAAGCATAACCTAAATCGTTATGTTAAAAGAGACATATGCGCAAATCTAAATTGTTTTTACCAAAGTCCAGTGTGCCTTCACTTTATCCCTCCACCCCCGCTCCTGTTTTACTCCATCCTTCTCTCTTGTCGTCTCTCTGCGTCTGATGCCCAGAGATGAATAATGTAGGCCCCCCCTCATTGTTTGGTATGAACAGAGAGATTCCCTGGATGAGGCTTTCTCTGAAGACTGGAGAGCCACAGGCCTATCTACAGGCCCTCCCCTCTAATCTGCATTCTCCCTCTGTTCTCTTAATTAGGAGGCTACGAACAAGAAGGCGCAGTAATTGCAGTCAGTTGTTGCCGATTTCTCATTTTATTCCTCCCTTGCGACACGTTCTTATCTTCGTCTTCCCTGTCTCTTTTCTCCCCGAGTCATATTTCTTTTATCATCTTCATCGTTTTCCTTTTCTTGCTCATCATCATCATAAATGCACGTTTTTATCTTCAAGGTTTCTAGTCAGAAAGAAAGGCAATGGGGAAAGGCTAAAGGGCAGAGTAAATAATTAAGGGAGAAAGAATTGCCACAAGCCACAAAAGTCAATAACAGCCAAACATAAAATCCTTGAATGACTCATTGCTTATTAGGTGTTAAAGGGAAACTGCAGGAGCTTCATTTCTTTGGATAATAGCTTTATTTCATATCTAATAACACAGACTAAACCAGAATCTGCTCCCTTGACAGAAATTAATATCTCGCACTCTCTCTCTGGTGAATTACAGGGTAAATGTTTACAGCAAAGGAATGACGAGCCTGGGGCCACGTACGGCACCATGCAGCACCCTAGGGAGTGCCGCCACCTTCATATATCAGCTGTAACAGCTTTAAACCCCAAGAAGCTTACAGAGCCTGTTTACATTCATGGCTTTCTGTAAGACATTAAGGACAAGCTCTCACAGAAAGCAACTTACTGTATAATCTTAGCATTCTTATTGTCCCTTTGGCCAACAGCACTGCGTCAAAACACACAAAACAACAACGCCTTCATCCAGTCCACTGGGCTCGCACAACCGAGAAGGTCAGAACTTGGCTCAACTTTTTATGTGATCAAGTAAATTCACTGTGCTAGTAAATCATTAATGTGAAGAGCTGAAAGCTGCAATTCAGTTGTTTACCTTGTGATCGTTGAGGCAAATTATAAAATTGTTGTCGTCCTGATAACTTTGTCTCCAAAGTAATTTAACTTGTTGTGCAGTGTTTTGGCATCAGAAGCCTTCAAACTTACATTATTACACCTGAACTTCTTAACTCTATTTCCAGAAAAAAAGCTAAACACATTGACTACAAGATGACTTCTTAAAAAGGATCAGTCAAACATTTAAAAAAACTGATAGAAATTTGACATTTAGGTTTGTTTCCTGTAATTAATGCAATTCATTTGAAGGATATTAGAGTCTGCTTATCTATACACACGTGAGAGTTTCATCTGCTGCCACTTCGTCAAGCAAAGTGAAAGATTCAGTAGATGATCACATCAAACATTTCATGTAAGTTATTATATATTTGCTAAATAACTACATAACTTTTCTGCCTCAGTGTTAAAACTTCGACTTATCTTTAAATTTGAGGCGTTTTCATTTCTTAATGCTCAAATTTCAGTTTCACTGACAGCTGCCATTGTCTGTTACACTACATCACATGAATCTATTGTGTATATTTAGTAAGGGATTTTCTTATATAGTGTAGAGAAGTAGTGGATTTCACATTAGGATAAAGTGGAAGACTAAACATCCACTGTTCATTTTGCATATCCTCTATTGGCCTTGTGATGAGGTAAACTCGTAATATCAGTGGCTCAAGAAATATGGCCTTTTGTCCTGATATGGAGGATGCCCTTTACTGTCCAAAAACTCAGTATACACTGGTCACTGATTTAAAGTAACAGCTACTCCAAAAATATACATTTATTTAGGTAACTGCTGAAATTCAATACTACATATGGAAGAAAATTAAAATAAATTACTGAAACTGAAGCCATTCATGCCTAAATACATACTGTACATTACCCACCATAGCACATCAGATAAAAGCAACAATCATGTTTAAATAGCCTCAATAAATGATAATTCAGTGCAGCTATATGAGCCAAGACCATGGCCTGTTGTTTTTACAAATGTTTCAACCATAACCTTGAAGGAAGCATCCTGCTCATTTGTTAGGATCACATTTCCACAGATTTACACAGGACGCTGTCAGCTCAGTGTTCAGTGTGAATACACATATACACATATACATATACAACATTACACACACCTCCTAAGGAGCCAGCCGACTCATCTATAGCAGATACAAAACAGAAGGATTTGATTTCACTTGTCGTGTCAGTGCTGACCAGCCCACCACACAACTGCTCATTGTTCCAGTCAGAGAACCTGCTGCTGGAACTTCATTCTGACATTCATACATTACTGCTGTTTTTCTCATAAATATAAATGACAAAGTGACACTTGGTGCATTGTTGTCTCTACTTTTTCCAACTCTTAAAAGGCAGTTTCCATGCAGTTTCAAGATGGTCCATTTGACCAAACCTCCACTCGGTCCTGATAATCACCAGTGCTGCAACACTGGTGATTATCCTAACCAGGTAACATGAAGCACACCTCGATGTCCATCACTACAAAAGTCTCTGAGCCTCCCAGTTTCCCTCTGATTACCTCTCTTTACACCAGAATGTTTCAACCATCTCTGACTATTTCTGAAAGACAAATATAAGAAACAGAATCTAAAAATACTAATGATAATAAGTTACAGTGACACAAAGATGAGAAGACAGCTACCCAGGCTTCAGAAAATCTCAGGGTTTAAAAAAATTCAATGAGAGAAGTGCAGCAGGATGTCACATCTCTGCCAAGGTGCTAGGGCATGGATACAGGGGGTTTTGGAGGTCTTCTTTTAACAAACAGCAGGATTTTGAATTCAATTTTAACAAGGAGCCATTTTTGGTGTGAGAATGAAACTAATATGTTCTGTCTCTTTTGACCTTGTTAAGATTCTTGCTGCTACATTTTTAACTAGAAGATAACACCCTCACTTTTTAAAACCACATTTTAATCCCTGTCACTTTTACAGTTTCACTTTGATTAAGTCACTAAATTGTGTCCAACTGTCCAACTTCCAAACTCCAAATAGGTCAAGCTCAGCACTGAATATTATTAAAACGCTCATCTGAGTCACCTTCAGTTTTTAGTGTGGACTCACATCATTTAAGCTTTACAAGCAGCAGTAAGTGATTTCATGACTTCTGCTCTGCATTTTATCTCCAAGGCAAGTTTCTGGGTGAGGTTCTTCATTGTGAAGAAGACTGCAAACACTACCTGTGTAGGAAAAACATAATCCCCAACCTCATCAGTGTTTTCATGGTTCAGCCCATCCAATGGTTTCATAGGCACCACTACCGGTCATGGTCAAACTGCTGGCACCAAGTGTGTTCCAGCATCCCAGAACCACCCTCCTTTTTGCTTGTTCCAATGGCTCCATCACACTTTTAAGACAAGCCAAGCTAATAGGCCTCAAACCTGCCTCATGCATCAAACATTCGCTTTAAAAAACATTCTGCCTGGAGAAGAAATAAGCTGAGCACAGAAACTACACTAGTACATCAGGCCTCACACTTGCTTTGTTCACCAAACCCTGATCCAAACCAAACAACACTCCTCTATAATCTCATGTTAGCTTGTTTATAATATCAAACAATGCTACCTCAGACCTAGTAAGTTTTAAACAGCAAAGTTTAGCAGTGACAATAAAAACATATACTACAATTTATAATGGAATTGATTCTACTAGATTCATGTCCCAGTAACACACCTTTTTTTGCTCTTCCAGAGCGATTTAATAGTTGGTTGCACTGTCGTCCATGTTCTTTACTGCCTGCTGTAGGCTCCGCCCTTTCCTCTGCCTGCTTTATGCCCTGCCCCTTTCTCTGCCTACTCTAGGCTCCACCCCTTTATGCCCAACTCTCAGAGAACCATCTCCCAGTCTAGTACATTTAAACTCCTCTGTTAAACTTGTTATGGTGAGTTCAAAATCCGTTTGCCATGTAGGCACATGCTGCTTTCTAATTCATTAAATGTCAGATCTGTGCTTTTAATAAGATTACTCGCTTTCTGCCTCAGGTCTACCTGCTCTTTGAGACCTGCATCGTACCACCTACCTAAACATCTGACTGATATCTCTGCAACTATTAGTTCTGCATCCCCATCTAAACAAAATCAGTTCATAGATTAGCTGTAGTTCAAACCATAAGCAGTGACAGCAGTAACCCAGGACTGCTTTAGATCAGTAGCATGAGAAAAGAAATTCACCCACACAGCTTTGGAACACCATGCTTATCAATGAAGACAAGGAAAATAAACTGAAAAGATAACAGCAGAGTGCGGTAGAGCTCCCATTCTTTATTACAAAGCACAGTAGTTTTATCAGATACTTTGTATCTAAAAAGGTAAATGACACTTTTAGCTTTTACATTTTAAAATGTATTTTTCAATTATTTCACAATAAAAAATATGGATTAACTTTTCTAAAGTATCAACATATGTTTTGAGCTCAGCTTAAAAGAGTTATGGCTTTCCTCACTATGATAACCTTTGCAGGAGGCTGCTGTTGAGATGGGGAGCACAGGAAAATGGGGAAGGTCAGGAGGGAGTACAGGTGACCTGATTCACACACCCTCACACACACACACACACACACACACACACACACACACACACACACACACACACACGCACACACACACACATACACACACACACACACTCCACACCAACTACAATCCATCATTGCTTTGCCCATCATGTCTGGACCTGCTTTAATGACCCCACACACGAGTAACAGCCCTGTGATGCTGAGCAGCATTGCAGGCCCATCTGCTCCTGCACTAGTTCTAGTTAGGCAGGACATGAAAAGCAGGGTCCAGCCTGTTGATGATTACAGGTTTATAATCTAGTCATTTTAAATTTGACTTCGTACCAATTTTCCCCCATGGCTCCAGTGAACATCACAGTTTCAGCTGTGATGGCTTCAGGTAAAAAACAAAACAAAAAGATCTGAAGAGAATCTTTAGAAATATATTCATGATGCGCTGATGCAAGTGCTAGATTGAATAAATGTGTGTGCTACTGCCATTTGCTTTCATCGTGTCATCTACGGTGTCTTACTGTAAGTTTTAGGACAATAATTTGTTTTTCCTTGTTTTGGCACTACTCCACCACAAAGGATAAAAAGGGATGAAGTTTAAGTATTGACTGTGTGTCGGACTCGTACACATTTTTTAGCCTGGGGGATGAAAAGAATTTGACACAGTTCACTGGCTTTGGCTGCAAACCACCCATGCCCACTAAACCTGTCAGCACTTCATTGCAATACCAGTGTACAAAGCAAAACTACATTGTTTTGGTTTATCTCCTGGTTTGTAATTGACACAAGGTCGTAACATAACTGCACAGACTTTCACTGCTTTGAAGACAGTAGAGAGAAAAGGCAGCTAATTGAATGGTTAACATTAAGACATTTGCTAAACTGCCTGTCAGATATGTTCTGTTAAGATTTATGAATGTTTAGAATGATCAGTTTCTGTAAGTGTCTTCAACCAAATGGTGCCAAATCGTCTGCGCTGGAAAATGAAAAGGAAAAAAGTTTAAATTCAAAATGTCTATTGGATCAAATGTGAGTTTATTTCCCTTAAATGCATCAAAAAAATATTGCAGCAGTGTTTCTGCTGTATTATTGATTCTATTATTTAGTTTATGGTTCAGCATTTTCATGAGAGTAAACTCAGTGCACTTTTAGCAGATGTCTTGACCTTGTTCAAAACTAAGGCCTTCTTACCCATAAATGAAGGTGAAACACACACACAGAAAAATACAACAGCCCCCTGATTCTGTTGTTTCTGTCTGAGATTGATGCAATTAATATTTCATGATTCACCTGAGGTCACCCAGAATTTAAGCAAACACCCACAGTGCAGACCAGAAATGTTTGATGCACTGAGCTTGACTTTTTTTTTTCATAAGAACATCCAATTTTGTTGGAGGTAAACGTAAATAATTGTAATTGACATATGCATCACAGTCATGATAGCTGTCTGCACAGGTTTCAGTCTGTCACAGACTGTTAAAAGTAGTGAAATGTTTCCTTCCAAAACTGATCATTTCAGTTATTAAATACTTTTGGTCAACATGGAAATCCAGCGTAACTGCTGTGGGTGCAAACTGCTGCTATCTTTCAAGTATGGAAACACTTTTAAAGCTGAAGTAGAAAGATATTTGAAAATATATACACATTTAGTCTTCAGAAATTTAGGCTTAATTCTCATTATTGTTGATTAACTTCTGCAAATTGTTGATTTATCAATAAAAGAAAATAAAAAGCAGCACTGGGCTGCAGCCCCAACACCACCCACACAAGGGTGAAATACCATAATTGTTGGAGCTATTTGTGTTTTATTGTTTAGTTGTTTGTTTAGCTTGTTTCATTTGTTACAGCCAGTGAATTGTTATAAGTAGGGGGGAGGGTCTGACAGGACCAAGGGCACGTGGTTTTTTACCAGGGACAGAGAGGATGCAGGTGTATTTCATGTCTGTAAGTCTGCTGACCAATGTGTAAATAAACCATCACGAGACCATATCTCTTGGTATGAACTTCTTCTTCTTCTTCTCCTCTGGGCTGCTCCCTTCAGAGGTCTCCACAGCGAATCATCTGCCTCCATTTAACCCTATCCTCTGTATCCTCCTCACCCACACCAACTATCCTCATGTCCTCCTTCACTACATCCAAGAACCTCCTCTTTGGTCTTCCTCTAGGCCTCCTTCCTGGCAGCTCTAACCTCAGCATCCTTTTACCAATGTATTCACTGTCCCTCCTCTGAACATGTCCAAACCATCTCAATCTGGCTTCCCTGGCTTTTTCTCCAAACCATCTAACATGAGCTGTCCCTCTGATGTCCTCATTCCTGATCCTATCCATCCTCGTCACTCCCAGAGAGAACCTCAACATCTTCAGCTCTGCTACCTCCAGCTCTGCCTCCTGTCTTTGTCTCAGTGCCACTGTCTCTAAACCAGACAACATTGCTGGTCTCACCACTGTCTTGTCCAACTTTCCTTTCATTCTTGCTGGCACTCTTTTGTCCCACATCACACCTGACACTTTCTCCACCCGTTCCAACCTGCTTGCACACGTCTCTTCACCAATTTCCACTGGCACCCTGTAGGTCAACAGCACCAGTGGTGGTCGTTGTTAACCCGGGCCGCGACCGATCCGGTATGAAAGTCATATTTGTGATTCACATGTTTGATTTGGCTTAAATTTTACATCGGGTGCCCTTCCTGACACAACCCTCTGCATTTACCCGGACTTGGGACCGGCACATGAAAACACTGGATTATGCCCCCCTGTGGTTGCATTATTTTTAACCAGCGTTAACCTAAGTTTGATGGTCCGCAGTGGCCATTGGATTAAGCTACTTGTTGATAATTTGGTTAAGGACAAATGGCCACTACAATAATTGTAAAGTCAATTTAGTATTATCACAAATGTAGTAAGATTGCAAATACGAGTGATGCTTTTTTCAGTGGTTTTTCTCAGAGAGAGTTGAGTACCAGAAGGATGGACCTGCCTGCCACTCGTGTACATATACTCACTCTGAATAAACACGTGTTCAAATCCTTTGAATCATACTCTAATGTAATATTTATATTAATTAGTGAACTAGTATGATTTAAAAAAATATATATATCTGCAATTAAATTGTTACACATGATTGCAAATTGAGGGGACAGGTATTTAAATTCTAAGTCTCCTGAATAAAATAAAGGACAACATTAGTACGGGTATGATAGTCAGTTTTGGTCATCATGGATATTCCTAACAATAAGTATGTGCTTGGCTCTTTGACAGACTAATGACAGCACTGACGTTGGCCTAAAGGGATAGGAGATAATGCAGAGTTGAGCTTCTGTGATGTGCATCGGTGCCAAACAGTCCTGCAAACCCAGAAGACGTGTGCACAGTGGGAAGAGGAGGACGACAAAGCTGATGGACTGTAGCTACTTTAAAATTGATAATATTTACAGTAGATGTTGCTGTGTCACCCTTTGCCAGCTGCCAACCTGCAGCATGTGACTAATCATCTACTGTAAACCACATGTTAAAAAGAGATTAAACTGACCTGAGCTTTGGAAAGGCACCATTGTTTATCTGTGTAAACAATGTGTCATCAAATTTCCCAACAACTTTTCTAAGATAACTACATTTCAGGGAACGTAGTGTCCTCACCACGCACTGATCTACTGTTAAGATTCTCACAATGATACCACACAATAATAACTCTAAATCATTCTCGCCTTTTCTGAACCTGAATACCAAAACACGGCTGATATATGTAACAGTATTATAAAATACATCACTCATCACACATAACATAGAAGAAAATGGCAAAGCTTTAATCCTCGCTTCCTTTCTTATCATTGGCTGCTAGTTTTTGTGGCTTTTCATTCACGAGTAGTGCCAAATTCCCCCAGCACTATTCTTACAGGGTACAACGTTCTGTCTGCAAATAGCAATGCTCACTTCTATTATATCTACAGCTTATGCACATAGAAATGCATAACATGTCAGTAGTTCACATAAAACATGCTGTGTACCTGCACAAACCTCCTCAGATGTTAACATCAGTTTTAGTCTCAGAATCAAAGCCAACCTTTTAGCTTTTATGTGGAAATGCCTGTTTCTGCTGTGTTTCTTTATGTTCTCCTATTAGATCTCACAGAAACAGAGTTAGCCCAATTAAGCCAGTTTTCAAACGTGCTAAGTGTAATATGGTCCCAAGAGGTAAAGATTTAGTGTTTTGTCCTTATTCACAGAAGACTAATTATATAACTGGGTGAAAAGGCAGACTTGATTGTTCAGCGCTGTCTGTCTGCTGCACAGAAGGACAAATAGGTAGCTTTTCAAAAACCTTCTTTTTGGAGGACAAAAGAAATATATCAGAAATACAAAACCCACATTGTCTGACAGTCATTCAGATTCCACAGTTGGAAGAGTAAAAAATGAGATCTTAAAAAAATGACAAGGGCCATTTTTAACTGGTATTATGCAAAAAAAAAAGCCCACTCGCTGTGAGATGGAGAAGATTATTTCCCACCAGAGTGAAAATAAAGTAACAGTGAATATTCCATTGGGGCTTTTCTTTAAGCAAAACAGATTTTTTATTGTTGCAGGTTAAAATGAATTAATCAGGTTTATATAATCTGTATCTGCAATCCATCAGAGATGTCATTTACAGATTATGGAGAAACAGCTTGTGATTTTCTCTTATGATGCGCTAATTGATCCTAAAATGGAAATTTGTTAATGTCCAGTTTGTTTCAGTTCTGGCCTGGAGTGTTTCATTTCAGAGGGCACACGAATCCACATTATTCCATATGTTTGTGTTTAAAGAAAAAAAAAACAAACCCTCAGCTAATGTTGTCAGAGTCTATGCTCTTTACCGTATTCTTGCACTTGTTTGGTGTTTATCAGTTTAATAATACTCTGGCTGCTCCCACTGAACTCATGAATATTAAGCAATAGTCTGAAATGATGTTAAAGCTAACTGCGTCTGAAACGTCAACTTGATGTTAAAACTATGAAATGGGCTGTTCTAGATTTAAGAGATCAGTGTTTGTTTGTTAAAAAGAATGATATTGTTAGGATATAAAATACATAAACTCTATCTTCTAAAGCGATTAGCGTGAAGGTGCCACAAACGCAAACAAAGCCAAATCTTTGTACTTATTTTTATATCAGTAACATTTTAGAGCGTTGCCAAGAATCTTCTTAAGTGTTTTTACAGTGTGCAGGGGACTGATTGTCATATGAAGCTGATTCTTTCTTCAGATAAGACAAATTATGACAAAAAGCACGAAGCAGTTTTTAAAGTATGACACAGAACTGTCAAGCTTGAAGCCAAAACAAGGTCCTGAGATTAAAAGAAAACCACAGGGAAGTGGAACATACATAGTAGTCATTCATATATGCAGAGACTCTGCACAGCAAAAGTATTATGAAATATAAGAAATTCCAACTCTAGACTGCTCTGTTGCTGAAAGCTATGATGTTGCATTACAATTCTGGACACCTTCTGGCCAATTTACTGACTGAAGCCAGCGAAAATCTTTGCTGTTGAAGTGTATAGCCATCTGTCATTATTGCATTCTGTACTCTGCTACACAGCGATTAGGAAATCTTCCAGTGTGGTGATTCATTAGATGCTGGGTATGTGCTCTGTTGATGGCTGGGTGATGGATTGCTTTCTTCTGCAGAGCTAAGTTGTGTAACTTTGCCTGGAATTAGCTTCTGTAGCTGTTAAACTAAATAATCCCAAAGATAAATGTGCAGCAATCTCACATTATTGGTTGGTTTCTGGTACTAATGGCTCTGGAAAAACACTTATATAATAACTCATTTCATCCCACGTAGCACAGAATAGTGTAAGGACTTTGCAATTATGAAGGAGTGAACACTGCGCTGCATTCAACAGCAGCCCTTTCTAGAGCCAAGCTAAATGTTTCAATAGCTCTCCATTTACCTCCCTCCATTACTTATCCAAATACTGGATGAAAACTGCAACAAAGAAAACATCATTAAACACCACTTTCCTCTGGACATTCATTCTCAGCAGTACAGAAAACTCCAGCCACATTAAAGAAATTGTTTGACGCTTCAGGGACTATTTGCTTTCTGGCAGACGTGAGAGGATTTGTGCCACTGCAGCCACCAGCTGGACAGTTTAGCGTAGCATATTGGCTGAAAACAGCAGGAGCAACCTGCCTGGTTAAAAAAAAAAAGAACTTAATATCTCTAATTAACGTCAGATCTTACTTAAATATGTGCAAAAAACAAAGTGTTGGAACGACAATTCATAGAGGATTATGCACCAAACTACATCTCCCCGGCAAGCTGCTGGCAACCAGCAGCGGGCAAACTGCGATGACTGCCTAAAATGCACGTCATCCGTGAAACTAAATGATCTATACCTCCATTACCATTATTTCTCACCTGTGAAAATACCTAAATAGGGCTATTTAAAAGCAATTGTGTTAAGAGATAAAGTAACCCAAGCACTAAGTCAAGAAAACGTACTGATTAATGGTTCGGTTTCCCTTCTCATCGAAGAACGGAAGAGTTTCAGCTGTGGTCTAACAAGCACACTGGGACTACAAAAATGGTCTTAAACAGGGAAAAGGAAAGGAATGACAAAAGAGAGAGAGAGAAAAGTCGCAAAAACATGAGACTTTGTGCAACAGAGCTGACAAATAGGATGTGGTAGTTAATGCCTGATGTGTGGGGTGGAAAAATCAGTATACAGTATGTCTGGAAATAAATATGGTCCTAGGGTCTTAACTTTTGAAATACATAAGGCTCAGCAATTTTCTCCTCAGGCTTCACTTCCTCACCAGATTGCCAATCTACTCACAGCAGAAAGAGGCTTAATCCCCTTACAAGTTAACAAATGCACTTCTTTTCAAACAGACTGAACAGCCAAGCTGAACATGAAGTAGTTTATTCTCAAAAGTGTGTATCAAAAACGTTTTTTTGTTGTTTGTTTTTTGGCTTTTGTCCCCTACTGTAGCAAACATGGCTGAATTAGCAACGTTAAATTGTTAAGAAGAATGAAGAATATAGTATAAATCCAACAGGCTTCCTGGTAATTTAATTAATGGTGTGGATGGGATTTCTTTGTCACGCATTGCTCTTTTCATATATGTGCCACTTGTGTTTAATTGTCTTTGTTACAGTCAGTTACTATTCTGGACAGAAAAAAAGAGGCACATGCTGATCCAAAAATAAGAAGAGTGAAAGGAACTGAGCTGCTTATTAAACTCTTTTCTTAAGGAAATGAAATAATCAGATTTACTTTTGTCAGTATTTTTGTGAAGGTTAGTTTCATTTAATGCTAACTGCATCCAATGACACTAACAGAATGTAAGCCTACGTTTTTGTGAGAGAAACCTTAACTTTGCATTGCTTTTCAATGTGTGCAATTATAGTCATGCCCACTGTGAATACAACACTGTGTCTGTGTGTGTGTGTGTGTGTGTGTGTGCGTGGGTTTGTGTGTTTGTGCTTGTGCTCGCATTTCTACACTCATGAATATGCCATCACATCAGGACTGTACTAGGAGCTAAACACTGCAGGGTTAGCAGTATGTAGCTAAGCATAAACATATATTACTTTAAATGGAGTTTTCGGCCAATTACATTGTCGATTCACTGTATAACTCACACGGCACACTGAGCCAGCTTTGTGCATGTGCATGATAGTATTACCTCTTTCTGGGTTTGCCATATATGCATGTGTTTAAATCTGGTGTGCCACAGCAGAAGCTGACTGCATAATCCAGCACCATGATTGTTTTCCAAGTGCTTTCTGTGGCTGACGTCGCCATAAAGATGCAGTTCTGTGGTGAGAGCTTGTCTGGAAAAGACATTTTGTTCAAAATCATCACATGCTGTAATGGGTTAAACAGACTACAAATTAATTCAATAAAACTAATTAGGACTTTCACCTCACAGCACTGTGTGAAGTTTGACTTTTCTCCTCATGTCTGTGTGGGTTTTCTCTGGGCGTAGTCCAAAGCCATGCAGATTATTTCCCAAAGGTGTGAATGTGAGTGTTTGTCTGTCTCTGTGTGTCAGCCCTGAGATCTGTCCAGGGTGCATCTCGCCTCTCACCCAATTTCAGCTTGGATTGATTCCAATCCCCTCAAAAACAAAACAATTTCTTTAGTGGAGATGAAAAAACAAAATATATTATGTTGAAAATAAAATATTATATTGTTCCACCTGTAAGGAACGGTTCCCCTCTGGAAAAGAATTTATTGGCTTACTGACTCCCTCTCAGACAATCCTGGCTCAAACACTCTTATTATTTGAAAATAATACCACTATTCATATAAAGTATTTAGTCCTAGTGAAACAAAGAGACTGCATATCATTGGGTTGCAGCACTTTTGGGATGCAGGCTGTCAACAACTACCCAACTGTGTAGCAGTCAGGCTCCATCGCTATGAGGAACAAATTGACATTATATAGAAACCTGACTCCTGGTTCTCTTGTGAAAGTCTGATGATGATCCAGAAATGACAGTGTCCTATGCTCAGTTCTGGCTACTCCTCTCCTCTCCTTCTCATGGCTGACCAAAACACATCATTCTGTTTCTGTTCTAAATTTGTTTTAAAGTTCATCATTTTCATGCAATCACCATTAATGTTTCAAAGCTACAGTTTACAAGTACACGTGTGCTGCTCCATCAATAATTTAGCATTTTAGAGACGCTACAGTAGCAAAAATCCGCTGGCTCAAAACCGTGTAAATGCAGCTTCAGGTCCAGAATATAAAAGGCTGCTATAAGGAGAAAGAAACTCAGACATCTATGTGTTTAAATATATATATATATATATATGCATTGTATGTTTTTACTGAAGGATGTGATTTAGTGCTGTGAATCGAAAATAATGAAAGAAAACAACGGGAGACGCTAAATGTAGAACATGTACTGCACCCAGAGTTTAATTCTATAGGTTCAACGTGTGTCATAATTCTCAGCAGTCACACTCTCAGTGTGAAGGTGGTGATGTTCATTA
Source organism: Mastacembelus armatus (assembly GCF_900324485.2). Lineage (NCBI taxonomy): Eukaryota > Metazoa > Chordata > Actinopteri > Synbranchiformes > Mastacembelidae > Mastacembelus > Mastacembelus armatus. Next base: position 3,775,680 of record NC_046645.1, on the reverse strand, counting down.
GAGGGTTACATTAATAGCACTAAATACAGTGCAAGCTAGTGGAGCTACCTGTGACTCAGTGCTGAAGCGACTGCAGTTCATTTCAAGAACAGAACAGATCTGAGACAGAGGCTTGATATATACAACATAGAGCCAACTGGCAGAAACAACATATACTTGTCATATCAATCACTTTTTGTCAGGGTTTGCAAACAAAATAGTAATTTTAAGTTTGTCACCGACACTTCCAGGAAACCTGAAAACAAGTGGGCTCAAAGGAAGTGTCAGATTTGTTTGTATCAAGGCCAGAGGTGATGTGAGGTGATGCTGAATCGTGAAGAACTGAGCTGAAAACCGTGTCATATGGAGCTGTCCAGCAGATTTATTCCCTACTCGAGCTGGTTTTACCAGAATCTTCAGTGGCAGTTCGGTAAAGGTCTCTCAAAAACATGACCCATTAAAATGACCATCCTCACCGTCTCAATAAAAGTTCACACTGATCTGCTAGGAAGGTGATTTTCCATCTTGTGAATCTCATCTGTCTGAACCAGACAGGTTTCAGAACCGCCCCAGGACATCAGACATTTTATTGGAGTGACACTATAATCGAGCAAAGTTACAGATTCCAAAAGGCAATATCAGAGACAGACCATTATGCCAAAACTGGTCCTCACCGTCATGATATATAAATGCATAATTGTATCTGGCTGTATTAATTGGTTACCCATAATTAATTGCAGTATTTCTGAGAGGCCTGAGTTTATAGTCCAAGAATGGATGATGAATGAGACACATAATGACTGCTGCTCAAGCTCATTGCTGGAGAGGCTGGTGGCCGATTCAGAGTTTCCGACTAATCCTCCACAGAAATGTTTTTAACGTACGCGCGCTGCCGCACAGATAACACAAGCAACGGATGCAAATAAAGCTGTAAATAATCTATGGACCAGTATGTGTTTCATGTGGCTCTGGATCTCTATGAATTATGGAATTGTTTTCCATCCTAATACTCTCTAGTCAGATTCAAACTCCTATTGCAACAAACACAATAGTTTATTCATAATGGAGGCAGCACAAGCATTTCAGAGATGCAACTGATCCTGAGTGGCTTGATCGGTGAGATTCATGCTCCATGTATCATATCTCTAACAAAAAGGTGCATCCAGATAGAAACACATGCATGCACTGTGAAGTAGATCCAGTCAAAGTATTACACACTAGGTATTGTGAAGTTATGGATACAATCTGGGTGTGCTGATATGCAAATATCGGAAGAAATACAGTATTTATAGCACATATAAAGTGATGTGTGTTTCAAATTAATGGGTAATTCAAAAAGATATAATTACATAGAATCCTGGGGTAAAGACTGAGACTGTGTGATGACTGTGTGACAGAAACCAGTGATATTACTTTTATTTTTCCAACCTTGAAAAAAAAAAAGAGATACGTTATTTTGACTTTCTCTACTAAACAGGAAAGACACTTGTTGCTGCAGCAACAAATATATAATAATGTGTGTTTACACAGGTTGAGATGGATGGATGGGAAAAGGTGTGTTTGTAAAATTATAAATTTAAATTTAAAAAAAGCAAAAGAAGCTTACTGTGATGCCCAAATGACTATTTCCACTGTGGAGAGTGAGAGTTTGAGTGCACTGTGTCAGAGTCTGTGCACGTTTGTGTGTGTTTAAGGGCTCTGCAGCTTTCCTGTATGCAGCAGTACAAAGTGTCAGTGTTAGTGTCAGGGGACCTGTTGCATCAATTGGACATAGAAGACTGTTTTAGGCCCAAAATGAATATTACCATTAAAAAACACACAAAGGAGAAAACTCTGTGGGACATTTTGTTATTTTAGAAAGAATATAAAATTCTTTAGTGAAACGTATAGGTCACTACAATACTGTGTGTCTTTTCTAGAAATTGTTTATCTATATACGCTTTACTGTCCTTAGCATGACAGTACTCTGAAGCGATAGGACGACATCCTTCATTTCTTCCTCCTTACAGAGGTAGAATGAAGTTAATAGGGTATTTCAATTTCAAAGCAAGAAATCAAAGCCTTGACTGTAGACGTCTGGCTAAGATTTCAAGTTTCTAAAGGATGTTTTCCGTGAGGCTGAAGGACAAAGTACTTTATTGTTATTAAATCTGGTTCACAATTTTTTATAATGGCAGTGGGTTGAAAGCTAAATTGCAGTTACAGAAACAGTAGCAAACTGTCTGGGTGTTGGCAAATACACGCATCAAAATAAGACGTCAAAAACTGCTGCCGCAGACAAAACACCTTTAGTCACAAATCCACATTTCTTCCTCTCATACGCTGACATTTTCCTTTCAATTCACTGCCCAGTTTCATTTCAAGAAATCTGTCTCCTGGGTTGCATGAGAGTAAAAAAAAAAAAAAATCATAATTAGCTCATTGGGGGAGTTGCATGCATACATTCAGGGGATCATTCTTATTTCAAATGGGTTTATCGTCCATGAAATTGCATATAATGGGAATTTGTCAATGGCTTATGCTCTGATTGTATTTCCCTGAGCTGAAGCAGCGGCAGACTGAATTAGAATGGGGTGGGGGTGAAGGGAGAGGAAGGGTGTGTGTGTGTGTGTGTGTGTGTGTGTGTGTGTGTGTGTCTGTTAGGGGGGTTACTGTCCCCATTACAATCATAATCACATTGAGATGGAGAGGAAGTTGGGAGGAAGGCAGGCATGTTTACAAACCAAATCTGTGTTCTCCCAAGGCGAGACACATCATTAGCAGTGGACACATCCGATCATAGCAGGCTGAATACTGAAGCAACAATCAATGTTTCTGTTCGCTCATAAATATTAAAGAGCCAAGAAACCGCTGGGACCAGCTAACTCCACCATCCATATACTAGCAGAATTTACTTTCCCTCCACTTCCACAGATCTTAAACTGTCCTTTCATTCTACTTCCCGTCAGCTTAAGAGCTGCAGAGCTTTGCAGCTACCACACATCCACCCTCTGAGCGTCTCCCTCCCTAACAGCCAAACAGCCAATTCAGTGGCCTGGCCTCATTTATTTATGGTTTGCCCCTGAGATCTGTCTTTGCTCCAGTCTGATCCCGACTGCTTGCCATCTCCTCTTCCCTCTCCGCCCATCAGTATGGGCTATTTCCCCAGCTCTTTAAAAGTTCACCCTATCTGAAAGACAGCATCAAACGCCGGCCTACCCATAGTCATCACCAATGCTCGCTGCATTTCAAAGTGTTTGTTTGGGCTGCGATGCAGAGAGAGAGTGCAAGAGGCACCGAGACAGAAAGAGGGATGGAAAGAGAGGAAGCCCTTGGGGAATCGTCCACACAAAGGTGGCTGGTATATGTTTTTTTTACACACAGTACACATTGCAGATATACTGTACACACATACACAGTCACAGTCACTTACACCAGAACATTAACACACCTCTCTCCTGGCTGGATTGGCATGATCTGTATTGAATCAACACGGCCTGAGAAGCAGCAATGCCACAGAGACCTGCCACTGTTCTAGGAAAGGTGAGCACTCTTTTTTAATAAATTTGCAAAAATTTCTACATTTCTGTTTTTTTTCTGTCAAGATGGGGTGCTGAGTGTACATTAATGAGAAATAAAATGAACTTTTTTGATTTTGGCAAATGGCTGCAATGACACGAAGAGTGAAAAATTTAAAGGGGTCTGAATACTTTCCGTACCCACTGTATATGGGACCACCAGAACATAATTCCACTTTTCTTCTAGTTTTTTCTTAATTATGTGAAAACAAGGCTTTTGCTTTTGAGTGTAAAACGATGAGATGATGAATTTGCACAAATGTCTCGCTCTTCTTTGCTGTCAGTAAAGCTGTGGTCCCACTAATGAAGCCGAGTTTCACAAATCTGTTCATGCCTCAGACAATTTTCCATCTGCAGAAGGCATTCAAGATCAGGGTAATGACTGAAACAACAAAAACTATATTTTCAGGATGTTTTCTATGTTGTAGTTGAGAGCAGATGAGAAACTGTAAAATTATGATTTGACTGCTACCATGTAATGTAACTAAAGAAGAATGAGGAGAAAAAGAAATCCTGAGCTTGAGAGAGAAGTTTGGGTTTATTGTCCTTTCTTCTGCTAAGAGAAGTCACCGAGCAGGCACAATGTTCACAGCTCAGAGAAATGTCTCTCTGATTTCTTCTCTTGCTGCCCATTAAGTTGCATCATACCCTGAGTCACTGTACTAGTCTGGGTGGAGTCCGGGTAGAAAGTAAGTAGGTTTAAGGTGGATGATTTCATATGGATGACTTGTGAAAAACCCTAAGACACATTATTACTGCTGCAAAACCCAAAACTTAATGAGGAGGTCAGGGTGAACGAACAGGAAATATCTGTTCATGCCTTAAAAACAAATTATTTAGCTTAACCCTTTAACAAATTGATTCCAACTAAGACTCACACCTTATGATTATTGCAAATTACAGCTGTAAACTCAGATGATTTCTATACAAGTGGAAGTGTGGGAGTAAATGTGATCATGTGACCGCAAAATTACTTCATTTTTATTAAACACTGTTGATTATTGGACAAACATCAATTGATAGGTTGATGGTTTTAAACCACATCATACTGTGGGTTACATATAATCCAATAACTAATCTGGTGTCTAGTTACTACTGTAATTGGCAGGGGCAGAACAACAAACTCCCATGAATAATTTCTGTCTGAATAGCTTCTGATAAAAGGAACGTCACCATAAAAATCATTAAACAAGCCAATACTGCAACACCAGTCACTCAACAGGAGAAACCATGCAGGACCAGAATATACTGACACTTTGAAAATCATTTCCATGCCTTTCTGCTGTTCTGGCAACAAGCTGTGTTCAGTAATGAGAAACAAGAGAGAAAGAACGATAAACCGTGTGATAAATCATGAGGTTGAAACACGTTGTGAGCAAACAGAGTGGTTTTGTCTGACCGAAAGTGTGATTTGGCACAAGGAATTTTGATCGTAGATGCAACAGGGAAATCACCTGAAACCTAATTGAAAACATGACTTCTCCATTGTGCCCACACAGAAATAGATCTCCTGTGTAAACATGCATCCTCCTCACATTCTTTCCTGCACTTTTATAGTATAATCCTCAGATTTATTAATTAACATCGATTTAAATAGCCGTCAGCCTTACGGGCCTAACCTACTGATGAAGAAACAGCGACACGCGTGGAGGTAGGGCGTAAAATAGGATGCTGGAGAAATGGGTAAATGCTATAAGTGGATGGATAACAACAGTGAGGGATAGAGGAAATGGATGGATGAGAGGAGATAAGATAAGAGATGCAGCGTGGGCTAAGCAAGAGAGATAATGGAAAGTGAGGCAAAGTAGAGTGAGTGACAGAGGAAAAAAAAAAACAACTGGGGCAGGGGGAGAGAGATAAAGTGATTTACAGTAAACATGTAGGGGAGGACAGCAAAAGAGAGAAAGAACAAGGAGAAAGTGAAAGCCAGACAGAGGGAGATAGCAAGAGAAGACAGGCGTGATGCAGTCTGACACTAGCTAACCCTCTGGATCCAATCCCACCTCCATCAGTCAGAAAAGCAGAGTGCTCTTCTTTGATCCTGAACACTTTGAACATTCTGTCAGCCTTGTACTTTTACGCCAATGAAGAAGACAGACCTATATAGGCAAAAAAAAAAAAAACTCTCAGGGAGATGAGATGCTTGTAAAGCCACTCCACTAACACTCCTCCTTTTAGTATCATTCTTCCCATGTTTTGATTCTCTGCATCTGATGTAAGGAGGCGGAAATTTGGGGCGAAAGCTGCTGAGGGTGGGTTGGAATGGAGGGAGGGAAAGAGAGGGAGAGGGTTAGTGTCCATCCATCCATCATCTATACCCCCTTATTCCTAACCAGGGTCACGGGGATCTGTTGGAGCCTATCCCAGCTCTCTTTGGGTGAAAGGCAGGGGTCCACCCTGGACAGGTCATCAGTCCATCACAGGGCCACATAGAGACAAACAACCTCACACACTCACACTCACTCCTATGGGCAATTTAGAGTCACCAATCAGACTCTGTCTCTCTCTCTCTTTGCCTTTTATCTCCTTTCTTGGTTTTATCACTTTTCCTACTGACAATAAAAGTGTATCTTTAAAGAGAAGCAACAATAAGGCGCTGATGATTAGGTGACTGCTAGCAGCTACCATGGGCATAATCACTTCCTGGCAGAAGCTCCTCTGTCTGCAGTTCGTTACAGCAGAGAGACAGAAAAAGACAGATATTTATTAGCCTGAGTAAACAGACGCTCCTTCACTCATTAGACAACTCGTAGTCATGAGGACTCCTGTTCTGTTCTGCTCCGTCACAGCCCCCTCACCACTGGCACAGAAAAATGCAAAACCTCGTAATGCAGACAATTCAAGATACTAACGCAAAGGCATTATCTGGAGGAGGACCACTGCAGTGAAGTCGTGTAGAGAGCGACTGCAATAAACTTCAAGATAATAAGGGCTAATTGGAAAATGGCTGGCCTTGGCTGTTTTGTCAAACACATAAAGCTGCGGTGGAATGATTACTAATGGCTGACATCAAAGGAAGATAAAACTAAGTGCATTACCATGGTAGCTATAAATCTGCCATGTATCTCGTTATTTACTGCTGGGGAATAATATGACAAAGCATTAATATCATCTGGAATTTCTGCAGTCTTTTCAGGATCCCTTTAGAGGCAGATATATAATGGACTTTACCTTTTTTAATTAAATCACCAATACAATGAGTTTTACTTTAAGGATTGATGTGAAAGTACTGCAAATACTGGGAACTACTGAAAGTTCCTTTGGTTCTGTTCCCTTATCTAAGACCTGAAAAGGCAGATTACATTCAGTGCTCTATAAAACTACAGCCATGCTAAAAGTGGTGCTCTGAGCTAAATGCTAGCACGCTATCGTGCTTACAGCACATGATGTTTGAAGGAATGAGTTTTGTCGTGCTCATGTTTTCCAGGTATTTGGTAAATCAGTGCAGTGGATTATTATTAGGGGCAGCACGGTAGATAAGTGGTTAGCACTCTTGCTTCACAGCAAGAAGGTTCCTGGTTTGAAACCCATCAGGGGCCTTTCTGTGTGGAGTTTGCATGTTCTCCCTGTGCTTGTGTGGGTTTTCTCCAGGTACTCTGGTTTCCTCCCACAGTCCAAAAACATGTATGTCAGGTTGATTGGTGACTCTAAATTGCCCATAGGAGTGAGTGTGAGTGTGTGAGGTTGTTTGTCTCTATGTGGCCCTGTGATGGACTGGTGACCTGTCCAGGGTGTACCCCTGCCTTTCACCCAAAGAGAGCTGGGATAGGCTGATCCAGCAGATCCCTGGGAACCTGGTTAGGACTAAGGGGGTATAGATGATGGATGGATGGATGGATTCATATTAGGGATACATCATCTGGACACCATGAACCTCGGTACAGTATGTGTAGCTATGTAGACTTTTGCCTTGTGGCATCACATTAGAAATCATGAGGCTAGATCCTCCAGGTCCCGGTGGATATTTTTAACAGATCTCAGGGCCAATTAACACGTTGGCATACTTTCTCCTATTTATATCAATATTTACAAGATAACAAGGAAGCTATTCCTATTGAATCTCACGCCACAGCTCCCCCAGGAGAGATTCATTACACACCTCCTTAAGAAGCCTGCAAGTGTAATTATTTCCACAGGCAGAAGTATACACAGACTTTCAAATGCAGAACTGAGAGCATCTCTGCGTGTGTGGTAGAGAAGATGTGGCGCTGCTAAAACAAACGAACGTGTCTTTTGGGAAATCGTCGTTCTGTGCCTGACAAGTCTGTGGATTTGATGGTAGAGAGGTCGAACAATAAAACAGACACATTCCAATAAAGCTCTGCAGATAACAGGGCAATCATTTTCCCTTAACTAGCTCTGGCTCCAGTGTAAATATGTCTGACAATGGAGCCATATGTGGATACGTATGTGTCTATCTGCAGAACAAAATGTCCTCAGAGATTGCAATGTAAACTGTACAGATGCAGCCACAAAAAAGCAGCAGCATGCAGAGGGTGCACGTTCAGCTCGGCCTAATTGTTTCTTCACAAAACCACATTGGGAAGGAAGATAAAATGTCAGTGGACACAGTTGTTCCACTGTCGTAAAGTTTAAATACCGACATCTGTCTCTTTTCTGCAGCAGGAGTGCAAAATGGACACTGTGGGAATGAACATATACTTTTCTTACACTTCTCATTAGCAAACTGCTGCACAGGGACAATGGTGGAGAGGAAAATCTGCTGTTAACAATGTACTTTGTTTATCTTTTTTGTGCCAGGCATTTAGTGTCTCGACTTTTTCAGGTGAGCTTGTTCTCCCAAAGGACATAGTGCCCTAGATTCAGGAATCAAGGTGTGTGTACAGGTGGTGGCACACTGACAACACAGGTGTGTTTGGCTTGGAGAGGTTGTGGTCAAGAGGGTCATTCAGGACGAGTAACAACAAATTTAAAACTACCTTGTATCACACACAACTCGCCATATAAGATTTTCCCTGTTGAGATTGATAAAAGGCAATGCAAAAACCTTTTTGACTTTGCTGCTCATAGATTAGCAGTTTAATTATTTGACTGTCAGTAGTTTGAAATCATCCTAGATTTTATCATTTCTCAAAGCTATTATTTTTCTTCTGTAGATGTTGTTTAAGTATTAAATCCAAATTAAATGGCAGCAGAAGAAAAGAGACTAATCCAAGTTTACATGATAAATCTTTTTGTTCTTTTGTTTTTTTTTTTTTCAGCTAAAACGCTGATCACCTAATTCTACAGCATTAAAGTTTTTGGTTGTGTAAGTGCTCATCACAGTCTCAACTTTCCATACTCACTCAAAACCTGCAGTTTCATCAGTCCACTGACAACCTTTTTAATGTTTTCCTCAGCTGTATGTTAAATCCCTTCGAGCTACAAATAAAAAAGATTCCCTGCCAACCAATCGTGTGAAAGCTGCTCACTGAGCTGTGTTTTGTCAGCAGCTCCGTCCATCTCCGCTTCTGTCCATCCAGGAATTTTACAAGCTACGGAAAAACTATCAAGCGAAGCTATTTGTTTGCCTGTATACATGTATATATAGCCACATTTGACCACTTTTGAAATTGTGTAGCACGTTGAAAATACACACCACTTTTCTTAAATCACAAGCTGCAGATGGAAGACACTTAGCAGACCTGCTGTCCACACATGGGTGCAGGGATTTAATCAACCGTATAGGCTGTTGGTAATAACTGGTTAACTGGTACGAATCACTTCTAAATCTAAAATACTAGACATTCTATATTAATGGCCTATCACATTAAAATCTCATTTTATGTGCATCTAATGACGACATCAAGTGCTTCAAGACCAATTTTAATCAAAATGAATCATGCAAGCATGACATAAATAAAAGAGGTTTGAGTGTTACGTGCTGGAGAAGTCTATTTTGGATGCAGAGCATGTAAAGCATGACGGAGTGGAAAGGATGTCGATATTAAAACTGTGCTGTGTCACAGGTTTGCTTCCTCATTAATGTGCCCTCAACCCATTTTAGTACCTGATATGTCACAGAAAATTAAAGAACATGTGCAGATGAGAAAACACCTGTTTCCATCCAACAAGACTTCAGTTCACTGTGGCAGGGTCAGAACACAAAAGGGTCTGTTTTCTATAACTATAGGTCCAGCATTCATAAACTATGTCAATAAATCAAAAAACACAAAATAAAAATAGCCTACATTTAATTTTCATTTACATTGTATTATATCATACAACTGTACACAGTGAATTCTTATTGCAGCTACATATTGTCTGTATAGATACAGACAATATGGGATTATACGCAACAATAATTATTGTGGAGTTCTGGATTTATTTTGGGTCTTGTAAGGTTTAGATGGCTGCTGCTGTTACAGAAATTTTCATCATCCTCTAACTCAGCACTCTGCCAAAGAATAAAAAAAACAAATTTAAAAAAAAAGATGGCAGAGTGTTGAGTTTCAGTGATGCACATATAAAATCACCATTCTTATTATTATTGTTCTTTCTTCCCAGTGCACAGCAAGATAGAAATTCACTAACTATGTGGACTCTGCTCCAAATCAGACTAGCAGGATAATTTGATCGTCACTGACAATGAAATTATGGTTTATTTGCTCATTTGGCTGTGACAGAACCTCTCTGGTGGACTGGGAATACAGTGTTGGTAGCGAGCGGCTGCTAGCATCAATCATTGTTTGGGCTCGTTGGAAAGAGCTTGCCCGTCCATATGCCAGTGCGTCCATGGTCACTGTCTCCCAGCAGAGGTAATTTGGCTTTCTGGTGCTCTGCAGATGTTCTCTGGTTGTGTTTGCTGCTCCTGCTGATTGCATTACACTGTCGAGTGTATGTGTCCTTGTGAGAGTGTCTTTCTGAGACAGCGATAGGCAGACAGTGTGGTATGGGAATAGGGATGGCTCCAGATTCCCAGTTCCATATTGGATGTGGTTTCGAATTGGCAAAATACCTGGATTCGTTAAGTTCCATGGCCAACTAAATCCCTTATCTGATCCTTCATTCCCATTTTTTATTTAGGTAACCTCACTCCCTGAAACTACAGGCACTGACAACCAATACATACACAATAATGGACAGAGCATCTTAAATGTTGTAAGGTAAACAAAACAACTGCAAAATTTAAGCATTGTAGATGCAATGAATGGGGCAATGACAAGTCAACAACAAGAACAAAGATCAACCTGCTGCCTGTGATATGCAGTTTTCTGGACTTGTAACAGTGCAACAGGTTCACCTTCAATTAATGCTAAATGCACAGGGCATGCATAACATCCAGGATTTATTTAACTGATATTCACTGAAATATAAAGCAGCTGTTTTTACATTAACCTCTGCAGCAGCAGCACAGGCCTGTGGTGAATAAGTGATGATCGGGTTAATAAATGTAAAATAGCAGAGATAAAACATTTGATAATTCATTACCATAGTGTCTATCACTCAGCATCATACTGTCTGGTAATTGGTCATCAAATCATCATTAAACGACATCATCGTCGTGTTATTAACATGGTTAAGACGAGTTTGCTTCCTAAATATTAAGATCATTCAATAAGAGATGAATGAATTATCTTATAATCAGATTTGGAGCTGGATTCACACACACACGCACGCACGCGCACACACACACACACACACACACACACACACACACACACTCGCACACACAGTCCATCTGCCAAGCTGTCTGCCAACAGCAGGCTTGTGAGACCCCTTTTAACACCATGTCTGTGGCGTGAGACAGAGATGAACTACATGACTACCTTGTTAAGAAGCTGCAGTCGTTTAATGATTTCTGTGATCAACATCTGAAGTGGGATCACCTTTAATGCACAGCAAAAAGTGACCAGTTGACTAGCCGGGAAACTGTGATTAAAACCACAAGCTTACAGCTGGTGAAGGAAGGTTACTGCTGGGAAGCTGCTAAGTGGGTAGGATGAGTGAAAGGAGGCCACACTGCATTTTCCAGTAGTTGATGTTTGATAGACAAGGATTCACATATTTTAAAACTGTGATTTTAATTCATTAATTGTCAAATCCTATAAATTAAATCTATTAATCACCAGAATAATTTGTGTTTTAACAAAGTATTGACATTATCTGTGTCATATGTACAGAAAGCAACAACATATTGTTATTGCTCCTTTGTCACAATGAGGACTCTGTGTCAGTCCACTCTAGTGAACTCAGAGGGCAAGCGGCAGGTCTCTCAGACTGAAACAAGCTTTACTTCAGCAGGACTGAGTTTCTTCCTGTCACAGGGATTGGACCTCACAGATGGCTTCCACCCTTTGATAAGTTGGTCAGACATTGTTCCTCAAAGACAATGTTGGATAGATATTTACACCTGGTATGAGTCACATTGTGGGGTTTGGCATTTAGTGGTAATGACTGCAGTTGTGGTAAGGAGCTAGGGAAGGGATTATGTCAGTGAGTGCCCCACAAAGCTAGCTGTTTAATGCATGTGTGTGAGAGTGTGTGAGAGAGTGTGTGTGTGTTCTCTATGACTTATGAAGAGGAGAGAGTAAAGAAGGTACAGAGTCCAGGAGAAGATGAAAGAGAAGAGCCTGGAACAAAAACCAGCAGAGCACAAAGGAACAAGAGCTCTATCCTCTGGGCACCAAAGAGAAAGTGCAGAGGGAGGGAAAAGGAAGGAAGAAAGAAAAACACGAACTCCAGACCCTCCTCTGCTCAACACTGACTCATGCAAACACTTGAACTACTCTTTTCTTTTCTTGCCCACATTTTCAGTATGTCTTCCATAACCTGACATTTCTACATCTTTACCACTGGATGTCTTTGATGAGCTATCATCAAAGACTGTGATTAAGATAATTGAATTGTAGGCTGGTGTCCTCTCTTATAATCTATAAAAAAACTCCATTTAGCTACTGCTTTCTTCCAACTGAGTATTTTTTTTTTCTTTTTGCATGCAAAAGAGGTAAGATGGAGAAAATAAATAGGTTCTGCAGGTCCTCCTTTTTAATGCGTCTAGGGACATTTTTTCCTCTTCTTCTTTAGAAACACATTTTCAAGAAGCTAAAGTGCCTTTTGACTATAGCATTTACAATAAGTCCATAAAATCTTCATCCCATATAACTCTGTATTCATAGTTATTGTTCTGAGATCTCAGAGGTTTTGAGCCAGTCTGGCTTGAAATTCACTTGACATACCACAGCCAGGTATGGTTTATTATAGCTCTGCAAATCGCCTTTTCTGATCAGTGATGGTGGACGGCTGTCTGTGATGCAGCTTCCTCATATCTCCTTCAAACTCCCAATCAGATCATTTCTAATTCAGTTTAATGAACATCATCTCAGAGACATTTAGGGCTTAACAGATCACAGAGACAATTTCTGCACTTAAGAGCCATTTCAACAACGTGCACTCAGCAGATCCCAGAAGATAGAGAGAAATTCAAAGAAAACAGGGCAGATAACATCTGCTGCTAATGCTGCCGGTGGTGCTGGGAAACAGTGGCATTTTGATTCAGTGGGTGTAAATTGTTTGTTTTTTCCTCTTTCCATCAGAAAAGCCAGTGCCTGACAAAGCAGAAAGTTGGCCCTGTGAGGAGAACTGAGCTGAAACTCACAGTTAATATGAGCACACACGCACACGCACACACACACACACATTCATACACACACACCTCTGTGTTACCCCATTACCAGAAAATGATTTTGTTTCCCACATGCCCAAAATGCGTATCCAAAACAAAAGGCTTACTCTGTTCCTCAGCCCTTTTGATTACTGTCACAATCCTGGTCTCTTTTGAAATGTAACATCTTAAATACAATACAGGCACAGATATGATAGAAATTTAATTTGTTTTGTTTTGATATAATGCAAGGACTTACTCAGGCACATTTGAAAACATTTTTAATATGCATAGTTAACATTGATAATAAAATTTAAACTCCACCTGAAATCCTAACTTGAAAAAAAAATCTCCTCCCATTCTTTGTATTCTATTAATAAAATGTAAATAAAATCTAATGTCTGACTTTTTGTTCCTTTATAATATTTTCTTTAATTTGAAATAGAAATTTGTGCAAAAATTTAAATGTGTGAGCTGGGAAACATACAAGGCTGATGTGATGCTTTAGTCTCCAGCGCCTAACGTCGCAGCGTAGACAGAGCACCGGATCTCAAACAGCTTGCACCAAAATGCTGTACATGAAAGTCGTGCTTCATCCCACTGTGCATCCAGCGAACCTACTCAGTTCAGAAAATAGGAACGGACACACACATACACACACACACATACAAGGCAAACCAATAACACCTCTTTAACTCCAAAGTTATTTTATTCCAGGCGGGAACATGAGGGGGGATACTGATGGTATCAGAGACCTGCAGGTCTGCTCTCTCTCAGGTCTGTGTGACTAATCACACAAGCAGAAAGAAAGACTCAGAAGGAGTCCCCAAGCTGGAGAAAGGGAAATAAAAGCTCTAAAAGGTAGGGGTGACAATCAGAAAGAATGTAAAGACAAATTAGTGGGAAGAAAATATTATATACTTACCTTACCTTACTTACTTATCTGTGTATATATATATATATATATATATATATATATATACACTTTATATATATATATATATACACTTTATATATATATATATATACACTTTATATATATATATATATATAAAGTGTGTAAATAGTATATATATATATATATATATAAAGTAAATACTATTTTCTGACACCGTTTATTTACAAACACATTACAAATTGTAGTTATTAAAGACTTGAAGGTTCGATCTTGAGTCAGCAGCTTGTTGTGAGGAATGCCAGCAGTGAACGCTGGTGGGCGAGATGTGAGGAGAGTAATCTGTTTAGCTCACGCGGTGCATGTCATTGGATTCCATTAAAACTACATTGTGTTCACCAGTAATAAAGGCTCTAATAAAAACTCATTCTGGAAACACGTTCCAGGAAACTCTGCTCACACTAAAATTGCCTCTAATGACGTCTATTCACATTTAATATACAGTGGCTTCATAAGTATTGAGGTCCCTTCTCTTTTTGCACACTTCATTCTGATCTAAATTTAATTACCATTTTGACCATTATTGACATGCAAAAATTTATAATGATAAAGTCAAAGAGTTTTTAGAATTTTTTTTTTTACAAAAATATTAAAAATCAAATATCTATGAACTTCTATCTTCAGATGTCCTTTATCTCCGTAACACTAACAACTTTATGTTTTATGTTTTCCTGGGTGCTAAGAGTCAAGAATCTTCCGCCTTCAACTCTGTCTCCTCTGGCCGCTGCCTATTTGATGCCCTCCACTAGAAGGGACGAGAAATTACGCCATCCAAACCAAATCCATAAAGTATCCAAATTTAATCTTCTATCATTTGATTGATTTTGTGGAAGCATTAGTTTATCATTAATCTTTAATCTCAAAGTTCACTGTGAATGTGAGAGTGAATAAATTTCATGTTGCAAGTCTCGTGCAAGGACTCTCAGATTGCATCGTAAAATTTTAAATAGCAAATCATGCATACTTTACTGACCACATCTCCTCCTCTCTTGCCCTGGATGATGCTTCGACAACCCTGACTTCGAGTGAGTGTAGAGGTTGGGACAGGGCATGGTCACGGTCGAAGGTGATCCCAAAATCGTATTTTCCTTTCATTTACCTGCCACAGAGAGCTCGACTTCTCCTGATGATGCAAAGGGATTTCCAGAGCACGTTAAAAAGAGTTGGGGGAGATTAAAAGTTGCTTTATCACCAGTCCACTAGAGCTCAATTATCCTCTTGCCTTCTGTAGCATGTGTGCTGTAGATCCTGGCTCTTCATATTAACCTTGGTCACCTCTAATCTCGTTTCAGGTTTTATCTTGACCTTTCAAAGACGCTTGTTTTGGTCTTATCATCCAATGAGAGTGCTTTTTTTGTGTGTGTGTGTGTGTGTCGCCAATGTGGCTGCAGACGCACAGTGGACAGGTTTGAACTGTGATCTTTGAGATGAAGCATTTCCTGGATGCTGCACTAGTTCACGTCTAGAATGACACCGTGTCTTAGCGTTGTGCATGATCTCTTGTATGGTGCAAAAACATATAATGCAGCTCTTGTGCTATATGTCTGGAACAAACTCATTGACGACAAAACTACCAAGATCATTCAACTAAGTATAATAAAACTGCTCATGGGTAAAAGTCAAAGACAAAAGCAGCCTTTTTTTTTTTTTTTATTAGTCAAGCTTGTGTAAAGAGAAACAACAAATCCTTGAATATTTAAAAGAGTCCAGTGGTAATTTACAAAGTCACTACAGGAGCCTAATGGTTTGACTGTAGCCTCACCGCACATATCAATAAAAGATGTGCACACCACTGCATATACAAAAAAAGACACATGCACTCATGCATACACACAGATAGAAGGTACACACACACACCCACACACACACATACCCAGAGCCTCCTTATCTTGATCTATGTAAGTACATGACCTCTATTGGCACAGCAGTTAGGAACATGTACTTCTGTGTCAATAGACGGGTGAAACTTACAATCCTTGCAAGCCAAGCCAAACCAGGCAGCACATAATGAATCTGTAATGGGGACGGCAAAGAGAGAACAAAACAAACACCTATATCTCGATTAGCATTCATGGTATGTGAATTCTGTCATTTCCCCATGGGGATCATTAAGTTTTTCATTAAGTTAAATGTGTTTCATTAGGCAAGTACATCAAACTACAAAAATATTGAGTTTAAAATAATATGAAACTAAACTGGTGTTTCTGTGCTTAAACATATCCAAGTTACCATGAATGGCATGTTCTGGAATTTAACTTAACCTAAATTGTGACTTGTCAGGGCACTTAAAATATAAACAATGATAATATTATTCTGAAATAAATAAAAATAAAAAATATAAATGAACTAACTATTTAAGTGCCAGTTTGTAACATGTGATATACCTCATAACACTGCACAACACAAAACAAATGCAAATTGTCTGAATGCAGGCAACTTCTTTTTTAATATTGTTGTTTTTAAACAAACTCATGTAGGACAGCAGTTGTTTTTATCTTTTTGAGTTTCCAATAAGAAATGAATTATCAAAACCCATGGACATGCACTTTATCATGCACCCACATGAACACAGTTCCACTGTGCGTGCGTGCGCACACACACACAGACACACACACACACACACACACACACACACACACACACACAATGGTACTTTACATTAGCATTAGATTTTCTATTCATAGCAGTGCCGTGTTCGGCTGGAACCCAGTGGAGAGGAACAAAGAGATCTCTGAATACAGCTCAAATGGGGACATTTCTACAGCTCATCCCATATGAATGTTTCCAGGGTGCAGCTGAAGGGGAATTAACTGTACTGTCTAGCAGAAAAGAAATGCTACTCAGAATTATTTTGTTGTCACAGATGTGACTTTTTTTTTTTTTTAAACGTCATATGACTATAATGAAACATGTGCCCCTATTTGAAACCAGCAGGATTCAGCACCTACAGTGGATTTACTGTATGTACATCAATTCAGAAAAAAAAAAGACTGCATGGTCATCCTAAGTGGGTGTGATGCAGACTCTCTCTTATCCCAATCTCACACTGGACCTGTCAGTCTGCAAAAATGCCTCAAACGCTGACCTCTAAAAAAATAATCACAAAGGTGTCATTGTCAGTCTTGGACAAAAGGATTTCTTTCCACGCAGCCAAACACTGTTCTTAAATCTTAAAATGTAGTGTCTGCATTGCTCAGAAAGTATTTCTGACTTATCTGTTGTTAAACTATGCGTCTGAGCAGGGCAGCTGAGCTAGATATACAGAAACAGCAGTCATCAGGACCACGAGCCATTAACCCCTCAAGATCTCCCAATATTTATCCTGGAGTCAAATTATCTGTATAAAAGAAGAACACTTTAAAAGGCTTCTATTTAAAAAAAAAAAAAAAATCATTCATTACATTACGCAGCATTACTGCAAGGAAGAAAGAATCGCTGACTGCTTAAACTGTGATAAATTCAGACTGCACACTTTAACGGATGAGTGGATGAAATGTTCAAGAACACAGGTGGAAAATTAAATGAACAAAATATAGTTTAGGCATCTACCTGAATACACTTATCCAAGTGAGCCTGCAGGCACCAATGAGCTCAGATTTAGTTGTAACAGGGTGAACGTTTTCATATAATAGACTCAATCGAACACACACAAAAAGGAATTACCTAAGTGCTCTCTGTAAGAAAGACCGAAAGAAATCACAGACCTGCTGCCTGATAAAGGTTGTTAGTGTCAGCACCTGAAGTATTGCACCTTGTTTATTTGTGCTGATGAAGCATTGATTCACTATTATACGACATCATTTGGCTCTGATGAGCTTCAATTCTAAGCAGACTGCATGCTGTCTACTGTGTACTACCACCAGGCTAATATTATGGTGCAAAATTACTGCTTGTAACGTGGATGCAGCAATAACGATACTGGTGAACAGTGGGGCAAATCAGAGAATTCATTCATCCCGTGTATATTTTGGCACTAGATGTTCAATATCATCTAAATGTCAGGCTCTGTGCAAATATCTTTAATTTTTTTCTATAGTGACTTCACATTAAAATAATGAATATGAGTGAATGTACAAAACAATCAATACGTCAATAAACAATAAATACGTGTTTTGAAGCTCCACATGCAAAGCTAAATTCATGGACTAGCAATAAAATGTCAGCTAAAAGAGACAGATCTTAGAGACAACGAGAGTAAATTGCTGAACACTACTTCAAAAAAATAACACAACTGAAAATGACTAATAAAGAACTCTAGCCCAAGGTGATGCACAATGAAAATATTAATCTCAGGTAGACAACAGCCATTCTTCAAGTCTTTCAAATCCTTTCCTCCTCTCTTTGATGAGCTCCTGTGACACTGCTGCTGTGCTGCTTGCTGCAATAGTATGTGGGCTTGTTCCCATAGTTACTGGTGATTGGAGGCTCATTTATTTCACTAACAAGGCCTATCTAGGTTTGAACAATTCTGCAGGATTCTTCAACAGGGGGATAAATTAACATAAAGACGAAAACACACACGTGCACACACACTCCTACACAAACACACACACACAGGCACAAACCTTCTCAATCTCTGTTTAACTAACAATCCTGCGATGTACCATTGACATAGGTGTTTAATTTTCAGCTGTCTGGTCTCACCTGGGAAGTGACTGATTGGTGAGAAAATTAATCAGATTCAATACAAATGAAACGTTTTACTGCACTTTTTCTTCTGTTGCTCTTGTTTTTTTCCTGTACTTTCTGAATAGCTTCAGGTAGATACACCTGCAGAGCATTAGATGAATTTTTAATTTTTACAAATAATAAATGAATCCAAAGTGCTACTGTTGAAAGCTTACTTATGAGTTGTAATTCCAGTGAATCAAAAAAGTCACTGCACCAGAAGAAAAATATTTTCTAATATACAACTTGTACTATTAACATTAGTTACTATTCATTACAAATATGAAAAAAGCAAAAGGGAGATATTTAAACCACTTAAACCTTTTTTAGTAACTTTTTATTAAGCAACAGTGCTTAAGGCTTTTCGTGGAAAAAATAAATTAGGAAACAAAATAGAATAGCTAATATGGCTATTAAATGAATTTGTGCAAGCAGGATACAAAGTGCAATCTGTATAGGCGACTCGTCAAAGGACTATTTTGCCATATCTTGCAGGAGGCAATGATACATTTTTCTTTTTCTATTTTAGCATTTTCCACCAAAAGGAACAGTCCTAATCTTTTGGTTTCTGAACCAAAGTCGCTGAAGTCTCACTCCCATTCTGAAATGCCTGGCAAAATACAAAATGAAAGGAAATTACTTTCCATAAACTGCCATTAGAAGAAAGAGCGTGAGCCAGATTAAAAAGGCCCTCAACTGCCTCAATCACGTTGATCAAAAGTGACAGCTCTGTATTGCGTTTGACTACGTTTGGCCAGCCCCACCGCTAGACGAAAAGAAAGAGGGAATACGTCTTTATCCTCAATCCTTCAATGAAGACAGTAGCCGGGCCAAACATATGAGAGGAGATGAAGGATGAGAGTGATACGATGTGGCATTAATTTTCCCCAGTGGCTGCGTTTCCCACATTTGATTCAATAATGCTAAGTCTTTCGGGGGACACTGCCGGACTAATGACCCATTTAGAAAAGAATATAAGGGATTATCATGGCACTGTTTAGACTAGACAGAGGGAGGAAAGGATGAGGGGAGAGAGAGTATTGCCTGCAAAAAGGGTTGATAGAGAGATAGCACGGAGGATGGTCGTGAGCGTGAAGGAATGGATGAGACCTGATCAGTGGATAGTAACACTGATATGAGGAAAGTGGAGAGCACGAGAGGTGCAAAAATGAGGGTGAATTTATTCAGGTGTTGGCCATGCAAGCCTGCACTGGAGATTTAAAATCCTCCCGCCTCCCCCGCATGCTAATGGAAAAGCATCAGTCATGAGTAGAGAGAGCCAGAGATAAATACATCATCATGGTGACTGGAGGCCTGATGGCAACACGTTCTGTAGGAGTCAGGGGAGGACGGGTGGATGTGGTGGGGGGGGCATCACCTACTAATTCTAACCACACGCCTACATCTTCAGTCAGCAGCAACAAGCTTTTAGTCATCAGGCATTTTAATGTTTGATTCTAACATGTTTTGACTGGATTGTGCCATGTGCAACAAAAGTGAGTAAAAAAAAAAAAGTATGTATGATTTTATGTTTATGTGGGCGTTGCCATTTAAATTTATCCATTTATTTATTTATTTTTTTCCACAAAAAGGACAACTGCCTGCTGCTTTTGGAAACAGTGCTGATGGTACTGTTTGTAAGAATGAACCAATGAGGAAAAATATTTCATTTGAGAAATATATATACAGTATATATATATATACACACATATAGTATACAGTGGGTACGGAAAGTATTCAGACCCCTTTAAATTTTTCACTCTTTGTGTCATTGCAGCCGTTTGCCAAAATCAAAAAAGTTCATTTTATTTCTCATTAATGTACACTCAGCACCCCATCTTGACAGAAAAAAACAGAAATGTAGAAATTTTTGCAAATTTATTAAAAAAGAAAAACTGAAATATCACATGGTCATAAGTATTCAGACCCTTTGCAGTGACACTCATATTTAACTCACATGCTGTCCATTTCTTCTGATCCTCCTTGAGATGGTTCTGCTCCTTCATTGGAGTCCAGCTGTGTTTAATTAAACTGATTGGACTTGATTAGGAAAGGCACACACCTGTCTATATAAGACCTTACAGCTCACAGTGCATGTCAGAGCAAATGAGAATCATGAGGTCGAAGGAACTGCCCAAGGAGCTCAGAGACAGAATTGTGGCAAGGCACAGATCTGGCCAAGGTTACAAAATAATTTCTGCAGCACACAAGGTTCCTAAGAGCACAGTGGCCTCCATAATCCTCAAATGGAAAAAGTTTGGGACGACCAGAACTCTTCCTAGACCTGGCCGTCCAGTCAAACTGAGCAATCGTGGGAGAAGAGCCTTGGTGAGAGAGGTAAAGAAGAACCCAAAGATCACTGTGGCTGAGCTCCAGAGATGCAGTAGGGAGATGGGAGAAAGTTCCACAAAGTCAACTATCACTGCAGCCCTACACCAGTGGGGGTTTTATGGCAGAGGGGCCCGACGAAAGCCTCTCCTCAGTGCAAGACACATGAAAGCCTGCACAGAGTTTGCCAAAAAACACATGAAGGACTCCCAGACTATGAGAAATAAGATTCTCTGGTCTGATGAGACCAAGATTGAACTTTTTGGCGTTAATTCTAAGCGGTATGTGTGGAGAAAACCAGGCACTGCTCATCACCTGCCCAATACAATCCCTACAGTGAAACATGGTGGTGGGAGCATCATGTTGTGGGGGTGTTTTTCAGCTGCAGGGACAGGACGACTGGTTGCAACTGAAGGAAAGATGAATGCGGCCAAGTACAGAGATATCCTGGAAGAAAACCTCTTCCAGAGTGCTCAGGACCTCAGACTGGGCCGAAGGTTCACCTTTCAACAGGACAATGACCCTAAGCACACAGCTAAAATAACAAAGGAGTGGCTTCGGAACAACTTTGTGACCGTTCTTGACTGGCCCAGCCAGAGCCCTGACCTAAACCCAATTGAGCATCTCTGGTGAGACCTGAAAATGGCTGTCCACCAACGTTCACCATCCAACCTGACAGAACTGGAGAGGATCTGCGAGGAAGAATGGCAGAGGATCCCCAAATCCAGGTGTGAAAAACTTGTTGCATCATTCCCAAGAAGACTCATGGCTGTACTAGCTCAAAAGGGTGCTTCTACTCAATACTGAGCACAGGGTCTGAATACTTATGACCATGTGATATTTCAGTTTTTCTTTTTTAATAAATTTGCAAAAATTTCTACATTTCTGTTTTTTTCTGTCAAGATGGGGTGCTGAGTGTACATTAATGAGAAATAAAATGAACTTTTTTGATTTTGGCAAATGGCTGCAATGACACATAGAGTGAAAAATTTAAAGGGGTCTGAATACTTTCCGTACCCACTGTATATAGACCATGCTTTCTGAAGGTGCTGCACACCCATACAGGCACTTTCTGCAGGCTGATCAGACCTTTGCAGCTGGAAGACACATGAGGTCACTATGTAGTAAAAAAAAATGATTACATAGCAAGTTGTGCCGCAATAACAAGTTAAACTAACACCAGGGTCAATATCAATCAAGCTTAATCCACACAAAAACACACATATACACACACACAGTATGTTGTCCTGAGAAGACCTCTAATCAGACAACAAGGTGAAAATGCCTATATGTGGGTTGGCCATGAGACAGTTTACAGTATGGCCTTTAAATTATTCTGGCTAATTTGCTGATCCTGTCTTGTGAAATACTCATCCTGAACTTTACAATATCTGAGCAGAATCATAACTTACGAGGGGAGGTAAACTGGGCTGCATCTCTCTTTTGGCCCATTAAGCAGTGCAGAGCCATAAAGGAGCCAGGTCAGGCAAATAAATACTAAACGGCCCTAGCAGGGTACTGGGGAGATGATGCAGAAGAAGGGGCCTGATTGGTTGATGCTATCCCTCGATACATCAATTATTCAACACTGGGTATTTGTCATTTGAATAGCTGTCTGCAATGGTTGGCTATTGGCTATTTGGCAAGGAATCATAGGTTAATTGGTGTCCACACCAGGCAGACACGTTTATAGGAAACTGTAAAGGCATTTTTATGATTATATCTGCAGATCTAATTGATAGTTGTTATTCAGTGGCATTCAATAAAATAAAGGTGCATATCTCCCTGTGCTAATATAGCAAAATCTGGAAAACAGGAAAAAAAAATGTATGTTCTAAGGCAGGGGTATTCAACTAAAATTTAAAGAGGTCCAGTTAGAGAAAATTTCTTGAAGCAAAGGTCCGGAAGATCATAATGTCTAACTAGTTAGTGTGATATATATTTAAGTAGCCTAGTAGTTTTATCAACATCTGCATGTAATCAATACCTGACTGTCAAATCAAATGAATTCAGTACAATTCAAAAACTTTCTGACAATATTTATTGTCATGTAACATACAACTGAACATATCTGTATGGCTGTAGATATGTATAATGTTCTCTCATTAACTAAGTTCTCTCTCTTTCTCCGTCTCACTTTACAGTTTCTCTCCCTTTGTTTTCTACATGTATCGCTCTCTTTCTTTTTCTTTGTACTGTCTTTTCATGCAGTGTTGCCAACTCGTCAGTAAGGAAAGTAGCTATTGGCTGTCCTAAAAGTCGCTAGAAGTCGCTGAATTACGTCATCGCGTAATTTGCATAATGTCCATGGCACATGCTGTAATTGTGATGGACGCTTCTGCCAACTTCAGAAACAGAATAAGGGGCACTCAAAATATTTGTACTGTGCCATATAATGTAGCATGACGGCCTGCAGTTAATAAGTTCTCAGAACTAAATACATTTGCCTTGCTGTAAATGACTGAGGCTGTTTGAGTCAAATGCAGTGATTTATTTTAGACAAAGAACATTTTACCTTTTTTAATTTATTTTATTTTTTTATTATGCCATGCATCAGTACAGATCACACACATACATGATCGCACGCGCGATTCATTTGCAGTCGGGACGCGAGGCGTGAACACTTCCTGCTGTGACTGCAGCTGGGAGGGAGGGACTGCTGCGAGAGGACTGGGCCGCCTGTGAAGGCTTTGTGACGGGGGAGGGGCCCGCGGCTGCAGCTGATTTGCCGTCTTACTGCGGGAAATTGAGAAGCGTAAGAATGTTGCAGTACGGACACATCAGAGTCTCCAAAAGTCTCCAGTAACACCAGAAAAAGTCGCCAGATTTGTCGCTAGTCGCTTTTAAAAAAAAAGTGTCGCTAGAGGGGTCTGAATACTCGCTAAATATAGCGACAAAGTCGCTAAGTTGGCAACACTGTTTTCATGTGTAACTTGCCTCTAGCGCTGTTTACACTGTAGAGTCGTAATGTTTACCGCCTGGGATGCACAGACTTGATTGGCTGAGTGGTATCACGTGGGATGGCTCAACTCGCATGCAATTGGTCTGTGCGTTTCCACTACCGTAAAGTCTAAAAAAGCTGCTCCGGTGGAAATAGAAGCGCCCCGTTAGGTTTTAAATCACAATCTTCTGTTTTGGCTGTACGTCCGGGTCCGTATGGGGCGGCTTCTGGGTCCGCACCCGGACCTCGGTCCGCCTGTTAGTGACCTCTGTTCTAAGGGTTAGTGACATAAAATGTTAGAGAACCCCTAAATTATTGCATAGAGGAATTAAAACTTGATAATATTTATAGTTGTATGCATGTATGTATCATCCACAGCAAATGAAGGCCAGTGCTCACAATCAGACCAGGCAATCCATGGGAATTTGTTATTGTGAAAGCTAAAAACAGCTGGAACATCAAGCACCTGAAAGCAATTGAAAGCACCATCTGCAGAGCTGCTGGATACACTCATGACTACAAACACACACACACACACACACGCAGCTGTCATGCTTATATAAACAACAATAACTAGGTTACGTAAAAGGCAAACAAGGGCCACATTAACTGAGTTGACTCTGAGGATTATCTGGCTTTGCATATCGGTTCTGTTATTAATCTGCCCAGTGCACATCCCAAAAAAAGCCTTGAATTTAGAAAAAGCTCAATTTCTAGACGTCTAGACCTTAGTTGAAACAGACAAGTTGTGCAAATTTCAATATATGTCACATTACACACACATTCGTATTAACACATTTCCATACATTGATGCATTAACACAACACAGAATTCCCTGTTTTAGCCTAAAGCTGACCGTCGACGATAATGCAGCAGATTTTAACTATGTGTGAAGTACTGCAGTCAAAGCATAAAGGTTAGTGGGGTCAGCAAACTAACAGAGGTCACTGCTTAAAGTAGCATGAGTACAAAAACAACAACAACAACAAATCTACTGTGTAATAATTTGTGATCTGGTTGCCATATATCTCGATTGACAACCCTTTTATCTGTTCGGATGTCAACAGCCATAACATAGAACGTCCCTAATCCAACAAATACTTCAACTGAGCTGGTCCTTGACTTTGCCATGTGCACTGTGTGCGTGTGTGTGTGTGTGTGAGAGAGAGAGACCATATGTGTGTACACCTATAAAAGAAAGTCCAGATCAAAGCACCCCATGCCGTCCATGTCCAGTCTGATTACTTCACTCCCATCAGAGCTGCAATTCAAAATGACAAAAACGAAAGCCGAAAATGGGAGGATGGCGAGACGGGAACAGGAGAGAAAAAAAAGCTGAAAAACAAGGAAAGGAAAAGAAAAACAGACTGGCTGTATGTAGACGTGAGATTGCTCTTCATTTGAGAGCTGATCTATTTCTGTTTTTATCTCTGGTGTTGTAGAGAAGCTGTGATCTGAGTGGCAGATGACAGATACTGGAGCACTGCAGTGCTGCATGCAGGTATGACGCACAGCGCTAGCATAGTCCTTCTGCCTCAAACAGAATTTGCAAATCTTCACAATGTCCACTTCTTTTTTTTTAATTATTTGATTCTACTGCTACAAATCAACACGTGTCACATCTGACAGGCCTAAAACGTACTGTCGTCTGAATCACTTGATGAGTTTGGAAACTTGTATTGTTTTCCCCGTGACACTGGAAAAGACAATGTGACAGCAGAGGTTAATCCATGTGCCCTGGTGATTATTACATTTCTTGCATATACCATATCACACAAAACAAATCAGGAAGGAAGGTTACAGCTGCACTCAAGTCGCCAAAGGCAACCCATCACCTATATATCGTAAATATTATTAATAATAATATTAATATTGTTAATACTAAGAGATATATGTTTTTTCATGTATGTTTTTTTTAATTATTTATCAGTGAAACCACTGAATTAAGTCATAATGACGATAAGAAACTGGAGCTGACGAATTTCCCTTTCAAATGCTGAATATAATGGTGCAAGAGGTGCAAAGTGAAGAGCAGGAAAAACAGAAGCTGGGGGAAGGAGTGGGAGACAGAAAGACAGCCTTGCTCCTTGACTTCAATCAGTGCCTGTTGTTTGCCACCAGCTACACTTTCCACCTCTCCTCACACCTGAGGCTGACAGGGTCAATCCAATTGCAGCTCAGGCTTCGGCCTCTTTCAGCCCCTCTCTCATCCAGGAGATGCATGTATGACACAGATTTACTCAATGTGCCTGTTTGACCCCATTAATGTGACAATGCTGCCACAGATTAAGATCACATTACTGATGACTCTACTGCTTACATCCATGTTTGCTAGCTTATAATCTTCTTCTTCACTGCTGTATATGTTTGGTGTGTTATCACCACTGGAATAATGTAAACTCATTGCTATGATATTGGTATAGTGTAAGTGTGTAAACTAAATAAAACTCAAACGGGTCAAACCTTTAAGCATATTGCTTCATGTGCACAGTAATAACTGAAAGCAACTCAAAGAGGCAAATTCACATCTTCTTCTCTTATTTGGATGATGCCCCTGGACAGCAAGACTGAAATGTTTGAAAAGATATATGAAAGATGAAGTAACACAAGTGAGGAGGCAGAAACAGGATTTAAGAGGAAGTTTAAAATGACACCCTTGTTTAGGTATAGTGGAGATTTGAAAAACAGCATTTAAGCTGGTGAACAGGAACCGCATACACAGAATCCTGACCTGCCCGCTGACCCGAAACCTGCAGGATATGTAAAATGCTGACGTGTCTGACAAAATATAGTTACACTTGGTCTTTGCAACTACAACAGGAAAAGTTTAGTAGAAAGTGAAGACATGATGGGACATGGTGACTGTGGTTCCTCTGTGGACTCTTACAGCCTGACAGGTCAGTGATTCTCATCACCCGTAACATGCAAAACTACGAGACAACCAACCAAGTGCATCCAAGTAGTTGAAATGTCACAACTAAAGCAATGAGGTTCCTATGTCTTGGTGTGTCCCTCAATATAGGGGTATACCTATTTCTACTCTGTATTGTGCTAGTGGGTGTTGTTCTCTGCAGAACATACTGTACGTGTGTTGTTCCAGGTAGGAGTTCCATTGAAAAAAAATGTTGTTATCGTAAATGAAAACAAGAACCCTACCCACAGATTCTCCCACTGCTTTCTGGTTCTATTTTATCCAGTTTCAGAGAGGAACCAGTGTCAGAACAGATTTAGACATTCTTCTTACAGAAACCAGAAGAAACCCATCCTATGTACCTGATCTTTTATAAGCAACCTGACAACATCATGCAGCCGCTTTCTCCTCCAAAGCTTATGCCCAGAAGCGAGTCCCTGTCTAAAACTGTAAAACAAGTGCACCTTAAGGTGGACTCTGTTAAAAACCAAGAGGACATTGTAAAACCTGGCTGAGCGGACAGAACAGGAGAGGTGAGCTGAGGATGTTTCAAACAGAGGTGGAGCAGAGACACTTTGCCGTTGCTAATCGTCTGGTGAGAGTGGGTTAATACGTCAATATGTTCCTCAGTTGCTTGTGTATACACGAACACGCGTTTACTCAGACACACACAGAGACACAAAACAACACTCTCAGAAACTCCATTTACCCCCTGAAGTTAAGCTGAAGCAGCGGTGAGAGTCAACTCTGAAAACACTCTTCCTGCGAGGCTCTCTCAGCAAGATGTGATGGATAACAGGCCATATTATGCCTTCATGTAGACACACATATGGCATCTATGTACTTGAAATAATGTCATGGCCACAGCCCTGACAGCGTAAAGTTATTTTATTCATTGTGAACCCGTGCTACATCGAAAAATGTCTAGAGGTGGCACCTATGATATAATGGTTGAACAAGAAGGAAACCGCTTTTAGATTTGGTTCATGACAGATTTAAAAACCAGCCCACCCAGTGCAGATATCTGTCTGCCTTTTTGTTTTTTTTTGTTTTTTAACAAAGCAGAGCAGCCGATCCTCTCAAGAGACCTTAAGGCCTGCATGCATTTAGCTGAGTTTTTGTCTTTAATGTAGCAATGAAAGTGCAGCACACAAACATATCTTTATCTTTTTCACTTCTAGGAAGAGTATTTTACGAAACAAATACAGCATTTAAAGATATTTATGTTGTAATATGTAAGTTTAGAGCTGTTAAGGAGTACACACGGTGTGTATATAAGTGAGAGAACAGACTTAGCTCTGCTAAAGAGGAAAAGGATAAGTGATGTGGCTGCTAATCTCCTCCAGTATCAGGTCCACAGCTTTAATCAGAGATAGATTTCTTTCTTGAAGGCTGGTGTGTGTTCAAGGATGTCAATAGTTCTCATTGATAAGGCATTAGAGGTCACCCGAAAACCTAAATGCTGGGCAAGGATGAGAGGTGTTTAAAATCCCTAAGCAATTTCAAACAGTCAGATAATGAATCTAAATGAGCTTTTAGGAGACGTTGTGACAATCACAGCGGTGTGTAATGGTGCATGTCCTGCAGGAGCTGATGAGACCAGTGTCCATTACAGGCCCAATTACAAATAAAATTCTTGCTTTTAGTTTATTCTTCCTTTGCTACACAAATCCTTGTGCAACACTGCTGTAAAATCTGAGTCTGTTTGATGTTTTCTTTTACACCGACAAGAGAACATGATTAAAAATAAGAACTGTGTCATAATATTCCTGTAGTTATACACTCGGTAACTTGCTGAGAGGGATTGTGTCGAATTATTGAGAAGATTACATGTATTCACTTTTGACAAGGGGGATTTACTCAGAAATACTGCAAATAAGCATCAAAACATCAAATTAAGCAAACACCTGAAAAGCAGAAACCCCATTCCAGCCTTTAACTCGCTGAGTGACATCTCTTCTTATGGGAGACAAGTCCTGCAGGTGACACAAAATAAATGATAAGACTTTTTTCTTTTTTTTGATTATGCAGATTGTTTCATTAATATATGCAAATAATCTGAGGAAAAAGAAAGAAGATCTGATGCAAATCAAGTGCAATTCTCCCCAAAACACTGCAAGAATGTGGTAATGATGGTTTAGTTGTAAAGCCCTGTCTTTTGTTGGTGGGAGTTGGAAGAGCCGCACTGTGAATGAGGTTTCTCAAGGGGAAATATAACTAAATTGAAAGTGCAAGCCCTTGCATTTAAAAGACAGATTTAAAACCGATAATGCAACTGAACATACTCAGCTCCTCCTACTGCATAAGGTGCTGGTTATCACTAGAAATTAGTTAATTGAATTGCATCCATCCTATAATCAGATCTTAATAAACATTTACCCACCTGAGAAATAGAGACAGCATGAAAAAATGAACTGTACCTATAAGAGCTGAGATAAGATCACAGGCCACATTATATACATTGAATCTATCTATCTATCTGCACACAGGATATATTATACAGTATGCACATATTTTAACTATTTTTAAATGACAACAGTGTTTTTGTGGCTGGGACTTCACCCCACTATAGCTGTCATCTGCCAAGACTTCGTTTTCCTCAACCCAGAGACCATCTCCCTCCGTCCTCCAGTTTCCACCTAATCATCACTTCACTGGTTGACAAGGACGCTCATAAAAGTGGTGAATTATTTGACTTGTGTTGAATTGAGCTTTTCGTCGCATCATCGCTGAAGGATATTTCACAGATCAAAAACACTGACTGACTTCGTTTGCCGGACGACATTAGCCCACAGGAAGTGTTGTCCTTCCTTATTGTGGTTTGAGGGTGATGGATAGAATAAAGATGGAATAAAGGTCGAAGTGCAATAACGTGAGGTTAAGTCAACTACTCGTCTGTTTTCCATAGTTTCCAGAGCTGCTTCTACATGTGATGAATTCATGGTTGGCAAGTGACAGTTGAGTATGCTGTATACTTAAAGAAACTATTTCTGTTTGACCTCTTCAGTCCATGAAAAACCACTTATGGTCTCTTTACTTCAAAGCAGTTTGGGCAAGAAATAAAAATACGAGCCACAGACTGCAACTTTTGGTTCCACTTAAATTGCCTTTAGCAGTTCTATTGATGGGATTCGGTATAGTCTTTATTCCAGAGCCAGAGACAGATGTGTCTTTTATTTATTTTTATTTATTTTTTACTTTGTGAAGCTAGCCAGAATATATGACTTACATCTCAAATGTTTTATACTCGTATTAAAATTGTAGGATTCAGCGCCGGGGGCCAAAAACATTGTACTTATCTTTGCCTAAAACAGCACTAGTTTGAGACTGAGAGACTGAAAAGTATTCAATATTGAGTTGAGATCTCCTCAGAACTTTTAATTGACTCAAAGACGAGCTCAAAATTGATTTGCAAAATGTTTGAAAAAACGTGGCTGTATAATTTAAACTTGAAACAAAGTGCAGTAATGAGATTCAACATTTTTTTTTCTTTCTCGTTGATAAAGTGGGTTCACACAAGAAAACATCAAAAGGACATAGATGTCTGCATGAATATATGCATTAGTGTATTTGTGCGCGTGTGTGTGTGCTCCAGGATCCTCAAAATTTTAGCAGAAACAGGCCGTCGCGTTAAAAAACTCTATATAAGTCGTAAGTTTATCAGTCCTGGTAATGATAATGAAGAAAAACAAAGCACCTAGATCAAACTGGAACTATGGCACCCTAGTTTGTTTTCTGTGCTTTGGTGGCTTTCATGTCCTTGTCAGGACTGTAATTATTAAAAATTAAGAGAGAGAAAAATATTACAGACTCAAAATCTTGCTATGAATCGCTGGCACAGTCCAAAGGAAGCCGCTCTACAGCATCAGATAAAACTATTGTTAACCAAAACATACCCGGAGACATACAAAGGAGATTGGAGCATAAACACTGGCCACTTTTCCAGTCAATACAACCACCAGACCTACATTCAGAAGCTTATTTTACTTGAGTAGACATGGGGCTTATTGATCAGCACTCAAAGGCTGTAGTTTGAAATGAAAATCCAGTACACATATTATGACAAAAGATAATAATTAAATGTGGGCACATGTTGACGAGTAATTGAGCCATTTAAAATCTATTAAGGGGAATGTGCACAGAAAGCAGAAGAACAAGACTTTCAAAACTTAGCGTCCTCACATTTTTCTAAACAGAGGGTCTACAGCTCTCCAAAATGTGCTGCCATTGAAGAAGTAAACCTCTGGCATTTATCCTGCTCTGTTGTGCCACTGAACAGCTGCTCAGCTCATGGACTCTATTTTAAGCAGAGCGAGTATGAAGTCAATACAGTATGTGGATCATAAGCTTTAAGCCATGGATGGAACAGAATAGAGAATATGTCTTGTCCACGTGAATCTTATAACAAAGGCAAAAAAAAAAAAAAAGGCATTTTCAGCGTTAACCAACATAAGAAAGATTTGGTAATGATTACATTAACAGGAGAGTAATAAACACTTAACACGCTCAATCCATCATCTAGAATCTCAGGTCACATCGGAAAGGTCCATGAGACACTGGACTGAACTGACACATAGCTAACACATAAAATATTAATATTTACACTTTTACTTTTTCAACGGTACAGTATTATCTTCAACTGAGTGAGGAGCATTCTAGCGTGAGTATTTGACAAAATGAATTTACCACATATAAGTCGTACAACAAGCCAGAAAACAAAAACAAAAAAACCTTTATGGTATGGTAACCTTTTCTTTTTCCACTTAGATTCTTAACATCATTGGTTTCTATGACATACTGGCTCAAGGGAAACAATAGTTTTGAATACATGAAGTACAACATTGAAAAGTACGTGATGACTTGAAGACTATTTCTACAGTAATGTATTCTAAATAAACACACAAAAACCAATCAGGTAAAATGTCAAAATAAATGATGATTATTCTAAAACCGAATGCACTGTTCCAAACCTGGGGGTCTAACAAGGTCAAATCCCAAATGTGTTTTCATAATTAACTTCACTCTGGTCCACAAAGGAGAGAAAATGGCAAGAAAGAATGATATTTACTTTATGAGTTTTACTTGGTGCATTACAATAGATCAGATAGGAGTGTAGAAAACCTGATTAGTGATTCTGCTGCCATTTTTGTTCATGAGATCTGTGATAAGCCCCATCCATCAAACTTGACTGTCTCATTCAAATTGATGGGAGTGAGAGACTCAGTTATCAGCAGTCTGTCTTTCTGATAAGCCTATATAGCCTGACGACACAGGAGAGAAGCTGAAATTAGACAAGGGAGTCTCTGTGGAGAGTCTTGTTCCCCAATATAGGAGAGACATCTGCTGGTTACCACCTGCCTTACAGCTCTTCATAGGCATCCCCTGTATGTGAGCAGGAGAGGATTATGCTGTGTGATGAACAGGGGAGCTTGCGCGATAATTGTTTCTAACTTACTACAACTTACTCATATTTATATTTCCCTGAGTCCAAATTGGCCCCGCTGCAATTAAAAGCTCTCTGCTTGATAGGTCTGGAGAAAAGTGGTGAGTCGATAAGCGCAAAGGTTTGTTTTTTTAATGATACTGAACGAATAAGTAAACTACTAAGCTGTAACCTCCGTAATTAATTTGTTTGTCTGTCTGCAGGTTTGAATTTCTACCAAATAAACAAAAAGTACGAGTGCCGTTTGAAAGCCCGCG
This sequence comes from Mastacembelus armatus, assembly GCF_900324485.2. NCBI lineage: Eukaryota > Metazoa > Chordata > Actinopteri > Synbranchiformes > Mastacembelidae > Mastacembelus > Mastacembelus armatus. The sequence goes on along the minus strand of NC_046645.1, from coordinate 3,743,037 downwards.
CACACATCCCAGATGTCGTATTTCTCCATCACCACATGTACACAGTAAAAATGTTCTGGCTAAAAACATGATAACTGTGTAATTGCAGAAATCCCAGATTTAAATCACTACCAAAATCTAATAAACTCGCCAAAAGTGAAAGGTCCATCATATTGCAGGATAATCCATTTTCACAGGCAATTAATTTTTTTTTCTTACTTTTCTTATAAATAAAATATTCAAATGAACTAAAATAGCTTAAAGGAATGGTGGGATTTTGGGGGGCTTTACTCTTTAAGTCCCAATAATCATCAGAACTCTATGATAATCTCTCCTTCTATTTATTCCAAATTAATTACCACAAATAAAATTAGGAGCTTCGATGCAAAGATATTTATATCTACATTACAATTCCCATTATTTCCTACTTGTTTCCAGTGAGTAAATAAATAAGGAATCAGTAAAGTGGATTTATGCCATTATTATTCTGAGAGTGACTTTTGAGATGCAAATATTTTTGTTCATGCATGATGAATCTTATTTAGTGGGTCACTTCAATGATTTAAGGTCCACTGAAATGGAACTAACTCAAATGACACATGGCCAAGAGATAAGTGGGTCTTGTTTACTGTGGTAAGGTGAATTGGGACGCAGTTTGCAAAGGATCAGAGTGGGATGGATGGAACGGGAAGCTTGTGAGGACAGCACTTGTTTACAGTCTCTAAAAGAAAATGCCATGGGCTACCCTGCAGAGATAACGGTTTTCAACAGGGAGTGAGCAAACTAGCAAATTACAGAATTATGGACCGCAAAAAATGCTGGCAGATCCCAACTGTGCTTGTCAAAGAATGTGTGTATACGCACACATGCATGTGTGTGTGTGTGTGTGTGTGTGCAAAAGACATGTGTTTCTTGCTGTGTTTGCACAGAAAGACTGACCAAACATATAAACAAACTCCTCTCATTATTTATCAATTTATGTCATATGCACATTTAATCAACACAGCCATATTTGTCTCCAGATGCTCTCTGTTGTTTTGATGCTGCAGTTATATGGGCAGCAATCTCTAATTTGCAGCCATATGCTGCCAACCTAATTCTTGTGAGAGGTCCATGTTTAAAATGACTGCATCCTCTGGCTGCCAAGTCTTCCCTGAGCAGGATTAATTAAAATGCACTATACTATTCCATCTGCCCTGGCGATTGGCAACCCCAGTGTTTCTCACTTTGGGGAGACAATTGGAACGTAAGCTGGAGAAAAATAATCTTTATGCAAATCTATCAGAGAGAGATTTGCTCCAGGGTGAGATTGGCAGATCACAGCCTGATAGTGGGCAGGGCTACTAGTCACAATGGAGATGCACAAAAAAATAAAAAAATAAAAAAAAAAAAAGAGCACAGTTTAAGCACATTCTGGTGCAGTTTATTGTATCTGACAGCAAGGCCAACGCCACAAACCCAATCACAGGCTGTACTAATACCATTATTTTATTTTCAGTACTTTTAAGTGGACAAGTAGGACAAAGTTTGAAGTTGTGTAACAACACTGTGATGTGTAATTCATGAAGTGCAGCTTCAGTTCCAACAGCATCTATATTCAGGCTGCTGCTCAATGTGCTAATTACCCAAGTCATTGAATATGCAATTTTAATGCAAGAATCATTGGCGGGACTCTAAAGCCCTCCCCCCCAATGCCAAAGGGCATTATTTACTGGAAGTTAACTGGTCAGTCAATACAGTATAACGAAAACAAATCCCTTTCACAATTTCAAATGTCACATTGTCTGTACTCTTAGTATATAGTCTGCATGCTTGCTATCCTGTGTTGCACCCTGAAGCATTGCTTTCTGGCTGAGTGGGCTGTTTGCATTAATGAGCAGGTGTGCCTAATAAAGTGTCCACTGAGTTTACATTGATTAATGCTACATATTTTAATTACATTTGCCCTAATGCATTACTGTTCCGTCTATTCCCAGGATGTGTTGGCAGTGACACGGTGATCAGTGGAGGCATAGTCAAACTTCTGACCGGTATTTTCTGCCTGTTTTAACTGGGCATTAAACTGGCTCTGGATTCAGGATACAACTGCTTCCCTTCTCCCACTTCTGGGCCTGACTGCTGTTGCTATAGAAACATCAGAGAAGGAGAAAGCGAGGCACTGACTGCAGTGGATGTGTGTTTGCGTGTGTGTGTGTGTGTGTGTGTCCATGCATGTGACTGTGACATAGTGCGATCTCAAAGAAGACTGTTGAGCTGTGTCTAATGAGTAAAGCGGAGGTGTGTGTGTGTGTGTGTGTGTGTGTGTGTGTGTGTGTGTGTACAGAGTAGATTGGAGATTTCTGCATCCTACTACAGAGCCAAACATAATAATAATAATAATAATAATAATAATAATACTAAGAAAATAATCTTACTGTTACTGTTGTAGCATGTTTAATGCAAAGGACTCAATTATTTACTTATCGCTGCTTTTCTGTTCACTGGGCTTGACTGGTACATGATCCCTTCTGGATTAAATAAATAAATGCAGCATCACTTCAGAATACAGATGCGCTGTTTTTCTTTTAATCTGCCAGGAGGAGCAGTGATCTGTGACTGGCAGTAGACCCTAGCATAAGAATTTCACTTCTTTAAAGCCTTTGGAGCATTAAAGAACAGACTTGACATAGCCAAAGGTGTAGCGCGATGAAGCTCTGAAGTAGGAACAAAGCCAAATCTCTCTGGAGTATAAAATAGTTCTTGATATTCACACTGCTTAAATAACATTAAATGGTAAAGAACGGCTAAAAACTAACAGGTTTAGATCATGTTCAATTAAAATGTAGCAGCTACAGATGGAAAATAGTAGAAACTATCTTCAATACTCAAATTAATATTAAATTAAAAGCGTGAAGGTTACACACTCCGTGTTCTATTCATTTTTTTCTATCACACATGCTGCTTCCTTATATATTTTATGAGCAACTACGATTTTAGTTTTGCTCAGTCCTTGTAGAAAATGGGTTTATAAAAATATTTAGATGTGTGTGACCTTATCTACCACGCACATCCATCGAGATGTTCATGTCCTAACACATATAGGCACCATCCATCCATCCACCCATCCATCTATACCCCCTTAGTCCTAACCAGGGTCCCAGGGATCTGCTGGAGCCTATCCCAGCTCTCTCTGGGTGAAAGGCAGGGGTCCACCCTGGACAGGTCACCAGTCCATCACAGGGCCACATAGAGACAAACAACCTCACACACTCACACTCACTCCTATGGGCAATTTAGAGTCACCCATCAGCCTGACATGTAGGCTCTTTGTATAAATCAGAACAACAGGTAGGCCCACTTCAGTGTAGGACCAATGTCTAATGATAACATGGTCTAAGACTTGTGTTATTATTAGAATGTCAAGAACAACACACAGATATTTCATTTCACAAATATTGACCATGATCTGTATCTGTGTGTGTGTGTGTGTGTGTGTTCACTGGCAACAAACCGTTTTTAAATATTTGCTTATGTGTGTGTGCACTTCCAGCTTTGAATCTGCTAAACCAAAACACTGTCAATCAAATCATCCTGAAAGCTAACATCATTTACACCAACACTTCCCTTTGTGCAACATGAATCATCTCTTTAAACCTAAATACTTTTTCTTTACACAAACATTGCTTTGTAATTGCAAGGCACACGCCTGGTTCAAGTAAGTTCTGCAAAGGTCACGGCAAAGTTAAAGATCTAAACATGTGCCAGTGAGACATAAATCGTTTTTGCTGACTTTGACTCTTTCCTACAGCAGAAATGTTTACTGTTTACTTTTTAATGAAGACTGCAAGGTCACAGAAATATGTTTTCCTTCCATTATTTATTCAACTCATCTGACTGTATCTGAAACCTTAAAGACTGCCTTTTATTTAAACTTTATTTTTATTCTTTTTTTTTTACTACAGACTTACATTTGAAACTGAACTGTTCAATTATTTTTCATGTAGTTTGCATGTATTAAAAGTTTTAAATATCATTTTTCAAATCTTCACATAGCACCGACAGACAAGCTGACCTCAAAGATCCTCTAAAAGGCAAAGGCAGACTGATCAAACACTTTGTGCAAACCTTGTGCCAAAAAACATTTGAACGCAGTGGAAAAAGTACATCAAACAGCAAGATGCCCATTTTCATGCACAGGTGTCTGTGTCTTTGGCATTTGTCTGATAAAAAGTTTTGCTTTGCTTTACACTGCTGCTGTCAACTCATGTTTGTTTGTTTGGATTAGAAAATAAAAGATGACTTGGAGGCAACTGTTACTGCTCCCAACTATAATATACTGTATCTCTGATCATTACCAAGGCAACACTGAGAGATGCTCTATTTATGGGCTTTCTTTGCAGACTTGTTTATATGTGCCATGGAATTACAAAATCTGTTACTGTTATAACATACTAACTGCTTTCCAAAAGAGATGGTAAATTACCTACCCCGCTACTGGATTAGGCAGTGAAATATAATAACCACTAGATGTCAGTAGAGCCTCATAATTGAAATGTTGGTCTTGCAGTGCATTATTACTGTAACTTACAGTATCAGTCAACTGTAAGCTCCTTCGTTGTAATAGGTATGTGTTTGTCTGTGTGTGTGCTGCCTAATATGTCACATTTTATCATGATAAATAGGTTCGATGAAGCATTTTGTATGAACGTGTGTGTTTGCATGAGCTAAAGAAAAATGGGAGATAGAAAAAAGAAACACAGATAGAGAGACGGAGATAAATAGATATAGTAAATAGTGACTCTGTCCATTAGTCATGGAAGACACCCTTATTACCAAACCTCAGGATCATTAACATATTCTACCAGGGACACTTAATAGCTTACACACACACAATCTGTGTGCTGCTACATAATTTCTATAACTTTAGATACTTGAGACATATAACCCTAGATACTTGAGACAATGCCTCGAGAAGTGGGATCCCAAATAAGATGCAGATCATTTGAGTCTGTGTGCATGGATGTGTGTGTGAGTGTGACATAAACAGATTTACCGGAAGACTGATGAGTAGCATCTAATGTGTCGAATGTTTGCATACTCACAAACTCATCTGAGCACTGAGAAGCCCACATCAGGCCCACAGAAACACCCACAGTCTACGGTGATGGATATATCAGAGCAGTGTATGTTTCGTTCTAATTACATGCTGCATCCATCCTGCTCTCATCTCATTAAATAATGACATTTAATCTATGGCCCAGAGCCTTGTCTATAAAGCTGCTGTGATAAGGGCAAATTAAACAATGTGCACCTTTCAGCTCCACTGATAACAAAGTTGAATTCGATTGAAATAATGTGTACGTGTGCTTGCTTTTTCATGCACGTGAAATAACGTGTCTTCATAATCAAAGGAGCTGAGAGTTGGTCAGTTTTAACCTTGAGCTCAAGGTTCATCAGAGGGTAAGTCAACCTTCACAGCCACAAACTCAGTAACAGATGGGAAAATAGCAAGTGAAGAGAAAAACACTGTCACTGTTACAGACATTTGGTATGCATCCTCTTTCTAGCATCAGATAAAGAGTTTGATGTTTACACTCTCTCCTTTGTTCTAGTTGCTTTTAAAACTGGCTCTAATGGTCTGTTAGTGCTTAAATATAATTCAGAAGAACAACTGGGATCATCAATGACAGTTTCCATTAAATAATAATGAAAAAGGACTAGCAGCCTGTAGTGATTCTAGTGGCTCTATAAAGCTGTACTTACACACAGCGGTGCTTTGAGCTAAATGCCTTCTTTCTAAATACCAACGCTAAAAAGATGCTGTGGAGCAGATATGTTTCTCATGTGCAGCATATCAGTTAAGATTGTGAGCATGCCGTCATCTGCTAATTTGCAATAAATTTTGTCTACACCCAGAGCTGATGGGAAGGTCATGAGTTCTGCAGATATTTAGTCATAAATTAAACAATCTGACAAATCTAATTTTTGCCTCATGATGGGCCCAGATAACAAGTAACAGGATCACCAGTCTTATTCCAATTCATCCCAGAGGGGCATGAATGTGTGAATGTCAATCCATCCAATAGTTGTTGCGATATTTGACTTACAGGAAAAATAAAGAGTCAGAGTGAGAGGAAGTCAACAGGGTACTGTAAATCCTCTGTAATAAATAAAAATAAATAAATATCACATCACCAAAGCTATGAAAGTGATGAAACATGATGATGATGTAAACAAAATCAAAATGGAGCAACAGCCACACTATGTGGCTTTATTTGCATAGTTGTGTGTGGCCTCTATGTGTCTGTAGGTGTGTGTAGATGTGTGTGCATGCTTTCCTTTCCATACCTTATACAGCTGTAACCATCATATGGACAGTGTCTTTAATTATATGGGCAACAACTTAATTTACACCTATCCCTACACAGAGAAGATTATATGCATGAGCAGGTGTACCAGGGCTGCCAGATGACAACCAAGAACATTTTGTCAGACAGACAAAATATGCATAGGTTAATAGATAACTAGATGCTCTGGATAGATGCGCGTCTTCCTCGTCTCTTTGGGTCCTGTGCTACAGCTTTAAAAACATTAACAGCATATGGTATAAAGTAAACAACAACAATCAGGCATGCATTAATGTAAACTAAACAGGAACACATAAATAGCATATGGTTGGACACTGAGAGAAAGCAGCCCATTGTGTTTTTGAATGAGACGTAAGTGCTGTGGGGTGATGAATAGATGAATAGCTTTATCTACATGTAAAGCTGAAGGGAAGGTCATCAGATGAGCCATCAGGCTGAGCCACCCACACACAGCCACACACACAATGCCCCACATATGGTGTTGAAGGAACTTTCCTGTACAGAGTAGAGGAGAGCCTATACGGACTTATTAAAGGTCTTATGGAAAGACATACATACACATACACACATACTGTACTGTAAATGCACAAACTCAGGGCACACCATTTTGCACTTGGAGTGGGTGGGGGATTTTATTTTGCAATGCGAATGAGCTTCCTTAGGAGCATCTGTCACTGCCCAGAGAAGCCACATTGCAGAGGTCAGCCAGCACCTCACTAACATACGGGGGGGGGGGCTGTGTTTGCTGTCATGACTGAACACAGCTTGAAAAAAAAAAAAAAAAAACAATGCAATGACTGAGAACCTGACAGACTAAACTATTTATGGAATAGTAGGATCATTACAGCAAGGAGGGTGAATGCACCAGTGTAGATTCAGTGTATATATGTGAGTTAGGCTGCAAATACAAGGTGTGTGGAGTATGTGCAGAGACAGACTGCTGGAAGCCTGAACTCCAACTTTCTTCTGACGCTCAAAGTGTCATGATGTTCCAGGTTTGTGTGTTTATGTGTGCTCACAATCAATGGCGTCCTATCAGAAGGTTAGTTCAGCTGCACAGTGGAGTACAAAACCTCTTAGATGCTAAACATGAAAAGTATTTCTCCAGGGCAGTGAAAACACAGAAGCGTCTTAACAGAGTCCTGGTTTTTGCTTTTCAGTTCACAGACAGATATATGTCTAACATGTTTCCATCAGATATCAACTATTCTGCTGACGGGGGAATCAGAGGAGTGCATTTAATCCACATTATCTACAGTAACTATGGATTTTACATGTATGTTACCTTCCTGTAAGCAGCAAACTCATGCCCTTGTTCTCTCACATAGACTGTCTTTGTTGTTCACAACCCCAAATTTCTGAAAATAGCCCAACTAAAGGTTATTACGTGACAAAGGTGACTATGTGACGAACACAGCGACCATATGGCTTTCACTGAAATAGCTGTCGAGAAAAAATAAATAACTATACACAGCTGGTCACTTTCTAAAAGCCTAAATCAAGCTGGTGTACAGACGTGCAATAATGACTTATAAATGGCATTTTGAGGAGATATATGGAACCACTAAATTATGTAGTAAAGTTCCCTGGAAAGCGTGTGTGAGCTTTAGTGCCCTATTTAACACACACACTATCCAATAATGATCAATATAATATTCATCCAATATTTGCAGAGGTTTTTCTCAGAAGTTGCTTTTCAAAAAAGAGATGAGAAACACTACATACCAGGGCCAGGTTAAACTTTCATTAAATGTTCAAATAAAGTGACTGTAAATTTACCGTATTTTCTGGACTATAGGTCACACTTTTTTTTCCTCTGGCCTGTCGTGTGACTTACATAGCGTGACTTATATGTGTTACATCCCACTCTTGTCTCAACTGAAGATATTATTGTACCTCCAAAAAAAATAAAAAACAAAAATGGTCACACTATATGTCCTAGTGTTAACCAAGTGAAAGAGTTGTTTACTTGACACCGATGAATGAATTTGGTAAAGCACTCCTGCTTGTTATCTAGAGGTTGAGTCACGGCAACTGGAGTTTCAGTTCTTTAAGGCTGAAACGTTTCACCAACCATCCAAGTAGCTTCATCAGTCTGAGAAAGGCTGGACTGGAACCTCCAAATTTATTTCCCAGGTTAGTTTCACTCCACCCTTAGTCCAATAGGCTCACAAAGTGAGCTAAGCAAATCAGGAGTCGTTAGACCCATGCTCCTGAGTTTCACTTCACACCAGGTCTGAATAGGCTCGTTAACTGACCAAAGGAGTGAGCTCAGTTGAGGGTCGTTAGGATCTAATGGTGGACTCACTGTGATTCTCCAACTGTCTGCAGAGTCTGTCCTTCCTGAGAAACACTGGATTTGTTCCTTAATTTGCTGGGAAGAGACAAAAGGGCAGCCTGGTATATTGAAGATGGATTATGTCTGAGTTCTTCACCCCTATTGAGACAGGGTTTCTCCACTTGGACATAGATAGCTTCTCTGACTCCTCTTTCAAACCATCTATCTTCCCTGTCCAAAATGTGTACCTCACTGTCTTCAAAAGAGTGTCTATTCAGACCTGGTGTGAAATGAAACCAACTCAGGGGCATGGGTCTAACGACTCCCACCTGATTTGCTTAGCTCACTTAGTGAGCCTATTGGACTAAGGGTGGAGCGAAACTAACCTGGGAAATAAATTTGGAGGTTCCAGCCTGTCTCAGACTGATGAAGCCACTTGGATGGGTGGAGAAACGTTTCAGCCTTAAAGAACTGAAAGTCCAGTTGCCATGACTCAACCTCTAGGTAACCTCCCCTGGACGACTGAGGATCTTCACAGACATACTCCTGCTTGTTATGCTTAGCCTGCATGCTTCATAGGATAATCTAGACTATAATTAGTATAACTAGGAATGCAACTTATACACCAAAGTGACTTATATATGTTTTTGACTATTTCCAGTGCGATTATAGCCCAGAAAATACGGTAATTTTAAGGTTAAAAAAAAGTGGATCCAGTGTTATTTGACTTTTTAATTCAGCTTGTCTTGTTCAATATTAGCTCAGGGCTCACATGTAGAACTGGTCACAAACATTGTGCTTCCCAATAATTCTGTCTTTTGTGTATTCTCTTGAGCAGTTACAATAGATATTCAGTTTGTCTATAATCGGGTCGTTGCAGTTGATTTAGATGAGAAAAGAAGTAGGATCCAGAAGATAAAACTAAACTAAAGACAGCATTAGGCAGTTACAGGAGCCTTTTATTCAACTCTTAAAAAAAAAAAAAAATCAACCAATAAAATTTTAAAAGAGAAAGACTTCATTTTAAGCAGACTAAACTTCCTTTCACTTTTATTCAAAAGGGGTGGCATAAAACTTTTATCAATTTGGCTGAGGAAATGTTTCAGTTCTGATATAAATTTCATTCTCTGAATATCTACTTGCTTTTTGCTCATTCGCAACTGCACAAATTGCAGTGGGAGGCTCACCCTCTGTTCAATAACTGCTGCAGAAGCATAGTCTGATAGGAACATTGCTTCAGTGGAAAGCAAATCTGTGAACCAATAATGGTGCCAAGACTTTAATGCAAGCCCATCAATTTATTTATCTTTTTTTTTTTTTTTAAGTGCAGTGTTTGTTGTATATAACTCTATTCACAGCCAGTCTTTTTAAGTGCTGTAAACAAGACGTTATATTTCATAATTTCATTTTGCCATCATGCTCTATAAATACTGTTACTGTGCAATCTATTGATTTTGTGGGAGAGAAAGAAACTGTCTCTGGTAATCACAGCCAAGAAAAGAAAATAATAAATAAACTAAAACGAGCAAACTAAGATAATGGCACAGTCCGACTGAAATTAAACAGTTAAAAGTGTGAACATAAGCACGTGACATGAAAGCATCCAACAGATTAACTAACAAAAGGAGGAGAGTGAATGCCAGAATTTTTTTTTTTGCTGCCTGGCACTTTGTTTGGCATGAAAAGAGAAATCATTATCGGACCATGTGGACAGTTTGTGAGCTTCATCAGCACTCCGAGCACATAACCTCCAATTAGTTTGACCTTCCCTGTCCTCTGTCAACAGCCATTGATATCTTTTCACTCCAAAATAATTCTGGTGAACAACTAAATATTTACATGAAGATTAAAACTGTTTCAACCAACAGCATGTGGGAGACTCTTACCACTAATATAATCAATTGTGTTGTTTGTCTAAACAGACAGTTTGAAAGTGAAGATGTTATTTTGTTTTGTTCAGTAAGTAGTTGCAGTTTTGTATGAACTACAAAGTTTAAAATAATTTTCAGTGAAGGTAGGCTTAGGGTTAAAAAGAACGGGCTGTTAACTACAGTACTGGGCAGAAGGTTTAGATTTTAGATTAACACACACTGTCAGGTGTCCGATTGATCCCCAGGTTCATTGTGCAGCCCATTGTGCAGGACAACAAGCCCATAAAGAACCCACTAGAGTTCACAAAGAACTATTTTGGTAAGCAAGAGCCAGGAGTCCTGCAGCAGATGGTCTGACCCCCACTGAGCCCTGATCTCAGCAGTGTGGAGTCAGTCTGGGATCACATGAAGAGACAGAAACACTGGGACAGACTGAATCTACAGACGAACTGCAGCAGCTTGTCCAAGGTTCTGCAAAGTACCAGGAGAACCTGTGAGCAGGTCAAACCAGAGAGAACTGCTGCAAATACTGATTAGATTTAGGTTTGGTTCCCTTTACTGCACTTTGGATGAAGTTAACTGATGATTGAAAAGCTGTCTATGCCATCTATATGAAAAGCATGCCCCGTGTATTTTTAGTGCCTAAAAGTTTTGCACAGTACTGTATATTTGTTGTTGTACTGCACATTGCTGCCAAGAACAACCAATCTGCTCTTGACATTCTTTGTGTACAGACTAGTCTTATTTTCCCTTACTAATCTGGAGCAGGATAAATGAAAAAATAACCAATCAAACAGTAGCAATTAGTACAACTAGCTTAGTAAACGCAACAAACCAAATGAGGCCCACAGAAAGAAACAATTTCATATTATTAAGAGAATAAATCTGACAGTACAGCTCAGACTGGGTGGAAAGGATAGAGGAGGATTCTCTCCAACCCACTGCAGTTGAAAGTGAAATGGTATCCATCACAAAAACACTCCAACCATATGGCTGTCACTGCATGGGGCGGAAAACACTGGCAACCATACAGACTAGAAACAGGTCTGGCAGATTTCACTATCAAACAAATATGGTCGAATTAGATTAAATCAGTTATGAAAATGTATGCATTTACTGGTGTCGCTGCACCTAACATTATTCAGAGGTTAATGCTTACAAAGTCAGCAAAATTGTAAGGGAAAAAGGGTTGCACTGGTGAGGTGCAATGGTGTTACACCTGCATTTCAATAAAACACAACTCATTCCTATTTAAACTACAAAGGTAAAAGAACACTAAATCTATCAGTAAATATTACTTGTTATTAATCCATTAGTTGCCCAACACAAATATGTACATAACCTAGATTCACAATGCTGCATAAACACAAAGTGAAGAAAAGTACCAGTGGCTTTTTATCAGCCAAGTGAATTCTGTGCACTTACAACTTGGATTATGAGATTATGAGAGCCCTTTACAAATCAATGCATGCACCATGCTATTTTTTTAACCGTGATTGCGCAATGTTCCAAAGTCCCTTTGCTTTCTGTTCATTTTAGTAAGCTCAAAGTCAACTGCTAAGGCTGGAAACTTCTCAACATAGGCAATGCATCAGAAAGAAACAAGACTGGACTGATCTAATTTATTTTAGCAGGGTTTATGGAGTGAAGTGAGCTGTGGATTCTTCCTGTTTGACAATGACAGAGCTTCAGCTATCAGTCACTGCACCATTCATAACCTAAAATGTTTGGACGCTCAAGAGGGAATACAAGCAATTATCAGACATGAATGTCATAAAACTCTCTGCTGAATTCAGAATGGAAAGATCCAATTTTAGATACAAAAGTGCATAAACACACCACTCCTCCATGATGAACGCAAACGTGAGATGATCAGGGCTGGAGAATGCGGCTAATTAGTAAACAAATGTTGTTAATTGTGATGCTTTCTTTCATATCATTATGAGGAGGATGTTAATTTGGATAGTGACTAGTGTATCTGTGTACCAAGTTTAAGAAATGGTTGCTTTGGATAAAAGTGTCTTGTCCTAACCCTAACCAGATAGTTTTAATGCGCAAACATAACTGAGTAGTTTAGGGGAGTAAAGCTCAACAAGATCTTGTATTGTGATGCCTAAACATAACCAAGATCTTGTAATAATTAAACATAACCGAGACTTTGTGATGCCTAAAAATAACCGAGACGTTGTGATGCCTAAACATAACTGAGACGTTGTGATGCCTAAACATAACCAAGCTCTTGTAATACCTAAACATAACCGAGACGTTGTGATGCCTAAACATAACCGAGACGTTGTGATGCCTAAACATAACCGAGACGTTGTGATGCCTAAACATAACCGAGACGTTGTGATGCCTAAACATAACCGAGACGTTGTGATGCCTAAACATAACCGAGATGTTGTGATGCCTAAACATAACCGAGATGTTGTGATGCCTAAACATAACCAAGCTCTTGTAACACCTAAATATAACCGAGACGTTGTGATGCCTAAACATAACCGAGACGTTGTGATGCCTAAACATAACCGAGACGTTGTGATGCCTAAACATAACCGAGATGTTGTGATGCCTAAACATAACCGAGATGTTGTGATGCCTAAACATAACCAAGCTCTTGTAACACCTAAATATAACCGAGACGTTGTGATGCCTAAACATAACCGAGACGTTGTGATGCCTAAACATAACCGAGACGTTGTGATGCCTAAACATAACCAAGCTCTTGTAATACCTAAACATAACCGAGACGTTGTGATGCCTAAACATAACCGAGACGTTGTGATGCCTAAACATAACCGAGACGTTGTGATGCCTAAACATAACCGAGATGTTGTGATGCCTAAACATAACCGAGATGTTGTGATGCCTAAACATAACCGAGATGTTGTGATGCCTAAACATAACCAAGCTCTTGTAACACCTAAATATAACCGAGACGTTGTGATGCCTAAACATAACCGAGACGTTGTGATGCCTAAACATAACCGAGACGTTGTGATGCCTAAACATAACCGAGACGTTGTGATGCCTAAACATAACCACGTAATTGTCTTGCTTAAACGTAAAGACGTAACTTACGTAATGACAACAGTGAAGATCTTATGGGATGATAACAGCCTACTATGGCTTCCAGTTGGTTCCAGTAGGTGAGTAGGGACCTACTGAGCCATAACTATTAACTATTAAGAAGCGCGAACATACGCCTGAACGCACTGAATCTCCACATTGGATGTTAATCATAAAATAAACAGTTAATTTATGAAATCACTACCACCAGTAGTAGTGTGAGATACAAAATAAATATTCCAATTAAAGATGTAAATCACAATAAACACACACACAAAAAAATTAAACAACCTCTCAAATTTCACTTGTACAGCAGAATATTTTGAGCAACAGACTGTCATACAGTTCAAACAACCTGTTTTCATCCTGATTATTTTCAATCTAATTTCAACGACCAGTGGAAAATAAGCATTCTCTCATTCATTCTAATTGGCATTGGTAGCTTCTACTTGAGAGGTCCAATCCACAAGTCTGTATATGTTCTCTAGACGTTTACATTCGCTCCTTATCAGAACAGTAAAATAAATAACCACTAGTTTTACCTGCATTCCAAATCCACAGGTACAGGGATGTCCACGGTGCAGCAGGTAGAACGCAGCATCCCGAGAAAGGAAACAGAGACAAAAGAGACAATTAGAACCAGAACAAGTTCAAATCAACCCAGCAAACCTAAAAAAAGAAACGAAACTATGTCAGATTACTTGTCATTATGATGAGGGCATAAATCAGAGAGCAGTAAATATGACGAATAGGGAGGGAAAATCTGGTTCTATTTCAGTCCAGCTGTTGAAACCTCTTTGTCTCTTCTGTTTCAGACTAATTAGCTGATTCCTCCTGTAGGATCAGAGGCTGACAGGAACTGGCCCGTTCCAGGGTGAGGCAGTGTGTGCCAGTTCTGTCTGGCACTGCAACATGGGAGATGGCCTGATGAGGTACATGGGACTGGTTATATTAGCACTAAAGCATGAGCGTTTTCACGCCTGATGACAAGAGGAATATACCGTAGAACTAATCATTTTAGACAGAACTTAAAAAAATATATACACTACATATGAGGAGTGGTTGAACGTAATCCAAAAGGTCAACACAAAGAACTGAACTGCAGCCAGTTTTGACAGTATGTTGTTTATCATCACCAGCTGCTTGTATCAGTGTGTGTGTGTGTGTGTGGATGTTGGAATGCCTCCATCTCTCATGAGGAGAGAAAAACTGCTGAAAAAATGCACAAAACACTGTTTCACTCTTTCTTTCAGAGTGAAGGTGAATACAAACTCTGGAGACGGAATGACTTTGTGTTGAAGTGGAAAACAGGGAAACTGAGAAGAGGGAGGACAAACACGGAAAGAGGAGAGTACTACTAGTAAACCCACTGGCGACTTTGCATTCTTGGAGATTGGGAAAAAAAAAAAAAACTGTTTTGAAACTTGTCAGAGGAAAAGATGGTACAGAGGAGAAGACAGCACAACTATAAACACCCACTGGCAGTTCAGCATGAATAGCAAACATCTCTTCTTTGAAACCTGTCACGAGCAGAGGAACCGCTCTCGCCTGAAAGCCTTTAATTTCTCTTCTTTATTTCACGTCATAGGAGGCGGTAGGCTGAGTGAAATGTGTGATGTCAGTGCAATGTGTTTGTTGTAAATGCTCGACTATTTAGGGCTGCAGGGGGTCTTTTCTCAACCGCATGTCTCTGCTAGAATTTATACATTTCTGAATAGTTCAGATGAAAAATGTGGGTTATTAACTTATGACTGAAGAATTGTTTTTGCAAACTTACTGCTTGAAGCACAGACAGATAATGTTTTAGCAGGGAGAGTCCAAATCCCAGCATGCAAACAAACAGTGAGAAATGACTTTCGTGTTCTCCAAGTGTCGGGTCAGATGTCATACACAAACACAAACACACGTCTACACAGGTCCCAGTGAAAAGAAACCACACAATTTGATTAACGCTCTATGCTTTCTGTCTGGTGGATCAGCACAGCGTGGCATCTCTCCTGCTGTTTGTCTCTAATCTATTTTTTTTATCTCGCAGAGCCTTGTTTCTCTGCTCTCCCTACAAGTCCCTGTTTCTCAGTCCTCTGTCCTTCCATCTCTGTCAATCCACTGCATCTTCTTTTGTATTTCATGCTTTACATTTATAATAGATGCTCAAAATATGTCCAGAATGCACCGTTTTATCTTCATAGAAGTCCAAATCTCAAAAGCTGCCTTGTATGTCCTTGTTAAAATGTTGTTGTGGGCTCATTGTTGGTGATTTACGACACAGTAACTTAAGGCCGAGCTGAATCCAAGTCACACACAGTCAATAGCAGACAAAACCTTAACTGACGGATCCTCTCCTCGTCTCCTCCCCTCTCCGTTTCTCCTTTGTCGCCTTTCTTTTCATCTGACCATACAGTCAGTGAAGAGGTCAATAGCTGGTTGAACTGATTGTGTTAAACGCAACATAGAGAGAAAGCAGAAAGGTCCAATAAATTGTTAGCTGGGAGAGAAATAAGCTACAGCCACTACAGGGCTAACTTTATCCTGCCGCATATGAGGTACAAAGCAAACCTAGAAACTTAATTAAAGCTTGACATCATATCTACCAGTATTCAATGAAATGAGCAGAATGGGAAATGAAGGAGCAGGTGGTATGAGAAATGAAGGGAAATTAGGAAAAGAGGTTGCCCTCAACATAAATTGCCTGGTAGTTTTAAAAAAAAAAAAAAAAAAAAAAAAAAAAAAAAGCTACAGTACATGTGCCATAATAAACCATCTGCACCACCAACACGTAGAACAGAAAAGCATTAAATGCAAAAAAGTGTTTAAATAAACTGTAGTGAAAAATATTTAAATTCTCTTAAAAGACATTTTGATTTAAAGCTCTACTAATCAGTCGAAGCACACAACTAAGCAGTGATGACGATATGAAGGAGATGTGACGTTTTGTCCTGAAGGAGACAAGACCGGGATCAGTCCACATACAACTGCTCCGTCTCAGAGTCTGCTGGAGAAGAGAGAGCTGAGATCCAGCCTGACAGGACACAGGAGAGCAGCTCAAGCCCTCTGGCTCTGACAGAAGAGGGGAGGAAAGCTGTCTAGCGTTGGATGAAACAGAAAGGTATGAAAGGACAGAACCAAGGACTGGGCAGTGAGAGGACACACAACATCCCACTGGCTGACCAGATGAGACAAATATCATGTGAGATTGTGGCCTTCATTTAAAGTGAGGACTGCAGAGTATTGGCCTGCATAAAAAATAATTTGACTAGGACTGTTCTGCTATATTGAAGACTTACAGTATGCACAGTCTTCAAATACAAAATGTGGGCTCCCTTGACAGAAGTAAAAGCCAATCTAATTTCTATTATCGGGTGATTTAATGTTCATTTTCTCCATTATGAACAGTCATCAACTAGCCATCTGCTGGGCTACAGCGTTGATCAGCACAGCAGACGTGTTGTGATCTAACCGGATCAGACAGGTGTGGAGACCTGCAGGAGAAAAACAGCTCCGCTCCAGTGAAGGTAGCTGGACTGAAGTCAGAGAGGCTGCTTCAACAACACCACGATAGAGGCACATCGGGCAAACCGGTTCTCATAAACAAACGGAAACGAATGCACCTGCAGTCATAAAATAATGCAAGACAATTTTCTTATGCAAAATAATGTTTTAAAATACCCACTACAGTAATTTAGATTATAAATGTTGGAGTCTTAGCTAGTTAGCTTTGGAGTCAAACGTACTGTAAACCTCATTTCAGCTGTCATGGGGCAAACATTCAGCAGCCAACTAAGAAGGAAATCTTACCCAAGCTTTTAATAAAATACCAGCAGAAAAGATGTAAATGAAAGAAAACTATTTTATGGCTATAATAATTAACTCCATCCTGACAGCAAGGTTTTCAAAACTAAACTGTAGAAAACTAAAGCTGATCTGGAACAATGCCCCAGTTTAATGATTCTGAAGAAAGAAATGCTAATCAGCAATTTACATCAATCTGAAGACATCAAATAACTGTAACTTCAGATTCCCTGCAGCTGTGACCCACAGCAATGCTCCAGTAATAAGCTGCTCAGAGTCTGTGTTTTCAATGAAATTAATATTAATGGAAAAAAAAACTACATAAAATAGAATCTCAGAATAATTAAAGTTTTTGACAAGACAGTTACATAAGTAACATGATGTAAAGTCTCTAGCTCAGTGAGAGAATAGTGCCCTTCATTTGTACTTACAACATATCACTACTCCTTTTCTTGCAGATTTCCTTTGAAGCCACATTAAATTATATTCACAAAGTAATAACAAAGCAGAAACCAGTCAAAGCTCGAACCAGATAAAAACAAATTGACTGTGTGACCAGAGGCAGGTTTTGGACGTGGTGCTTTGGATTTCCAGGCGCTATGCTACGCCATGTATATTTTTATGCACTACAGATTATTTATTTTATTGAGGATTGTGAAACAAGTATACAGAGGTTGAGGTCAAGCAGCTTGTTTCACATCATTAAGTTAATAGGATAAATAAAAACCTTGGCTTTAACAACTGACTCACAGAAACCCAACCCATCACTATGCACCTATACAGTAAGTATCAGATATTTTTAAAATACTTATTAATATTCAGGAGGAAACTTTCTTTTATTTACTGAATAATTTGATATTGAAGTTCTTTATTAATTGTTAGAAAACAGTAGAAAAGCACAAAATGAGGACCTTAAATGACCTCAAAAATTCATTGATTAGCCAAGTATTTGGGCTACGTTTTTAGTCGACTGATCCATTGATTAACTGACAGTCAGTGTAACAGAACCAGCAAACTCCAGGTTACTGGTCAACCTCCTGCCTTGCAGCTGACATCCTAATAACCCTTCCAGTGATGGAAAATGAAAACACCCTGGATGAAGGTCACTATCACTATCATATGTACGTACTTAATAGTAGAAGATGGACATGCAAACTCCTTTTAGATGGAAAATAATAAGCTGTTTGAGGAAATTATGACTGACTTTAATCTGATAATGTATATATATATATATATATATATATATATATATATATATATATATATATATATATATATATATATATATACATTTAATATCAATTTGTAACAAGGTGACGATTCACCACATTTTACTGGCTTGATTCTGACGTGTATATTAACTGACAGGTTGCTGCCAATAATCAACAGTGTGGAGTCTAGATGGATATTAAGATCTGCTGCTGATGGTGGCTGCTCATCATCATTTCTTAGATAAATAGCTTTTATTGAAATTAAAACTAAAAAAACAGTATCAATCAAGTATTAATAAAGTCAGAAAAGAAAAACATGAGAGTGAAAGTTTAGATACAGGATGTTTGTGCTTTCATCACTCAATCTTAATTTACTGCTGTCAGAAATCTGAAATGCTCTCATTTCATGAAAACATATTAAATGTCATTTGAAAGTCAGTGTTGATAATTATATCTGATTGTTCATATGCATATCAAGATCTGGGGAGCACATTAGAATATTACCTGTCAGCCAATTGACAGTATTATAAATAGACTTTACATATGACAGCACTTTGAAATGAAATAATGAACTAATTTCTTCAGACAATAGGCATAGCAGATTGGATCAATGCGACGTGACATCAAATTTTCTAGCAATGTACATGCACATGCTATTAAGTCTGAATCCAGTGTGTATAAAAGCCTTCATTTATTAAATGCAACTTGCAGTTAAGATTATTTTCGATTATTTTCCCATGCAGGAAATGACACTGAAAGCACAAAGTGCAATAGATTTCCATGCAAGGTCACAGGTGTAGGAAGCAGGAGATAACTGTCTTTTAAAGCCAGAATGGTTGTGCTTCAAAGGATTCAACATCAGCAGTTTCCCCAATTTTCATCACATTACTGACAGGCCAAGTGTGAGGTACATCACATTAGATCCATGGTTTGTGCAAAGTAACTTCCCTGACTACTCCTCGCCATTTGCCTGTCAGTGGCTCTTCATATTAAGGTGTTGGAGGTTAGAGATCTATTTACTGAAGCTGGAGCTTTAAATAGTCAGCATTATTGTGTGAACAGCAGCACATGAAGAGTGTCAACAATCTGAGAAAGCAGCGAGTGTGTCTGATGCTTTAATAAACCTCTTTGGGCTAAACAACTCAACAGGCAGCAGCGATGAAGCTGTGTTCTACTTATATTTGTCCCTCGAAAAGTTCCATTTAGAGGCTTCAGGAACTGCAAGTGGACTTATTATGGATCGATGGCAATGCAAAAACACTTCACCGTCATTTCTACTAGCAGCCAGCAGACAAACACTCATCACAAGGCCCCTTCACCTGTGCAGCAGAGTTAGCCCTGAATCGTGGCGGTGAAGATTTCTGAGGAACAAATTAGCTTGTTAGATGCAAGAGGGCCCAGCGGCATTACAAAACCACTCACATGCTTAACAAAAAATGATGAAAGTGAAATTACTAACATGCTTCAAAAAGATCTGAAGCAAATATATTTTTTAAGACAGTCACACATCTAGACACACACAGTGTGAGGACTGGTTTGAGTATCAGAGTATTGGACAGTCATCGATTTCTGACACAACTTCAAAGTTGTTCCAGGGTCGAGAATTGGTTTGAAGGTTAATGCTACGATTAGGTTCAGTTTAGGAGTAAGGGAACAACTGGGTTTAGGCATTAAGTTGTAATGGTTCGGGTTAGGGAAGGGGCTAGGAGGTGTTCCCTCAAATATAGCAGTACAAATGTGTGTATTACTATATGAATTGTCCTTATTCATTGCATCTCCTAACTCTGCCTTAGTACTGCACTTTTGAAAAGTGGAAAAGAGACAGTCGCAGACCTACGTAAGTACCAGTGAAATGAGCCTTTCACTTTTTAAAATTTGCAGCGTGAAGCGACACCTGATTGCACTTTACTGCGTTTTTCGACTTGCACAGTAATGTCTGTCATCACAGCGTTCCATAAAATTGTATCTTCACATGATTTCACAAGATATGTCCTCATAATAAAAAAGAGCAGGAGAGACATTAGGTTTTACAGTTCGGCAATTATTTGGCAAAATCAGGACACTGTGCGTTACAGAAGCACTGATGAGTTGCCAGGTTAAATGTGCCTTTGCCTCAATATTGAGGGACATTTATTTCAAACCTTTTCATTGCAACATGAAAAGCAGGGGCTGGGAAACGCAGGAACATAAATTAAGTGTAAAAAACCAGAGCAACCAATTCTCTCTCTCTCTCTCTTTCTTTCTCTATCACCATTCAGGTAAAAACAGAATAAATCCTATGAAATTCACATGCTGAGCCACATTGCTCACCCATACAAACATGTAATAATATGAAAACAATAATAATATAATAAAATGGCAATTAAATCTGGATAAATGACCTGGATCTGAAAAACCTGTTGACATTATGACTTTTTTAAATCCTGTTCATCTTCTTGTTGGTTCCTTGTTATGGGCCTTTTGGTCTCTGTGTATTAAATAGTTCCACTGAATATTTCCAAAGAGTAAGAAAACCCACTGAAATATGAACGGTGAGGAAGATGGTAGGAGCTGTTTATTCACATTCTCCTCCTTTCTCTGTTCTGGTGAAGGTCATTGGCATCACTTACCTGTAGCAGCAAAGAGCATAATGAAAGAAAAATGAGGCAGAGATAATGTATCTGTCTTATAGTTACCATAAATGCTTTAAATTACCTGTAGTTCTTCTGAATAATGTCATCTATAATAAAGTGTGTGCCCCAACACTAAGAAACCTTTTCCACTTGAAATATTTAATATAAACCAATGAGCAAACTAGATATCACTGGCAACAGCTCCTATTTATCAGTGATATCAGTTCTGTATTTTAAAAAGAACCTGTTCACTGGAATTATCTGATCACTTTGTGGTTTATGAGTGAGTGTGAACATCTGCATGTATGTACTTTTAAAAACGTTACAGAGACGACGGTTTTCAAAAGACCAAACACCCTTAACAGACAGAGAGAAGATCTCATCATTGCTGCTGATCTATATCTAAAAGCACTGTGAGGAAAGGATAAGGCTATTAGCAGCACCAAAGTCCATATAATGACACTGGCACAGTGAGGAAATTGGTGAAGCTCCATAATCTGAGCCAAGCCTGATAAATGAGTAATTTTATATAATTTTGTAGCTCAGTGCACAGACAAAACGTTCATTTCACAGTTCATACTCCATATATTATTTTATCAGGCGATGGTTGATCGGATGCAGACAGAGCTTTAAGACTGGTACAGACACTTTGATTAGCTCGTTAAATAATTCAGGTGCATTCATTCAGGCCGTGCTGTGTATTCAGTGTATCAGTCAATAAATAAGGCATGGTGAGCAATGTCCGTTTTTTTATTCTTCAGAAAACAAAAAGGTGAAAATGTCATTTCGATATTTAAAACTGACGACACTTTAAACATAAAATGCTGATCAATGGTGGATTAACTTTAACAAGCCGTTAAGTCTTTCCCTAGAACCAGAGCGAGGAACTTTCATCACACAGCATGTATCTCCTCATAAATAAAGATTCCAGTCCTGCACTTTCAACAAGGACGTCCATTCTCCTGCAAGAGCTGTTCAATGCCAAGGATGATTGAGGACCTACAAGAGCTGATGACATTCACCCAGAACCTGCACTTTCAACAGTCCCCACCCACCCAGTAAGCCTCGCAGTGGAGTGCCAGTGTTCGGTCAGCGCAGCACATAAAAGCCTGGCTACCAATTTGCATTTAGAGAGCGCCTGGGCTGATTTCCTTTGGAGGATGGAAGAAGAGAAAAGGCCAGAAAGTCATTTTACCTCCTGAACTCTGTCAGCAAGTGTTCCACCACAGAGCGAATGTCAACCCAGAGGGCTTCGCTGGAATGACAGATGGTCAGCCCTGGACAACTAAACTCATGTCAAGCCTGTCGGCATCCCTGACACTGAGAAATCAGTTTTCACCTCACACATACTCCAAGATAATTACAGATCATTAACAAGGTAGAAGGCTTTAAACATGTTGGAATAAAAAGACGTTGCCAGCAACGTAGCAGGAGAGAACTGAGATAAAGGTTGAGGGTCATGGCAGTAACTTTGTACTGCACTTGGTAAAGCAGGGAGAAAAACTTGTACTTTAACGGGCAAAGTTTCCAAAAAAGTACAATAACTTATCCCCGCAAAGTCTGGACTTTAATTTAGATTCAGCTGAAGCATGAAATTGCAAGACAAGGTTAAAGTGGATAATATAAAGGTCTTTTGACTAAAAAAATATGCTTACATTGCCTGTGTGGTTTGAAAGTACAAGTGTAATCTTTGGCTATGCTAGCTGCATGGAAATGTCTAGTCAACTTTTTAATGGATTACTGTTTAATTTAGTACAAACATCAATGTCCCCAACAGGATAAGTTGATCCCCTGACTTCTCAGACAGCTCCATCTACAGGTCAAACATATTAATGTTGAACACTTTGGTTTATGACCAAAAAACTGCAAAATCAATGAGATTCCCATCAGGCTTAGCTATTTTTTTCTTTCTAGTGCTAATTACAGAATGTTAGCTTGGTCATTGTATGTTAGCATACAATATATGTTTATACTGGAAATTAGCTTTTGCTGAAGCTGTTTGGGAGACGTTCATGTAACTTTAAATTCATTGTAGAACCTCTAATTTTTGCTATTGTTGAATTGTGTTAGATCAAATACTCTGCTGCATTAACCTCAAACAGGGCAGAACCTCCAATTTGAAGAAAAGGGAAAATAACCATCTTTATTAAGTCAGTTTAACATTTAAGATAATTGTCTTTTGTGACTTTAGAAATCTGCCAATGGCTAATAGCCCATCACACGGCACAGAAATCATGACTAGACCTGACCTCAGAAAAATCCTCTTTGGGTTTGAACATCTTGACATTTAATGTAAGATTCTTCCTCACCAGGATATTCGGGCCTGGATATTATACCCTTGCTAAGTGTGAACCAGCTGTGAATCCAGATAACCACGGGCATCCTTATGAATGATGTGACACAAGTTATGCAGCTGCTACATGAGTAAAGTATAAGTTATGAATTCTAACCTACCGTACCTTACATTATTAATGTGGAAAGTTTATTACCTACATTTGACTTATTCAAGCTATTTAGAAGCACTGGGAAAAATGCACTGATCTCTCTTATTGATGATTAAGACAACTGTAGTACAGTGACTTGAAAAAGAATTCACCTGCCATAACCTGACCTGTTCTGTTTCCACCTGAAAATACATTGTGTCCATGGAAACGCATAAAGAGACAATGAAGTTTGGCACAGAAATATGGCTTCATCAAGAGAGCAAATATGTGAATGTTTAGATAATCACGGATTATCTCAGAAGCGATCAAAAGAATATTTGCAAAGTTGAAACAGTTTTTTTCTGCAGCTTTTTATGTAAATGTATTTGTACAAAGATTTGAGTAAATGTAATATTTTGATTACAAGGCACTCTCTCTAAAGCGTTCTGTGTAACCTTTGGGTGTTTGTATTATGCCAAAGTTTTACAAATTGCTTATTATATATACATCAATAAGTTTATATCCATATTTAGCTGTTAAATGTGCGTAGCTTAAACACTGAGCTGGCATCTAATTGACCTAAATGACCTTAAAACTAAGAACATACACACACATACCCTTCAAATCTTTTGCCACCAGAAACATTACAAGTACTCACACACTCAACAATTAAAATTGAGTTGTCTTCATCTTAAACTTATTTTTTTATCAGTTGATCCGCAAAAAATTTTCATAAGTATGTATTTACATGAGTGCATATAAACATAAAACTGAAAAAAGCAGTGCATGGCCACGAATAATATGCATCATCAAAAAACACTGATAAATCAATGGTTAAGCTTAATACTGAAACATCTATCTATGTTCTTTTCAAGGACACAAATCATGTCAACAACAATGGTATAAAAAAAAAGTCTTGTGATAAATTGGAGTAAGTACCATAATGTCTGATATCATTACCTCACTGAGACAAAAAAATAGAGAAGTAAGACAGACAGCGAGCATAAGAAAGGCCTCAGAGAATTGATATTCAAGTACAGCCATGATTGTGAACCAATGCAGAAAATGTTGGCAGACTGAAAAAAGATGTTGGTCTTCCAAGGTGAAAGCCAAATGGAAGATGTCAACTAAAGCAGAAGAGAAATGGGTATCAAGGCTTTTATGTGGCCTGACTGCATAGAAAGACAATGACCTGATGCATGATTCCCTTTTCCATCTCTCTACCTTAATTTAATACATCGACCACAACGTCACACTGCTTCCTTCTCCTGTGGAGACACTGATTGATAGAAGATTATATGTGCAGATTTAAAGTGACAGAGCACACGCTGCAGTTCATATACACCAAAGGAAAAAATATTATAGCTTGGGTCAATTATTATGACTGTACTTCATTTTTATGATTTTCACAGGTATGCAGACGTACAGAGCCAGAATAACGTCATGCTCCCATGAGTGCCAGGAGTCATTTCCGTGTGCCACTTTCACCCTCAATCCACCTGCTTGTAAAAAAATATATGCAATTTTAAGATTAAGGGCAATGAAAATAATATTATGATACAGATCTAACCTGTCAGTGAGGTTTGAAGGCCTCATCTGCCGGTTTGAGGTGTAACTTTCCTGTAGGATTTGGGAGAAGAATTTAAACAGAAGAAAATTCTAATTAATTTTAACAGTACTCAGTCGGAGCTTGCAGTAGGATATACATAGCCCAGTCAGTCTGTCATTGTCAGCTTCACATATAAAAGGTACCCAGTACCAAAAAAAAAAAAAAGTTGGCAGGGGAAGAAGGATGGACTCAAGAGATGAGCTGAATTTATGAGTCCACCACCCAAACATCTGTAGACAATTTTAGCCCTTCCCATAATGCTTTGTAAGACAAAGTACCACCAAACTCTGCAGTTCCCCACAGCTCTATGGAGCGTTTTGGTGCCTCTCAGCTCTTTGTTTTGTATGCAGAGTCTATGGTATACAGCAGAAGTGGGCACTGAGGGCCCTGCTTACGTTCTAAATATGCTGGCCTTACCAATGCTGATTACCTGGGTCAGGTGTGTTCTGCCAATCAGAAGCTGGAAGGTACCAATTCATTTTGTCTTCCATCCTCATCTGAGATGGTATGTTCCAGCTTGTGATTGGGTGAACACACCTGATCCAGGTAATCAGCAGTGGGTAGTGCAGGGATAGTTGGAAAGCAAGCAGGGTAGTGGTCCTCGAAGACCAGGATTGCCCACCCCTGGTATACAGGCTTTGTATGTTTCCACATGGACCATGTACCAGAGTCCCCACTTCCTCTCCCTTACATGAACACTGGCCCCAGTTTTCATGGTAAAACAACACAGTCTTGTTCATTACCTTCAGTTAACTTGTCTGTAAGCCAAGGAGATCCAAAAGAAACAGAACTATTATTACTATTACTATTATTATTACTATTATAGTTCTTCTTATATAAGAATGACAACTCACTAGGATCAACCCCCCAAAAATAAATACGTCTGTTCGCTCATAACCACAATGGCTAAGTAAGAATCACATTTGAAGAACGTTAGTACAATTTGTGTGTTATACATTACATTTTAATGATTACACTGCAAGGCTGACTGGTAGTCAGGTTGTTTTGTTTTTTAAGTCTGAGAGCATATTTCACTGAAACAGTTTGTGCCATGTAAATTTAGTCTCAACTCATTTCCCTGCTTTGCTCTATATAGTGTAGTTAATACTTATTGACTAAAACTGTAATACTCTGTCAAATGCATCATTAAGCCTGGTGAGACAACACACTGACAACTGTGTTAAACCAATATGATTACAATGGTGTTTTTTTTTTTAAACATGTTTTATAGCTTCCACTACACAAGTTGCTAATTTTTCTTTAACTAAATTAATAAACAATAACTAAATAAATCACTGGTGTAAATACGAGACACAATGAATATGCTGTTTTTTTTTCCTCTTTTGATTTTTTTTTTTTTTTTTTGGCATTCATTTTTTAACATGGTAATTTGCTAAACCAGTTTGAATTTCATGTATCTTGAATAATTGACTGGAGATTCAGTCCATGCTTCAGACGCCTTTGGCTGACTCACCTGCTCTGATGAATACAGATGTTAAGGACAGAAAACATCTTCAGTTTTATCTGTAAGGCTCCTCTTTGTGTTGCAATTCAAAAAAAGAGAAAACCCATTTACTCCCTTTTCTCATCCTACCCACATTTTCTCTCAAAATCTTTTGCTCCTTTCTGTTTTGTTTTTCACTGTTTTTTTTCGCAGCTTGTTTTGTCTCTTTTCTCATTTTCTTTAATTAATCTTTATCTTCCTTTCTCAACCCATTGTCTGCTTTTACCTTCCCTCCGGTGTCCTTTTATCAGGTCTAATCCACGTTTCCACCACAGTACGTATTCAGCGAGATGGATGCCGAGCTTTTGTTGAATAAAAGCACTTGTTCAAAATCAATTGCCACTACTATCTATTATGTCTTTTATTCATACAGGTCCTTTCTTCCTCTCAGTTTAGTGTTTTCTGCTCTGAGGAATGATAAAAATATATCCACCTCTTTTGAGTAGATCGGCACAAGGACAGAATTACTGCAGCTAACACAGTGGTCAGGTTGATGGGGATCTAAATAAGTAAGTATGCAAAGTGCATTGTGTTGTAGGTGTATCTCTTGCTTTTAACAAAAGAGAAGAGCGACTGATTCCTATTCGGGTGACAGAATGCTTAATAAAATATGTACTTATTGTACTTATCTCTAACTTATTTTTACAATCTTCTTCTTCTCCTCTGGGCTGCTCCCTTCAGGGGTCGCCACAGCGAATCATCTGCCTCCATTTAACCCTATCCTCTGTATCCTCCTCACCCACACCAACTATCCTCATGTCCTCCTTCACTACATCCAAGAACCTCCTCTTTGGTCTTCCTCTAGGCCTCCTTCCTGGCAGCTCTAACCTCAGCATCCTTTTACCAATGTATTCACTGTCCCTCCTCTGAACATGTCCAAACCATCTCAATCTGGCTTCCCTGGCTTTTTCTCCAAAACATCTAACATGAGCTGTCCCTCTGATGTCCTCATTCCTGATCCTATCCATCCTCATCACTCCCAGAGAGAACCTCAACATCTTCAGCTCTGCTACCTCCAGCTCTGCCTCCTGTCTTTGTCTCAGTGCCGCTGTCTCTAAACCAGACAATATTGCTGGTCTCACCACTGTCTTGTCCACCTTTCCTTTCATTCTTGCTGACACTCTTTTGTCCCACATCACACCTGACACTTTCCTCCACCCGTTCCAACCTGCTTGCAAACGTCTCTTCACTTCTTTTCCACACTCTCCGTTGCTCTGGACTGTTGACCCTAGGTACTTAAAATCCTCCACCTTCTTCACCTCTGCTCCCTGTAACCTCACCGTTCTACTTGAGTCCCCCTCATTTACACACATGTACTCTGTTTTACTGTGGCTGACCTTCATTCCTCTCCTTTCCAGAGCAAACCTCCACCTGCTCTCACTACACTTATCTAAAAACAAAAACGTAACATAAAACCAATAAAATCCAAATTAAATATTTACAACACGTCTATTAAAACATTTTAATGTAGCTATTATTTAAGGTGACACAGTACTATTTGTTCCCATGTTGTTATTTAGCCTTTGCTGTGTTGCACTGATTAATGCCAGTGTTCTCTTTCTGTTAGACAGAGAGGAGGCAGTTTCAAGGAACTATTATTCTACCTAAAAGACCCCATGTCTTGTTCCTTGGAGCATGAGGCGTCTCTCCCTGTGGGAGACATCAAGCCAGGCCTGTCGCCTGCACAAGTAGACAATCAACTTCTGTTTCGGCTCTCTCTCTTCTCAATTGTTCTCTCTCTCTCTCTCTCTCTCTCTCTCTCGAGATGCTGTCCTCACCTTCCTCCCTCTCTGCTCCTCTTTTTCTTCATCTTCTGTGCCGTCTTCGCGGTGCTTACCTTTCTACTGCCAATCTTATTTTCTATTCTCTGTTCCTATGAGACTCTCACTTTTGTTATCACTAGTTACAGCCACTACAGCCTGTTTTGTTGCAATTGCACCCTTCAAGGAAAAGTGTGACACAGCGCTCTAAAGACAGACTTTGACATTAGCCCTTTTATTGTATATGCCCAGCATGTCCAAATATGCATGTTATATAAGTAACATATCATAGTATTGACCACTCTGTGGATTTCAGTTCTTCAATTATATTTGCACTTGTCTCAAAGAACTGACCCCTAGGAGTGGAAGATACTTCCACCTCTGTTGTTTCCTGTTCCTCACCTTGCTGCTCCGTCTACTTTTTACTTCTCAGAATGATATTTTGTCATTTAAATTCACATTATTCAAATACCTTAATAAATATTTATGGCGAATTCTGAGATAGGAAGGAAAAAAAGAGAATTGTGGGGGAGGCCAGTGGAGGCTTCCTACTTTCACATCCCTGGTCATGGAAATTATCCAATGCAACATGTGAATAGTAATTATTAGCTGGAAACGATAGAAATGCCATAGAGATGGGGCGCGTGAAAGAAGCACAGAGATTTCAATTGGCAGTCAACCACATTAAGCAATTAAATTCCAAAGTCTCCTCCAAAATGAGTTGCTGTTAGTTAAAACTGAAGAATCTGTGTGATGCCAGAATCCACATACACAGACAAACTTCACATTCATTGCTAGACAGCCATGCAAGCCAGAATCTCTATTAGAAATATGTTCATGCTGTCAAATTATTCATCAAAGTTGTTTTTCAGAAAATCTCTTTATAAACCACACTGACATTTATCAGTCTAATATAGAAACATGCAGAACATCTAAAGTTGGTGCTGAGCAGGTTGTATATAGTGGGTTTTTACTCTGACTAATAATAATAATAATGATGATAATTATTTTGCCCCAACCTAATAGGAGGCACAATTACGGTCAATCAGTTATATGGAAACATTTCATCACTGACCATTGGCTAAATGGAATAATCACCTCATCATATATTTATTAATCTTAGATTAATAAAAATTAATAAATAATCTAAGATTTTAACCAGCATCTGCCTGTGACTTCAGCTGAGATCCAAAGTTGTTTTTTGTACTTGCATTTGCAATATTCAGCATCCTTGTTTTTTTTATGACTGGGGGTAACTGACCCTTCATTTTCTCTTACCAACTTCTACCCAGACTTATCTAACCGGTCCACTCACCTAAAAACTCACAAGAGTTGTTTTCTCATATTTTACATATCACCCTCTATAGTGTTAGGCTCAAAATAAACTATTCATAAATAAGTTATTCAGGCTTCCAATACTTTACCCACTCAGATCCTCAAGTTGTAAATAATATGTAATAATATAATAAACTGGTCATTATTTCATTTACAGTTAAATAATGACAATAATCACGTTAGGAACAAACAGTTCTATTGCATCAAATCCCCATGAATCTCCCTACGCAGATTTACAGGGACAGATGCAACCATGTTAATGAGAGGAGGAGCTTTGTGTGGTTGGGTCTAAATGGATCACTGCTAACAGCTTCCACTAGCCAACACACGCACGCACACACACACGCGCACACACACACACACGCACGCACACACACACACACACACACACACAGTACTTTGTGGCTATTTCTCATTTCCTTCATGTTTGTTTCCAAATAGAAATGCAGCATGAAATTAGGCAGAGTGGAACCAACAAATCAGCCATTTTAACCTCCTAAAAGGCCTGAAGAGGGAAATTCTGTAATTATTGAAAAGCCTACACTTATGTGTAAAGAAAAAAAAAAAAAAAAGAAATAATAAATAAATCCAGCTTGATGTTCTGATTCAGAGATAAATGCATTTCATGAGGAATAAACCAGTGCTGCTTGTGTTTCTCAGTGGGGAAGAAGAAACTAAGAGAGAATGAAAGAAAGTGGAGGAGGCAGAATCCAGCAGGAGGTTTGGCTGTTTTGTTCCATTTTAACTTCATTAAACATTCATAAGCCTGCTATGAAAATGACAGTGAGGATTTTAGTTTCTCTAGAGGCCAAACATCTCAGGATATAAGGTGTTGTATGTCCTGATTATCCTGCAATGTGGAAGGTTTGAACATAATTAAATAGTCTTTATATCACACTAGTTTAATTAAAAGATTGGTTTTCATAAGAATTGACTGCTTCGTGTTTAGAACAGTTTCTGTGTATCTTAGAGAGGAAGTGTCTCATATTTCATTGTCCCATCACAATACAACTAAGTGCCACACAACAACTGTATCATAGCTGCTGTCTTAGTCATATAATAGACTGCTATGCCCACATACTGTGGCTTTTGAATCATCCATCTGACTCCTGTGGCAATGCCTCTGAGAAGATCAATATTCCTCTAATAGCTCATTGCTTTGTGTGTGTTCTGCTCCTAGGCACAATGCCAGCTGGGTATTAGAGCAGTGTAGCAAAGTGGATGGCAGTAATCACAGCACAGCTAACGCCCTGTTAGAAAAAAAAAAAAAAAGTCCTTACACTTGAATGATAGAGCAGGTTATTAAAAAAAAATAATAAAAAAAAAACCTTTCATACTTTAAGAAATTGTTTGAGTCATTTCTGATCTGCTGCTGCATCTCTATGGTTAAAGCACGGTCACAGACAGATAAAGTGCTTGGTTGAGGTTAGGAAGATGTTTAAGGTTAGCTCAGCCTGTATGCCTACTCATCACCTTTGACCTCTTCCATACAGGTTTTCATTGCAAACTGAGTTGTGCCTGTAAAGGTCAGATTGTGACTTATTATTTTAAGCCAATTAGCTTTATAGAAAACTATGGGGCTAAAGGTCTTTTGCGCAACATAAGTCTCTTGTGCCAACGTGTCCAATGCCCCTGGACTGGTACAGTGGACTGGACAGTCTTTATTAAACAGTCTGTACATGTTTAAGCTGTAAACAAAGTTTACATGGACAGCATGTGAATACAGTAGATTCACGACAGTGTTTAATTAAGAATAAGGACATTTATCCAGCAACGTGTTTTTCTAACTGCAGGGTGTGACAGTCAGTCGATGCAAACTGGGCCACCGTGTTTCCATAGCTGCACATTTCTGACACTCACCATCCCATAATCTTCCAAAAATTTTTCCACACCTGTCCTTGTTCCAATGAATCGGCAGGGTTACAAATGCAAATTGTGCTGTCCATGGAAGTTCCCCATAACAGCAAATGGCGACATAACAGTCAGTTAATGAGGCTGGATTTTCACACCGTTGCTCTTTTTGTCCCTGCGCAGCTGTGCATGGAGGCGGTCTGTCAGGAAGCTATATGAATTCAACCTACCAGACTGCCCCAGTATTGCTTTGCATTCTGTCAGGCATCTAGTATTGTCTGGCATGTTTAGCTGTCTGGCAGCTAGCTACTGTTGCTTGGCTTTCTGGGACACTTCACATATTATTCTGCTGCCAGAGACCATGTGGATGGTTAGCAGTCTGTAGCTATGATGACTCTGCTCCTGTTGCCTTTGAGGAATCTATTGTGAAATTTAGTCTTGGTGGCCAATTTGTTTAGGTACAGTAGGCTTTGATATGATGTAGGCAGGGATTACTTTAAATATAACTTGATGAAAGTCAAATTGTACACTCTCACTTCCAAACACCAAATACATGACTTCATATTTTTCATTTCCATCCATCCATCATTTATACCCTCTTATTCCTATTTAGGGTCCCAGGGATCTGCTGGAGCCTATCCCAGCTCTCTTTGGTTGAAAAGCAGGGGTCCACCCTGGACAGGTCACCAGTCCATCACAGGGCCACATAGAGACAAACAACCTCACACACTCACACTCACTCCTATGGGCAATTTAGAGTCACCAATCAACCTGACATACATGTTTTTGGACTGTGGGAGGAAACCAGAGTACCTGGAGAAAACCCACACAAGCACAGGGAGAACATGCAAACTCCACACAGAACGGCCCCTGATGGGTTTCAAACCAGGAACCTTGTTGCTGTGCTCATTTTTCATTTCCCTTAATCAGAAATAACTGCAGTATCAAATGTCAGGAGGAATATGAAGGAGAGAAAAGTAGAGCAGAAAACATCAGTATGAAGTGTCTCGTCCAGTACACACAAACAAAATAGTACACGCTCCCATAGGCAAATGTATATTTTTCACAATATTAGTTTAAAACATAATTTGCTGATGATTATCTGATATTGTGATCCAATATTACAAGGTTCAAACCTCCAGTGATCTATGACATCAATTGCAAATTGAGTGTTGCTGGCTGGAAAATTACTTCAGCTGGTAATCAGCCACCAGAAGGCCTAATTAAATTGCATAAAGAATTTAAGCGCTCCAAGGTTCAGGGCTGACAGGGATCAGAGGTGGTTTGTTTTCCCATTTAAACTGTACATCACCATACATGTAATAAAATATAAACCCTGACAAAACCCTGACGGTATCTTCCAAGATATACCGATTAAATAATACACCTAAAATAAGGTATAACTCACAACAGTGCATAACTGAAAGTAGGAAAAATGTGAAATACAGTACATCTCTGCAGAACATCCATTTATTAAATACCTTTTCCATTTAGTATGCACTAATTACAGTGTCTGTGTCCATGTATAGGAGACAACTCATTTAGTAAAGTGGGTTGAGTCAACATACTGTATTGATCATCTCCACTGCTGCTGCCTAGCCTCAACTTCTGTATAGATAGTCTAAAAGGGTTTTCTTTGCCCTTTCAACCTGGGAGAAGCAGAGAGAGAGAGACAAAGGGGTCCCTGAGGGCACAGTGATTGACTTTTGTTTTGGTTCATAAAACACTCAATACGTTACTGCAGGAAAGTGCCACAATGTCCAACATCACATTCAATCACTGTTTACTAAGATGGACAACTACAGGATATATCCAGTGGCCATGTTTTCATCTATACCAGCAGCATGAGTGCAAATGTCCCTGTATTTATGTATCTTGCAGAGCTGCACAGAGGGGACAGTAACACAGAGGGACAAGTTCATACTGAAACGACAGTACACCTTAAATTCTTTTCTGGAGCTCAGAAAAGGCAAAATATCACATTTGCTTGAAAATGTATTTATGCCCAAAGTAAGGACAGCAAGTTTTTATTCTCCATCTCTTAAGCGCACTGGGATTCTACCCACAGTAAATTGTTTTGCTTAGCCTGCCAGGATGTGCTGTGGAAATCTGCACCAGGACAACCTGACTCTCTATCCACCCCCACCCATGAAGAGAAAGGGTAACTTTACAGTCAATATGGAACAGGGGTCTGTAGCTCCAGTCCTCGAGGGCCACTGTCCTGCTCCACACCTGATCCAGGTACTCAGCAGGGGGTAGGACAAGGGCCCCTGGAGTCCCCTGGTATAGAATATTGGGAACTAACTCCTTCAGTGTATATTATGGACAGAAAAAAAGAACTATTCATTTAAAAAGCATCACTTTTAAATAGTTTCTCTTTATCCTAAACTACTATTCTGTGTAAACAAATAGTGCATGTGTGTTATCTCGTCCTCACAGTTGAATATTCTGCCGTCACATTGCTCTACTCCAGAAAGGACCTAATGTTCACCCTGAACCTATGACTCTTCTTCCTCCGTGTGAACATCAGTGAGTGAAAACCCAATTTGGATCTAGTTGTTTTTGGCTCCACTCACTGAAACAGGAAAAGTACATCCCAGTCTGCATCAACACTCCTCTCTTTAGCACCTCATTCTCTGTTCCCTTAATTCAACTAAGTTGGATTATGAGATAGTTTGGCTCTATCTGTCCAACCTCCGCCTTTTGTTCCTTATAAAACATCAAAAGGTCCTTGACATGCCTCTGCCATACAGTAATAGACATGGAGAAAAACACTCCTTCATCCCTCCCTTTATAGCCAGATCCATTTTAGATAAGAAAGCTCCTCAGTTGCCCCCAGAGGACTATACACCTCAAGCTGCCGGATGGATTTTCTCTTCAGACCAGAGAATGCAGATAATCTCAGACATTCAACCATGATTGCTGCAGCATTTTAGCATTAAAAGAGCCATGCAATACCCAGTTAGTTATACAGTAGTGATCTGTGTGTTTTACCTGGCACACTTTCTCTTCAACATCTTTCACATAGTGAAGATGGTCCCGAAGGACACTCGACAGCCATGTTCTCTTAGAAATGACAATAACACCAAAGTGTCTTCATAAATAACATCATAGGACAAACGCACATTGAGCTAGTTGGCCCCTCTTTCTTCATTTCTAATGGACCTTTTCTACAGACTCGTCCATACATACACTTAAATAATACAAATACAGCCTTTGGGAACAGTTCTGTACTAGCTCTAATGTGACCAAAAGCAGCATCACCTGTTGTTACCATACTATTATTCTTGTTATTAAAATACCAGCTGCCCAAAGCAAAGCAATGTAATTTACATTAATGTGATCCTGCAGCCCACACCACTGTTGCAAAACTTTTTTAAAGATTATTTGAAATCAATACACCATCTCTGACATATTTAAATTTTTTAAAATTCTAATATTTTAATAAAAATCTCATATACTATCACCAACCATTACTCTTTTGTTGTAAACTGGGGCATTACTACACTTAATTGCCAAATATTACACCCTGTCAAATGTAATTATTGATGAGACAATGCAGAGCTTTGAGTGGGGAAGCTAAAGCATTCACCTGCAAAAAGAAGAAGGAAATCCATCATTTATATGGCCTGAGGACTGAAAAGGCTCACTCTCTTCATCTTCATCCTAATGCTTCTCCCCTAGTGTCGTTATTTTTCAACCGGCTGATGTCCTCCAGCAGAGCTGCCACCCATGGTGAGTACAAAAAAGCAAATCTATCCAGACCTGTCATGTCATGAGGGAGCAGACTCAATACTGCAAGTATCCTTACAGTAAATGTGCGAAGATGAGATGTATGTTAAAACCCAGCATCTTGCAGGGATTACTCAACACAGCAATGTGCAGGTTCTATGTGTGAAAAGGCTTTTGTCTCTCTGATTACTCTCATGCTGTTCCATGTCTTTCATCGTTCCCTATGGGTGACTGTGACTTTCTGCTGTCCTATCAAAGGCAACTAACATTTAGAATGAGCAGATGGTTCACAGTGAGACTGTTGTCCTTCTCCTCTTTACAAAGGTCTACATGTCAACACACAAAACTGCAAAAAATGTGAGTTAAGATGCAAAAACACTGTTTGGATTCTGGATCCTAAAACAAATACATGTGGATTGTACTTGACTAGATATTTAAATATGTGCAGCATCCTGAACTAAAGCCAGAAGAACAAATTGTTTCCTCACAAATTGTTTCTTTAGGGAAAAGAATCAAGCCTCATTTTGCCTTGTATCCAATTTATGGTAGTAAAAGATTTCGGAATTTTTAAACAAACAATAGAAAAGAAAAATGCACAACTTATTTCTATCAATTACCAGGACGAAGATGCAACACAGCTTTCATTTTCACACAGCCCAAACCCAGCATGCCAAAAATAATGAATGATTTATGAACAAAAGGTCTGAAACTTTGAAGAAATCACATGCAACAATGAGTCAAGTTGCACAGCTACTTGGGAAACTGTTGAGTTTTGTCCTCTGTTTTCATGCATCGTTTGGCCGCGTAGAAACCTATTGATTCTCAGTGAAGGCAACATACAAGGCAATAGTACAGTTAGCTGAAAGCTGGAGACAGAAAAACTAAAAAGATACTGAGACGCTCATGTTCAGCTCTACAACACACACACACACACAGCCCACATTCCCACCTTTACATCCTGACTGAAAAATCAGAAAGCTGTGCACGCAGTTTAATCAATCACACTATGGAAAGCACCTTTTATGCAGGTAGGAGCAACTGAAAGTGCTTTACAGATGACTGACAAGCTGATAATAAGTCGGTGCACATGTCAAACTGTTTGACACTGATGCACGAGAGAAATTAAAACAATAAAAATGTAATTATAAAAGAAATACAGCAGCGAAAAGTACATTTTAAAAAGTACTGAAACTTTCATTTGTGGATCTTCCCATTTGTTACTCACTATTTTGAAGAAAAACTTAACTGCTTTAGAAACAAATTGATTTTACAGCTAATGCTATTTAAGTTAATACATTTGTACATTTTATACACTACAAAATTAGAAAAGAGGTTTGTGCTTCCACCCAAAACTGCAGCATGGTCTTTGATTCATACAGTTTAGTATGAAAACAGTGGTTGTCATAAACTAAACCCTGAAGAGCAGCTCATCTCCAAACAAACTACTCTCTCTCACACTGCAGCACAAACCCCAAGTGTCTGTACAGTATGTCTAGGTGTTGGTCTCCCAACTACTGTTTATCTCTTTGTATGTCACATCCACTCCTGAAACCTCCCCTGACATGTGGTACCACCTACGACACAACCAGGATGACCTTATGACCATGACAACAGAGCCTATGCATATTGACTTTAGTGTGTTTCTGTATGAAAGTTTTACTCGGCACAGACTTGTACTAATCTGACAAGCACACGCATTAATCTGCAGCAGAGACACCATGGAAACACAGGCATGTGCTGTAATTTGCTCTTACACCAGCCATCTTTGTTTTTTTTTATGTTTTACAGAGATAATGTACTTATCGGGTCTTATTACTGAACATAAGTCATTTAAACTCATCAAATTCTGAGCTCTGCTATTTCGCCAGATTATATTATCTTTGCTGCACGCTACAAATAACGTTGCATGTCTCTCTGCATTTGCATTTGGTAGAGACTTCTGCCTGGTCATGGAGGACTTTGTCATTGCAACAGTGATTCCATCTGCTCCATCAGGCAACATAACCAAGCAAACAGAAACCAGGCCAAGGCGATAGCTATGAGATGGCTGTTTAATCTGATGGACTGTGATGGAGAAACAAAACTATACCTTTCATTTTTTGAATATAATACTGCAAAACATATTTTCTTCAAAAGACACAGGCAAGATCGGAACCATTACTTTCCATAATATAATTATCTGTTTCAATGTTCTCTGCGTTCTCTCTATAAGTTACTTAGGCACAGCTGTGCTTAGAGCCGAATGACAACCACAGCATGCTCAAAATGGAAACGTCATTAGCAGCCCTGGTACATATTGTGCATGTGCTTCACTTCACTACCTGGAAACCATATTTCTCATACCAGTTTCATTATGAGTTACAAATTGTTTTCAAATTTGGACATGCCATATGTCAGAATGCCTACCCTATTAAGCTGCTGTTTTTTCTTGGCTTGTAAGTATTTGGTAAACATTTCTTCAGCCCAGGATGGACTGTGTTTCCACAGAATCAATAGTAGCGAGATAGCTGAATCCCTTTTGTCACTGACAGCCTGCTGGCTACTTCAATCTGGCCATCAGGGTGAGAATTGAATCTCAATAGCCTGTCCCACTCTTACATTCAGAGAAGCAAATAACTAGTAATCATGTTTGCCTCTTGTCTTTTCCTTTTTTGTAAAAAAACATTACAGAGAATTTGCCCATGGAAGAAAATCATGGGGTTGTTTCTCCTACACATTCAGATAAACGGCACCTGTGGTCAGGTAGCGATGTACTGACACTGACACACAAACACAGTTCTACTTTGAATCTACACCACAGTTCATAAATAATTATGCCACAATTCACAAACTGTATTCTGAGCTGCATATGGACGAAACTATAAGCACGTCTGAAATCACCACAGAAATACAGTTTGAAGTCTGATTCAGGAGCTGAAAACAAAATAAAACGTGATGTGCAATGACTTTAAAAGGCCTACTGGATTAAAACACTTATTAATACCCAAGACACACACCAAAACACACCCTCTGGAAATCTATGTACTGTGGATCTCTCCTTTTCACACGACCTATGAGTTTAATTGAGACATTGAATGAGCTTTGTTTCTCCATACAGTTTCATTTACAAGGTAGCACAGAATCTTTAGGTGCTTCAGAGATGTTGACCAAAACTCCACTGCTGTAACTAGAGTCAGACTTATTCTTCTCACTTTATAGATTTACAGCTACAGAGCAACAGCCAGCTTTATTGGTTCTTATCTGCTCCAGCCTCGGCAGCAGGAGTCAAACACCAGCACTTAGATCTGATGCTTATCCACAAAAAAGTCAAGAAACGAATCCAGTGTGGCTCATTGCTGAGATTAGCTGTTTTCTCCAAAGTCTTGAGTGTATATTTAGAGATCTGATCGTGTTTGAAATGCACAACTCTTTGTTTTATTGCACTTCAGATCTCAGCTCAAAAGAAAATGAGAAAATTTAAAAGGTTGAATGGTTTAGCAGACTAGAGTTTCTGACTGATTTGAAGAACCTTTGAATACTTCACTTCGCTGAAACTTTCAGATTTTATTTTTCATAAAATGTATTTCCACTAATCCAAAGGGTTTAAAAACAAAGGCATTTAACATTTAACTAATGACAAGTGTCAACTAAAAGCTCAGACATGATGAGGAATTAACAAATAATGTCAGAAAGATGTGGATGTCAGTTAGTTCTGTCTGTAATCCAACAATGGCCTGGTACCAAAACTATGAAATACAGACTCAAAACACAAGAAGCCAGGGGACATTATTCCACCCAGAAAAATGACAGGAGTAGTACTTTGAGCAAAGCCTCAAAACAACGTGTTTCTGTTGAAAGCCCTCTAGCAACCCTGAAAATTACTGTATGTCTCCTGTTGTCTGAAGCAGATGGTTGGGAGACACTGTTATAAAGGAACAAAGTCCAGAGAGACAGGAGGTCTGGGTGGAAGTATGGATAAAAAAATAAATAAAAGTAATTTATTTGCTTAAACATAACAAAACCTCTATTTCTATCATTTATTTTAATTCTAAGTAGCTTCTGTCATTCTGCTTGGGATCCAAGATTAACCACATATAAAACACATTCATTTGGAAAAGCACTGACAAACAATATTGTGCTGTCAATAAACAGTTTAGATAAAAAAAAAACATTGTTTATATGTGCGATTCTGAAAAGTCTGAACAAACAATATAGTTTGTCATCTCATTTTTCCTGGAGGCTTGGGCTGTGAAGGCTAAGAGTCTACAACAATGCTAGTAGCTCTATGAGGGTATTCAGGGTATGTGGATTTGGCGATGCAGAAACAGGGGGTCACGTGAGGTTTTTCCGCTAGAGAAAGAGCATTGTTTCTAAATATTTTTATCATAATCGCTGTGCCAGTATTTTAACACAGGAAACAAAGACAGTGAAGCATTGTTTGCCTGAGGAGAGATTAGGCTAGTTAGGATTAGCCTGTTAGCCTTGTACCTTCACCTCAGCCTTTACTGTTTGTTTGTTTTTTCCTGTTCAATCTGTTCACTCATTAACAACAACATGCTTGATGTTGATTTTATTCAAATACAAATAATTTAGCTGCCTCAATAAACACAGATACAAATACTAAACTCTGAATATCATATTCAGATGTGGTTCCTAGTATTTACAGTCAGCTACTTGTTAGCATTCAGCACACTAATACGCTCACAGTGACAATGTTATAATATTAATGTTTAGCAAGTCTCATATTTAGGATCTCCCTCTTTAACATATTATTGAATAATGGAGCTATGGGAAAAGTCCAGTGGGCATCAATACGGCACAAATAAAATGTATAGATTTTTTTTTTTTTTTTTTACACTTTCCTACAAACAAACAAACGTTTGGATACTTTAATATATAAAGCCTTCTCTTACTAAAGTGACAAATATCACCACAGAAACATGCACTGACAGTAAACAAATCCTGTCACAGCCTATAGACCTGACACATGTTGTTGATTAAGTGTGTGACTCTTTTCTACAATCATTATTGTGGACTGGACACAATCAGCAACTGTGCATTTAATGGAAACACACAAATAAATGTTTATCCACAATATATGCCAGTAGCTGATGCCTAGACATGCTACTGTATTTAATTATTATTTAGTATTTAATTAAACTGGACAAGCAACATGCTGTGACTTTTTTTTTGACAGTTATCATACAGTGCCATGGTATAGCACAGGAAATTATTGATCACATGCACATATAAACATTAAGATCAAAAGAGTGTGACTTTTTTTCTCTTTCTCTCCCTGCTGCTCTTCTCTCTTTGAAGTATGATCCTCTTTATGTGCAAGATTAAATCTCCAAGCTTTTGTCTGGGAGATAATATGCATAATCACAACAATATATAGAGCCTCAGTTAAGAAAAGACTTTTGGATATCTGAATTCAAACCGAGGTGCTCAGACTGCAGTAAACAATCCACACAGCTCTTTTATATGTGATTCAGAATGAGCTTTAAATCTTTGGTCTTAGCTGGAGAGATGAGAGCAGTAAATCCATGTCCCCTGATGATAAATTCTCTGAGCAGATAAACATTACTGAAGAGAACAAGGAAATTATTTTATGCCACCAAGCTTGAATATGATTAATGTAAGGGCAGGCACAGAAACACAAGTAAGCTTTACCACAGGCCCCGCTTAGGACACTGCTGCACTCACACCTTTCACACCAAAATGTCTTTACTTCACTCTGCTGAGTAACAGAAAGGAGACTTGAATAGATCTGAGGAGGCTGAAGGGCATGTTCATGTGACTGCTATTAATCTGGAGTTCACAATAGCTTCCTACAGCTCAGTGGAGTGAATCATTGTTACTGAGCGGCTTCAAGCTGTAGCGAGCTCTAATACATCTCTCACCAACACACACCTATGGTGATTTTTGTGGGGGAAAAAAAAGAAATCTGGGTTTAACTGGGCTCTGTGAAAGATGACATATATCATTACCAGACTGTTGATTAAGAGACGTAGTTGGGTGAAGGAGAAGAGGATGGAGATTGATGAAGGGGTGGATGTTGAACAGGAGAGATGGTTAAGTAGTTCAAAGAGAGCTGCAGTATACATTCGATGGCATCCAAACTCAGATATTATGTGGTCACATTTTCTGAAAGATGAAAATCAGAGAATGAAATACGTCTCACGTGTCTCAAGCTCTTCTATAGCAAGCTCCGGAGTCTACCGCTCGTCATGCTGTACATCTGCAAATCCCAGAATATACAACATGAACATACTAATTTTGTTGCTCTCACAACCTTGCGAGTAGTTGTCCTGAAGTTCAGACTGAAGCAAAGGTTTTCAAACTGTGAGGCAGGTGCACAGGGAGACTTGTCAGGCAACAACACTGTGTGAGGAGAATTTGAGTTAAAAACCACACTCGGAGTCAAAACAGGCAAACCCTGCAAACACACAGCACACTCCCTGCGGACATCATTATATCCAATATTCATAGCAAACAAATGGCCCTAAATCTGGTTAGAAATAACAGAACAAAAGATGCTCCCTACAGTTAAAAACTGCTAGGTCCTAATTCAGCATATTTTTAACAGTATCAATTTGCCAAACTGCAAATGTCCTAAACTTGTCTAAATAAAATACCACAAAGTCAGATTTTGAGAACGACAGTGTTATTAAAACAAAGTGTTGAGTTTGAAATTTGAAGCCGCGGTGCTGTATTCTCCAAAAACCATGATGAATGTGCATGAATAAAAATTTCACATTTATTTGCCCATTCTTGAGTAC
The DNA here is from genome assembly GCF_900324485.2 of Mastacembelus armatus. Classification (NCBI taxonomy): domain Eukaryota; kingdom Metazoa; phylum Chordata; class Actinopteri; order Synbranchiformes; family Mastacembelidae; genus Mastacembelus; species Mastacembelus armatus. The sequence goes on along the minus strand of NC_046645.1, from coordinate 3,700,906 downwards.
ATGTGAGACTTTTCGCTTGAGGTAGCAAGCAGAGATAAGGTCAAGGGGTCATCACTCCAGGTTTTGAGGGACCGTTATAGTCCAATTTATTGCACTGGAATTTTGTCACAGGTCTTTGAGACACACACTTACAGATAAAGGGGATTTTAACTTTACTGTGGATCAAAGTTTTGAATGGAGGAATCAGCTAACAGGTATCACTATGCTTAGGCCTCTGCAGAAAGCACAGTAGTAGTTAGAACAATTTAACAGGCTAGGGGATGGTGGGAAAAGAGCCGCGCACCCTCTGAAAAATCGAATAGGAACGAGAGCCAATACAGCTTGAGCTCAGCAGTTGTCTTCTGAGACAGAGATAACCCTGCAGCGAGCTGAGGTGACACCCTGCTGAGGATGAAGAGCTTTATCCTCCTATAGTCTAATGAGATTATCAATTCAGCTGCTTTGAATAAGAATCATATTATCTGTCTGTGCTGGAAGAGATATTTCAACAGAGGCAACAAAGGTGCAGAGTATCAGGCTGCTTAGATGGAGGCTAATAATCTGACAGGCAATGGGGGAATTTACCAAAAAATAACATGCAACAAACTAAATTTTGACACTACAAAAAGAAAGAAAAATAATGCAAATGAACAGTTGTTTGTTTATGATGTCCTGTTACCTTTTTAAAGGAGTCCTGGAAACCTGCTGCACGTCAGAAACTTACACCTGCTAGTTAATGTTAGTATAAACACATGCACTTCCCTTCTCCTGGTAGTAATTTAATTTTTCAAATTAATTACTGTAATTATTAATGTCCTGTATTTACTTTCAAAATGTTTCAGTGAAAATCCACAATTAACAAATCACTACAATTATCAATTTAATTTTGTAAGCTAAATATAACTTTTTCTATTCCCAAAGAAATTGAATACGCTCTTTCTTTTGTGCAAACTGGCGACTTAACTGTACAAACAGAATACTTTGGTAGAATTACAGCTTTTGGGGTCATAAACAGCCGACAGCAACGACTGACAGCCAGTGAAGACAAGCCAGGAAAATAATCCAACATTTCCCTTATGCAGGGCAGCATGCACGTCTCTACAATGCCTTATGAAATCAGACATTATGAATTCAGTGATTCATCTTGTCTTTTAGACTGATGTCTGGACTCTGTATTCAGCAAACGAGTAATCATTTAGCATCCATACTTTCTATTATCTGCCAAAGGGTTTGTATAAAGTCTGCATTTCGACACCAGCTTCTCCTTACAGGTCTGTGTTTACATAATCCTCTCTTATTTTATTCCTTTTCAGTTTATATATGAATGTCATTCTAAAGAAATTGAAGTTTCTTATTTTGCTTTCACCAGGCAACAGCTTTAGATATAAGCCACAGGGGCAGATTGCCACCTGTGAAAAGCAATGATGTCCAGACGGACATTATAAGAGACTTCAGACAGGATTTCTCTGCATGAGACAGTATCTCCTGGACACAGCAGGTGAGAATATGGGACAGATGGGAGGAAAAGCAAGTGCCACAGGTATTTGACATTAACTCAGACTGTCCTTTAAGTTCACAAAGAAGGGAGCATACTCCAGTAAACCAAGGCTCCTTGATTAACCCATGTTTGATAACTTATGTGCAATATAGTCTCTGAATGACTGTGAATGCTATTTAAAAGAGAAATGATGCACGTGAGTAATAGAAGGAATCATGGTTCAAAATGTTACCAGTCAAAAAGTCTTGTATTTAGGGTTACCACGCCATAACAATCAATAACTCATCAGTAAAGTCAAATATCAGCCAGTTAGCATAAATGCTGCGTGTCTTCCTTGTATTCATCAAAAATGTAGATATCAAATTAAATGAAAGACTAGTGCTCCACAAAAACTGTTAAATGTGAACAAAAGATGATGCACTGAAGATGTGTCAACCTAAATTCTGCTTTTAATGATTTAATAATTAAACTGGAAAACATCAACATGCACTGAATCCATTGTTTTACTCTGAACGTGACCCACTAAAGGAAGAAAGAAAAAAAAGACATCCAATCAAAAATTTCCATTTAAGTGACTCTTGACAGAGAAGGCCAATGCTTTCTATGGATTCAACTTTTTTTTTTAAAGCCTGTTACTGTAATTCTTGTGCCTGTGGTTTGATTTCTGCACCTCCTGGCACATCCGTTCAAGGCGAATTAAAAATTGTCCAACGCCCAGTGTATCCCCAGAGGTCAGACTCTCACTGAGCTCCATAATCACTGCAACACTGTCATTATACATTCAAAGTACAAGAGCAATATTAAGTACTTGTATTTCCCATTTCCCCAGCATATCCCTGCTGCTGCTGATCTCATGTAGTAATGGTTTTGGATTTCCAGTCAAACAAGTCTTTAGTGGGTCAAGGAAGCCAGGATCTGAGGCTCTACAGTCAGAGCAGAAAGCTGAGGAAACTAATTGTCTGTTTTGGGATAATTCTTCATCTCTATGTAGTAAAGACACAGTGCGGCCGAATCGTGACAGACGCAAACATTATGCAGCAGGTTGTAGCTTTGTTGGCTCACGATTGGCAGGAGAACAAGAGAGGAAGAAAAAAAAAAGTCCAGAGAATAAAGGAAAATGAAGACTGAGATGGAAAGAGGCAGACAGGAAAGTGCCAAATGACAACGATAAAAACCTCAGTGTCACCACATGTTTCTATCATAGTACAGAGAATGGACAACCCACAGAGACAGAGCTGATCACTATAGACAAGTGTCTGCCACAGGAGTGAGCCGTGAACCTGCCTTGTTACTCTCATGAGTAACTAAAACTGAAACTCACTAGAACAGGTAGGACATTTACGGCTGGCAAACCTTCTCTTAATATGCTGTGACAATTTAAATACAAATAACAGGGAGTTTTGCTAAAAAATGTATGAGCCAGTATGGTATTTCTTACTGAATTAATGCTAAACTAGACTTTCCAAAGCGTAAATTTATGAACAAGGTCAGGACTTAAACAGAGACACGACCTCACAGAAACACCAATAAGTGCAGCTTTAAAACTCCAAATTCTTCAACTGTCAGTGCCAGTCTTAATTTACATCTTAATTCCTTATTGCCCACATACTGAATTCCTCTACAAAAATATCCCAACACACAATAATTATTCATCTGAATGCATCAACCAATCGTGACATTTCTAAAATCTCTCTTTGAAGTGCCAACAATCAGCCTGCATCACATCTAAAGTATATCCAAGCAATACACCATATTTTCCAGACTATAAGTCACACCATCTGGTGTAAAAGTCACATTTGTAATTATACTAATTATCGTCTAAATTAGCCTATGAAGAATGTATTCAACTCCAATGACGTCAGGGAGAAGGTGAAGCAGCGTCACTCAGTCCAAAACGTGTTTCAGCTGCAGACTTTATTACCCGCAGCTTGAAATCTGCAGTATAGCTCTTTCTTTTTTCACTGGTGTTAGATTAGGAGTTAAGGTTTAGTGTGAACGTAAGCATTTTTACCTTTCTGCCAGTACATTATTATACTCAGTTGAGTCAAGAGTGCCATCTAACGCTAATGACTATTTGACAGAAAGTAAATCAACACATAAAAGTCGCAGGACAAGCCAAAGAACTAAAAAAAAAAAAACATGACTTATAGTCCTGAAAATACAATAATATACTGCACATACAGTATATTACCGTATCAGTCTTTAACAGCATAATATATGGTGCTCTGTTATAATTCACTGCATTTTAGTTATTTGGTACTTCCTTAATTATGGTCCGCACAGCAACACAAAGCTTAGCCATAAAAATCACCAGCTTTCTATCTAAGTACATCTGTTCTATGAAAAAGTTTGTACAGGTGCTCCTCCATCGGCTGCATGTTCTACGTTATTCCTAGAGCTTCACAAAGAAACTCTCAAATGAATAAATAAATAAAATAAACTCACATAATTATTATGGCTTTGATTTCCTTCACATCCTGCTGATTTAATTAGAAATACTAATCAAACAGCTTACAATGGCACAAACTACAGCTGAAATTAAATCAAAGAGCCATCAGGATGGAAGTCTTCTTTGAAAGATGCAGGAAGCAGCCTTAAAAAGCTGTGTTTAAGTGAGTGTGTGTGGTAAAATCTAACTTTTTTCTTCTCAACTCTGCAATCATCTGCACACACACACACCTACAGAGAGAGTGAGACAGCTGGTACAGGTTCCCACTTACCTAGAAAAACAAAGGAGATCATGAGATGTGTGAGAAGTGAGTTTTCTGTGTCAAATCTGTGTAAAAACTGCACAAACATCATGGCACAGGTATCTCCTGCCTAAAGCAACCCAACCTAAACAGAACATGCAGAGACAACATCACTCTAAAAACTCTAATGTCAGAATTATTCTTCACAATTTTCCACACACATGATCACATTTTTCATTGATTGACGGGCTGTTAATAGTGAACAGGCTGGACTTAGTAATGGTGGACAAACAGGAGAATGAGGCCATAGTGATAGATGCAGCAATCCAAAGCCATTGCAACATCAGAGAGCAGGAACATGAGAAACTTGAGGAATACAGAGACCTAAAAGAAAAACTAGAAAAGATGTGGAAGTGAAGGCAACAGCGGTCCTCATGGTAATCAGAACAATCGGGGCTGTGATCCTCAGACTTGGAGAGTGGCTCCATCAGATCCCAGGAACAACATCTGACATTTCTGTCCAGAAGAGTGCAGTCCTAGGAAGAGCTCAAGCTCCTGGGCCTCAGGTAGAGGACCTGAGCTTGAAGGAGAAAAGGTCCGCCCGCAGGGGTGAGTAGGGACATTTTTATATATCACAGACCTCCTGTACAACCCAAAGCAGCAGCCCTGAAGAAATGATAGCTCTTTTTGAGAGTGATTTATCATCATCAGGTGGCAAAATTGAATAAACCCTGCCTCCTGAAGGGTTGGCAGATGAGGAAGTCCTTGTCATGATGACAGAGTTGCAATAACATGGCTCTTCACATAATCTAATTCACAGTAATCCCATGGAATAATAACAGGATGGGATAATAATAATAATAATAATAATAATAATAATAACAATGATAGGATAATAATTCATTTAAAGTGCATTGAAAAACAGATCACTCATGTCATGGCTGCACATACACATGCACACACAGGTAAGCAACACCTCTTAAAGCATAGTGCTCTGAATAAACACAACAGTTACTGTAAAATCTTTAGTGGCCATGACACAAAAACAAATGTAGACTTTAACAGACTTCAATACACAACGCTCTGTAGAGAATTTAAAATTAGTGAAGCTTATTCAGATTTTGTTGCCACAGAAAAGCCCTGTAGCCATATAAGGAGGGGGGAAAACTGACAACTACTATTGCCATGCAAAAAGTTGTTTACCATTATAATCAAAATGACTAGTTGGGAGCTGTGAAGATAAATTTCCTTAAGTATAAAGTGGTTTGAGAGAGTATTAATGAAAATTGTGTTCACGTGGTAAACAAGCTCCAACTGCCTCTTCATAGGAGTATTTATTCTTTTCATTGTGCTCGAGGAAATCATTAACTATTTCAGAGTTCTCACTATGGGAAAATGGACTGAGGGAAATCAAATCTGAATCTGACCCTTTGAGGGCATGAAATTGATCTTCGGCAGGAAGAGCCGGTCATGCCGGTCATTCTTTTATCTTGTTTATCTTTTCGGTAAACGCCATCAGACACATCTTTGGTTTACTCAACCTCAATGGTTGGTAAATGCAGCAGGTGCACAGCACACAAAGTAAAATAAGTTATTTTCGCTGAATTATTAAAAAAAAGAAGTTTAGCATATATGCAAACACATGCAAATGGTGTTTGGATAGAAACGGAGGATTTACATACAGTGAGTGTAATTTTAGATATTATTACATATTAACTACGTAATGCTTTAACCCACCTTCACTGTCACACAGTGGGGAAGAAAAAGAACTGGGAGAAAATGGCCATACTCCACTACTATCATTCAGGAGGCTCAAAGACAAAGCAGCAAAATCAATGGGCAGGACTTCTTTTCTCTCAGTAAATGCCAGGGCCCATATCAGTAAGGCTGTAGGTAAGGCCTTTTGAACGCAGCGCAGCCTGTGTTGAATGAGCCAACTGTGGAGGCTTTCACACTGAGGCTGACTGGAAGAAGCAGATTAACTGAAGAGGCTCCCCATCACTCATGAAGCTCAACCACAGCCTCATAAGTGACAGGCTGATCTTTACCTTTTTACACATTAATATTTTAAATGGTTATTAACATAGCAACATTTCAGGCTGTATCTCTTACGCCATTCATCTTCCAATTTCAAAGACAAGAATAATTACTGTGTCATCACATCTGGGTGGAATCTGTCACCCGATGAATTAGTGGACATTTTTTATTCAGCTGAGGCACATGCACCTGATGAATTAGTAAATAATCTTGAAGTATGGATCAAACAACAATTGTGAGCACACCTTCAAGAACAACAGTGTTCGTTTAGTGCTGTGTACGAACTAACGCTCGACTATGATTATTAAGGAAGAGGCTAAAATCTGTGAACCAACAGGTTCCTGATGACACAGGAGACACAGGAACGTGGGAGTTTCACTTGGCTTAGATGAGTAGACTGTGGAATCTATTTAATCTACAGTACACATAGCAAAAACTAATGATGAGAATCAGTAACACACACACACACACACACACGTGCAAATATATAAACCTACAGCACCGTATCTGTTGCATGTGTAAATGCTTTCATCACTGTGATGATCTCTATCCGAGGAGGGCGAATCTATTATTATTATTCTGATGTAAGACAAAGTAGCTTGTGATAAATTTGCACCATTTTCCATTTTATTAAAAAATTCAAGTTCCCTCTCTGGTAATTTATATGTTTGACAAATTAGACAACTGGGAAACAGGCTGGCTCACCAACATTCACACTAAGTCTTAAACTGCAGAAGCAAATCATTAAGGGTGGAGGAAGTGTAACAGAAAAAAACATCATTAAAACAAAACAAAAAACAATCTAAAATCTTACATTGATCGACTTACAAAAATAAAGAGTGTGTAGAATAGTCTGTTTCTTTTCTCAAAACAATGTGAAGTCAATCATGTGATAAACTACTGTAAACTGTAAGTGTCATACAGCAACATCTACAGTATGTAGTAGTTGTAGTAGTTTAACTGCAGTACCTCAAATAATACGTGATTATAATAATTAATGTACTTAATCATATAACTTCACTGCATAATCATGTGTATAATACTGTTGACTGACTAAAATAAAAAGCTTTTGTAAGATAAAAGGCATAATGAGCTGTCCTGATATACAAATAAAAAAATGGGAGATGAAAAGTCCCTTGACGCAAGAGCACAGCAACATTTCAGCACCAACAGCAAAGACCTTTAATTTCAATTACAGGTTCTCTGTCAGGCTGTTTTCTGTGCAGTTAGAATAGAATTGGTCTCACCTACCAGAATAAATTAAGCAAATGGAGGTTACTCAAACGGTCTAGATGCGAACATGGTCTATATTGTGTCAGACAGCTAAAGCCAACAACACATAAAATGCGAAGAGTGAAACGGCACAATGGGGATTTAGTTTGCAAAAGTTTTAACATCTGTTCGCCTCCGATTTAGTTGTTTGTAGGTGGAGGAGCTGGGCTGACCCTGCAGGGCTTTCCCAAGTACCCAGAGTGATTTCTTACCATCTGCTTGAATGGAATACTAATGACAGACAATTCATAAATGTAAAAGTTGCATCTATAAGTTTTGTTAAAACATAATTTGGTGCAGGTGTCCAAACAGTAACATAATAACTATGATGCCAGTTACATAAAGAATTAGATCCGTACAATTAATCAAATTGAATCAATCAGTGATGTAATCGAAAAATATAAATAAATACAAATTTGCAAGTTTGTCAATAAATGCATGTTTACAAAGTCAATGTTTCCAAAGTCAATGAGTAATCATGTAAATATTGATCAAAATAATCATGATTATGATTTTTTTCCAATAATTGAGCAGCCATGTAAAAAAATAAAATTAAAAAAAAATAAAAACTGAAAATGAGTTTCCTGAAGTATAAATTCATTGATTTAGTCAAACCCTGCCTCTCAACACAGTCTAGCCAGTGACCTTTCAGCACCAGGTGTGCATGATATGTTTAAAATTTGAGGTCACTGTAGATTCAACTTCTGTGAACCTACACCTGTTACTTAAAAACCTATATTGAAACAAAAATGTAGAGAAATATTTTCCACCAGGAGAAATGAGAAATGTATTGTAATGTAATGTAATGTAAATGACAAACATGAGTACGGGAAAAAAAACTGCTTTGTTCATGTGAACCATCTTTGTAACAGTGATCGGCACAGTGGCTGAACTACTAAAGACCTAAAGTCTTTTAATCCTTTTTTTCCACAGCACAGTGTGATTCCTATGTATAGTTATTAGGACCTTAACCCAGTTAATCAGGGTTGAAAACAATGTCAAGATGAATCATGTTGTGCTCAGAGTGGTCAGCCTTGCTAATGCTGATAGCAGGGGACACATTAAAGATAAAGAGTTGGCTGGAGCTTTGGCGCTGTGAGGCTGTACAGGCAGGATAAAGCTCTGTTTGACATTAATTCATTATGCTAATTTAGCTGCTGTATTCCCATTGCTGAAGCCCAAGTGGGGGGGGGGGTTGACGTCAAGCATGTGTGTGCAGTATGTGCATGTGTGAGAGTGCCGATGTGTGTGCAAGCATGCTTTATGTGTGTCTGGCTGAGTGTGTAATGACCTTAATGATATTTTTCATTGCAGTTTTAATGAGGATGTAAATTCATCAGAGGCAAAAAAAAAAACAAAAAAAAAAAAAAACTTTTGTTAGGACAAAACAATGTGTTTCAGATAATTACTGCTTCAAATTTCAAATGTGATTAGTATGCACACAGGTAGAAGGACAGCGGAAGACAAAAATACATGAAAGAGAAAAACTTGAAATCAGTTCTAAGCAATATAGATTCTCTAACCAAGAACATTAAAATGAAAGTTCTTCAGGAAATGTAGCTGAAAGAGGAAAACTGTTCATCACAGAGAAAAGTTCAGGGGATTGTACATTTCTGACCTGTCACTCATATTCGGTATATATTGGACAGCTAAATAACCTCAGGAATGTGTGCGCTATGGGTGAAAGAGAGGGAGACAGCATGGAGGCCGAGAGTCAGGGTGTGGGGACTAACACCTCATATCAAATCCTTCTTTAGAAGAGACCATCAATCCACTGAGCTCTACTTCACTACCCATGGATCATAGCAGTTAATTATCCACAGTCACAGTCAACAGTGTGGCTGTCATTCAGCCGATATTGAAAAGTTGCTCTTGTTGATTACGCGACAAAGTAAATCCATTACTGTGAAGCAGCATCGTAGGAGTTAGCAGTGATACATCATGTTTGCAAATAGCTGCTTTGACCGTCAGTGACATTGCTCTAATATTGCACTGATGATTTCCATAGCACACTGAACGTTGATGAATGTGTCATTGCCTAAAACAACTTCACTGTAATTAGATGGCATGTTCTCGTTCATAGAGAAGACCACGGGATCATGTCCGACCCTCGATACTGTAAATATTTTTATTATTTATCTATTAGTCAGAAAAAAATGTTAATGCATAGAAATAAAGCTAGATGAAGGAGCTGTCAGTCAGTAAAGTTGTGTTAGAGATCTGGGCTGTACTCAGACAGTCGCTGAGCACTTCGAACTCAGAAGCCTCATTTTATGCAACAGCCATATTACACACACATCCGGTTTTTATCACTCCAGCTGTCTACGCTGCATCCATGCTTCAAAGTGTAACGCTACGTGCACTCCACTCAAATCCACCAAAACAATGGAAATCTACAGAAGTCCACCGAAAAACAGTAATACGTGAATTAAATAGTTGCACAGTTGTATGTTTTATTTAAACAAATGATCACGTTCTGGAAAGGCGGTGCTCAAACAACAAGAAGGCAAGAAATGCATATTGTCAAGAAATGTCATAAATGTTTAGTTTTCCTCACTTTGTTGGCAAATATCTCCTCTATTTGCTTCCATTTTGTCGTTTGAATGCACCTTCCACCTTCTCCATCTAACAGCCAGTCCCCACTGCGTTATTGTGAGACCTATAGGGGCCTGTAGCAATAATGACATGGGCAAAGGAAGTCTTAAGGTGGCAGAGTATATAGGACCTTAATATATATGTCATCAGAATCAAGAATGAAAGGATCCAAAACTCATGGTTTGGTTTTGGCATATCATTGGTGCTGATCTTTAATAAAGCTGCATTACTCTGCAGATTGAATACAGGCTGAAGTCAACAGCTCAGTGGCCTTGAACAGAGCAAAGTTCTCAACATGACTTTGTAAATACAGGGATTACTGCTGCCAGAGCGTAACACAGCCATGCTGACAGTGGAAGTACACAGCTTGAGATCAATGGAGCAAAAATGTTTTGTTATTCAGGGACAGCACTGCTTCTCTCCACAAGCCTGACGTTCTCCATGGAAAACGACTAAAAATGTATCTGACTGAAACACTGTGCTCTGGTATTGAGTTTGAGTTGTTGGGTGAGACGGGGGTAAAGAATTACCATTTATATTACGTTTAAATAATGATCTTACATTTTATTAAGGTTTTTTTGTAATTATGGGCAGAGAAACAACCTGCTGTTTAAGAGGCATATGTAATGAGAAATTAATTTAGCTTCATTAATATTACAGTATAAAGACACAATTATACAGGATCTTAAACTAGAGAAAAGGCAGAATGGGATTTGTGGAAAAAAAATCCAAAAAACTCTCCAAACAGCTGAGCCCCCAGCACTTTAATCACATGAGCTCATTCTGCTAAGGACACTCATTTCAAGAGGACAATAATGGGCACTAATTAGATTTTGGAGCCACGATCATTGAAAGAATATTAGCAGAAACTGCCGTTGTCCTCTTACTTAAAAATGCTAATTTAGCCACATATTACTGCTAGAGCTGCCTGAGCCATCTTCCTTTGGGAGCTCCTAATATACAGGGGACTCTACAGGGGACCCACTGACAGGCAGTCGAGAGGATTGTAATGTGTAAAAAAACGTTTTTCAACAGTTCATTTCATAAAAAGGTGAAGCAATAATGAGTAGAGACTAAATATCAGTATTCAACAGACTGAAGTTCACACAGAAGCAGATGACCAAACTACTACAGAGAAGTTATTGGCTCATGGCCTTACATGAGCTGGGCTTATCTAATGTTATCTTATCACTCTATCCATCCATCTATCTATTGATCTATCCAGCTATCCATCTATCTATCAATCTCCATCCATCCATCCATCTACCCATCATCCATCTATACATCTATATACTCATTCATCCATCTATACATCTATCCATCCATCCATACGTACATCTATCTATCATCAATCAATACACCTATCTATCCATCCATCCATCTGTACACCCATACATCCATCTATACATCTATAGATCTATCATCCATACATCCCTCCATCTATAGATCTATCCATCCATACATCCATCCATCCATTCCTACATTTATCGATCGATACATCCATCCATCTACCTGCGGAGTCTTAGTCCAAAATCACAATAAAATATGTTAATAATTTTTTGCTATAGATTCTTTGTGTCTGCAATATTTACACAGCAAAGTTAAGTTTCTGTCATAACTCTCTTTGGGCCGACTAAATCTGAGCTCCCAGTCAAGTACTGTGGGTAATTTTGGATAGGACATTTAAACCTCCATGCTTCATCAGAAGGATTGCCACAGTGTTGGTCTAAGCAGCTTGACTGTTCAAGAGGCTACCTGCTGGGTTATCAAAGGCCAGCTGGTTCCACAGTGACAGTGCTATCAGGCTTTTCCCGCACAATCTCTAAATGACACCTTAGAGATCAATTTCTTCCTTTTAGCCAGAGTAGAGTCAATAGAGCGTATCAAACTTCTCAGCTCTTCCAGGCTGAATCCTCTGAGCCCAGGCACATTCCCAAGAGTTTCAGCTGGTCTACGCCTACAGCTTATCAGGCCTTTGTGGCACATGGTTCAATTTCAGTATCTTGTGCAAGAAAAGTATAGTTCAGCATGTGCCAACACATGAACAGTATGACAAATTACTATGAGGCAAGCCAACATAAACTCAAACAACCCTTCCATTTAATAACTAATATGGGTGAGTGGCCCTAATAACCCTATGTTCTTAAAACATTCCCTCTAATTATACTGTAAATGTGAATTTTGCTGGGACTCAGCCTCACTGTGCTCTGTGCAGTCACTTTCCCATTCCTGTAATATTTTTCCTAAGACCCCTCAAACTATCTCACCCTCAGCTATAAGATGAAGCATCAAATGTTCCAAAATGACTATTTCCAACATCCAAACACAAATCGAGCAATTGACAATGTTTGGTACCCACAGATCCTTCAAAACCAATACTGGAAATCATGAATAGCTCCAGCCGGTTCCTGTTGCAGTAATTTTAAGAACTGATTTGAAACATTTCTTGTCAACATACAGTATAAACCCCTTCCTGGTCGTTCTGCATCATATATCTGTGCCTTCTTGTAAATTTATTGTTGAACTTATTGGTCATTCCTGTAATAAACCTTGTTACTAGGAGCAGTTGTGCCTTTGCAGTCACTACTTTATTATTGCTTAATGTCTTGCAATGACGCCTGCAGCACCAGTGTGGGGTAGTTTTCCTGCTGTTACCACTCTGGGAACAATAATACAGTTTCAGCATCCACCTGTTATTACAACATAATCTGGTCATAGACACAGTCTTTTGCATTAATGACCCAAACTATGCTGCCCTCACATACTGAGAGTACATGGATATTGAGTTGAGGCTGCAATACAAGGTAACAAAGAGGATCTGAAGATAATCCTGTTAAAATAATATGCTTTTTAAGGTGAATAACTTTGTTTCAAGGCTCTTATTCCAAAGGATATAGTCTGGAGATTAGATTTAGAGAAGAACTAGCTCCACTGCAGAGCTGCCTGATTAATATGCCAGACTGCAGCCTGACTGAGAAGTGTTTCTTAAGTAAAGTGATTGAGTTAAGTATGACTGAGACAAAGCCTGGAACCTATACCGTAATAAACAAACCCTTTGGAGATTAAATACCCAACTGAGAAATAACACACCACCTCTGGTTACAGATGTGGGCAGATTTAAGGTTGTTAAAGCAAAAGAAACTGATAAGCTGTGACCTTGATTTTGTTTTGTTGTACAATATATGATGATTTAAGATCGACCTTACAAAGGCAGAACAGAAATCCACAGTTGTGGTAAGATTAAATTTAAATGGTAGAATGACTGGAGCTAATTTCCATTTCTATAGCCTGGGGAAAGGAGGCAATTTAGTGTTGTGTATGTTTTATATGTGATTCTAACCCTTCATTTGTGACACCATTTAATGCTATGAGACAAATATCCTTGTTTGTTGTGTATTTTTACACTTATGTGAATTTTGGTGGCCACTGTGTCCTGAAAGTCAGTGTGTGCTGCACCTTTCATTGAACCCTATTTCCAACAAAGACAAATTAAACTACACACTGCATTCAGCAAAAGGTTGCGGGTGCAGTTAATAGTGTGCAGGTGAACTCATAACTACAAACTAAAATTTACCAAACACAGAACAACATGTAAATTACTATGTTGACTACTAACAGAACATTTTCAGGCCATAAAGTCACTTAGCCCAACTGTCTGTTGAGCTGCTCACAGATTAATGCTGTGCAAGGCATCCCATTCCTCCTTGGTTCACTCAACTTAAGCTCCGACACCTGTGCCCATCACCATTCTGCTGCAATTTTCATGCACAGCTGTGTTTCAACTCATAAACATCGAGCTGGAACTGAGACCTTGGTTTTGGCTCTTTCAGCTCAATTTAGGAGTATATTTTCTGATGTATTTCTGTTTGATCGGCTCAGCAAGGTCACCCTGTCCGCCACGGTCTCTGGTGCCACTGACATTTAGTGTTCCTACCTCACGACTTTAAAAGAACATGGAGAACTTCATTTTTTGTAGGTTTGCCCGTCTTTATCAGCCAGTAATGACCAAATATTTTTCAACAGGGAAATTGCAGCTTTTTGTATGTTTTTCAATGTAATAGAATAACATATTATAGAACAGAATAGAAGAGAATGGGCTTATTACATAACCACATGCACATAGTATTTCCAATTGGGCAACCAAGTGACTTTGTTTGTATTGTTAGAACCTCTAACAGATACTAAAACCCATTACACATTTTAATTTTTTATTTAGGTGAAATCGTGTCAGCTTTAAAATGCAAAATCCTTGATCAATGCAGCAGTGCTGGAGCAATGTGTGGCTGTGGACTGAATAATAATCCTTTCATCTTCCCATTCAACTGAGGAAAGGCAGTCAAAAAGAGCATCAGTGTATGAATACACCCTGTCAAAAGTATAGCACAATTACTGTTTGACCTTAAAGAAGCTTGCAGCTTATTAATGACTGTAGTCTAATTACTGAGATGATAAGAGTCAATCAGAACGCCTGGTTTAGAGAGATTACACCACAGCTTTTACTGAATGGTGACAAAGGGGTGTGGAAGCTATGAAAGCTACTCTGCTCTTTAAGCACTGTTGCCAACTTGGCGACTTTGTCGCTATATTTAGCGACTTTCTAACCCCCCTTGGCGACTTTTTTTGTCAAAGGCGACTAGCGACAAATCTAGCTACTTTTTCTGATTTTGTTAGCGACTTTTCGAAACTTTTGGAGACTTCGACGTGAAAGCACGTGTCGTTCTACTACACTGTACACGACACAAGCAGCGGGTACTTTTGTGAGCCCCTCCCCGTCCCAAAGCACTCAAATGCGGTCAGTCTCACTGTGGCCTCCCGCAGCAGCTGCAGTTAGAGCAGAGAGGAGGGGAGGAGACCCCCCCCCACCGCTGTGTCAAATGGCATATGAATCGCGCATGCGCAGAGTCGCCACCGAGCCCGCCTTGTTAACAGAGCGGCAAGTAAATGTAAATGTTAAGTTACTACACTATCACTGTAAAATAAATCATTGTCAACATTTGACTCGCTGCATCAGACGTTCTCAGTCACCTATACCACCTCGTCTACTCTGTCTGTGAAGATCTAGCTAGCTAGCTCACAATGTCAGTCAAAACTATACAGTCAAAAATACTGCAGGCTCCAGTCCTAAGTGGAGCTAAAACAAAGTTAAGAATGAAAAAATAAAAAACACACACAAAAAAACGCACAAAAAAAAAAAACAAAAAAACAAAGTAACTCCGCCACTGTGTCTCTTTTAGGTCACTTTGCTTGTCCGAAGCCCAGATAAAGGAGGAGGGTTAGAATACAGGACAAAACTGATTATATGTAATTTGGGTTATTTTGAAAAACAGTCTATTAAATGGCTAAATTAAAAAATCTAATTGACAAAGGATCAACTGAAAATACATTTACAGTTCTAAACATATTTATAGTGTCTTTTACTCACTTTTTAGCTCTCCCACAATATTATTCCTTTCTCCCAGTGTCCATTACAAATCGACAAGCAAAATGACATTTATGCAAATTGGGCGATGGCGTCATTTAGCGACTTCTAGCGACTTTTCTTACTGAGGAGCTGGCAACACTGTCTTTAAGGCACACAAACACATGCATTAGCCCCTTATTGTACCAGTCTAGTCAAATGTCTGGAGATGTACAGTTGTACTCATGAACTTACCTACCCCTGGTACAATTTGGAGAAATATTGGCTATTTTAAAAAATATAAATAATCATGGAAAACTTTAGTCTCTAGTAATTGCAGACACGTTCTGCATGTTAAGTTATATTTTGCAAAAAAAAGGTCAATATTTCTTATATTTCACCAGAGGTATGTAAATTTATGAGCAGTTTAGCAGCTTCTTCCCTCAATGACAGAATGATCACTGACTAAATGTACTGTAGGAGTAATATAGGTAAGAAATTAAGCTGCAGAGCTTCGCTGATCCTGCCTCACTGTTGGGCTGAGTGTACCGTTAAGTAGCAACACACAGGGAGCTGGACTGCAGGCACAAACACAACAACACAACAGAAAATATGCATAGACAAGGTTAAAAATCTAACCTAACTAGGTTTACTCCATCAAACACACCAGCAGCATCCCAGCAATGTCTAATTAGAGAGCAATGAATAGATGCTAATCTGATTCTAAAGCCCCTGCCTTATTGAACTGCATTAGGAAGCAGAGCTGATGTTGCCTAATGGTAACAGACAACCAGAGAAAATAGCTAGGTTAGCGTTGTTAGTGTGTGTGTGTGTGTGTGTGTGTGAGCGAGAGAGAGAGAGAGAGCAAAACACAAAACAAAAACTACTAAAGGGAGACATTCCCTAAACCTTAGGGCTTCGTCTTTGTGTTACCGTGGATTTTTTATATCATTTTTCAAAATGTCAATTTCTGAAAAGAAATGACAGTGTTCAGTACTTTGGCATTATTCTGGGATGCATAATTTTATATTGGGATGTATATAAAAACAAAAACTTGAGTCAGCATGAATTTATACATTTTCTTTCCTTCTACCAGAGTAAAAAGTGTCATTATCATTTCTCTGAGTGAGACGAAATATACTCAGATCTGTAGACAAATAGTAAACTGAAGTATCTGGTTTTAGAGCATCAACACTCACCATGTGATGATTGCCTCTTATTGGATTTCAAATAATGTATTTTTCACAAAGCACTCCATTTGCAGACTGATTTTCTATTTCACAGACCCAAGCCTTTTAGTGTCAGCACTTAGTATTTTACTGACCTGTGTCTTAAGTTGGCACAAGAAGGTTTGCTATGGTACGGTATGAACGATACAACCAATATTCAGTAACTGCTGTACATTTTTTTAGTATCATTCCCTGAATAAAATAAACTAAAAGTGATGGTTAGGAAACAATGAGACATGCCAGTAGTCTCAAAGTCGTCTTTGGCGGCTTGTCAATAATAAAAAGACAGGCATTCAAATTACAAGGTATTGTATATATAAAACATCATCAAGCATCATTCACCATTGTTTCATTTTCCCAGTGACTATTTGGCATCTGTATTCACATTTAATAAAAACACATGAAAATGCAAGCAACCAGCTCACCATCTAAGTATAATGTGCGCTACATACTACAGTATAGCTTTCACCATAGCCAACAGTTCCACATTAGGCCTATACCCATAAGAAATGCCAGGTTTCTTTTTTTATTGTGAAAATTTTTGGCCTTAAGGACATGATCAGCTCATACTGATAATCATCTGCACACACTGTCAAGGACAACACAGTGAACAATGATTAGCTGTCTGTGTTGGCTATGACTTCTACCTGGCAGGGATCAGGGCCATTACACTTTATCATTTCTAAAGGTAGCACTATGAAGTGATGGGCCAAGACTTTCTCTTAACCTTTATTTTCTAAACGGAGTTTGATTAAGTGTAAGCTTTTAAGCTTACAAGTTTGTTTTTGGACTTTTTTCAGATGACACTGTAATGAAATAAGCATCATCGTACATCATAATGGCTATTGATCAAATTAATTTTCGCAGATTGAATATAACATTAATCAAATGACTTAGGGTATCCATCCATCCATCCATCCATCCATCATCTCTACCCCCCTTAGTCCTAACCAGGGTCCGGGGATCAGCTGGAGCCTATCCCAGCTCTCTTTGGGTGGAAGGCAGGGGTCCACCCTGGACAGGTCCCCAGTCCATCACAGGGCCACATAGAGAAAAACAACCTCACACACTCACACTCACTCCTATGGGCAATTTAGAGTCACCAATCAACCTGACATACATGTTTTTGGACTGTGGGAGGAAACCAGAGTACCTGGAGAAAACCCACACAAGCACAGGGGGAACACGCAGACTCCACACAGAAAGGCCCCTGCTGTGCTGCCCTGAATAGGGTACGTGCTGAAAAATATATCTTGAATGATCTCACATCAAACACTAATAAAGTGCAAGAAGCAGATATACGCTCGAGTTATATAATTCAGCAGCAGTAGGGTGCACATTCCAGTTCAGACATTTTCCTGTATTCAACATATTGCTCATTCAGTGCTGTCTGTAATCCCATCTAAATGTGCAAAATGTATAAAGGCCTGCATACATACAGTGGGCAGAGGTTCTATCAATGCCTGTTTCCAAAAGGTCACTGCACAGTGAATAAAATGATGGAACATTAAATATGCTTTTTAAAATGCATTACTTTTTTTGAATGGTCTGCATTTCTGTGTGTGTGTGTGTGTGTGTGTGTGAATCTGAGATCAACTCAGCTAAAACTGTGTTGATTTGTATTGGTCATACATTATGCATTGCAATCTGCTGAAGGTCACACTCCTCAGATCTCTCAATGTTTGGACACACAGTACTACCATACAGGTGAATACAGCTTGACAGATGGATGCTGTCTGTGACTCTATGGACACTGTGCACGGCCTCTGCAGTGCTGCTTGGAGAAATGTGACAGGTGACATCTTAGTAACACTATCACTGGAAGAATCTGAACCTTATTCAAGCAATACATTTCAGTAACCTGTCATAATTTATTTATTAATAGATTATGATACAGCCTGAACACATCGCAGAGCCAAACTAATTTAGCCAATAAGAGACTGACAGACACAGCTGCTGGCCAACCCAGTTGTTGCAATAACCCCCTGCATTTATTTATTACCTGTTAAATAACTACAAACACTCATTTCTGTTCCTGTCCTATGAAATTATTAACACATTATTAATATTAATATTAATATTGGCCTCTTAGGCTCTAAAACTGATTTTGATTAATAGCCAGTTCATCAGTGAATGCTTGGCCTTCACAAATGACCTGGGCACTGGAGTTTTTTTGTGCTGTTTGGGCAGAAGGGAGCAAGTTTCTCTGTTTGTTCAGCAAGAAAATGTATCACCAATACTGTATATTGCTAAAGGACTTTGTTGACCAAAACATCACTACATTTATTTAGTTGCATTAAAGAAGCCAATAAATCTAAGGGTAGATTTAATGTCTCATGAGCAAAGCCATATTTCCCCAGGTTCTGTGGCTGCTTTCAGCTTTTATTATAATTTACACTGTAAATCCGACCAAACAGACCCACAGCCTCTCTTTTACTGGAAATAAGGCTGTTTTTTCTGCTTTTTTTTAGATAATCGACTTTCTCCACATAAACATCAGACCAAAAGGTGCTCTAACTACAACCAGACCAAATAAGTGATAAGTACACTGACTCTGTGTGTCTGGCAATGTTCTGTGCAGCATTTATTGAGCTGGTCGGTATAACCAGGAGCTCAGAACAATCTGGTGCCTGTCTGTGTCCTCTCCTCAGAAGGTAATGACGTTGCTCACTGGGTGTTTCATTACCCTGAACTGGTTTGGCCATGTCAGGCTTGGCTCTGCTGGGCACTGTGCCTTTTAGTCCAAGGCTGACTGGGCATTCTGTTCACCTCACTAGACCGGACATCCTCTGTTCCTTTCAGTACACTTGCATGCACTCTATGATCCTGGATGTTTGTCCTGTTTTTGATCATGTCCAGGGTGTTTTGTTTACAGGTAACACAGATCAACCCAGTAGATGATATCCCTCTACACTTGGTTGGAAGTGAAAGTGAGGCCGACCCATTTTTAAATTAAAGGTCAGTCCGCTGTGGTTTTCTTTGGTTGCTTAGCAGTGCTATATTTTAATCATGTTCGCTGAATTTGGCTTCTTAAATGCTCGGTGAGATAAAACCAGCTAAAAGCCTTAAATAAATGAGTGAGGCTTTGTTCTCCAGTCTGCCACAGTCAGCTCAAACAGTGTATGGCCACATGGAGCAGGACATAAAGAACATGACAGAGGAAACAAACATCACTATGCACCTGACTTTTGCCACAGAGCACCTTGACCATGCTGGACTTGTAGACTGAGGAAGGTTCTCGGAAAGAACATGCAGTACTATGGATGATGTAAAAAGAGCATTGCGTACAATAAACATCATCCTTATGTTGAGGTAGGGTGAACAGAGAGAGACGGGACTAGGGGCTGGGCTGTCTCTAGGATTGGGCTGTTTTTTAAAATAAATCCCCAGGTTTGTCGAGGAAACTTCCAGGATAATGTCAGAGTTGCTGTCTGCCAGCTGAAGCTCAGCTTAAGTTAGGAGACGGAGAGGAGAATGACCCTAAATATCAAAGAAAATCTATGGCTGAATGACTTCAAACAAAGAAAATCTGCCCGTTGGAAGGGCTCAGTCAGAGCCCAGACCCTAACCCAAGAGAGACGCTATGGAATGACCCCAGGAGAACCATTCAGACCAGACATCCTAAGAATATGGCTGAGCTGAAGCAGCTCTCTAAAGAAGAACAGCCTGAAATTCCTCCTAAATGAGCTGCAGGTCTGATCCACATCTATTAGAAAAACCTTATTTGAGATTACTGCTGCCAGAGGATGTTTAAAAGGCAGAACAATAAATAACCAATGGGTGTTTTATAAAATAATTCTACTTGTTTGTGTCTTGATAGCTTAAGCACATCATATATGTCTATACTTGTCTAGATGACAACCAGAGCAGGAGCTTCATGTACGGTGCGTGTTGTTTTATTCACTCAAAAATAAAGCCTGTGCTCCATAGCTGTCAAACTGATCCTGAATCTCTCCAAGTGCTTTTGCTTGTTTGCTGCAGACAGTGATTTCACACAGCTTCTGTTTCCTTTCAAGAGTTTTGTAGCCTCACAATTTAGACAAATTAATTGAAATAAAGGCTAAATGAGTTATGCTCAGAGAGTGTGAAGAAGTTCAAAGTACACACCAAAGCCCACACACAACAGTGACAGCAAATTGGACAGAGAAAATTACTGTAGGCTAAACTGGCCAATATGAAGACAATTTAATATTATTCTAAATTGCTTTTGCATTTAAAGTGAAAAATACATGAATGAAGGAGAAGAGAAGAGAAGGCAAGGGGAGGTTAAAGAGGGGAGGCCCAGACTGTGTCTGACTGATTAAAATTACATTCAAGGTGTCAGATGTGGTGCTGTAGGGAGATTTCATATCTTCTCCTCTCACACACTGCTCATAATGGACAAGATTTATAAGCCTAATATAGTGCACTGGACCACTGAAATGGCATTTTAGATGGCTCTGCCAATGTACATGTTAAATAGAGTGAAGTGAGAAATGAGGCTGAAGGATTCTGCTATGTCTACATCCCGAGGGCTGAATCTATTTTTGTCAAAGCAAGGTAAAAACGTCATAGGAGTTACAGTAAATATACTTTGATACAGAAAGTAAGAGGCATTTATTTTCTACTACAATGCCCACACTCTGTGTTCATAAACATGTCAATGTGATCGCAACTCTGCTGCAAATGTCACGAACACCTCTAACATATCCAAATACTATAGTTGAAATCGGAGTAAGAATGACTTGATTAACAATATGGGGGTTGACTGCATCTGTTTGGATTAATGTAAACTGTGTAAATGCTTTTAAACCATTATCTTCTTTATGCATGTATGTATGTATTGAGTGTAACAAATACTTGCTATGAATCTGCAGGATGCCATCTACAACAATTTAGTCCGTACTGACCGGAAAAAGGCTGGATAACATGCATATTCAGTGAAAGTCCAATCTACAGTACCTTCATATACAGTAAACAGAGTGGACACTGGAATATTATACTTATTCAAGGAGGATTTAAATATTCCAGTATGGTATTGGTATGTAAGTAAATGATCTAAAAATGTATTTTCCACCAGTGTCGTCGGCAGCACAGAAACAAGAATCAACATAACTGTCCTGAAGGTAAAACTTAATCAGGGCTGCTTACTGGGTTTAGCTAAGCTTAGCTAATAAACCAGCAATTGAGTGTAATTTATTATATTTGACATGTCCTTTGATTGTTTTATATGTATTACATAAACTGTCCACTGCTGTTAATTTTAATTTAAATTAAGTAACAACTAACGTCTAAATCTGACCTGTAAACCAAACAATGAAGCTTATATCGCATTTCATTCTTTAAATGTACCAGACACACAAACATGTTAATAGTGGGGCTGGATGGTGTGCGCGACACACACACACACACACACACACACACACACACACACACACACACACACACACACACACACACAGTCAACACACACAGACACACAGCTCAGCTAATCCAAAGCTATGTGTCAGCTGGCATTTTCTATTCTAGAGGGAAATGGGCTGTGGCAGACATTACTGCAGCGCACACACACTCTGAATAAGAAAGAAGCCCCTGCTTCTACTTTGGAAACACACTCAAGGTTACACTGCATTCCTAACACATGGATAAGAAGAAAGACAAGAACAGGCAGCAGCTGATAGATAAATTAGACAGACAGAACAACAGACAGACAGCAGGCAGGCTGATAGATCAATTAATCAGATAGATAGATAGATAGATAGATAGATAGATAGATAGATAGATAGATAGATAGATAGATAGATAGATAGATAGATAGATAGATAGATAGATAGATAGATAGACAGACAGACAGACAGGCAGACAGACAGACAGACAGACAGGCAGGCAGGCAGGCAGGCAGGCAGGCAGGTAGGCCGGCCGGCAGACAGACAGAGGTAGTTAAAGGATGACTTTGACAAAGTAGATAAAATAACAGCACATGCAGCTGACAGATTGCTAATCAGTAGATTTCCTGTGATTGCATAAGAAAATACGACTTGGTGAGGGGACGACTTCCTAGTCATTACAACACCCTTTCTAATCTAAGCACTGGGGTTGCATTAAAGAAAGACGTGTTTAGGATATGGAAAGTCCAGTCACATGACTACAGACTCTGAAAAACCTGAATCCCATTTAACGTTTCCATGGATGTGGCACACTTTGTTTCCCGAACAGCATTTGTCACACAAGGCACATTTATATGCCATTGCAGACATCAGATGCAGACATGTATTTGAAAAATGTGCACTAAAAAGCAATGTAATCTGTGTATAACCATAATGTCACTCATAAGAAGGATCTCTTTGCACAATGATGCATCTGCTGCAGGAGAAAACTACACTACATGCAATCAATGCATAACTGTTCTCCATTTTCTATCCAAATCTATACATATGCCACATGTTTACCTATTTAACTACAACTATATGGCAGCTGCCACCAAGTCCCATAAATGTCCTAACAATGCCACGATGTTTAGCAGAGCACTGAATCATAGCATCTGGAAAACTGTTGCACTGCTCATTCAAACAGTGATAAACAATAGCACATGGTGTCAGTTCATACCAGGTGTTCACAGGTTTCCTCACCTCCATGTGTGAAAAAACACATAGGACTCTCAGGGAACAACAAAACAAGATGCCTTAGTGTCAGGTTTTGAGTAGAATAAAAGAACTTGGACTTCTGGACTTCTGCAGACATGCAGCTGGAAACTTATGCAGAGTGTTTCATTAGCCGTATGAACTAATCCAAATAAAACCTTTTACACAAAGAAACATTTGTTCAGTTTGGTTAAGGTAAAGGATTCCTGTGAAACACTGTCTGGCAAAGATAAATGAGAACCTTCAATCAAACTGTGATGCATGGCTCACTTAATGAAACGCTGAATGATGAGTTGTTTGTTTTAGCTCCAAGTAATCTGCAGCCAGCTCTATTTGTTTTCATTCTAACCCAAACAAAAGTCCTTAAAAAGACACACAAAGGACACGTGGGTCACGGAGACGAAGACGAAGTGAAGATGGGTTAGTGCTCTACAATTTCTTCATTTAGTGCGCTCTTATGATTTCCTGAAATCTCCATCTATTTATGTATTGACAATCAATAAATTATATGTTCAGTTGGGAAGTTAATGTCACTTGGTTAGTCTTTTTGGTTTAAGTGGAAACTGCTTCAAATCATGCTCAGTTTAGAATTAGCTTTTAGCAATACTGAAAGTGAAGGTTTAATCTATTCTCTCCCTTACCCCTTCATTTATTAGTTCCTCTAAGCCATGCTTCCTGCCTCCTATATATTAATGCAATTCTCTGATTTCCTTTGTAATAGAAATTTTACTTTTTCCATTGTACACACAATCAAATCAGGTAACACTAAAGTGACTTTGGCAGCATCCACGACTGGGAAAATCAGTATATGTATAGAAAACACAATTTTAAATTCTGTAAAAGGATCATTTTAGTATTAATATTTAATATTATTTAAATGCAACTGCTGCCAAAAATCTGCGAATATTCCAACTTGTACTTATATAAATACGATGATGATATAAATGATTTCCACACTCGATAGTTTGTCTTTCCAGTCTGAAAAACATGACGTGGATGTGGAAATACTCGTCCCCTCTTCAGGTTCGTCTTTATCGACCTTAACTGCTGCATATGTTATCAACAGATAATGTATTTACTTCCCTGTCAAAGGGTCCACTGCTCAGAAACATAACATTTCAGTACTCATGGGGCTAACTACTGATGGACATGCTCAGATCACACACACATCCATCCTTGCTGCCGACATCTCCTGCTTCTTATTAAAAACATTAAGTCACTGACAATAAAAGAGTAATAGGGCAACACAGAAGGTTGAGCCTGTTGATTAGAAAAACTCTCTGTACACTGACAGTTCTGTGGGAGCAATTAACCACCTCCTAAATATGCAGTAATAACTGGGTGTGTGTTAAAGAGTCAGGCAACAAATAACACCTCTCAGGTAATAACTACCTGCATACGTGATTGAGTCATCATGGATACTGGTCTCAAAGTCACTGTGCAGTTAATACTACATCACTTGGCAATTTCACACTTCACGGCTCTGTGTCTGTGATAGCTTGTTTGAAATGTCCAACAGTCACCTGCTCTCCCTCCATAGTTCAACCAGCCTTACATCTAAATCCAGGCTACAAAACAAATGTGTTCTGATTGTGTTTTATGATTGACCCGATTCATTGGTTTCTACTGATGCTGTTCAGGCTTTTGGGCTTTCACTGTGGGTTGAGGCTGTATTTTTCCTACAGCTCCCACCACTTTTACAGGGTTTTCTCAGGGTTGATTCTGTTCCAAAATCAGTAAACACATATATTTGAAGGATGTCAATGAATGTAGGTTAATAGTCAGAAGACCACATCTGATCACACCACCAGAAGAAGCACCCATCTTCCAAGCATCATGTAGCTTAAATGTGTTTTTCTTTCAATAAAGAACCTTTAAATAATAAAATGTTAGTCCTGTTCTCAGATCTCTGCACTAGCTTCCTGTCCCTCAGAGAACAGACTTTAAAACAGCACTGCTTGTATATAAGTCCCTTCATGGCTCAGCACCACATTACATCTCTGACATGTTGGTGCCATATGAACCATCTCACACTCTGAGAACATCAGGGACAGGCCTTCTGCTCATGCTCAGAGTCAGGACTAAACAGGGAGAAGCAGCGTTTCACTTTTATGCAGCTAAAACTTGGAATAGTCTCCTGATGATGTTAGACAGGCCTCATCTCTGGGAATGTTTAAGTCCAAGCTAAAAGCTTTTCTTTTTAGCTCAGCATATGACAAATGAAAGTCTTTTATCTGCACTTGTTCTCCGTTCTCTTTTATTTCTGTAAAGCACTTTGAAGGACTGTGTATGAATTGTGCTGAACAAATAAACTTTGCCTTGCCCAAATAGAGAAAAGATACACGATAATGGGAAAGTCTACATCTAAGACACGTCAACACACTTCCTCCTAATGTTTGTGGGAAACGCCAGATTCTCATTCTTCATTCAGATGACCTTTCTGACAATAATTAGTGCTTTCTATCACTAAAAACAAATGATGTTTAAATTTTGGTGTGCCAGCACCAGCTGTATCACTGGGACATTTAAATAGAACAGATGCAACATTAATGTTATGAATGACACCTCGGCTTTTGTTACAGGAAGTCAAAAGGTCTGTCAGCAAAGCTCAAAACTGCCCCGTATAAAGATGCACAAGCAAACGTGAATTTACAAAAGACATATATGCATGAGCCATATTCATGAAAACACTCTGACACTGAGCAGGGCAATGAGTAAGAAACTGAGCTGATGTGACTATAAATCACGAAATCCAATGCTCTGCTGAGCAAAACAAAACACGTGCAATGACATACACGGCATATAAAGAGAGTCAATAAATCATAAGCAAAAATCATAGGCAGCACTCACTGAGTCGCCAGTTTATTAGAGAGACATGCAGTCTAATGCTATTCCACACAACAGTCCTGTAATAAATCCAAGGCCTGCAAAGCTTTCTGTATAATGAACAGTTTGTTTTGTTTTTTGTTTTTTTTTTGCTGACATTGTGTCAGAAAGTTGTTCATTCAACCATGTGCTCTTTTCTGAGGCTATAGTTAATGACTTTAAATTTAACTCAATTATAGGTGTTTGGTATATGCTGTGTACACTTTTTCCAACCAACAGCATCAGAAATGCTTCTCCTTGTAATAGATTAGATCGGATACGATTAGAAAGAATAGGTTCATGTATGAAACAGGGGCATCTACTGGTAAAAGATAAATTTGGGCCAGCTGTTTTCTGTGGTGTAAGGTGAAAAAACAGCCCAATATAATCCAGATATCCACCGAGAACATATTATTACATTTGACACTGGATTTAAACTAAAGATTCACTCCGTGGTGTAAAATAACCAATATACTAATCCACTTATAGGTCACATGGGAAATACAGAATCCCTTATCAAGTAACAAACACATTAGAATGGAAAAGGAAGAATAAGAATGTTTTTGAATAAGAAAGTGGCACAAATGACACAATGAAATATTATAAGAAAACAGTAAATGTCAGGAACTTGAATTATTCCTAAAATGGACTCAAGTGTCACAATATGCGACTGCAAACAGGTCTGGGTGAACACTTTAAAAAATAAAATACTACTATTCTACTATAATAACACTATAAAAGGCAATGTTGTGATAATGAATACAACAGAAATTCACTTTAAATCACCCACTTCTAGTTAAAAGTTACAGAAGGTTTCATTTGCATTGTCAAAAGTGCTATGTTTGTATAATTACACAGCACTCAGATATAAATAAGGGTGCAGGTGCAAGCATGTGGGTGAGTGTTACAGCTTGTCTGTTGCTCTGCATGTAAACTGCTGCTATAGCCAGAAAACACATGACAGAGGGGTATCATTATGCTGCTCGACAGCATCCATCTGGGATTATGGGACATGATGAAATGACGAAAAAGTGCTAAAAAAAGATTTCTGACACAAGGCAGCAGTGGCTTCACCTCAACGTAACCTACTGTTGTCACCTCAAGGGAAGCTAAGAGTCGCACACAAGTAAACATATGAAGACAGAAAGCAAGCAAGCATGAACAAATAAATGAATGAATTAATGAATGAATTCATTCACCCCTCATGTATGTATTTAAGCTTTGCCTTCAACATTTGCCTCCCTCTTTTCACTTCTCAGGTCTCTAGTGAGACGGAGATAATGTTGGGTGAGTTTCCCACGGGAGACACTCTAACCCTGAGCTCTGCAGGCCTGCTGGACTCATTCTTGGTCCACTGAGATCTCAGCAATTCACTGGCAGTGACACCCACCAGAGAAGAAAGCAGTAACAGAGCAGGTCTGGATCAGAGATGATGGAGTTTAATCATGTTATTTTATCTGTGCTTTAGGGACCTTTTCTTTTGGTGCTGATTCTCGGATGGGATTGAAATCACCGACAACAAGAAAGAACAGGAGTAGAGCAGTGCTTTCAAGGGAAAGCAAAAAATTCATCATGTAGAATCACAACTATCAGAGCCGCAGTTAAGCTCAATACAGGTGGACAGGAGTCCATTAGGTTGTTTTACTTCCCCCCAGGTTCTAAAACTGCAATGCAACATTGCTGTACCATAACCAGCTCCATGTATTTGGGATGCACAAGCCAATGAAACCACCCAGGACAAATACATTTACCTGTAATTTATTTATAGACTGACATATCTCAAAAACTGTGCCTCAGTCTAGCACCACATTTAAAAATCTTGCTATTGTAGCTTGGCTAACCAGAGATTTGTAATAGCATGCCCAAGTACCAAAAGAACAAGAATCATAAACCAAATGCTCTTTGCAGAGTCACAGATAATCAGCTCGGGGTCTGGCGTGATAGAAACCACTAGGGTGGAGTCATTAGAAATAGACACAATTCAGGACAGAGACTAACGTCAAGGGAAAGTAACCTCAAGGGAAGGTCATTATCATCAACTGCTGCACAATATCTGCATATATACTGTATAATATATATTATATATAATCTAATATAGATCTGCATCATAGCATCAAGAAGCACGACTGCTGATAAATGTGCTGTATTAGTAGGATTAGATCTGTTTCCTTCATTAAGCTGCTACATGTTCACCAGTAAAGAAGAAAGAAGTAATGCTGCTGTAGAAACTGGTGCATTCATGATGTGCGACATGTAATCCATTCTAAAACCAAAGCCCAGCACTAGTCAACAAGTCACAGCTATAGATCTACTAGAAGGATTAGGTCATGAACCCATTATCTGAGTCCTAACTGAGAATGGGCAATACAAAAATACATGTCTGTGCATGAGACAATTAGGAAACTAGAGATAAAGAGTGAGAGAGAGGGTGAGGAGGGAAACTCTTCATCACTTACATGTGATCTTGTGACAGCATTGTGCTGCACATTAAAACAACTGATGTCTTTTGTGCATGCGTACAATGGATTAAATGTTTTCATATAAATTTAGCATCTCAAAACTTAGGTTTTAATATACTGCAGTTACCATGAAACAGCCAAATAAAATGGATAAACACAAGATGCTCACTGACACAGAGTGTTAAAACCAAAGTCATTAAATGCAGCTTTGCAAAACACAAACTAATAACAATGACTTGTGGTTCTCATGATAAGGTCAATGAGGATGCAATTCCCTCTAACTCTGTGGAAGATACATGCTGTGAGCAGTGAGTGTTTCCATCTGTCACTGTGCTTCTTGTTGTCATTCCTCTTTTTTTCTTTTTTTTTTTTTAACATTTATTCTCATTACACGTTCTCCAGTACTAAAGATGGAACCAAGCTATATATATGTAAACCAGCACTGACTAATATCAAACTCATCAGCTTTTTAAAATAAAACATTTCTGAGGAATTCAATGAGGTCAAATAAACAAAAATGATGAATCAAGAGTAAAACCTGCTGCTAATAGCTGGTCTTTTATTCTATACAATAAAGCTGTAGAGAAATGCAGATTTACATGCCTCATACACAGACGTTTCAAAGAATCAATTAAAATATCAAATGTATTTTAAAACATGTTACATTTTTCCCAGGTTTCTCTCTGTTTCTTATTTGTTTTTATTTTTCCCTTGTAGAAAAATCAAGAAACATCCAGACTCATCTTAATAGTAATGTCTGTAGCTCGGCTCTTGCTGCAGAACTCTACAGGCTCTGTCCTGAACCATCACTTTTTTTGGAACTATTGTGCTTAAACCTTTGCCTCTGTGTCCTTTGGGTGAAATAGGTGAAGTTCCTCACTCCTTTGGTGCAAAGAACTGAACCCCTGCTCCTTATAGATTTCCTGCTAACATGAACAGCCACTTACAAAGAGGCGTTTCAGAACTTCATTAAATATATTCCATTTTCTTGTTTTTCTTTATTTTATTTTTGGATCAACACTAATTCAATGCAACATCAAACAGAGCACGCCATCTTACTAAATTAAATTTGTAGCCCTGCACAGTATATTTGGGTGAATGTGCCTTCTATAAATGAAAGGAATTTCTGATCTTAGCTCTGCTTTGATGGAATATGAGCTCTACGGGGCCCACGGCCTCCAGAGCCATGTGACAACTGACACACTTTCTGCCTCTGAGAGCTCATTTGGCACCGTGGAACAAGCTTGTCCCAGTGGTGTAGCGTCCCCAGGGACACCCTACTGTTGTATGTGTGTGTGTGTGTGTGTGAGCGCAAAAGAGCAAATGAATTAGAGACTCAAAGGAAGAAATAATCCTACTTGAACTTAAGCCCCACACTTAAGAACTGCTGTGTTTTCTGACAAACCAAGTTTCTGGAGCCATAAATACATAGAAGAGGATGAAGTTGTTGCAGAAATCACAACTGTAGAAGTCAAAGGTTCAATGTGTGACATTTAGAGTTATCCATTAGCAGAAATCAGATATAATATTCATAAATATGTTGTCATTAATGTGTAACTACTGGAAAATCCCACCCATTCATTTTATCGGTCTGAGAATGAGATAGGGAGCATCAGATGCTGCTAAATCTTTTTGACACATTGCACCTTTAAATGAAACACAAGAGTCACCATGCAATATACAACTGTTGTGAACTAGTAATGTCACCTTATCTTAACTGCCAGCCATAATGAAAATAATGAATGTAAAACTTTGTCACAGCTTAGAACCACTAGATACTAAACAAATTAAAAAAGTGTTTCGAAAGCTGTTGATCAAAGACTATGGAGAAGTCACATTAATTCATTTAGTTTCTCTGATTCTCACTTCAGATCCAGAAGTCTGACAGTCCTGGTGTCACAGTCACAAAATCATTTATCTCTCCAAACATCAGAATAAATTATTCAGCATCCAGCCATGAGCTCGGATAAAAACACCCTGTGGAAACTTTGAAATGATCTTTTCTGTGAGATAAGAAAAATA
Source organism: Mastacembelus armatus (assembly GCF_900324485.2). Classification (NCBI taxonomy): domain Eukaryota; kingdom Metazoa; phylum Chordata; class Actinopteri; order Synbranchiformes; family Mastacembelidae; genus Mastacembelus; species Mastacembelus armatus. Next base: position 3,670,242 of record NC_046645.1, on the reverse strand, counting down.
CTGTCAGCAGACTGAGTAAATTAGGGTCTGTGATCATCTAATTTAAACTCACAAGTGGTGCTTTTCTTCTTTGGTGAAATTAGTAAATCCATCACTCCCCCTCTCACTGTCAAGCGCTAAAGCAGAAAGTTGTTTCTTAATCAGTGGAGCCTTTAGATCTAGAAGATTGTTCTAAGAAATTATTTAAGTCATAATCGACATCATGAAATCATCACAGGACTAAACATTCATTTTTGATCATATAAATTATTTAGCAGATTTGCTCTTTGATGAAGAATATTGATTTTTTTATGCATGTGGACTGAGGATAATTGAAAATACCTGCCAGGTTTATGCTTTGGTTTTACTCCAAACGAGGCAATAAGTCTGTTTAGAATAAAAAGCTAGAAAAAGTATGTTCACTGCAAAATCACAAACAATCAAAGAAAACAACATAAACACAACTGAATGATGTCATATGAACATCTCTACCTACTGTTAATAAGTTATGCCTTAAAGTTACATAACTATATGAACATACATAAGAATAAACTCGATTAGTTAATAAATACGACGACGACAGCAACAACAACAACTAACTCAGGTACTGACTATTTACTTATTTTACATTGCCATGTGCAGCACTTTGGCCAATCCAGTTGTTTTAAATGTGCTTTATAAATAAATGCATATTGTCTGGTGGTGATCTCTCTCAGTCAGCGTTAAACTAATGGCATGAATAAATCAACAAGAATATGATTCTGCAAAACTATAAACTACATTTCATTGCAACAATTTTTAACTATTCAGGCACAATGCAAACAATTTAGTAATTCTTACATTCTGCAATATCAGCACAAAGCAGGTACAGGTAAAGGTAAGAATCAGGGTTATGGCATATAAACTATGTTTAGGGTTAAAGACATACAGTAGTTCATGAAAAGGTTGAGATAGGACCGTAACAAGACACAAACTCCATTCTCCAGCATGAAAGCCCCTCCAGCAGCCCAGTCTCCACAACCTTTCTTACAGTGCATAAAGTGAACATTATTTCTGGCAAATGGCACCGACTGTAATGGAGATGAGGTTTAACACTGAGAAACAGAGATGTAATTTCTAGGATACTGGGCTTGTCTGAATCAAGTAGAACTTTAGAGGTAGGACAGCCCTTTTGTCAACATTTGAATCACAAATTGTGCCTGTCAGATTGGACATTTAGATTTCAGTACATGAAATATAAAGCCCATCTAGCTATGAACACAAGGCTATAGATATGATCATGTAAGCCACTGCAGCTGCTGCAGTGAGAGATCTTCCTGGATCCTTAATCTTGACAAGCCTTCAAGCCTAAAACAACAAGACAGAATCTGATGTTGGCCTCTGTCTGTCTCTGTGCGGCTCTTCCTCCCTGTATTTATGTACAAGAAGATCTGAGATCTGATCTGCAGAACGTACTGTCTATTATCTATAATCTACTCCACCCCAGTGGTTTCCTTATCACCATTAGTATATATTTATTTATTATTAGCCACTGAAATCACCACATAAAAATCACAGCCAGACTCTAAGTACGTCAAATGGCATCACAGCGTTTACTAACCCTGTATCCTTCATGTGACTAAACAGTCTTACATGAAGCACCATGCTCAAAGAGCAGATTCTAGTGGGCTTCAGTGCTGTAAACAGCCTGTTTGCACCTGTGTGTGTGCCATAAGATATGGCAGATTAGATTGGTATCCCAATAATGTGCGTGCACAAATTGCCTTGTGCAGCCATTCAGCCAAAAACATTCAGAGTTTCAAAGTAAACACTGATAAATAAAATGCATCCCAGCAGTGGCTCCACACGGAGCTTAAGGCGGCTGGAGCAGACACATAATTACATTCATCAAAAGGCAAATGCAGATTGTGATTGTTTCAGTCTTTAATGTGGCTGTGGGCTGTACACATCTAAACAAGGCCTATGTGTCCCAGTTAACTAAAACACAGCAGTCAAACCATTCATGCTCTGGGACTGATTACAAAACATCTCACATGGTAGTGGTCTTAGGGATTATTGCAAGCTTACTTCTGTTTACTGTTTTATCTGTATTCATGGGTACATAAGAACTCTGTCGTTCTACCAATACTGTGAATAACAGCACAGTGAGAAGACAAACACCGCAATCAACATAAACAGGCTCAACTCAAAAGAAATTTGGTTTTATTTAACTTTGAAGTCATTAAAGGCCTGAAAGAGCTTCTCTAAGGATGAAAATTTACCATGTACATTTTTGGTTTCTTCCTATTTCTCTATTATCTCAACATCTTCTACATGAGTCAGTTTTAGGAAACCATTTATTAACTGGTGACTTTTTCTAAGTAACAGTAACGGGAATAATAAGAGTCCAAACAGAAAACTAAACACAGGGCCAGATGCAAGACCATCTTTTTGAAAGAAAGGCTATGGTGGGCTTGAGGATTCAGCCCTTTGTGACATTATTTCTAAATATTTATTTTATTTCTAAATGATGAGTTGAGCATGTAGACAAACCTAATCCAATTACTTTGTTCTGTATTAATGTAACCATAGCTCATGTAGTCAGGCGGACTGATTACAGTCACAAGGTAAAGTAAGTCTATGCAACTACACAATCACTGTCCCTGTAATAAAAGAGACTATTAAAGTGATTACACTTTGACTGGATATATGCTTTAGTGCCCTGATAATCATGGAAACTGCCCACCTGACCTTAGCAACAGCTTCCAGGTCAAATTCTTGAATCAAGATTGAGAACAGCACAGGCTCATGAAAAATCTGAAGTCATTATCATCACATCATTATCCCGCAGCGAAACATCTGGGCTCTTAAATTGGCAAAGACGACATTCAATTAATATTCGAGGTGAAAGTCGAAGTTGTCACAAGACTGAACTCTTCTGGTTACAAAATTACATGTACAATAACTTTACTACACAATCTACCCTCATTTTATGGATTTATTTGCAACAGACTTTTTTTTTTTTTTTTTTTTTTACTTTGCTTAAAGAAACCCCATTAATTTGGTCCTCCAGACTCCTAAAACTACATGAGAAATAAATGACCCCCCCACAGGGTGAGGCAAAATAACAATCATCGCACACTGTAATGTCTGACCAGTAAATACAGCAGTGACCTGTTGGCTCCATAGACAATATACAGTCGAACTGAAAGTGTGCACCCGAGAGTATTAGTGGAAGAAATACAAGTGAAGGAGAGAGCTTGGGGGGCTGAAGTCACTGTTAGTGAAATTTAAGTTGTTGCTGGATGGTTAGATAGACATTAAAAATGAAAAGGACATTGTTTGAATTCTGGCCGATCATCAAATATTGTATCATTAGGCAGGACTTTAAAGCGTCTGAAGAAATAGGTGGAAAAAGCAGAGAAATGATGTGTCAGCAGGGTGAGAGCAGCTCTGATGCAATTTGTGAAGCGATGTGCTCAAACTTAAACTGGATCTCACGTTGCTCTTTAATGTAGAGGTGGTGTCCTTGGCTAAAGCGTTTGGAGATGCCTGAAGATATAGCTAACATGCTATTTCCTATTTCCTATTTAACAATACAATAAACCAATTATTAGTGTATTTTGATGTTTTTAATCACTGTACTGTTCCAGTCGATAACCACAAGTGACTTTTAGCCTCAACACTGAGAGCTGACCTGTGCTTCACCTACATCCCCAACATCATCTCCTACACCATCCATCTCACCTGCACTACTGTCGCTATCGAGCAGCTTTCACAAGCTGCCTGCCAAACTGGAAAGCTGCCACTATGAGGCGTAGGAAGCCACCATGGGTTTATTTAGAAATCCAATAAGTTTGAATCTCCTGCCATTTTCAGGGGCAATTAAAATAAGATGGGGCTTCAGAGTGATCAATACGCTCCATCCTACAACTCTAATTGGCACAGTGTTCACCTTGGGTGGTGCTTCAGGCAAGTACAACAGCTATACCTAGGAAAAAAATCATTTTTATTAATGACGATGCATGAATGGTAATCTGATCAATTTCCAGATACCTTATGAGTACACACAAATGTTGGCAATTGCACTGTATTAATATAAATGATGAAAGAGCAGAAGGTGACACAAAATCATTGGCATTTAACATTATAGCACAAATTCCATGAGAGGTAACACAAGTAAGCCTTCGCTTAAACCTTTTCGAGGTGAAACTATGAATATTGCTTTTCTCGTCAGAGAGGGGCTAAATGGTAGAATGGCACAAGCTGACACAGGGTGGTTTGGGATGTGTGTCTGTTATACCCTGTAGACGACCTGCCAGCTAAAGTGCGAATTATAAAATATGCATCTGCCAGAAATGTAACAGAGGGTCAAAGGTCTCAAGTCCAGCTGGGGTTTTCTAAGAGAACTTTGCAGGCAGATTTTTGGCTGCAGAAAATATTTAATTTTCACTGACTTAAATATGTGAAACATCATGTGATGTTTATTTATAATTGATTGATTTGCATATAGAGTACTGTTTGATACAGTTAAGCTCCCATACTGGTCCATTCCCTGTTAAATATTTTTCCAAATACTTAGGTTTCCTATAGATTCTAATTATGTACCCATTTACTTTCTAAAATAACCAATTTCTTTTCAGCTGTTGCAGGAAACATGAAATTTAGCCTCTTTTCTTTCACTGACTAGGTGAGATACTTTGATGCGGTGGATCTAAATAAACATCTGCATTCTGAGCAGCCTGCACTCCAAAATGCATTTTGTGTCAAACAGGTTGAGACAGTTTAAAAAAAAAAAAAAAAAAAAATCTATAAATGCACTCTAATGGATAATTTCTTCATTTATCTTATTTTCCTCCTGGAGACACTGTATTAACAAAACCACTGTATTGTTTATGGAGACAAATTGACTTGTGTTTTTACAAAGAGGGGTTCTCATTTATTTCCCCCTAATTAGTTTGCTCTTAAAAAACTCTTCCAAACACTGCAGTGATGATGAATTAGCAGCTTGCCTTGTTAGAGGAAGACGGAGTTGGTGGAACTGCTACCTGCATGATTGCAATGATACTTCATAAAAAAATAAACAGCTCTAACTGCTGAAGAAATAACAGCGTATTATCCACCTTAATGAAAAGGTAAACAGATCGGATTCCAGCCATATCAGAGCAACTGTGGTAGAGATTTTCTGACATAGACACAATTACTGTTTGGCACAGTTACATTTATGAATCTATGTTCACGGTATTAGGTGGCTTCATCTGAAATAGCCACATTCTTTACTGAAGCAGATATTATAGTGTTTTTTAATTAGAGTTTAATTCTACTTAAACAATAAAATTATGTCTTTAAGGGTCAAGTGTAACTGCAGCTTTGATCGTATTATGCATCTAATACATCATGATTCTCTTTGATCAAGTCAGACTGACCAATATACCATCTGAATTATAGCAGTATGTATATATATATATATATTATATATATATATACATATATATATATATTGTCTTGTCTTAATCTAAAAATCTATCTTCCATCTTTAAACTTGTGGCTACACTTCATGATGTTGTGATCATGATAAGTTCTTAATATCCCTCCACTGATCTGAGACATAGACTGTATGGACAGTCACGCATGGTAACTCTACTTTAATAACCAGAACCATCTCCATTGGTCTAAGCACTCACATGCTCCTCTTGGTGAACTGCAGTTTACAGCACTTGAGTCAGGACCAACCTACTTAACCAGGTGGTTCAACTCTTGCCGCACTCTCCAGAGGTCCAGACCCATTTCAAGCACCAACTGTGGTCAAGGCTAAAGGACTCTGTAAAAGAGTTTGTTTGGTTACATAGAAATAAAGATGCTAAACAGCACTGGTGGTTATTGTAATGTACCATGTGGTCATGATTTAAACATGAAAATACTCTCTGAGGTATCCAATTTCTACTTTTACGTCATTGAAAATTATATGTAAGTGTAAGCATGCGTTTAGTTTGACTGGCACTCTGAATTAGGTTCAAACTATTGCAGCTCACGGTGGTGTCCTGATGAAAATATAATGCATCTAACACATACGCACAAATTCACCGTGTGTGCCTCAGCTGTAGAGGATGGAAGTCAGTAATAATCCCGGTCACATAAAGAAAGAGGAAGCAGCTCGGTGAAGCTCAAAGTCACAGGCAGAAAATCCCCACACTGTCACGCTGCTCTCATCATCTTGGATGGATCAGTCAGCGATGACTAGTATCACCATAAAAGCTCATTTCAGGGCTGTGGCTGCAGTGTGTAATGTGCCTGCAATCACCTGCAGTTTGGTAAAATAAGCTGACAGAATAAGAATCAAGTCAAAAGCGGCAGACAGGAGGTTCTGCCTTAGTTTGAACCAGAATTCGGTACACATTTTAAGAAAAATTGCAGATGCTAAGTAAGTGCTCAATAACTTTCACATGCAGGAAGTCTAGGGAAGATTAAGATGTCCTTGGGGATGCTTTTTGCAGCATGGCACATGTCTATAAAGCCATTATCAACCAAAATCTATTTCCATATTTTTAGCTACAGGTTTGAACTAAGCCTGATATCAGCCATCCACAAAAGTGAGGGAATCAGCCCTGTTGATATGAGGGTCAGAGCAGCAACTAATTGTAATTTTCCTGGCCTGTGTTGAGGGTAGTGGAGTGTGGCTGGGTTAACAAGGTCACTGGTGAGGGAGAGGAGGAAGATGGAGGCAATCACTTCTGTTACGCTTCAGTGTCTTTTGGTGCACAACTATGGCTCAGTGCACATGAACTCTTGTTCCCACTCTCCAGAGTTTAATTCCCTTTTGAGTTTAAAAATGCCCAGTATTTTTCTTTTTTTTTTGGTTTTTAGTAATAAATTCACAATATTAACGAACTGCATGGAGAGCACATAATGTATTAGCATAAGGGAGACAGCATTTCAATTGCATGGTTGGAAAGAAACATTTTCAGATCACAATTTTTCATGCAAAACAGATGATAAGCTGATGAGTGTGTTATCCCAAACATTACCGTATAATACTGAATATAAAGACTGCTCCATCTGGATACGTTACACATCAGCACAACAATACTTTAACACGCAGAGAGAAGTATCATCATACTGAATTACATTGATTAGCATCCATTTTTTAGTAAAGAAATCCTTTCTATGACTATAAATCTTCAAGTAATGTTCTGACTGTAAGAAAAGCTAACAACACTAAGCCAAGGTTTACAGTTTAAATGCACTTTATACTGTACAGAATGTGCAAAAATCCACCCAACAGCTGCCACCAGAGCAAAACTGTCACATAAAGATATACTTACTCTTTATGTACTTAACAAATTAAGACAGCTTACTGCATGTGTATCATTTCCTGAAATTATACACACCAGACACCACACACCACAAATGATATACAGTGGTGTGAAAAAGTGTTGGCCCTCTTCCTGATTTCTTATTTTTTTGCATGTTTGTCACAGTTTAATGTTTCAGATCATCAAACTAATTTAAATATTAGTCAAAGATAACACAAGTAAACCATGCAGTTTTTAAATGAAGGATTTTATTATTAAGGGAAAACAAAATCCAAAACTACATGGCCCTGTGTGAAAAAGTGTTTGCCCCCTAAACCTAATAACTGGTTGGGCCACCCTTAGCAGCAACAACTGCAATCAAGCATTTGAGATAACTTGCAGTGAGTCTGTTACAGCGCTGTGGAGGAATTTTGGCCCACTCATCTTTGCAGAATTGTTGTAATTTCTGGCAAAACTGAGACGAGCCTTTGCTCTTTTTGCTCAGCAGCGGTTTTCGTCTTGGAATACTACTAGTATTCCAAGAATACTAGTAATACTAGAATAGTACTAATATTTAAATTTGTTTGATGATCTGAAACATTAAAGTTTGACAAACATGCAAAAAAATAAGATATCAGGAAGAGGTCCAACACTTTTTCACACCACTGTAACACACACACATTTTATGAATACCTTCACGTTAAAAAAAAAAAAAAAAAAAAAAAACCTGTCACAGATGACCCATAGGTCATGGGTCATCTGTGACTGCAGTTTACTATGCTGATGATGATGGGAGAGTATGAGGAAGGAGAAAGGAGGTGATGTAGTGCATAAAGTCCAGATTAGTAGGCAGGATGTGCATAGCACAGCCATAAGTTTATTATTCTAACCATGATGACAAAAATCCTCTAACTTTGAGGAAGGACTTACTGTAACAACAAACCATGATCTTCTGCTACACCTGAACCACCTCCATCACTCCATGTATTCTTGTTACCATGACCAGAGGAGGTCCAGTACGCCTGCTTCCGACTTTGTTGGATAATGCCACATGACATGTTACTAGAATATGATCAATGGGTGTTTGAAAGTGATTTCTTCCATATACTGTTCTATTAGATGATTTATAGCAGCTGGTATAGTTTTTATCTGTTGTCAAATAGCAGGAAAAAGTCAGTTTTCCACATGCATTCAAATGTGATGTTCCCTCCAAGAAATCTTGACAGCAGATTGATTAAATTACTGAAGCAGCTAAAGAAGCAGTTATTTCATATTTTAAAATGGGGGGGGTGTTTTTGTTAAAACTACAGAGATTATATTGTGGCTCTATGTGTTGGTGTGTATGTGCATGACTGACAAAATCTAATAGGAAATTTCTATCTACTGTAATCACTGCTCTGCTACTGCACTGGGCCCACACTGATTGATCATTTCTCACAGGGTTTGGGAATTAAGGTATTTCTCTCTGTCCATTCAGTCATTGATTGGTTTGGAGCTGTCATACATACTCTTGTTTTGCCTGTTGCTTTATTGACTTTCCACATCTTCCCCACCACTGATGTTACATGTTTAAAATGTTGTAAAAAACAACAAACAGAACAATCACAGTTTTTCTCAGGAAGTTTATACTCAGCTCAACCTGACACAACTAATTTGCAGCTGATTCCAGCTCTAATGTGTTCTCACTACCCCTAATACTAGAAGAGACTGCTCGGGAGAGTATATTAACTGCTTGACAGGCTGTAGATAAGACTCCTATTGCCTGAAGGTGCTGCCTTAAGTGATGCCATACATGCAAATTAGTATATTTTATTTGATCAAAAAAATTATACAGTAGTAGAATAAACACAATTATCACAGTGAGTATTTTGGAAGCATGATGAAGCATAAATTGCTTCACTTCCAGTCAGTAGCCACACATCCTGTCAGCATCAAGTCTTCAGGATCTCAGTCCCTTTACATTGGTGAAACTCTTGCTGTAAGTCTCCAGAGATACCCGACCCCAGAACACCCAATCTACTGCCCACTCAACCTCCAATACTATTGTATGAACTCACAGACTTATATTTGGAAGATAGATATTCTGCTCTCTGTGGGAGAAAAGGGACAGTGATCTTTGCCAAACTGATGACAATGTCATGAAAGAAAAATGTGAAAAACAGGTCTGGTCATGTGATTTTTTTTCATTCTGCGAAGACCTACACAAAGAAGAACAGGCTCAAAAAGAGGCTATGAAAATAGCTTTTCTAGTGTAAGACTAGCATCTTTAAAAGTCAAGGACAGTAACTACCAGTGTGCTGCAGTCATGTGTGGCTCATTCTATGGTCATAATACAAAGAAACAGTCACAAGAATATAGCCTGACAGGTTTCACAGAACAAAGTGCAAGTTCAAGGCAATTTAACAGTTTACTGCTGAAAAATATAACATAAAATAAATTGAAAGAAAACAAATATGGGAAAACCGAAGCTGTAGGGTGAAGAAAGTGAGCAAACTATTTTATTTCCACACCAAACATAACAGACGCTTTCCAGATGATGCGTCTTGCAAATTAAATTTGGATGTTTGTACATTTGTAGTTTCAATTTTGTTTTCTTCTTCAGCTCCTCTTGAGCTTTTGACAAGGTAGACTGTGTTTGGAAAGTTAATCTGCCTCCTGTTTCCATCACACTGCTCATATGTATTTCAGGCCCCAAGCAAAAAGAAAAAGGTTTACATTACAACGTGCTAACAGCAATACAAAGTCGTAAGCAGTTTACTGCAGAACAGAGATGACACTGCTGATCATCAGAAACAAGTCAAGTCTTGTTTCATGTCTGCATTAAACCTGTAAGGGCCATCAGTCACACAGATGAAATGTACATGATTTGTGTCTTGGCATGCAGAGTGCATGTTTTCATACATTATTCATGACATTACATTGAACCATGTGCCTTCTGAGACTGTATCCATGGCTGGTTTTACACTTTCAGTGTTACACACATCTAAAAATACTGTCTGCTCTCTGAGACACACACCGTAACACACCATGACATGTTCATAGGATTATTTTTAGCTTCTGCATCAAGTCCGAACCTCATGTAAATGACTGACTGTTTGCCATTAGCAAATATGCCTTCGTCAATGAAATAAGTGTGAGGATCGTCAATAGTGCCTGCAAAAATATAGTTAGATTAAATATTTTCTTTTACAGTTTCTTTGCAGTAAAGTTCTGTCAAAGAAAAAAGAAATATAGGATGAATAAAAAATGAAGAATCCATGCAATCACACCATGAGAAGAGAAGACTAGTTCACATCTACTTCCACGACACCACGTCAGCCTCTTCTCAACAGTAGACTCTGCATCCTATTCCTTAGAATGACGTGATGGAAAATCTCAAGGCAAGATTATCCCTCTACTGTGCATCAGGCACTTCATCTGGATGCCACCCACTACAGCTGCCATGAATCAACTCTACTTTCAATAAAACTATGATCTGAGTTATGATATAAGACACAGAACTGATGTGCCTTGTTTCTTCAGGATGTTTGTTTCAGAGCCCCGGGGCCCTGATGACAGAGACTCCAGCAGCATAATACTGCAGCTTCAAGCATACTATAGGTCATAAGCCTCATGTGGACTTATTAACACAGCCTGCATCTCCAAATGTAGCACAGACTGGTTCAGTGGTGTAATTCTTGCCTACAAATTGGGAAGCCTGTAGGTTTAATTCATTCAATAGCTTTTAAATATCATTATATTACAGGACGGTGCAGCACGTTTCTGTTTAACTTCAATATAGCACTGGTGGTTCAGTAGTAGATTTTTTTTTTGACTGTCTTTCAGAAGGCGCAGACTTGATGCTCAGCCAGATTATAATTTTGGTTGAAAACTGAAGAAAACAGCCAAGAGCAGTGAGAATAGTGGCAGTCATGACGCTGGCTCTGATTCTGAAGTTACTGATGCCGCAAATATCAAGCAGCCCACTTCTGCTCTGCCTGCATGATGTGAGACATACACTTCGATATTCAACAGTCCTGTTTCTAATAAAGTTTAGAGTCACTGTCTGAGCGTGACACACCTAACAAGTCTTTAAAAAAACTAAATGGCAAAATGCCTTTTCAGTGAAGACCACCACAGAAACCCACACAGTCCCACTACAGCTCATGCTTTCCTGCCCACAGATATGAGACTGCACCAGTCACAGTCACAATTAATGGCAGGGCAGCTGACCATGGCCTCCAGTTACGCCTAACAACTTAAGTAGTACCACGGACAGAGGCAGTAATAGTACAGAGTCGACAGCTTTATTCACTGCAGTACATGAGCAATTATCTGTCTTACCATCTAGTCTATACTACTGAGAATTTTAATTTATTCAGCTTTTCTTCATAAGTTGATTAAGTCCCACTGTTCTGTTCACAGATCTTTGAAACACTGCTCTACCCCCACAGACCTCCCTGTATCCTGTTGCCAAACTATCATGACCACTGTTGCAGAGAAAACAGTGTCAACAAGCTCAGTTCCACAGTAACAAGCACACCAGAGAGAGATCTCTAACAAATTAATAAAAAAAGCACTACAGGTCCAGTGTTCGAAGTCCGTGTTTAGAGATGTTCTGGGAGAACCCTGATGACTGGAAGTAAATTCATTGTAAGTTTAAACAGTTTCAAATAGTTGCTTAGTGACTTAGTAAGCTTAATGTATAAGTACTAAATGATAGTGCTGTCTTTATGAAAGGAGGCATTCTTATTCCATATTAGTATTTTTTAATCTCAAGCATGTTATGAATTATTATCTTAAAGCTGCAGTAAACATTTTTATATGAAAAATGTAATAATGAAGTGGTTTCTCATCAATCATGGCAAACCCACTTATTACTCTGCATTCAACACCTTGTTGATGTAGATTGATATCTATTGATGTCTGATATTTTCATGGCAAAAATCACCTACATTTTCATCAACATGGCTTTTGCATCTGAGAGATGAAAACATGGTTTAATGTAAAACATGACCAGTAGGTTTGTCGTCAGGATGACACAGGGCTGCTTCAGTTAGACAGAGAAAGTTAATTCCATTCACATTTTAGTGTGTGTATGTGTGTGTGTCCTAACTCTGACTTTTCTTCATACCATCCAATTACAAATGCTGAAGACACGGAACAACTGTAACCCATCATGTGCAAGGATGTGTGTGTGGTGGTTGGTAGTGAATGAATGTATTATATGCTAACAATATACTGCACACACACTACTTTACTGTCAGGAAACAACAGACATCACTGTGCTAATTAACAGTCTTTCTGCAGCTGGGTGACTGGCATAAAACCAAAGGAATGTGTGTGTGTGTGTGTGTGTGTGTGTGTGTGTGTGTGTGTGTGTGTGTGTGTGTGTTCAATGCTGTTGTTCCTCTGCCAATATGTGCTTCACTTGTTCTCTATTTATAATTCACTGTTTTCTATACTAAAGTCAAACAAGAAGAACCAGCAGCCCCTCATTAATATAACAGACATATCAATAAGCAGTCTGCTACAAAGTTGGTGATTTTCAGGTCGTCAACATGTATTTTTCTTGCCAAATTGTACTTTTTTGATGCTTTACGATTCATTAGTTTTCCTGGGTCAGGCATTTAGAAACAAATGTTGAGTGAGGGTGACAGGCCAGATATTATCCCATGCTGAGGTGCTAGTGTATTATTACAGGGGTGATAAAAAAAAAATTACTGTGCATGATGAGTTTCCATTTAAATGTTTCATTAGTCTGTTGATGGAAGCATTATAGCCACGTGCTCTATGGCAATAATAACCCTGAGGGGTCAGGGGTGCCCCTGGACCATAGAACCATGGAGGGACTTGAAATTCAATCAAATAACTGCAGATATTAAAAAAAAAAAGTAAAAACAGATGCAAAACTATACTCAGAAAACAGAAAGCAACAACAACGCCAGAAAACTGTAGAAATATGCAAAACACAAAAGAAAATAAGTAGGAAACTGACTACAAGTCCTTGTCCCAAGGTGGAGGCCTTTTACATGTCTGTGCCCAGCAATCCAATGTCTCCAAATCCATCTATGGATTACTCTAGTGCATCCTACATATGGTTGTTGGTCTATTAGTGTCACAGCTTTAATAACAGGTTTGCTGGTCTGTCGATATACTCTAAAACACAGCATACTGCTCATGTATTATATATGAGACGCACTAATCCTGTGAGTGGAAAAACATGCAAGGCTGAATTTTTCTTCATTAGCATTTATGCACATTTGAATGAAGGACAGCACATGTTGAATGTTTGCCACTCAGGGATGGCGAGTGTGACACCACCACATGCCTCTTCTTCCTTCACAGCTTTCTCACTGTCTTACCACTGACACACAGCTTTCTAGTCTCTCTGGTAATGGGTTCGTGACCTAATCTTCATGGTAATGGGTCAATATCTGTAGACTATTAGTGAGCTGAGTTGTTTAGCTTTGGTTTTACTATGCGCTTCCTGCTAAACATTGAGCTCAATATAGTGTCTTATGACATATGATATTTATATGTTTATGCTGAAAGTGTAGCCACTTAAATTAATCCAATCATATTTGGAGCTCCAGTTTATTCTAATGTTCTCTCAGTAAGTACCTATTCTCTGTTCTACTGAGTCCGTCATGCCAAACACCAAATGAAGTAATGAGGAACATGACTTTAGTCTGGAAGAAGCCATTGTGTCATTAGTGGGAGCATCTAGAAATCACTACAATGGTCATTAACTCTACACAAGTGTTTTATTATCTATATAAAATATTTATAAAGACATTGGGATTATTTTGTTTTAAATGTGTTGTTAGATGATGATCATTTACCTAAATATTCCCTTTTTCAGTATTTACAGTAAAAGTTGGTGAGGATCCTCTTTTGATAGAGGTCACAGAGGTCATGATCAAGCTGCCATTGAATTAAAAACCCAGGTCCTCTTGACTGGAGAATTTCCAGGGAAGATCCTGCTGAAGTAAGAATCGTTGCAGCAATCACCAGAATTACAATAAGAGGAGAGACACTAGATTATAAATCCCCAAGAAAGGGATCACATGAAATTTGACCCATATGTTTGCAGAATGAAGCGTGAAGTGTGATGGTATTTACAGTTTTAAAATTACAAATTACAGAAACTGTTAGGTCATTCTAACAAATTTCATTCTATAAAAGGGGAGAACGAGACCAGAAAATGAATGTCACCCCTCTGCTCTGAGATGATCAATAAATAAATTTGTTCATATTCTCTGAACGAGACCTAATGTAACAACTAAGCTGCTAATAGAGATGGCTATGAGTGGGGGTAGGGAATGGGGCAAGTCTGATAGCAAATAAAATGTCACAAATAAAAAACCCATATTAATTGTATGTGAAATTGTCCTCTATAACATTATCCTCACTGCTTAAATATAGTGTATTAATATTCAGAAAAAATAAAACTTGAAATACTAGTAAATGGACAATTGAGAATTAGTATATGTAATATGTGGATACACTAAGGCAAAGAATGGACATTGATGTGTATCTGTTTAACACTTAATTCCTACATTTCTTAAAATGTGTCAAACATTTGTCGGCAAGCTTTTCAACCACAGTAACCATTATCAGAGACGCCCAAAGCATTGATCATGCTGCAGGGGTAAGATGTCTCCTCATTATCTGTGCGCCTCTAAATGTCTCCCTCCTCCTTCTCTCTGCCTTGTAAAGCTCTGACAGATGTATGAAAGGCTTTTTAGACTTTAGAAGCATTTTAACATGGAGGCAGGGAATGAGAGCATGATGTATAGAAGACTAAATCTCTCTCACTCATCTTCCTCATTCAGTGTCAGTCATAGGCTCCTTCTCATGTGGCCCATTTAAAGTAATTTCTGATATTAAACGTCATGGTGACATTAAAATACAATAATTTAAAATTATTTAAATTAATTGGTTTAAATTATCATTCTGGGGCTGATGAATCAAACCAAATCATATTTAATCAGCAGAAATGTTTTTTTTAACCCTGCTGTATCTGCCATACTTCCAAGAAGACTGAAGTACGGACTAAAAATATATCTGTGCTTTGTATAAAAGTAGAAGACTGGTGGTATCAGACCTGGTCTAGAGCATTTTTAGTGGATCACAGACAGAGAGAGAATACGGTATTATTGTTATTGTTGATAGAGGTCTGCAGCCAGACTACAACATTGGGTATTGTGAATATGTGGCACGTGTTGTATCAGGGCACTCGATGAGAAGGTATTTTTAATCTTACATTAAAAATAATAATTATAAGAAAAACAATAACAATAATATCGTATTTTCTGGACTATAAGTCACAGAGGAATATTAGTTGCTTTTAGCAAATATTAATGTAGGCTAGGCATAACAACAAGCACAAGTGCATTACCAAATTCATTCATCTGTGTCAAGTAACGCCAACGTCAGGGAGAAGGACACTCAGTCCAAACTTTGTTTCAGCTGCAGACTTTATTACCTGCGGCTTCAAATCTTCACTATCGCTCTTTCTTTGTTACACTAAGAGTTATAGTTTAGCATGAACATAAGTGTTTTTACTTTTTCAGCGGTTATATTCAGTTGTGCCAAGAGTGCCATCTAACGCTAATACTATTTACCACATGAGTCACAGGACAATCCAGAGAACTAAAAAAAAAACATGACCCATATTCTGAAAAATACGGTAATGAGAAGATTATTAGTAGTAGATATCATATATGTTAGGACACTTAGCACTGAGCACTCCTGAGATTTTATAGCCTGAAAATGCTGCCTTAAATTATCTGTCAGCAATGGAAAAACTCCCATCTAGGACCAGCAAGAAAAAAGGATGTAGCATGGGTCTGACACAGAATGTTCCTGACAGACCTAAGATCACTTGTCTAGCTGAGTTTTAAATTGACAGTAAAAATGCTATGGCATTTTATATAGTTTGTCTGAAGGGAAAAAGACAGATTTACTAAAGACAGATGGGAAGAGCAAGAGTTCAAGTTTCCCTTCAACCAATAACGTCTTAGTGGTGTGATGGGAGGTGTATATAGGTATGTGTGTTTGCCAAACTTTGATAAGGTTCATTAATGCCACAGTTTACAACGTCCCTGGGCTGCCCAACATGAAAGGATAGAAAGTTCTGGGAAAGTCTGACATTTGACACGCTGGCTTTTGTTAGCGGTTACATGTGCTGAGTCACTGAAGCCTTGACCTACAAATCTGAGACATTATAATCCGCTGTGTTTTTCCTCAGATGCTCCCTCAAGATCTTTTGCAAACACCATCATTTATACTGGGCTAATCCCTCTACTGCATCCAGTTGATGCATGAGGTTATCGTTCCATAACGGCCTGGAAAGAACAGCAGAGACCTCAGCTCTGAGGAGCTCCTGAGGATTCTCCTGTTGATTCTCTGCAGACTTGTTAGTTCGTTCACTTCCCCGTTTCCTGTCAGACCAAGTGCTTCCTTCACATTAAGATCATGGATCATATTGACAGTGTCCGCTATGTATAACTGCGTTTCTGATGCCTATCTTCTAAGTGTTATCTGGGTCTGTCAAAAGCTGCCGTCAACTCAACTATGAAATCATGGAGAAACTATTGATTTTTTCTTTATTATTATTTTTTATGGTCTGACATCGGGAATACCCTCCATAAGGAGCATAAGTCATATGTGTTTGTGTAGGATTGCTGTATATTGCTGTGTAAATTCATGAGGACTGCATCCAGAGAAAGGTGTAGCTACCATGTCAGAGGTTGGTGTACTATAGGATTAAACTTTAAAGGCTCAGCTCATAACAAATACTGTATAAATGAGGCGTGGATGATTTACAGTGCCCCTGTTTGCTTTTTTCTGACAAGTGTAACCTCAGATTGCTCCATACTCTTATCTAAAACATTTATTTAGTCATTGATTATTTCCTGTAAGCCTTAAAAACAATGCTGGTTTTACACTTGTAACATGCAGTACTGAAACACTCACAAGGAACAAAAATACTTTATAAAATTGCACATCCATTCAAACATCTGGAAGCCCTCCAATCATACAGCAGCATTTGCAAGTATGAGTGAGCCTGAATCAACAATCAATGTGAAATAGCTAAAGTCTATTGGATAACTCACAGGCTGCATCAGCACCTTGATATATGCATGAGCTACAGCATCACAGCAGGGTCAAATCTCATGAATAATGTCAACATGCTCCAGTGCTGCTCCCTATATCTGCTTTGAAGCACCTACAGCAGAAACCACAGGACCCTACAGCGTTTTGAAAGTTAGGTTTTCATGCAGACGTGATTATGATCATTGGGTTGAGGCTGTGGGCAGTTCTGCTATTGAGGCAGCTGAACCTGACAGATACAATTAATCACACAAACACAAACTAACCATATGGCTGCCACTGCGTGAGGCGAAATAATGCAAAAAAGCAGCAACCGCTCAAACTCAAAGTCCAGTGTAGGAGAAAGCTGGGTTGGATGGAAAGATTCAAAAATAACTTTCCAAGCTACAGTGGGGCCAAGGTCCACAGTCAGCACACCAAATGAACCTTCAGCCACACACACAGCCTCATACATACATGTCAACACAAATGAATTGTGTTTTACCTGAATTCCAAAGATCCACAAATGAAGTTTTGAAATACAGGAAGCGAGAAAGACAACAACAAAAAGATGTGATTAGCAATCCATCAGAAGCATAAATTAAATGAAATTAAAACCAGTACATGAGAATATACCTCTTTAGATTATAAACAGAATATAAATGAAGAACTGGAGTTTATACAAAACCTCACACACGGCTCAGTATTTATGGGTAAAAATGAAATGATGACAACCAAAAGGCAAAGACTGAAAATGAAAATACAACTCTAAGAAAAAAAAATCCTTTGAAAATACACAGAACGAAACTAATGTCTACCCAGGTACTGTTTAATATCTGGTGGTGGTCATTGTGGTGTTTAATGTACAAAGTATTTTATATGACTTCCTTTCGCCTCATGATCCTTTTTTGCTTGTCTTTTTTGTCTCTTCCCTCCTACAGTTGATCTCCTGCAGCCTGCAGAGCTGATTCAACCTCAGTACCATAATTCACCATTCATCATCCAGAATGAACTGTCCGACATGTGACTCTTTTTGGTCTGTAGTTTCCCACAACTCCTTGTTCAAGTGCGTTATTTTACACATTTTTATTGATATACAAGATGAAACATTAAGTTTGGATTGAATCCACTCAGTGTGACATAACTCTGACTGACAAATCTTCTCTTTCTTTGTCCTTCTTTGTTCTTGATCGCTAATATGATAGTTTGGACGAATTAGTTACTGTATGTCTGTCATAAAGGGTGTAATTTTGCAGTCAAAACAAGATAAAAAGTGCAATAGCTGTCTAATAAATATGCTTTAGATAAGTCTGATTAACTGTTAACAGACCATTTAATGAGATGCATCCAGGAGAAGAAAAAAATATTGGTTTAGGTGAAGACAGAATGAAAATTATGTTCTTAAAAATAGAGTATAAAATAAGATTGTCAATGATAATTCATCTTAGCTCATTTATCACATCACACAAATGTTTTCTGTTGTGTATATTTCACTATTTCCGGGTGTAAAATGAAACTAGTTGAGGTTTAGAATGAAGTCAAGGAAAAAAACTACACTCAATGGTGACAAATGAAGCTCTCAGAAAATGTCAGAGCTGATAATGAAAGTTTTTCATCAACCGTGCTAAAGCTGTGTGGGTGTTTGTTAGTGCTCAAAGATTTTATTGCCTTGAAATGTCAGACATGCAGAAAACACTTTATAAGTGCAGAACTTTCTAATAATCTCATCGAGGGAGGGTTTCAAACAAACCTTCTGGTCATTAGCCTGTTAATGTAACCTCTAGGTCAGTAAATCAACCCTATAGATACAAGCTATGTCAGTGAAATTGCTAAAATTCAACCCTCAACTGTATCAACCCTATGAAACAATACCACACAATAAAATGGTAGAATGGATTTCTCTGTTTTGCAAAGCTCATTGTATGAAAGCTTGAAGAGCTAAAAAGCTTTTGGTGTCTCTAAAGTTCTTCTAACAAAATGAGCTGCAAGGCAACTGTGATGTCTAATATAAATAAAGCTTATTTTAGCTCAAATGGCCAAACACATTCAAGAGTCAACACAGCTCTTACACACAGTGCAGACTTTTTATCAATTCAATGTGGTGCACTTATTTAAATGCACATAGAAGAGCATGTTTGCAGGCACAAGCATTAGTGTTAAACATTGCTATATGTAAGTAAATTGCACGTCGATTGCACAAACGATTAAAAGACGTTATAGTTATCAGTGCAGTTGTCAAACAAAGTGCGAGTGGATCATCTCCACAGTTTAATATCTCTTTTTACTAAGTGTCAGACACACACAGCTGCCAGCTACTATCTGGGATGGTTTCCCATGGTGCTAACAATTGCAATATTCATCTTTGTTCCAGACTTACAGTATTCACAAATTGTGAAATTTGGAGGGAGCATGAAATTGCTCATGAGGAATATCATAGAGAAAAACCAATTTTCTCTCTACATTATAGTTTTTCATGGGCCATTGAGTCATGGTAATCAAAAATCATAATCATGGTCAGTAGCTGTAAAGGATCAGGGTGGACAAAACAGCCTTTTTTCTTCTATTTCCCTTTCTTTTCCCCCGATCTTCCATTCAAAAAGCTGATATTTTAGACACCAAGCCAAAAACCCATTTATCTCAAATCTGAAATCATTCAATAATGTGCAGAAGAACAAGGGTCTATAGAAACCCAGTGGTGTGCTTTCTATTTTATATATAAATAATGCAAGAATATGTGATGACTATTGTGATTCTGAGGCAAGATTATGAAAAAAACCTTCTGTGCATAAGCGACTTATGGCACTACTCATCCACTGAATTAACTCTTTAGGACATTATGTCTAATTATAGCAAATATCCTATTTTGGTTTGCATGGTGATAAACATCTGTTGTCTTGGGTTGTTAAAGTCCCAAAAAAAAAAAATTACATAGAGATTACAAATTGGTGCCAGCGGGTCTCTCAAAGTGAGAGATTCCTCCAGGTGAGTTATGACGGTGAGGTTACTGGTTCTTGTCTGGACTCATAGGAAAACAGGCTATAGAACCCTGTAGAAAAAAGGTATCAGAGAGCGGAAATGATAATCCTCTAGCAAAGGCTAAATATTGATAAGTGGTTTGGTAGATATTCATAATTTTTATGTTTTTAGATCCTAAACTGTTAGTTGTGAAAATATTCCACCCACCAGTTTCACTTTGTGACTCAGGGATGCTGAAAAAAAAACAAAGCACTTTACAAATACATCTTCTATGGATGTTTCCGAGCCTCCGACAGGTGCAATTTGACCTAATTATCTAACCCATTCATTTGGAAATGAACAATAATTTGTTTTTTTTTTTTTTACCCATCAGCTGGCCTCTGTTTGCTGGCTGTCACTGATAGTCCTGCTTGCATGGTCTCTTTTCCACACTGCTCATTTTCTTCTCAATATGTTCTTGCCATTAATAGAAGATATGAGTAAAAAAGTGAAAAGATAGTAGGGGGAGAGCACAGAACAGAGCTTCATCACCTGTGAGGGATATGATGCTGCAGTGGGAGCTTTCTACTGCAGCCAGCCTCCATTCACTTTAATGTTTAATTGATTGCAAGGCTACCGACAGAGCACAAAGAGAACACTGATTGGATAGTATTGGTCTGGAGATTGAGAAAGTAGAATATAAGATGTCACAAGCAGCATAGAACACACCCCAGAGAAATCAAGGGCAGTTTTCTTGATAAAAAACCAATATGTCTAACTGCTGCATGACAAGTCTGACAATAACTGAGATATTCAGGTTCACATCTGACTTCAGTTCACGACATTTCAAGACAAGACACATCAGCAAAGTTTTTCATGTGAACATTTCACAATTTATACTAAATATGAATGAGCTGTAAGCCTCTTGAGTATGTCAAGAGTATAAAAGACTAGAGAGGACACAAAGGAATTGTGAGCTCATGGTGAATTAAGTTTCACACACAGCAGGTGTTTATTGAGACACTAGGAACAAAATTACATTAGTGAGTATTATTACTTTCTACTATTTAACTTTTTTATATTCTGCACAGCTTCTGCAGCTATTGCTTCTTTAACTCTTGTCCTGCCAACACAAAAAACTAGATGAGAGCTTCATCACTCCCTTTAGGGTCTTCAAACGTGATGTTTGTTGTTTTCTTTTATGCCATAAAGTGCTGTGTTAATTGCTGTATCGTCTGCATAAAAATGAACACAAATATCCCAGAAAAACTCCTGTGCTGTAACTTTCACTTCAGTCCTTTATAAAAAAATATATAGTTAAATAGCATTAAATGCTAATACCTATTAATATATTAACATTAGCAAGGTAAAGAAAAAATTATTAGCTAATATGCATTTAAAGACTACCTTGTATTTGGTGATTTGTTGATTACATGTGTTAAAGGCATTTTGAATATTAGACACAGGTAAGTCATTATCATCCAACCTCACTAAGAAAACAGGAAAATGATAAATATAAGATTTTTATGTCTTCTGCTAAATTTGATTTTGATGTTTACTTCACCAATGAGAAGAACTAAAAGGAAAGACTGAGGAGAACAACAGAATAAGTGTTTATGGCAGAAGATCAACAGGATCCTCTAGGGTGGAGAGAAGAGCAGCAGCTGATCTGCTGTTAGTCAGCCGTGACGCTTCCCACTTTTTCGCACTATCCCCCGTGCAGCTACTGTTACACACAAACACACACATATACAGTATATAACAGAATAAGCGAGAGCATCTTGTGTGTATTTTTGAGTCCTGGCACTTCTAATTAAACACATGTAGCTCTTCTCCAAACTCCAACCTGCTCCTCAGGTTGTGTAAAATATGAGCATCTATTGCAGTCTGATAACATAAACACACCCAGAATGCCAATGCAGCAACAAGAACAGCACAGAAAACTGGGGACCTGAGAAAGCTAACAGCCTAATCCAAATTACAAAGTATGAACAAGCTCATCCCACTCAATCAAGCGCCGCCTGAAACACACCATGCATGATTTATCCATTCATTCTGCATCATCCTTTTCTTTTACGTTCAATGGTTCAGAGCAACAGTGGAAAAATATCTTTTTAAAAAATCCCATAACTGAGTTTTATCATTGAGAGACGTTACAGAATAAGCAAATCATTGGGAAACGTTCTTATCCTTTTGCAGATAAAGTAGAACAAACTGAGAATATTGCTTTGTTGAGGTGACACACATGGACCATATTTAAATGGAAAACTACTCAGCAGCTGGTCTTTGGTTCCCCTTGACCACTTTTGCAGAGAGGCAATGTGATTGTCATTTTGCACTTCAACATTCAAATGAAACAATTGCATCATACAGTGAAATCTTTCAACTCCATTTACTTTACATTTCCCATGGTGGTTGTAGCGCAAATTTTCCATACCAATTTGTGGCACAAACAGTTGCTGATTTTACTGCTGCTGAAGTCTTTTAAAGGAACCAAGTCTGAAAAGGGCTATCTAATATCATGGCCTCTGTAGTGGCTTTTACTGTTCGGTTTTTAGGTTTTAATTTCTTCTGTTTTTGACATAATGTTGGAAATTATCTCAGATAGAGAGACCCTTTCCGTTTGACAGAAAAAGCAATGTTTGGAGCAACCTATAGGTACTGCTTTATATAATGAAGAAAAGTGTTTTTTTTTAATCATTTCCTTGATACATCACACTAACCTTTTAGACTGTGCCAAGATTTTGATGGGGTGGGACTGCAAAATCCAATGAGAAATTGCATGAAATGCCTTGACCTTTCTCAGTGTAGCCTTCCAATATGTCAGAGGTCCAAAACTAGTCAGTGTAACACCAGGGACAGACTCATTAGCTCAAAACAGCAGAGCACCTGTTTACAGTGACGCCTGTGAAACAATAAAACTCTGCTTGGTGTTGTGTAAAAAAAATGTTTGTACTTGATTTCATTTGTAACGTTCATCGTCTTCAGCTCACACTGATTCTCCAACAAGACGAAGACGTTTTATGGATCTAGCAGTAGTTTTTCTTATTACTGTGGTCAAAGCGTCAAATCCTACCCTTTGTTCAGTGGCCAAACAAGAAACAAGCCTTTCATCATACAGATGATGATCGTAAAGATTTACAGGTAGTGCCTGGCTGAGCTGGAGGGATCACTGGACATGAGAAACAGACCCTAATCTAATAAAGTATCTTTTAAATCATGAAGTGTTTGTCACTTGCAACAGTTACAATTCAAAGAGCTCAATAATTTCATATAAAAGGTAGCAATTAAAGCAGCACATTGTTTTAGCTCTGTAGTGTTGGGGACCTACGAGAATATCATTTTTGAGTGAGTGCTGAAATGATCAAAAGTGATGTAGTTACAGTGACAGGCCAGTAGTCGTCTTCTACACAACAGCAAGTGCAAACACAAGTTCAGACAATTATTTCAGCTGAACGGGCATCAATTCTGCTCAGGGAGTGGGATCAGCACCAGTGTTGATTGCAGTCATACTTCAGTAGATAACAAATCACCACGTCTGTGTTTTCCTGTACATATTTTTTCCATCTGATTGTTGGAAAGCGTTCAGTCATTCAGTGAGTCCTAAACTCACTGTAGAGTCCAGTGGAATAACAGATCTTAGCTGCGGACAACTAATTTGATGTCTCACCAATGCTGACACAGAATTACCAGCTTTCGCCTTCAATACACAGCAATTTGTCAAAAGAAGGCCTGAGGATCCTGAGTATGTAAGTGTGCATTTTGTTTGCTGCAAAGATCTTTTACCTAACGAATCATTTTACATTTTTAGGATTTCAACTTTCACAACAATCCTAAAAGTGTGCATGCTCCTGACTGAGTGTCCAGAGTGGTGATTATAAGTTCAGACAACAACTGGATCAAATGCAAAAATTAAAAATGTCCTCTGTTTTGAAGCTGAATGAAACTTAACATTTTAGTATAGACACTTTTTAGTATGTGGTAAATGATATATCACCAACGGCAATAACGACAAACAGTCCTGAGGACTCATTAAAGAACAGATGTCAGGAATTAGACATAGATGAAATTAGTCTCCTCCAAAGAACTGATTAATTCATCAGAGAAGCAGAAACACCATTTAACATCTCCCTAAGAGAGGACATGACAGCTGATACTTCACGTGATTAATGCATAACGCTGAACATGTTGGTGATGCGAACAATTCTAATTATTTTATGGGAAAATAATGTCCTACACTTAGAACGGGTCCTGGGAATTACAAGAAATGATAATACAGACTGTTTAGTGAACCTAAGAAATGAGAAAGTCGAATGAAAGAGAAATGACTTACAGATCTGATGAAGACAATAACCTTTATGTAGAAGCAGTGTCATACTTGACTGCAACAAACCTCCATGTTAGTTCCCACAGAAGGACTTTGATGAAGATGAAAACAGTTTCTTTCATCCATTTTTTCTCAAAAAAGGGGAAGGACAATGTTTATAAATGTTTTTCCTACAGACAAGACAAGACAAGAGAAAACAATGGCCCTGTCTGTCCCACTGCTCTCTAACAAAACCTTAGTCCCTGTTTAAATACCTGATAGGCATCAATGCTCTACAAAGGATAATGCTATGCACTTGGTATTAATTCAATTAATTCTTTGTGAAGCACAGTCAGTCTTGTGCAGCCTCTTGATTGAGAATCACTCCATCTCTAATGCAGCCACCCAAGGGCTCTGTAGGGTCAGAGCTGCTCAATGTGCATTTACACTTCAGTTCCATTTGAGACAATGAGACCTCTACATTTCAATTTTGAACACAATACAGGAAATATCATTATGGTTATAAAATTGTATAACTTGCTGCATAGTCATGTTTTTGATGTAATGTGAAAATTAATGACTATGGGAATTAAAACCAGAACGCCTGATAGACAATCTACCACTATACTTAAAGTACAGCTGAAGGATCAGCGACCAACTGTCTTTTTACATCTCACCTCCCATCTACTCTCCTGGAATCTCTGGTTTGGTCCATTAAGACAAATGCTACATGTTCATCTTTGTTTCTTCTGCTGTTATGTGGCAGACATGAGGACACATTTAGGAGCTGAACTTACTGGACACATCTCCCATAAAGGAAGGGAGTCATGTATGCATGCTGGAGAAGGAAAACAATGAGCTTCAGGGGATGCAGCAATAGGTGATGTGTCCCCCCCACCCCACCCCACCCCCACACCACAGGTCATTAAGACAGTTGTGTTAATGGTAATTACAATTTAATATACAAATATTTTGCTCTAACCACACACATTAATTAAGCAAATATCGATTGCTCTAAGAAAGTGCTTTCTGTACTGCATATGCTTAAGTTTAGCTCAGATCAGGACATTTGGTAAATAAGAACCATTGATTCCACCCTGGCACTTCTCAGCTCTCTATTTATTCAGCTCTGTGACCGGTGGCTGACACAACAAAGCTCTTAAGGATTCTGTTTACAATAAAGGGAAATCCAGCTAGAGCTTGTTAAATTAATGACACATGCCACATACACTGGAAAAGAAAAAAAAAACACTGATTATTTTAAGTTTGACTACTTTACATTTGCTCATTACATGGTCCACTGGCATTCCACCGTAGCTGAAGATCTCCATTACAGCCCACACTGACTGCTTTTTATTTGCCATTGCAAGTTGTAGTGGAAGTGGCGGATCAGTGATTGGTATTGATTACTAACAAATAGATCCCTGTTGAATCACATCAACAGCCATCTTTACACCATAAGAAACAAAGGGATTACACCTTCAGGACGATGACTTGTGGAGGGAAATGTCTTTCTAGGAAGTCCCATTATTAACATGATGAAAGATCTGGCAGCCCTACAGGCAAACACCCTGAGTTAATTACTGTAAATCGGAAGAAATGTCCTGGTAAATGATTTATATTGAACTTCAGCCATGACAATCAAAAGTTGTTAAAGACCCTTCCAATGAAACAGATCTGTCCACTCAGACACTGTAAAACAAAACAACTGGATGAATGAATGAATGAATGAATGAATGAATGAATGATGATGAAATAAAATCATCATGTGCTTTCTCCTTTATCTACAGAGCCTCTTGGCTGTGTATAGTCAGCTCCACAGTGCCAGGTTGTCATTTTAAACCTGCATCACTGCCTGTGCCAGTCTTGTAGTGAACCTCTGGGACAGATTATTGCTCTTTGCTCCCTGACTGTTCCCATCCTGGCCTCTCCTGCTGTGGCAGCCTGCTCTTTGTCCTTGGCCATGGCCAGAGGCTGTTAATGGCAGAAATCTTTACGCCATCCAGATGAGTAACCAGGCACTATTGCAGTGTGTGTGTATCTGTGTAGGTGTTTAAAAACTGGGGGGAAGATTATGTTATGTCGCACTCTCCTGACCTCCTTTGAATGGGGGAAGTGCATTACATGAGGACTGGCATCAAGGGATTCTGCCAAAATGACACATCAGCTGGATCTGGTTCAACAGTCCCTGCAATGCAAAATAACATCATCCAGCAAGGCACTGTGTTGGCCATACCTGCCAGCCCACAGCCCTGATGGATTACTTTCTAACATGGATGCAATATTTCTTCTGTTTACCTTGAGATTGTCACAACTACATATAAAGCCTTAGCTGTCTTGACACTGCAAAATCCACAAACCACTGTGCTGTGTTTGATGTCTTCTTGATGCATGAAACAATACGCCCCCACCAACACAACACCGTGCACTATTTTAACATAGAGCAAATGTCTGCCTTAATAAAGCCTTAACCTCTTTGTGGGTCACGTCTACTCCTGCAACCTCTCCTGATACAGCCAGCATGACATATTACATTAAAACATGGCTGATGCCAAACAACCTGGGAAGAATGAACCTCACGTGGTGCAGATAGTTTGTCTATTGGCCTGTGTCTAATTAGGGTTTTCTTCTCTGTAAAGCAACACACTAGATTTGAGATCCACTTTTTTTTTTCTTACATGCTAAGGACCAACATAATTTGCAGAAACAAAGTTGAACAAGATGCAAATCTGCCTCTCAGCCTCTCAGACTATAAGAAGATATAATGTGGCATTTCAAAGTGAAAGCAGGATTAAAAAGCATATATAGAATTTCAAACACAGCCAAAATAACTGAGGTTTATGAATTTACATCATGTGTTAAAACAAAGAATATAAATCCCGAAGCCATTTTCCCTCCTCATTGCTAAAGCAACAATTATGTGAAGCCCTCAAGCTGCTGGAAGCTGCCAATGAGTGAGGAACAATAGGGTGCTGGATGTCTCTCAGTGTGTTTGTATTTCACATTAAGCTGTTTCATCTCCTCCCACCTCTCATCCCTCCATTGTTAATGTGAACTCCTACACCCCACGGTCCCTCCTCCACTCCTGCCCTCTCTCCATTAGGAAGCTGGCAGATCTGATCAGGTGACGCTCTACTTGACTCACTTCCTGTGGGAATCGATGGCCACATTTAATCAAATGGCTGGAAGATAATGGCTTTAGTGGGGCTTGGGACCAGGGCCAGATTGCACAGGCTCAGGTCAGCATCAGACAGAGAAGTGAGTGTCGACATCCCTCTTAGTTAATTCACTTGAAGGGCGTCCTAACAGAGTTTACTGAAGCCCACATACAACAATGTGTTTTTTTTTAATATCCAGGAAACTAAACCTTATTTGGTTCAGTAAAACGTTGATATCACCTTCCCTGCACCTTGAGCCTTTGCATTTTTTAACCACACCTCACTTGAATCATGGTCAAGGAGCCAAAGCAGTTGGGCTCAAGGAGACAACTTTATTAAATTATGTCATGCTTTGCCAACAACTTTAATGGTGAGCAAATAACTAACTAAATAAATAAACAATAGTCCATATCAAAGACAAGCATATATAAAAGGATTTATAAATGTGATGATGGTCAAATCAGTAAGTGTAGTGGTACCAGTTCAAAAATCTCTAAATGTTGCTCTTCAGAACCTTTCACACCTTGTGTGTGAAAAACGGATTCATATCAAATTATCAGATAGATTGCAACCACAATTCACGCCCAGAAACTGAACTGCAGCTGACCTTGACTTAATGGAATATTTGTGAGAGCCTGTATGAACATGAATCAGGGTTGATAATTATTGATTGGAGGCCCAGTTGAGATCATTGACCGCTTCTAAGTCTAATCTAGTTTTTATTGACTCTGATAAATGAAAACAGAGTGGTGATGCTCTCTCAGACGATACATTTGCTCAGAAGCAGTCAGCAGATTGTTGGAGACATTGTTGATATAACAGCCTGACCTTTATAATTATCTGTTTCGGTATCGACATTTGGTGGCCTTGAGTTTCTCTGCACTCAAACTGTCCAGTTGTCCATCATCTGTCCTCAGCAATGCCACTTAAGTTGAAAGTTGCATATTATTGCTGCATGGGCAATGTATGAGTGAAGTGATGAGGATTTTTTTTTTTTTTGCTCCTCGCTCATACAAACGCCCAGTACTCTGGGTTTTCAATTAGCTGCTTTGTAAAAGTTTCAACCTGAGCCAAACACTTGGATAAAACGGTTCCTGTTCCTCTGTTCTGAATATTTAAATTGCAACAACTTTTAATAAGCCACTTCACGTTCCAGACAAAATTATGCGTACTATGTCTACTCAGCCTGCACGGCCACATTCAGTAATCATGCTGCGTTTGACCTTAGAGAGTCTTTTGTTGCTGTATTTTGTCCAGATTTAAGCTAAAGTCAAACGGTTCAGTACCTCACACACTGGCCATTCAGTGTGGTTTATGAGTGTTTGCATGTACCTGTACTTATTGTATCCGGTAAATGCTTTTCACCCACCGCTTCTCATGGTTTTACTAGACTAAGGAGGGTCACATTGTGTATTCAGTGCTTCCTATTAATCAGGAAACTCTACAGTAAAATAACAACTCTCATTATATGAATATATTGAATAAATGTCATGTTTTTTTGTGCTATTTAGGAAGATCTGTAGATAGACTTAGGTTAAAGTTTTCACGCCTTTTTATAGCGTGCACTATGCTACAAATACAATTTCTTGTCAAACATATGCTCTGCAAGACAGACTAATGCTATGCTCTAAACACTCATACACAAACCTATTCAAGGCTGAAGTCTATGATCACTTAATCAATCATCATGTTTTCACTCCAGACTTGTTTCAACTGGGAAAAGTCAGAAAAACTGTGTACTGCAAGACTACTAACTGACATGCCTGGACAGATTAAGTTTTAAGATTCAGCCTTTCAGCCCTGCAGATTGATGAGTGTGTTATGCCTGTTTCCTTTTGTGAACAATGAGTTTTTGCTGGTTGAGATTGTAAATCAATGGATTTCTCTCTCATCTCTCTGGCATGGAAAATCTTTACTAGATATCATTTTGTATTTTCCCTGACTCACTGATATTTCTGCAATAAATACTTTTGCCAAGCAGTATTTGCAGTACAATATTGTGCCTATACCCACAAGCAGACTACAAGAGTTTGTAGAGGAAGGCAAAAGAGATGTCACAAGGTCAGAATAGCATCTTTAGAGGCAAAGGGTGTTAATGTATTAACACTGCCCTCTGCAAGCACAGAGGACGTGACAACATGCTTTTGCAGGTAAATGTAGAGTGTATAGGGTGATGAAACCGTTACACCAGGGACCAGGATTAGGAGGAATATATAACATCAAAAACTGAAAGGGGATGACATCAGTTATCACTCTTAACTTAAGCTTACATATCATGTTGCAAGATCAGCTGTCCTGTATAGGAAATTTTATATTATTGATAGCTGTGATTACAGATTAATTAATCAATACCTCTAAACTGTACAGAGATTTTTTTTTGTTTGTTCAGTATTGAGAATAGTATTTCAGTGTGTAGGGTTGAATCATTTAATCAAGTGAGGCCAGATTCTGCTGAAGTGAGTCTCCAAGAGCTTTACTGTATAGGGATTTGTCCAAACTTATCTGATGAACTCACTGGTTAAATCAGGTTAATATTCAATGAGGAGGCCAACAAGCTGTTGAAAGCTAAGAGGCGACAGGTATAGAAGGCCACCGTTCTCACAAAAGCCCTCAGATCTAATCCTATAGGTGAGCATCAAGTGAGACGTGTGACTTTTCAGAAATTGTCTCTCATACTGGCTTCAAATTAATAAGGAAGAGAAAAATAAATACATTTAAGAATTAGAATAAAAGTCTTGAGATCTTGAAAAGTGTGAAATATTACATAAACGATGATAAGGGAATGAATAGAGTTGCATTTGAGATCTCATCTCCAGTGGAAATGGCAAAATGTCAGAGGTTGAATGAGGTTTTGCACAGAGAAACAGCTTAGTCCCGCATGGCTGAGAGCAGAGTGACCTGGCATATGGATGTGACATGATCTTACCTAGTGGGAGATTCTGCGATATTGATATTAATAATGGAGTATGTTAGGGGCTGTTGGGCGGTGCAGGAGGCTACAAAAGACAAGGGAAGCATGCAATGCATCCATATTTCATGAAGATAGTACAGACCTGAAGGTACTGTACAGCTGCTTCCCAGGGACAACATTAAAACAGCAATGGTCTCAATTATAATTTAACACTTTACATTTTTAGTGAATGTCAGACCATTACTCAATAGAAACTAAATGTTATACTAGAGAATTTACCTGCCTCTTATTTCCTCAACCACATGTGAGAAAGATGTCATTTTTATATAAAACTTCAAGCTTTCAGTTAGTCTTTGCTGGGAGGTACAGGTTTGTTGTGCGTCTGTGTTGATGTTGACAGAACACTGACCAAAGGGTGGCAGCAGTTACACCTAACACGTCGCACTTGAACAAGGAACCACAGTGATTATTGGAAAATGAGGCCGGTTCTTTTGAAAATTATGCACTTTGTGACCGAGAACTTAGAGTGAGTAGTGTACCTACTTAAAGACTGCTAATTAATGAATCAATTAAAACACAAAAGGGCTATTCCAGTTTGTTTTGTTGTATATTCATTAAAATACAAATATCTGGATGTAGTATGACAAAAGAAGAAAAATAAGTTTTGTTTGTCAGTGTGTGTTAACTTGTCCGGTCTATACTTATTCAACCTGCAGACACAATGTGATGCATAGAAAATAATTTAATGCATCCTCAAATTTTAGAGATGACGTGCAAATTATCAAAGTCCACTGAAAGTAGACATGAAAGACCAGATTTGGTCACTTTAATTAAACCTCATATAACCAGTAAAAAAAAACACACACACACACACACTTTAATTAAACCTCATATAACCAGTAAAAAAAAAACCACACACACACACACACACACACACACATATATATATATATATGCAAAAAAAAAGGGCCATCTGGACTTTTGTGCCAGTACATGTCCTACGCCTCTAAAGTACAGTCTCATTGTTCTATATCAGCTGTGTTTGGATACAAAGCCGTCCTGTCAGTTCACTCCAGAGTTACCGTTCCATGGATCAGCACGTTCTCATGGTATGGGAGACCACAGCCCTGCTTGGCAGGCCTGTACTCCCAGTGCACCTGTCCTCCTCATCAACCAACTGTCTTTCCAGCTGTCACCCATTCTTTCATGATCATCATGCAGTCTATTCCTGCTCAATACCAAGTGTTCAGTTATTGAAATTAAATTAAAATTTTAAGCAAGAAAAATAAAGGCATTAAGTTTGCTGTGTATTATTCAACAAATGGTTCATCTGCAAAGTTTAGAATTAATATGGAGGATTGTGTGTAGTTATCCTGGCACTCCAGTAGAGTCAGACAGGACTCTAGGCTGAGCCAGAGAAATTCACCAAGGTATTTAACTGTCATTATGCTAAAGCCTTCTCACTAGCACCCTTACTGGCAAAATACTTGGGAAAACACATCAATTAATGACATTTTCCTTGTAAATCTACCAGTTTTTATAGTTGCTGGAAAATATTTAGACAAAATGTACTTTTGCTGCTAGGGAAATATCAGAGTCTACTCCAGCTTACAAAAGCCTTCATCTATGGACGTCACACCACCTGTACTTTTACATCACTAAGGAGAGGCTCTGTCAGGAAATGTACCTGCTATTTTGCTCTCAAACTGTAAAAATGTATTCAAAGCTAATATTCAGTAACAGAAATAATTCATCAGATATTTTTATTCTGGCCCTATTTTGATTGAATTCCCAGTCACAACCTCCTCATCATCTGAAGAACAAGGCTGGCTGAGTAAAGGTGTATGATATGATAATCTCAATAATTGTAATTAAAAGAGTTAATGCTGAATAGCGTGCAGAAAAATTATGACAATTTGTTGGACTCCCAGAGTCTCCTGCCTTAATGAACATACGTGCATGGTAATAACTTTACTACTCTTTCTCTCTTTAAATGTTTTATCTTATATGTAGTATACCTTGATCTTACATGTAGTATACCTTGAGCCTACATGTAGTATACCTTGATCTTACACGTAGTATACCTTGAGCCTACATGTAGTATACCTTGATCTTACATGTAGTATACCTTGAGCTTTTCTAGATATAAATATTTGGTGACCTTACTTTCATATACTACCATCAGAAAATCAGTCTCAAGTTGTGTGAATGTAGCAGCCTTATAAAATTTAACAAGAAACAACTCAAACAGTGGAACCTTCTCATTCAGAATTCACATTTTAGCACAAATCAAGGACTTAATACCCACAGCTACTGAAGTATACGTCTGAATACCTTGGCATAAATGAAAATGAAGTGGAAAGAAAACATAAGAGTACAAGATAACTTTAAATTTTATTCATTTCTACCTTTTGTGCTAGACTCCAAAGTAGCTTAGAGCATTCTTTATCAGAAAAATGTAAAGAAGTTGAATAACTG
The DNA here is from genome assembly GCF_900324485.2 of Mastacembelus armatus. Taxonomy (NCBI): domain Eukaryota; kingdom Metazoa; phylum Chordata; class Actinopteri; order Synbranchiformes; family Mastacembelidae; genus Mastacembelus; species Mastacembelus armatus. The sequence goes on along the minus strand of NC_046645.1, from coordinate 3,637,104 downwards.
CCATATTCAAAGAAAAAATATACATATCTCACAAAAAATAAACGATCCTGAGAGTCCTAAAAAGCTACACTCAGCAACAGCAGTAACACGTTTCTGTTAACCAATCAATCTGTGGGTCTCTTTAAACTAGACGACTTCCCAAAGGTCCTTCAAAGAGATTTGCATATTACATGATGTTACATCATCAAACATTCAATATAACTATAACGTTCTATTTTATTCCAAGGACTATAATAAACAACAACAGCAACAAAAATAATTTAAGCTGTGCTCGTAAACGTACATACACCTGACACAATAGGCGAAAATACTGGCCACTTTTAAAAGACATAAACAAAACTTTTCTGTATGAGGAAAGTGATCAGACAGTATCTGCATTACGACTTTAAAAAAGGCAGCCAAGTTCTGCATGATCAGTTATATTTTCCACAATATGGCCAATATTTCTCAAATTGTGCCAGGGGATTGTGACTTTTCTTTCTTCTTGATGCTGGCATTTTATTTACTTTTTTATTTTATTTTACTATATTGTCTTCCTCGAACAAATCATTGGGACTGAGTCTAATTTTTCTTTTGCCTTTAACCATAGTCTATTTCTAAAAGACAATGTGAATGCTGTGTAATGGATGTGACAAATGAGACAGAACATCAACAAAACCGAAGAAAGTAATGAAGCTTTGATGCATCGATCAATCACTGAGGAAATGGATGGCAAGAATACGGAAGACAGATAAATGAACGCAGTTTGTAACTTCATTAAAAAAGGTGAACAATAACTTCATACAAAGAAGATTTTTCTGCTTATATGAAACATGACATTGTATCCTCAAAACTAAAATACTGAAACTCTTTGTCGTAATGATAAAGCATGATTTAAAATTTCATAGGGAGCTTTGTTATCTTGAGAAACACAGTTCCAACAGACAATAGCAGTTACCTGGAATAAGTGAAGTGGCTATACGTTTAAGAATTTCCCTCCAGTAGACAGATATGCATCCATGTGGAAAAAAGGGAGACGACCAAACCCGTCTCACACCTACGTCTGAAACAATTATAGTGCTCTATACATCACCAGTCGTTTGTCTCCGTCTCTCTTCTCACGATTACTGTTTCCTCCTCATTTTGTTGTCTCTAATGTTCAAGACAAGGTTAAGTCAAACCTCCTCAGACGACAGAAACATTCAGACTTGAGGGCGGTTTCAGTGGGAAATAGTTTTCAACACAGTGTTTGTCCACTGAGACCTCGGCTCTGGCTTCTCAGATTCATAGGGATTAACTGGAAATCTCTAGTCCCTGGTCTCAGTCTACTCATGGTTCGATTTCTCTGAGTTGGTGAAATATTATGAACTGACGCTTTCTGTTACTGTGAATCTCTGTTTAATTTGGCTCACATCTTTTCTGCATGGTATATGGATTCACATTAGCTGTTAAACTGTTGACTGTGAGGTTTTTACTACCATATAAATACACCAGCAGTCAGGTGTTTTTTTTAAACTTTGCTCTGCTGTTTACTGAGTAATAATTCAGAAAAAACATGCCACTTAAAGTTGATTTTATTAAATAAACTTATGCAAAGTGCAAATATACATGCATGATTAACTTTTCAAGCACGATTTTAACAGTTAAAGCACTTTGCTGCTGCAAAATAGTCATTTCACACCAGACGAAAAAACAACAGCACATGCACAACAATGAAACAAACGTATTGCTGTTTAAAATTTTCAGCACATCATTGATCTCATCCTTGACTAAAGCATCATCAGTTTGGCTCACATCATTCCAACCATTTGTCCCCCCACCCCCCACGCCCATTTCTCAGGTCTATTATTTTGTCATTATATTTCTTTCTTGCACTTTTTTAGTATCAACTGAACCTCTTGTATCAGAAATAAGAACATCTTGTGCTTTACTGACATATAAATGTCAGGGCTGGTTACTGGGACTAGAGTCACACCAAATGCAGCTAATGTGCTTGTTAATCTCTGACTGCTCAGAGATATCAGATGGTATCAGATATGAGCAGGTTAGAAATGTCAGACTAACCAGGATACATCTGTCACTCCAGGTTTTTGACATTTTACTTGACATTTAACTAAACATCTGAACTGCTCCTATATTGCAATTTCAGTGGAAAATAGTTTCTAGTCAAGATCTGGGTCTTATTTGTATAGCAAACTGAGAAAAAAAAACAAAAAAAAACCTCCATTCATTTTATTGTGTGACAGTGATGACATTATGTGCAGCTGGATCACAAACACAACCTGCCAGTCGTCCATATGTACACACCAACCTGCAGCTTTACCAGCTTTACAATGACATATCTTTACTGTCAAGTTATCAGTTACTGGATCTCTGCTTTGAACTACTGTGGTGACAACAATGCATTTCCTAATTGAGTTGAACGTACTTAATCAGTGTCTCACTCCCTAAATATTATGAAATGGCAAACTGTAGATAACCGGCAATTCTTCCTGAATGACCGTCAGACACCAAGGACACAGAACAATTGCATGTATAATAGTCTTTGAGTCAGTGATTTCTGCCCATTATCCTTCAATGAAAGTACAAATAACTTGCGATGTAATGGCCCTCTTAGCTACTCTACATCCAATAAAGGGTCAACAAAGGCCATGCAAGCAGGACTGTCAAGATACACAGAGCACAAGGACCATAAAAGTCCTTAAAAGACAAAAAAAAAAAAAAAAAAAAAAAACAAGAAACACAATAGTAGGAGTTTTTGGTATTTTGTTATTCTAGAAGAAATAAAAAGTAATTTACTTTCATACATTCATCACAAAATCATCACATTTTACTTTCCCATTACACGACATGATTTTCAATCTATTGTAATTCAAGGTAATCAGTTCTGAAGGTTTACAGATTACACAAACATCATGTAGTTTCAATATAAATAACCATGCAGCCAAAAACAAAGGAATCTATTTATGAAGAGATAACGCTTGTTTTACAAAGGAGGCTGAAACAGGACTTTTGTCACATGACGAAGACGGTCTCTGATTGATCCTCTCAAGTAGGGGATGCAGTTCCTACTGCAAATAGTAATATACAAGTCAATGTCACTAACAAGAGTGGACCATACGACTAATTCTATTGAACAGGTGTGGTCAGTTCAGCTACGGTAAGTCTCTTTCACCACCTGCTGACTTTTGCTTTAGTTGGATTTCTGTGGGTGGAGGAGCTGAGCTGAACCTCCAGAGGGTTTTTCTATCCACCCACTGTGCATTTACCATCTGCTCCAAATGAATATATAAAGAATAATTATGATATGATAGGTGTGATGCTATGATGCACAACGTATTTATTTTAATTATAAGGCAACATCAACTCTGAATGCTACTTGCTAACAGTATATTTTGGTATATAGTATATCTTTGCAAGCTATATATGAGGCATGTATTCCAAAAAGCAGGTTTAACAAACTCTAAACATAACCCTGACCTCTGAGTTGACTAATCCTGAGATGGGAAACAAAGAAAAGCTGTAGATTGTTTCCACATCTGGAATTAGAAATGCGTATATGTTTTTTGCACAGAACATGAAGACATTTTCTGAAAGAAAATCAACACAGCTGCAACAGCAAAGGGACGGAACTGGTGTGAGAGAATATCATCATTGCTCTCTTTACTGACTGATCATAAAATCAATCATTCCAGTAATGACAAATTATTGGCTACTGTCGAACCGAGAGTCTAATCTGCTTCTTCCAACGCAAATTTCTGAAAATTAACATGCTCCGATCGGCACTTCGATATGAACTGTATGAATGAGAAAACAAAACAGCCTGTGTGACAGCTTCTGTAGGCTTACCAGATATTCTTATGTGTTCTTAAAGAAATTCTGCCAGTGAGCAGGTTAGTTTCATTGAGTTCACTAAACCTGCTTTCTGGAACCCCCCTAATACCAATACCAAGGTAAATTGTGTTGTGCTAGTGCTGTTAGCATTGACTGGTCCAGGCTGGATAAAACTGTATTTTATATTAATTTATTACATTTATTAAGCTGCTGTATTCCCACAGCTAAAGTGATGGGGTGTAATGTGTAGTGTGACCAAGCTGTGGATCAAATGATACACGAAGATGATTTTGATGAAAAGATAAAAAGTGTCTCTGCAGTCAGATGTACAATAAGTATCACATCTATATCTGTAAGAGCTGCTGCAAGTGTTTATTCTCTGTTGTTGAAAGAGGCAGATCTCTAAGTGGGAAAACATAATTATTGTGCTTTTCTACTCTGTCACTCACATGAATCGTAAGTTAGACAGCTGAGACCTCAAGAATAAAAGAGACAGCAAGGTTGTAGAGTGTGAAAATAAAGAGACGAGCGTACGGCTATTGATATTATAACTGCATATTTCTAATTGTCATTCATTTACTATGCATCAGACAGCTGATTCCTCTCGTGGGTGGAAGTAAGTGAGAGGACTGACAGCTTGGGGGCTGCAGAAATCAACAGATGAGAGTCAAGTTGTGGACTGACAGCTCTTATGAGGACCAGTCTAAGAAAAGACCAGAGGGACATCCGTCCACTGAGCTCCATTTAGGGATCAGACCAACTAATGAACCAGTCACAGTGAACAACAGAAACATGGCTGTCATTCAGCTGATATTGAAGAAGCTGCTGCTCATGACGGGACGCAGTACAGTCATTTCTGCAAATCAACATCATCACTGGTGTTAGCTGTGATGCATCATGTTAGCAAATAGATGCTTTGACCGCCACTGACATTGCTCTAATATTGCACTGATGATTTTTGTGTCACATTAAATAAACTGTGATGAATGTGCCACTGCTGACAACAGCATCAGTGTAATGCTTTGGTTCAGACAACAAATCCTACATAATCTCCAGTGTCTGACCCCTATGTGTTTGTTTTTTCAGTGTCCACGTGACAGAGAAAAGGTAGTCAATGGAGCTAACTCACTGAAGGTCACATTAATTATGTAATCAATATAAATAATATCTAATTATTACCATCTCTGTAGTATTCAATTATTTGTTACAAATTAATTTCCAACTTCTGGGAAAAAAAATAATTACGATTTATAGCAACACAAGGTTTCACAGTTGCATTTCACTGAGGATGCGCTGCTTTCTAGAAAAGTCTTTAAATGAATCTAAGTAACTCATATAAGATTCATCTGGGGGCATTAAGTCTTCACTACAGGTGCACTGAGCTGAATGCAGCATATGCATAACACTGATTTATGACGAACACTTAATGCACACAGCCACAGAAGCCAGTGCAAGTTTAATTATTAGTAATAAGCAATTGGAGAGAATTGTGTGGTACATGTAGTATAAAAATAACTGCAAACTGTAGTGTACGGCAAATAGGAATAAGCAGTAAGGGCAGCGAGTATCTGCAACTCCGTCTGTGTGTGTGTGCTCATCTATTGTGATTCTACACACACACAAATCCTCCTGCAGATGCTGCTACACTTAAATTAAAATATAAAACTGGTGTTTCTCTCTCTCTCTAACACACACACACACACACACTAACACAAGGTTGAGCTGATGAGCACCTGAGTAAGCTAATAAAACATTGAGTTCAGGTGTGTTTATGCTGATAACATCTATATCCCAACATTGTAAAAGAGCAGTTTTTAATACAATATATTAATTTATCTTTACTTTAATGCTTCAAAGGGCAAAAGCTCAGTGTGAGCTCAGTATCTTTGCCCCTGTTCTAACTCGCTCACTGGGTCTGATGTGAGCAACGCTGCAAAACTAAAAGAGATCAAAGAATTAAAAAAATCTATATCTATCTTCAACATGGTTTTCTTCTGGGGAGACTTCAAGAATAAACTCACAAAATTATTTTATAAGTCAGTTCACGTCACTGAATCAGGTTCTGATAAGACGTTTCTGAACTTGTCAATTATCAATAGTTGCTCCATCAAGGAATGTTTGAAGACTCTAAAAATAAGTTCATGTTAAAAACTGGATGAGAAATTAATTCACTGTTAAATAAGTAAATAAGTCCTTCCATCCCTTCTTCCTGCTGCTGTCACCCTGCTCATTACAGCAGAGTGCAATCCTTTCTATCCTTTTGTATTTTAATTATAGTTTATTGTAAATACCTTGTTGCTACCTCTTTACTTTTATTTCTGCTATTTTTATCTTGTGTTATCTCTGCTGCTGTAAAGTGAATTTCCCTATTGTGGGACAAACAAAGATTCATCTTATGGTAAAAAAAAAATAAACATTGATCTTTAAAGGACACCTGACAATCCCCCTCCACACTCCTCCAATTCATTTTATGACTGAACATTTAATTAATGGAAACTATTTATCACTGATGTGCTGACTTCTCACAATGCTTCAAAGTAAAGCTCCAATGACACGACGTGCGGTTGCTGCTTTGCTGGTCCAACTGTCTTTAGCCATCACGTTCTGCCCCACGCAGAGACAAATATACATAGTACATATAGTACAACCTCATCACTGTGCTCTCTCACTGCCAACTTACCTGTTTGAAGTATGACAATTCATCCCTATGCTCTAACCCAGACTAGACTGTGTCATTCCCCCACAGCTGTTGGGTGCCAGAGCTGAGAAGCAGCAACAAGCAGAGGGATGGACTGCACATGCAAACAAAACAGCAAATCAATATACATATATATGAAAAGACATGAATAATATTAAAGATAATAAAGAGGCAAACTAATTTCTCCCAAAACAATCAACCACAGAGCCACAACAGGAGGATCATAGAGGACTTTGTTGCATTACTGTACATCAACCTCCAGTCACGGTCTAATTAGAGCGAGCGCCTGGTCTAACTGTGAAGCTCCTTCTCATTGGGCTGCATGATGTACTGTACATTTGACGGTGACTGACAAAGACTCATGAGCAAAGAGACAAAGAAAGCAAATGTAGTGAGAAAGAGATTCTCTAAACCCCAGGGACCAATCTCTGAGTCTCCACAGGCAGTGATCTCTTCAGAAGGATCAGCGACTGTGTCAGTAATAGAAATGTGAAGCATCTGGCTGAAAAATGAAGAGCCAGAATTAGGATTTTCATGCACGTCAGCACATTCAGGTGGAACCAGCCACTACTTCATATGTTATACTGTATAACTCCAGCACACGGCAATATAAAGCAGTCTAACAACAGCCGATTATTATAGAGCTATATATGACACATATATGTCAGTGAAGTGCAGGAGCAAACAGTCCACCTTACCTGAAAGACAGAAACAGAACGGAGAGGACTGCAAGTGAAGGTGTCACAATATATATTTATATAACTTATCAACAATACCATACTTTTAAAAGGTACTTTTCAAAGCTGGGGCCGTTCTGTGTGGAGTTTGCTTGTTCTCCCCATGTCTGTGTACTCCAGCTTCCTCCCATAGTCGAGGTGGGGTTAGGTTAATTGGTGACTCTAAACTGCCTATAGGTATGTGAGTGTTTGTCTCTTTATATCAGCCCTGTGAAACAGTACAGATCCATCCAGGGTGTACCAAGCGTTTCGGATGGATGGATGTCCAATTTAATGATACCTCCAAAAACCCATTTAACTCACACTGCTCTACATTCTTGACACAGTTTCAATCTCTTAAGAAAATAAAAGAACAAACCATAATAATACTAACGTTTACACCTACAAAGACAGCCGGACACTGAAAGATGTCTGGACTCTAAAGGAGTCCTTGTGAACAGCAGCTGCTGAAGTTAGGACCACAGGAGATATGAAAACGAGACAAAGTCAATTACACCCAACAGTAGAAAATGATTTTGTACTCAAATCCTTCTCAACAAATGAGACCATTAGAACAAAATCAGCAATGTGTTGTGGCCCCCAGCTGAATTACACATTTGCGCTTGATAACTACTTCCCTACTCACTTTGTGTCTCCATATCAAATCCTTAATTTCACAGGGGAAATGAAGAAAAAAGAGCAAAGGAAGAAAAACATACACAGTATACTGACATGGCATAAATTAGTATTAGTTCTTCTCATCTGTCAGTAACAGTTGAAAAGCTATAACGTATCCATACATTATGTTAATGCACCCTGGACATCCAAATAAAAAAAAAAAAAAACAAACATGGATATTTATGCATGACTGCATAAATTAAAGAGGTGGTACAAACTCAAATTTCATGGTTTGAAAGTGTGTAGATTTTAAAAAAGGGAAAACTCTTCTACAACTGTGACAACACACAGCTACACGGGGGTACAAAAGAAGGGGTAATCCTCCCCCAGGCTGCGTGGCTGCACAGATCTGCTGATGCCTCCACAGTCCTCTGTTGCATTTCAGCTTTTTAGAGGAAAAGAGATACGAGACAAAAGAGTGTGTCTCTCCTGTCTAACGTTGTCCATCTCTTCTTAATCCTTTGTTATTTCATGCCTCTGGTATGGGAATGTGTGGGATGTTAAACCCTCCAGCCCGCTAGCTCAGAAATGAACAAACCTTTTTTACTTTTTACTGTAGCTGAGACAAAGAATGTTCCTCACTCACTCTGTGGAGACAGAACAGTACGTGAAGCTGTTAGCTTCAGCCACACTCCTGTGTGAATGTGATATAAAGATCTTTAACATCAGGGCTTCACAGTCCGGTACAAACCAAATGAATCGCAGATAACAATGTGATGTTCTCTCCAGGGCCTGTGATGAAGATCAGAGAGAAGGTGCTCACCAAACCCAACACAAATCTCAGTGCAAATTAGAGAATTACTTAGCTGACAGCAAAAGTCAAGACGATTTACTGTAGGGTGCTTCACAGATATAGTGTATCTGAAATATGCTGAATTTAAATACAGTGCAGGGAGTATAGGAGAGCTCTGCAGGGGAGCAGGTTCAGTGTGCAATGACTGATTACCGATTTAAATCATGTTCAAGGTGTCACTGTCAGGTATACTGGAAAGTATTGTTAAAATTGTATATACTACATAACCTGTGACACAGACAAGTCTTGTACAGATGCGCAAGCGGTGTGAAAATGTCAGAGTGTATTAGTCTCAGGGCGGGGTGCTGAGATATGGGAAGAATGACACACACACACTGACAAACTGTAACACAGACAGCTGCTCTGACCCTGCAAGAGTTTATCTAGCAGAGTTAAGTCTGATCTGTCAGACCAGCAGAATGGCCAGTCAGGACTGACAGACTGCAGGAGACTCGCTTCACCTCCACTGACACAAAGATGAACAAATAAAAAGCCGAGTTCAATGTTGTGACATCAAATAGCACATAGATTCATAGCACATAGATAGACTTTAAAGAAATGCCATTAGACAGCTAGAGAAAGAAATCTGATGACACCATATGACGTTTATTCACCTCATTTTCACTTCATAGCTTTGCAAGCACAATTTATACTCAATTCAATCACTGTGAGTGTGAATCTCCGAAGGACAGACTGTTACTGCTGTATGTTGAATCAACAGGTCAGCAAGAACCAGTGTGTTTGTCTAAAGTGGTCTGGCTGTCATCTACACAACAAAACGCCACAAAGGCAAAAATAACTGACTCTACAATCATGAAGTCTAAAGGAAACACATGCACAGTCTTCCTGCACAAAAATAAACTTTACACTACATGATAAAGCCAACAGGACAAAGAGCCTTTTAGATCCATCTGTTAACAGACTGATTAAGTAAACATAAAAATCCCTCTCCTCAGTCTTCATACACTTATCCCCCTGATACTGTTTCCACAATACTGATACATTTACAAACATGGGCGTCATGTGGAATTAATGACGTGGACATTTCTGCAACTTTATCTGAAATACGGCTGATGTTCTGCCTGGGATGAGGTTGAATCAGGTCACCCTCTGAGCTTCCCTTCTACAGTTACTGACATCATTTCTATCTTTCAAAGCATGTGGATGATGGACTCTAAGGGAAAATGATCTGTACTTTTCAAGCTCTTGTTATTTTCCAACTTGGTCGGACGTGTCGTCGCCACCCCACATTTGTCACCAGAGGGGTTTACAAGCTGGATGACTCTAGAGGAGGTCCCCAGAGGGAGACTGAGCTTATGTTAGACTGAAGGAATGACCGAACACCTTCAGCAGCCCTTTGATGACTAAGGTTTTCTATGATTCTATGATTCTTCTAGCCTCTGTGCATATTCTGTCCTTAATAAAGTGATACTTGCTTCCCCCATTTCCACTGAGTTCCTGTGTTGCTCTTAGTACTTATGTCTGCAATTAAACATCAGTACAGTTCAAAATTAATCTCCTATGTGTTCTCGTTGCCAGCTAAACTTACAGTCGGACGCATAAAAGGTCAAATAAAGTAATAGAGCAAAACACAAAATTAATGGAAAAACAGCAAACCTATTAAATTTCACTGCAAATTGTTATAGTTTCAACCCATTTCCAGGCCATATAACAACTGACCAAGGTAAAAGTGTGGTTGTTCTACACAGCATGAGTTATAAAGTGGAGGTTAGGTCTTATTCTGTTTGGTTTCACAGTAGAATTGTAACAGGTGGTCAAAGGTCACTTAAATGTGTTGGGCTACAGAATGCAGGGTATGGGGGGTTTTAGTGTTTTAGATGCCTGAAGATAGAGGACACATGAAAAAACATTTGGGGTCTTTTCAATGAGTCCACCCCTTTTCCTTTTCCCAGCTATATAGTCCTGAATTTTATGGGAGATAACAGAGAACGTTGTAGACGTCTTCTCGCTGTGCTGCACGAAATAAACTGAGATGATTCATCACACTTAACACCTAGTAGTATAATCTAGTCAATATAATCTTAACAACAATCATAGTGGGACTACATGTTAACATCTGGGAGTGAATATTTCATTTAAGTTAAAAAAAAAGTTGAAGTCTTACTTGAATTGTAAACAGTAGCACAGATTCAAAAGTAGATGAAAATACAGTATTAGCAGCTGTGGCTCAGGAGGTAGAGCAGGTTCGATCCTTGGCTTCCCTGGTCCACAGGCTGAAGTGTCTTTGTGCAAGACACTGCACCGCAAGTTGTAAGTTGTTAAGCAAGTTTAAGCTGTAGTCCACCGGTGTATGAATGTGTGAGTGAGTGGGTGAATGGACAAATACTGTAAAAGCGCTTTGAGTACACTTGAGTGTAGAAAAGCGCTATACAAGTGTAAGACCATTTACCACTTAGCATTTATTAGAGATTTTAATCCACCATCCTAACGGGTGTTTTCCTCTACTTGTTTCAACAAAGGATTAATAGAAACCAAATGTGTGCATGTATTAATGGATAAACATTTAAGTGAAGCAAATAGCTTTAATCCTATAATACTGCCGTATCTATGATTTTTATTGACGGTAAAGCAAATAAAATGTTTTGTTTTCCTGCTGTGATGAAACTGTTATTTACATTAGCATTTGCTGTGTCAGCTGCAGGTACTTGTTTGAAGCACCTGGCAACAATCACATCTGGCTGGAGGATCCCACTCCATTTGTCATTCACTGCACCTATTTAACACCTTTGGTTACAATGGAATGCTTCAACATTACCTGTTTCAGTTTCAGGTGAGGTAACACAAAGAAGAGAAGCGTTAAAGGCCATTTTCTAAAAATGTGACAAGAAATATGCCTCAGATTTCAGTGACACTGTTCAACCCAAGTCACATCTCTCAAAACACACTAAATCATTTGGGGCAGCCACAGTGCGTTGTTTTTTGACTGAAGCAAAAATAGACGCGGGTAGCATCCTCTAGCTGCAGACAAAGCAACATCCAAATCTGTGGCCTTTTTTAATCCCATGGGATATGTGATATAAAGAACAGGGCACCAACATCATTTTGTTTCTGCAGCATCATGACTAATTTTAAACTATTCTGTGAAACAACTCCTTCTCTAGTGAGATCTCCTTTCACCTCACACACCTTCAACAGCAAAGCTCTTATACACCCTGGTGTGGACCCTGCAGGATATAGGACAACCAAAACAGTCCCTCATTATATTAAGATGTAAGAATACTAAACTCCAGTAACCGCCTGGCATCAACTGTCTGCAGCTGACTTTCTGTGTGTCAGCTTCTACTTCTGACCTTGGTACTGAGTTATGGAAATCCATGTGAGTTCTCTATACCTTTAGATCCACATTTAAATTAAAATACCCAATGAGAATGCTCTGGTCTGTATAATACAATTTACAACATGCATTATTTTACAACTGCGTGTGTGTAAGCTCATACATCAAACAGTGGGAATAAGAAAATACACTCACCACGTCAGAACCTTAATTTTAGTCTGCTGCAGCCACTTAAGGGTCAGCTTGGCTTTGGGCTTCAGATTGTTGGAAAGTCCACATGCATCCGATGTACAGCCTCTGGGCTGATGAATGCAAATTGTATTTTAATATTTACTGATAACATCATCTTGCCATCACTTTGGACCAACTCCCCAATGTCACCTTAACTCACAAACTCCAAAAACAGAGATCCACCTGTTGGTGAATGGTGAACTTTACTTCAAAGTCTTTTTGACTCTTCTCCAAACATACTGTAGTTTTTATGGTTAGAACCATAAAATGAAATTTCGGTCTCATTACTCCAAATGACTTCATTCCAAAAGTACTCAGGCTTGTTTAGGTGCTGTTTGGCATTGATGAAGAGGGTTGTTTCTTGGCTTTTGCACAGTAATGGCTTTTTTCTGGCAACTCAACCGTGCAGTATATTTTGGTTCAAGTACCTCGTTTATGTGCATCTCAAAACAGCTACAACCACTTTTTTCATATTCCAGCTGAAGCTGCTTAAGGGTTTTTCCTTTGCATCCCTACAAGTTTCCCTGGTAGTGATGTCTGATTATAATTAAAAAAGGCCCAAGTAAATGTGATGATAAATTAAGTCATTTGACCACTATGGTTAAATAAAAGAAATACTTCCTGTACAATCATTAATATTTTCAAACAATGGCCAATATTTCAAAAATTTTGCCAGGGGTATGTAAACTTATGAGCAGAACAGTGCACGACAGCGTCTTCCACAATAGTGCTCACTCATTAAATTGTGTCCTAGTATGTGTGTCCTACTTTGGTCCAACACATCAAACCATTCCATTCCTGCTCAAGGACACTGTAAAGTGTCGCAAGAAGCAAAAACAACTTGAAGCAAAAACAACAAGAGATATTACTGATGACTACACCCCTTCGTTTCAAGATGAAAGTAGGTTCTATTAAAATTATAAATCTCCCCACATTGAAAATGATGCATCTCCCAGACAATCTGTCATAGACCTGATTCAGAGGTGAGGAACTTCACAGGAAGGATGCAAGAGGTTATTAATGGTCCACCCAAAGACAGACTGAGAACATGCCCTATCCTGAGTCATTACCACATTCTCAGCTAAATTACAGCAGACCTGATCAACACCACCAACACCAAATTAGCTTTTATATATAGGAACACCATGTTCCAGAGAAAAAAATCTCTCAGTATGTGAGAAAGGAGCCAGCTCACTCACTTCTCGATCCATCCACCCATGATCTATACCTGCTTATTCCTAATTGGGCTCACAGGGATCTACTGGAGCCTATTGCAGCTCTCTTTGGGTGAAAGGCAGGGGTCTCCTCTAAATATGATACAAATCTGAAGAACCACAAATTCACTACTCCCAGAGTGTAATCTGAAAAATAACCACCAGAGTCAGAGGAACCAGAACACAAACTCTTCACACACTCTTATTATGCATGTCTCTATCAGCATGGATCCTCCTAGGCTGAATCATCAAAACATGCTAGGACCACTGGAGCACAACTTTTTACAGCAAAATATCTGTTTAAATTTGCAGCCAAGGAATGAAAACAAGGAGAGTTTTTATTAAAAACAAAGAAATAGGCTATCACATGTCCTTCTCATCAAACTGTTGCAAGAACACGTTGAGCTTAAACCAGAAACCAAGTCCACACATCTGTGTGATAAACAAAGAGGCAGGCAACCAGCTTATTCAACTGTCTTTTCATAAAGATGATAAATGATCTGCTCCCATGCACCATTAAAGCTCCACAAAATCTTGTTAGGATTAGTTTTGTCTCATGTTTCAATTTTTTTTTAAAAAGGGACTGGCAGCAATAGGAGAGAGTAATGAATAAGTTCTTCATGCAGATAAAGTATTTTAGAGTTTCATGAAGAGTGTTTATTTCTTTATGTGCTCAACTTCGTAAGGAAAATAAATGAGCATCTAAGCTCATCAGCAGTGATGATAAATTATAGTACACACTTTAGCAGCTGGCTTGTTAGAGGGAGAGAGAGTGGTGTTCAAGCTGTTTGATTTACACCTATGTTCAACAGAAAAACACCTGACAGAAGAAACTGACTTCTTTTCTACATAAAGTGTCCATTTTTTTTCCTGTCCTGTGTGAACAGGGTCAATGTTCAAAACTTAGTCAAATCTAAAGAGACAATCTTAAAGTGAGTAGTGGAAACTCCTCCCAGGATAGGTATAAACATAGAAATCACCAGGGCATCAAAATATATGGGGATGGAAGGTAAGAAAAAGTCTAGAAAGTAATTTGAGGAAAGAAGTCTGGAGTTTATAAATAAAAGAATGAAAGAAGAAGATGGAGAAGGACCAGCTCAGTTTTACCAGCAGATACACAACAAGCCCTGAATGAGACTTAAAAATAACATGTCAGCATCTTCATTAAAAATGATTTCTTCTTTAAACACTGATTCATATCTAGAGTATTTTCTGTCCACTCTTTTGTTTTTCCATTATGGGTGGTAGCCATGCTGAGCCATGCCATGGACAGCCACAGGCAGCTGAGCCATGCTGGCACAACTCGACACACTTTTTTTTCCTGTGAAATACAAGATGTTGCTTAGCTTGATCACATGTGGGGATTTTCAAGCCACTAATGTAATCAAAGCGACATCATTGAGCCAATCTGTTGGTTGTGATGACATGGCTCAGTTGAGGGGGAGGTTGCGGCCCTGTTAGCAAGCAGGCGAGGTGGCCCTGATCATTTCATTGGCCATCACCGTAACTGGCTTTTTATCGGTTCAGGGATTTTGACAAGGCTCTTGCACAGAAATCTGAGAGTGAGTGCAAAAATGGGAGAGCAGAAATTTTTTCGAGCGTGCAGCAGCAGCCTGAATGCAGGAAAGAGGACTAAAGCATGAGCACAGGAAATCTGTGCAAGCAGCTTTATATCTGAGAGCAGACTTACGGCTCTGAACAGGAGCAGAGCAAATCTGCACATGAGCGGTGTCTATTTGAGTGAGAGGACAAGGTTTGGAGAAGTACTACAGAATTTGAACTTTAAAGAATTTATACTCTCAAACTGAGAGACCATGCTCTTAAAGTGAGAATCATCACAGCTTGGCTTGGTGTGGTGTGGCTAAAGCAGACCAACACAGGCCTGTGGAAAGATCCTACCTGACTGCACTGTGTCTGTGTGGTTACTGTGTGGTTACTGTGTGGTTACTGTGTGGTTACTGTGTGTTTATGTGCTGAGCGTCTGTGCTGGTGTGAAGTCGTGAAAAGTATCAGCTGCTAAACAGCAGTGTGTTCAAGACTAAGTGTGGTTCAGCTTCAGTATGTTAAAAACCAAAAACTACCCTGCAGAATAAACAACCAAAAACATAGACATCATATAAAGAATTAATGTGAAGGCTTCTTCTAATAAAGAGACTCCAGCTTGGCAGGCTGAATCCAAAGGTCTTGGCACACCACAGCACCAGAGTTTAAACACCACCATGATTGTTGAAGCTTGTTTTTAACGACACAGAAGAAGAGGACAGTAATTTCACATCGCTCTCACCTTTAGTCGTAAAAAGCACAGATGATGCCATCTCTGGGTCTGCGTATAGGAAGGACGGATAAGTCCAGTCCCCAAGGGCTGTGCTTGCTTTCCAACTACCCCTGCCCTATTCACTGCTGATTACATGGATCAGGTGTGTTCAGTCAACCAGAAAATGGAAGATACTATCTCACTTTGTCTTCCCCCACTCCACCCTCATCTGAGATGGTATCTTCCAGCATTTGACTGACTGAATGCACCTGATCCAGGTAATCAGCTGTGGGTAGGGCAGGGATAGTTGGAAAAGAAGCAGGACAGTGGCCTTCAAGGAACATATGCTGCCCATATCTGGTGTACAGTATGAAGATTTTCAATGTAGCTGTTGAATCAATACACAGCTTCCCACAGTAATACCAAAAACACATTTTTCTCTACATAGTACCTTAGTGAGTTTAACATCTACACAGGTTTAAGGATGAAATTATTAGAATATACATGGCTCTACATCTGAAACAAAATAAGTAAAAGAGACTACGACTACACCAAGTGCTCACTGCCAGCTTTACAGCTTCTAGTAGTCACTTCTGCTGAATGAGTGACGTGTTAATTGAACAAATGAAATTACAGAGGTGTCATTTGAAGCTGCTGTTGTGCAGCACGAAAAACCTAGTTTTTAAAGATGTATTCTTCCCAAACCTTTTGACAATCAACTCAAACCCGTTCTATGTGGGCTACCAATTTTTTGCTTGAATGGAGCTCATATATTGATAGTTCCTGTTTTCTCAAATAAAGTCTGTGATTAACTTAAACTGATGTAATATGTCAACAACAGGGCAGTTCAATTACAAAGTTTAGGGCATGAACTGACTTGGAAATGTCTTAAACACTCAGCAGGTTTTAACAATGTGTTCAACAATGCTACAGTTGTTAGACAATCCATCTTGTCGATGCTGAAATCCTTTCTAACTGAGCAGATTGTCAACTTGTGAAAATGAAAACTTTTTAAAGCTACTATTCAAGCTGACAATGGGTGGAGCATTGGACAATACTCCACATAATCTCTCTCTCTCTATCCAGTCTAGGTGGCTTCATGATGAGAATCCAGCCACTTGGATAATTATTAGAGACAGTCGATGCACAGGAGTCTTAACTCTGAAGCTTTGTATGACAACCAGCCAGGAGAAGGCGTCACACTCACTGGTCCTGCAGACCTGATAGTGATTTCTC
Organism: Mastacembelus armatus; assembly: GCF_900324485.2. Lineage (NCBI taxonomy): Eukaryota > Metazoa > Chordata > Actinopteri > Synbranchiformes > Mastacembelidae > Mastacembelus > Mastacembelus armatus. Next base: position 3,620,176 of record NC_046645.1, on the reverse strand, counting down.
ACTCAGACTGATTTCCCCATGAAGTCAAACAGAGCGCCTGTCAGATCACTGTGTATCTTCCGTCACCACTCTATTACCAAACATTCGCAATTCCTCTCTCAGCTGATGTACTTACAGTCTGAAGAGCATCATTACTTATTGTTGGCATTTCATTACAAAAGCAGACAGAAGAAAAGGCAAGAAACTCATCATTCCTTATCGTCCATCCATCCCCTCTTCTCTGTTTCCGACTACTGCTGGAAAAAGTTGTTTTTGTTCCCTCTTCAGACACATGCACACTAACAAGGCTCCTTAGCAGCACAGAAACAAAGCCAAAAAGAAACCAATAGGCCATGACGGATTGTTTCAAACAACAATGTAGACAACTTGGGCCTAAGTGAAAAAGTTGCATTTGAGGATACTTAAGTGTCTAATGGAGGCTTAGAATCCAACTGAGATACAGCCCTGCACACACAGCCAGGCCTTTAATTTTTAATCAGGATCCAGCATGTAGGAACAGCTCTAACAGTGGTGCTGACAGTCCAACAGCCTCCTGCTGAAGCTGTCAGCTGTGTGTGCAGACCATCAGCTCAGACACACACTGTACTGAAATGAAAGTGACTTATATTGCCAAGTATGGTGACCCATACTCGGAATTTGTGCTCTGCAATTAACCAATCACAAAGTGCACACACCTGGAGCAGCAAATGCTGTGCCACCCAGCAGTCCAGTGCCTTGCTCAAGGGTGGACAGGGCACTGTCTATTCATTCTGTGCCACTGACAATTCCTGCCAGACCTGAGACTCAAACCTGCAATTCTCAGTTTACAAGTCTACCTCCCTATCCATTAGGCTACGACTGTCCATGCAGACCGTCAGCTCAGTCACACTGTACTGTCCATACAGAGCGTCAGCTCAGACACACTGTATTGTCCATGCAGACCGTCGGCTCAGTCACACTGTACTGTCCATACAGACCGTCAGCTCAGTCACACTGTACTGTCCATGCATACCCTCAGCTCAGTCACACTGTACTGTCCATGCAGACCGTCGGCTCAGTCACACTGTACTGTCCATGCAGACTGTCAGCTCAGACACGCACTGTACTGTCCATGCATACCCTCAGCTCAGTCACACTGTACTGTCCATGCAGACCGTCAGCTCAGTCACACTGTACTGTCCATGCAGACTGTCAGCTCAGACACGCACTGTACTGTCCATGCAGACCGTCGGCTCAGTCACACTGTACTGTCCATGCAGACCGTCGGCTCAGCCACACTGTACTGTCCATGCAGACCGTCGACTCAGTCACACACTGTACTGTCCATGCAGACCGTCGGCTCAGCCACACTGTACTGTCCATGCAGACCGTCGGCTCAGTCACACACTGTACTGTCCATGCAGACCCTCAGCTCAGTCACACTGTACTGTCCATGCAGACCGTCGGCTCAGTCACACTGTACTGTCCATGCAGACCGTCAGCTCAGTCACACTGTACTGTCCATGCAGACCGTCAGCTCAGTCACACTGTACTGTCCATACAGACCGTCGGCTCAGTCACACACTGTACTGTCCATGCAGACCGTCAGTTCAGTCACACACTGTACTGTCCATACAGACCGTCGGCTCAGTCACACTGCACTGTCCATGCAGACCGTCAGCTCAGTCACACTGTACTGTCCATACAGACCGTCAGCTCAGTCACACTGCACTGTCCATGCAGACCGTCAGCTCAGTCACACTGTACTGTCCATACAGACCGTCAGCTCAGTCACACTGCACTGTCCATGCAGACCGTCAGTTCAGTCACACTGCACTGTCCATGCAGACCGTCAGCTCAGTCACACTGTACTGTCCATACAGACCGTCAGCTCAGTCACACTGCACTGTCCATGCAGACCGTCAGCTCAGTCACACACTGCACTGTCCATGCAGACCGTCAGCTCAGTCACACACTGTACTGTCCATGCAGACCGTCAGCTCAGTCACACTGTACTGTCCATACAGACCGTCAGCTCAGTCACACTGCACTGTCCATGCAGACCGTCAGCTCAGTCACACACTGTACTGTCCATGCAGACCGTCAGCTCAGTCACACTGTACTGTCCATGCAGACCGTCAGCTCAGTCACACTGTACTGTCCATACAGACCGTCAGCTCAGTCACACTGTACTGTCCATACAGACCGACAGCTCAGTCACACTCATCACTGAAGTTTGTTTGGAGCGGACACAGCTCCACTGTAACAGCAGCAGCAGAAAGTCAGAGGCAGGTCTCTCAGCTCAGGTGTTTTCTTCACATACCTTCATAACTCGAGACAGCAGCAGACGGACAGACGCACATTAAACATCCACGGTAGCTGAAATTTCCCTCACAACTCCGGTGTTTCCCAGTGGAAAACGCCAGGACATGAAATGTAAAAAGAAAGAAACGGTCCCTTGCCTTGAAATCCAAAGAGGAAAGCGACGCCGCAGATCCACACGGTGTGTATCCAGAAGTAAAGCATGGTGTCCTTTAAGGGTGCACAAGCTGCGCGCTGTTCCCGACCAAGCTCCGTCTCCTGCGGCTGATTTCCAGCAGACAGAGCGCTGCAAACGAAGCCGAGCGGAGGAAGAAACCCCGGTCTGAACTGTGCTGATGAACACAAGAGCTGGAGACTCTGTCACTACTTCTGCTACTTTCACACGGACATTAGCGACCCCTACCGAGAAAGACCGTGTGTGTGCGTGTGTGTGTGTGTGGTCAGTGCGTTGGCTCACGGTTCAAACTGACACCAGGATTAATCGGGACAAATCCAACTGGTTTTATTCAGGACCACAACCGTGTTTGTTCCTCATCGATGCTCTAAATCTTCCTGCCTCTCAGCTTATTTACTGCTGGACAGGGAGGCCAGTGAAGAGGAAGCAAAACAAATGTGTTTACTAGTCTCTACAAATAATTTGTCACAATCTTATTCTTCCTTTCCCACTGTTAAATATTCACACACGGGGGAAGCGTCACAGGAGACACTATCTAATGTTAGTACCTTTCTTTCAGACAGAAAATTGAGGTCAAAAGCTGAATGTGACAGCTCATGACATGGGAATATGTGGTCAATAATTCCCATGAACCCTCATGGGTCAACTTCCTACTTGAGCTCCACCCACAAATTCCCCAGATAGCACCTACTGGATTTTTACATGAGAAGACACCTGGCATAATCTTGTCCTTAAAACTAGAGCACAACAAGATTCACACCGACCAGAGAAATACAACAAAACAGCAACAGCAACTTCATGAAAAATGTTAGAATATTTAAATACTGAGTTATGGATAGATGGAAAATCTATGTGGTAAAACCATATTGGCAGTTTTGAGGCCAAATGTTAAAAGGTGTGACGATCTCTAAGCACAGGGCTTTATGGAGAACTTCTATTGATTACAGTTGAATGATTTATGCAACAGCATCAATAACTCAGCAGGAAAAAGGACATATTACAATACACAGCGTTAAGATTTAGTTTTGTAGCAACAAAAACAATATCCATTAATGGCTTATCTATGGTAATAACTTTATAGCCGAGGCGACATAAGTGATCTGTAAGTGGGGAAGGTGAAATATAATATGATTTAATAGAGCGTTAAAAAACAAAGACACAGTCAATACTGAATTTTATTGAGCCAAGAATACTGTTAAAACTGTGGATTAATTTCTCTCTAAGGATCAAGAAGTCTTTTTAAATTATTGCAGAAATGTTTTGTTAAAATCACACCCTATTATAATACTATTAGTTAAGGATTTTTATTTACTACTAAAATCTCAATTTGGATATGGGATAGTCAAAGGATGTTTTGGTTTGTACTATTATGCCCCTAAACAAGACTCGTCAATTTTTAATACACATAACATCCTGTGATTATCAGTATCATTCTTGGATAACATGCTTTTGCCTGGGCAGTTATTTCTTTTTAAAGGCAACTCTCATACAGCGCTGACAGTTGTTTCATCATTATTTTGGTTTGTTCTTTGCACTTGCTAATTTAAAGTGAGTTTAAACTTGTTAGTCAATGAGCCAAAGTTTTCCATCATAGACTTTAAGTTGTTAACTGTGGAGAGGATTTAGGTCTTTTAGACTTTTTGATTTTTCCATTTTTCTACGCCAGCTAACTTGGTCCCATCATAATTACCTATTACCTATTAGAGCTTGTGACAATACAGCACAATTCTGGGTTAGAATAAGTGCTGCATAGGCAGCCTGTAGTGATATTACAGTAGGACACAGTCACGTCTATAAAATAGTCATTTCTGCAGACATGATGTATGTTTTCATGACCACATGATATTAGATCTCTGTGTTGTCATGTGCTTTACAAGTCATTCAAATATTTATAGTTCTCTACATTTTTAGGGTTCTCCGACCACAAACTGACCACAAACAACGATGCCACTAATATTTTTGTGATCTTCCGAAAAACTAGGTAAATGGACTTGTAGTTCATTTTATAATTCTGGACAGCTTCTCTGCCACTCACGGTTCTGTGGATATTAAACAATCCGACTAATTGTGAAGTCACTGCATAAGTTATAATGAACAATAGGTTCAAAGCTTAAAGTGCAGACTGCTGTTCTCACTACAGTTCATGAGATGATCAATATTTACTTTCTCGCCGTGAATATTATTTTTTACACATTACTAAAAATGGACACAGTCACTCTTGTGCAGCACATCAGCAGTTATCTGTGGCATTAAAATACTGTTTTATATAAAATTAAAAATCTGAAAGTGAAAGTTTAACGTGCCATTCACAAAGTGCAGAAAGTACTGATCTCTCCTCTGAATATGACACCACATTATACACCACTCTCTCCTCTTCAGAAGTGGATCATTTACAGTAAAGTTTCATACACAGTACTCTGTGGTACTTGAGCTCTGATGCTAATGACTCTTGGAGCTCTGGTTTTCTCTGCTGTTGGTCTCTGTCCTGAATAAAAGCTCCTCTGTCTATTTCTAGTGACTCTATCCCAGTAGTTTCCATCACACCAGACCCCTAGATGGTTACCTGTGACTCTGCTGAGAGAGTTGATTTATGACTGATTTCTCTTGTTGTACTTCACTGCTCAGCTGCAACACTCTGAGCCCTCAGCTGGCAAGCAAAACCTGTGAAAGCTTCCCTAAAGACTTTGGTTTGATAACACTTCTGCTTCTGACAGAGAGCCAAATGGCTGTAGAGCAAAGCAACACCTTCTGGTCTAGATCCACTTAAAAGTCTGTTGATCTCTGTCACTGGGCAAAGGAAACTATTGCTAAACAACTTTGTCCTAAATAGTCGGATAAAAAACAGATAAATAGATATATTAAGAAAGATAAACTTAACCAAGAGTTAACAAAAATTAGGTTTAAGTAATTAATTTTTAACTCTCATTTAGTTGCTCCTTTCCTGTAAACACAGTTGCACCAGCTATGGTATAAAATGAACAGACCAAGTCATACTCAAGCTATACACTAGTGTTTCTATGACTTTATAAAACTATGAACTAAAACATGGACAGGTGTTCTTAGTTAAGGAGTCCACTGTCTTCATACAGTACAAGAAACTCCCACACAACGTAATTAATCTGGTCTATTAGCCCTGCAGTATTTGCTTCTTTGTGGTGAAGGTAAAAGACACAATCTCTGATGATCCATGAATATGTGAGTTTCTCTAATGAACGTTGAATTATGTAATTTTCAATTACTGATAGAGACAGAAAAAATAAGGTGATATTCATCTTTTTGAAATGATAATTCATCTCCTTATGATGTTCGTCTTTTGTTACCAATCTATTGATCATTGGCAGGAAATCTGTAAAATGTCTAGCGGCACCTAGTGGTGAGATTGCAAAAGGCAACCCAGTGTTTGGTTTGTCTGTTCTGGGCTAATGTAGAAACATGGCTGCCTTCATGAGAGGAGACCCTCTCCCTTTCTAGATTTTAAAGGCTCATTTTAACACTAAGAAAATGCAATGGTTAGTATTTTCCAGTGATTACAGCATATTTATGACTACTATATTTCATTTCTGCCAATAGGTCATAATAAATATTACACATTGGACCTTTAAAGTGTAGATTGAGTACAACAGTAGCGGTGAAGAGAGGAGACATTTGTACAGCATTATTGTCAACTTGCTATAGACACAGTGCCCATGAAGCCAGATAGCTTCAAAGATCTCACCACATAAAAGCAGCAAAGAAACTGATAAATGCCTTGTCATAACAACAACCACATATTTGCTCCATGCTAATTACAAGCTAACTGTTCTTACACCTAACTGTGCTAATTACTTTACAGAGCTTTCATTAATGTCACTCTAGACTCTGCGAGTGACTAAAAAAACACTGATCTGCCATAAACCTTTAGAGACTGCTGGTTTGATTTAACTGTAGCTCCACTGGTAAACATGATATTAAAGTCTCTGTTGTCATTCACAGTTTCAGTTTCAGCTAAACTGTCACAAATGTTTGTAAATTGTCAGGGAAAAAAATACTGTGCTTTTCAACTCAGCTGAAGGGCTGTCGCTGGTACAGCAGGTGTCCTTAATCAACATTTACTAGACAAGAATTGCTCCATGTCTGAGTGACTTTTCCTCTACAACACCTGCTTAGTTCAAAAACAGAGACAGATGAAGTTAAAATTATAAATCAACGAGCAATTACTTAATCAGCACAGAGCTGCAGTGTCAGCTGAGCAACACCACTGAGCCAGACTGTGGAATCATCTTCCCTGATCCATCCTGCTGCTCTACTTCACATTCACTTTCTGATAAATGATTATCTCTTCTCTCCGAGCATCAGCCGAAGACCCACGGTGAGCTACAAGAGCTTGCTTCCAACACTGATGATTTGATATTGATAAGATCGTTATTATTTTCTCACACACTGGCGACAACTTGCACAAAATTGCTCACAGCATATACAGTACATACTTGAACACTTCACACATATCTGCACGTACACACATACACACACTCATACACATTGAATTTACCTACTGTAAAAACTGGTCATGTTTTATCTGGATTTTTAGATGAACATGTATGAATAGCAAGAATATTATAAGGCAAAGGAGAAAAAAAAGACATTAGTACTAAATATCGATAAAGGGACACAGGGGTTAGCTGAAGTAACTCCAGTAAAAGTGCGAATTGTGTGGGTGGAAAAATGCTGAATATTATCTCACATTTCTGGCAGAGAGATGCTGATTGCAGAAAAAAAAAGTGGGAGGACAGCGAGAAAAGAGAACATTTTCTACAAATCCCACTGGTGACTCAGCACTGACAAAGAAAAACTCGAGAAAGTTATGACGGCAGTAAGAAAGCAGAGCAGGAAAAACTTCAAACTCAATCCGTGAGCATTATGAGTCACTCAGTGTCTCAAGTTCCCAATTAGACAAGAAAATGCTCTTTAGTTAATAAAGTTATTTATTCTGTTTTTGGATATTTATGGACATTTACACTCCCCTCGGTAATTTCATAAATCCTCTGAATACCCTCTTTTGAGAAGAATTGACCACATATGAATCAAATCTAATTTCATTTACTTTCAAAAACAATCCTTATTATTGATTTTTTTATTTATAATAATTATAATTTTTTAATTTGACTGGTGATTTATGATCAGATAATGGTGCTGAACATAAGGACAGCATGAGCACCACCAGAGCACTAAGACATGAAAGGAAATCCTGCTCGGTTTATGGTTAGGGTGGTTATGGAGAGCACGAGCTTATTGATTTATCTTCTACAAGCTATCCACAAAGTTATAAAAGGACATTTTGGAATATTATCTGTTTAGATTTTTGGCTCATTTAGTTTTCAAAATCCAGCTCTTAGATCAAGGAGGCTGAGAGTAGAAGTTTAGCCAGAATCAGGCAAGATAATAATAATATATTGTTACTGTGTTCCAGATTTATAACATTCGGCACATTAATTTCACACTCATTTCACATTATTTCTGCTGTTCTGTTTTTACACCTGCTAAATACAGCACACTAGCCTGTAGTTAAGACAAAAATGTCCTTGTTTTTATTAGAAAAACTAAAAAGGTGTGTGTGGCCTCTCTTCAGTCCATAACTGAAGGCTGAACAGCTCCGTGGCAGCAAACGTAAACCTGCAGCTTAAATAATAATTTAATAATTGCCATGTCCTACCTGTTGGCAACATCTGAAAGTTGTCTGACATCTTCCCAGATCATATTTTTGATATTGTACATGTTTATAACGTCTCATCTGTCATCCTGTGAAGTTTGCACTTATTCAATCTGAGGGTCTGACAGAGTGTCATGTCTATAGGTTGTTAAGCTCTTCGAGGCAGGTTTGTGGTTTGTGATATTGAGCTGTTTAAATAAAATGTGACTTGACTGATGTAACGTGACCACATCTGGTGCCCATCACCACTGATTCACTAGTGATGGATCTCCATTCAACTCTTGTCGACTGATCTCAGACCTGCTATGGGAAAACAGACACTGTGGGTTCAGATGAGATACAGTAGTTTGTAGAAAAGTAATATTTACTGTATTCACTGCAAAAATATTTTGAGATTTGGATATTTAAATTAAAAAAAATCAGATGTGAGGAGCATTTTCCATTATTTGTTTTATTTTTTACAGGCATTTTAAATGAATGTGCTCTTCTCTCTCCCCCTGCACTGTTTTATTTGAACATGAAGAAAAAAAAAACATGTTCACTGATTTGGGTTGACAAGTGCTCTGTTTTGTTTTTCCCATCTGCAGTACCTGCTAATTTAACCTTTGACCCATTTCCAGTCAGTGCTGAATGAACTACAACCTGCTGCATACTCAGGGTTAATATTCTGTTATTCCCCTCAGAAATGACACAAAGGACTTGATAGAAACAAGAACGAGAACGAGGAGGAAGCGGCAGAAGATGAGATAAAAATGAACATGATGAAATGATTCAAGATGCGGAAAACTTTAAATTAAAATCTTCACAGCTGGAAACATTAAATATGCTACATATTCCATGACAGTAACATTTTACCAAACAGTTGTGTACCCTGCAGCCTATTAAAACCTCTTAATCTGATAAAGCAGACGGGTGAACAATAACAATGATGTCCTGGATTGAAGGACAGAAGACAGAGGTCAGCCTATGTGTGGCTGCTCTGTCTGGGGAGTCCGACAGGACACAGGAGAGATCCAGGCCTCTGGCTGTGACACAAGACAGGCTGGGGGGCGGGGGGAGAGCTCCAATTTTGGCTCAGCCATAGTAAAGTATGGAACATATGAGGGGGCAGGACCAAGGACTGGACGGCCAGGGGACAAACATCAAGCCTCTGGCTTACCATGAGAACAAACATGGCCTGCATAAGGGACATTTGCATGGAACTAGTTTCCTACATTAAAATGACTTAAGTCCAAATATCAAACATCTAATGTTAGTGTCTCTGATGGACGCTCGTCAGCTCACCATCGGATGTACAGATGTGTTGTGCTCTAACAGATGTGGGGATGCACAGGATAAAGACTAGTACTGATCCAGTGAAGATAACTGAACTACAACTACTACACACAGAAACCTGCAGTTGTGAAGTGATGAATTTACAAGATCTAAGAATAAAAGTTTTTCTTAAACAGAGAAAAAAAAGAAATCTTAAAATTGTTCTGGATGAAGTCATAACGGATACAAATCCATCTGCTGAGAAAGAGCATGAAGACAGTTTTAAATTCCAGAAAGCTCATAAATGGACATTGAGCTAGTAATGCCTTGTCAAGGATAAACTGTTTTGGTTAATCATAAATGTATTTTAACCCCAGGATTCATTAGTGTTAGAGAGTTTGTCCTGATATGACTATATACATAAACATTCAGCATATTAAAAACTCAGATGGTAGAACCACATCAAGCTTCTCCTTCCTCCACACATGGATGAATTACTAGACAATGGGTCTATAATCCATAAAAGGTTCCACATCCTTTTCAACATGAGCTTCTCTCTAAGCTGGTCTGGGATCTTTGTGCTCATGTTGCATCTCATTATGGTCATTTGGTGGATCTATTTGATTTCTCTTTGTAGTTGTTTAGTTTGCATTACTTTGTCATTTGCCGTGTCTCTTTTGAGTTTTTGTTCCCTTTTTTTTTTTTTTTTTTGCATTTCTATAATAGTTTTGCATCGCTTTGATTGACTTGATTGTGCCCAGTAGGTCTGTTCAGTAATCCATGCATGCCTACACCCATTTCTTTCATTCCTTTCATCTGTCCCCCATGTAGACTCACCCCTTCCATAGTAATGAGCAGCTTCCTGTACTGTCTTTCTGTCATCTCATTCATTTCACCTTCAGCTTCCCTTTTCATGTTATGTTCTAATGCAGTTAACACACATATTTACAACAGACTACAGACGTAAACACAGTTTAGCAAAGGAGAACACATTAAAAGAACAGAGATGCTATTTCTATATGCTCATGTCAAACACATACACAAAAGCACTCTTGTTCTTTCTCAGGCAAACACATGCACACCCTTCAGCCGCCTGTCCACACTCTTGGTCTCTGTGAAATCGCTGCCACTTTGCTCCTCCAAACGTAATGGCCATAATTAATTTCTGTAAAAAACTATTTCTCTGCAAACCGAGGCACACACACACACACACACACACACACACACACACACACACACACACAGATAGCACTCGTTGCTATAGTGTGTTCTCTTGCCCCTAACCATGACAACAAAATTTCTAACCCTAACCTAAACCAGTGCACAAACACATGCACGTACCTCACACACGCGTGCACATGCACTTTGAGCTTCAGAAGTCTGTGTTGTGTTCCTGACTGTGTCACATGAAAAATCCTAACATGAGCGTGAGCTGCATTATGAGCACTGCAGCTAGGGGGATTAATGGAACAACAAGCAGAAGCTTGGATGAGCTTTTTCACTCCCTTGTGGACTGAGCATGATCACCTCCACCGGTGTGTAGGAGTGCACACTGGTGTGTTTATGTCGGCCGAGCCAGGCTTTGTCCTCACACTGCCACAATGTCGTCACTCCCATGGTATATATCAAAGTGGTCTCACATGCACACAGACACACACATTCCAACTTAGTAGTTGTGTACAGATTTTTCTTCTTTTCACTTGGTTCCACTCAGCTGCCTGTTACTGACTCTTCACAAAAAAGTGGAGGGTGGAAATCTATTTACTGAACCTGTAACGTGTAACAATCTCCATTATAACAAACTGTGTAAACTGTGCAACAAATGCATTAGAGTGTCAACAGAATGTTCTTCAAATATTTGTGAAATAACTGATTTTAGAGGCAGAGTGAGGAAGATCTGTTCCCTTTTAAAAATGTCATTGAAAAAGTTGGGTTAGACTGAACATGAGAGAACGTATTGTGGACAGACTAGAACTGATAGACAATTCACAAATATTCTACCAGCAGCCAGCAGACAAACACTTACTGCAATGCCTCTTCACCTTGTTCTGACAAAGAGATCCAGCCCAGTTCAGCTTCTGTGCAACACTGAATAATATATCACTTGAAAACTGCTGGGATGGAAGTTGTCACATTATGCAGCAGCTAAAGCGTCAGAAATGATAGCTGAATCCCATCAACTGTTAAATCTTTGGATGTAAATATTTTCAAGCTGAAACCCGTGACACACAGTTTCCATGCCAAACTATTAGCCATTTTATATCGACACAATATCCATGAATACACACTGAGTGGAGGCAGGACAAGCAAGCACAGGCAGGAGAGAGGGTAAAAATTCACCTACAGACACACATCCAGGCGCACGCAGTTAACTAAACCATGAAATTACCTCCTTTCAACACCACTGTGACAAATCAAACTCTATCCATCTGGTGTCTCAGTGGAACATCAAGTGTCAAAATGAGTAGGTGGTTACTGTTGTTGGAGGAGTCACAGATGTTACAGCAACAAAAAAATTAGGTTGAGATTGATGTGTATATACGTATATGTGTGTGTGTGTATGTGTGTGTGTTGGGGGACTGCAAAACACACTGATAATTCACGCTCATTATTTATATCTGCTCGTGAAATAAATAAGTTGCCATTTAGCATCTCTTTAACACTGGCGATTATATCGGCATCTTACACAGGAGAGACAAGTGATTGAGGAGAGGTGGTTTTCTGGTTTTCCTACCACTGCATGATGGGGGTGGGGGCTAATGCCATAGCTGAGCATTAGCATGCAAATTGCATTGAGCTGACATGATGAGTTGTAAAGCCATTAAAGACTTTGAGAGCGGAGGCTGTGTGACATTGCAATGTATACTTGACTTTATTATAGGAAGAATCCTGCCCTTTCAGTATCAGAGTTCATGCTTTTTAAATAACTTTACACTTATTAGCAACATTATAATCGGAAGCCAAATACTGGATTTAAAATCAGGGACGATAAAAGGATTCATTCTGAGTGTGGTTGTGTGTGTGGTGAATGCATGGAGTGTAATACAATTGTCCTAAGTTGCCTGATGACGTTATAGATATAAGGATCTTTACCATCTCTACTATCCATCCTAAATGACAGGAGCCTGGTAGAATCAGCACAAGCAATCACAGCATCATTTTCACACAGTGCATTATGGGAATGGGATACTGAAGGATATCATTATGTCCTTTCAAAGAAGCTTAGGAGAGCTGCATTTAGAACAATATCTAAAATGGGACAGGTAATACCCAGAAAAACACAGGTGTAATTAATAACGTTTACATACACTGCATTTTAATGGAGCAAAACAAACCTGGTCCTTTCCTAGAATAAGTGAAAATGGTTCCTGTAATACAAGGCCTGCAGGAAAATGCCCACAGCATAAAAAATAGAAAGAAGGCAGACCAAACTTTTGCAAAACACAATACTTCTTACTTTAGTACCAGCTTAACAATTCAAGTTTCTGCTCAGAGATTCTCAGTCCTTTTGGTTCATTGTTGTCTTTGCACTCGTACACTCTGACCAGTCCCTGCAGTTCTGCTTTCCTGCATGCTGGGTCAGACGGTGCCAAGAAAGTGCTGTGCAACCTCACAGAGCTCTCAGCAGTGCCTGATGTCATTATGCAGCGCAGAGAACCCAGTTCACACTCAGACCAGCAGACTACCCAGACGGCATTATCATGACTTCCAGGAATAGACCGTTCACTGGTAATGAACAGAAATCCCTGCTGTATTCTAATACAGGGGAGAAAGACAGCAGAGACAACACAGCTTAGTAAATATGTTTGATTTGCTGCTCACACAGCTAGCAGATGATCATGCAAGTTAACAGAGGGCCTGTTGTGTAGTCAGCCATGATGATGTCTATTTTACCACACAACACACACAACACTCAGATAAAAACAACAAGAGGACAGTTCATCTCTATAGTCCCACTTGCTTCAGTTTCTCAGCCTGAGGGTTTCTATGGAAGACCTGGTGACTGCTGCAGTCTGATAACACAAAGCTTCACCTGCCAGTTAACACGAGCTAACACAAGGATGCTAGATCACCTGGGAAAGCTAACAGCTAATGCAAACACCATCCATCCATCCATCCATCTTCTATACCCGCTTTTCCTGGCTCAGGGTCACGGGGATCTGCTGGAGCCTATCCCAGCTCTCTCTCGGGTGTAAGGCAGGGGTACACCCTGGACAGGTCACCAGTCCATCACAGGGCCACATAGAGACACACAAAGACAGACAACCTCACACACTCACACTATGCAAACACCAAAGAATGAAAAATGTCATCACATTTAAAAAATAACTGAACCATATGTACATATGTTCCTACTGGAAACCAATGACTTTTACTCTTTTATTACTATTTTATTTTATCTATTAGAACTGCAATCCATGTGAAGCTTCAGGATCTTTCTTTTTTGTTTACACATTATGAAACATATATCTCATATATATCTCTATATATATCGACTATAACTCTCTGTAGAGGTAATTACCTGAACTCACCTGGAACCTGAACTTTGCCAGGAAATACAGTAGCTCCCCACAATCTGCTGCCCTGACTGCATTTTATGATCCGCTGACTCCTTTAATGCAGCATCTGAGACTTTTATCAAACAGCAGAGGAATACACAAAATAATAATAATAATACACAACAGGTTAAAGTTTAGCTCCTCTTAGTGTGTGTTTACACTGTAGCTGTACCACATACCACACTGATGATCATACACAGCTGCACAGTATTCACTTCACAGTTCATGAAGGCCAAATGCTTTATTTTATCAAAAATATTACAGCTTTATCTTAACTCTCAAAAGTATTTAAATCAAAGATTTATTATGCTGCAGTAAGTGATTAGCTATTTTATACTAGTGATGTTATGCTTCAAAGCAGCATGTCTGTTCTGCTGCAAGAGCCAGTTGTTTGCAGGTCATAAAAAAAAACAGCAGAAGATATTCAGTAACAATATTTTGGTTCTGTAAATATTTAAAAGTGCAATTGACTCAGAGAGTGACTAAATTGACTTTTTCTTTTTTTTGTCACAACACACATTTTCATGTCAGAGCTGGTCAGGCACAGTTGTAATTAGTAACACTGTTAATGACCGCCTTTAGTGAGCCACTTCCTGGGCCCTGCTATTGTACACGCTAAATCACTGATATTGCTTATTGTGACATTTAGTGGAACTGAGCCATCGTTAACAAAACGACTTACACCTGTGATTTTTGTATTATAACATAAAAATGTCTAACGGTGAAAAATATTCTATTAATATTATACTGGGTCTCTGTCTCTTCCATGTGCCTGCTCTGTTGACAGAGGAACAACCAGAGGCCTTCTCAGTCAATAAGAGCAAACTTTTTATTACAGGTGTAAACCTAGCCTGCATTAAACATCCATCAGCCCTGGCTCAGTCACATAAACTCTCTCTCATGCACACAAACATATCCTCTTTTTCAAAACAACATATATACACATGCACAAAAACAGCAATAAAGATAGAGGTGAGAAGAGAAGTTTCTCAAAATCCAAAGGGAAAAGGTAACACGTGAAGTCTCCAAATTATACACACTCAAGCTCAAGGTTTCTGAGCTTTCACTTTTAACCTCACACTGAGAAGAGCGTTTATGTATTTCTAAACGAGCAGCAAAACCTTAATCCAACCTAATGTCTTATAGACGTCATAGAACTGGAACACACAGAAAATCCACTTGACACACACTGCAGTGACAGAAACTGTGAGACACTTGCTTTCTAGCATTAATATCTAAAATAATCATATCAGTCCCCCGACCAAACAAGATGACGACCCATTAGTCATATGCGCCATTTGACCATTTTAGGCACCTGGAACAGATTTGAGAGCCATAGTAAGCATCTACTCTCATAACTTCAGTTATCACTGTACATGCCAATACTACTATATGAATAATCTGAGTGCATAACAGTCCTTGTGTCTAAATCTTGAATATGTGATGACATTCAGAGGCCTCAATGCCCCTGGTATAACTGAACTGTAAGCGCTCATTGAGCTGCTCTAAACACATGCGATCCTACCATACCCGTGGGTGGCAGCATTAGAGAGATGAAACCGACTTGAATGAAGAGTCCGACTGCACTTGATGAAACATTAATGCATGCAAAGACAGTGTACTCATCACACAGCAGCACTGGAGAGAGACAAGACTGTGCCACGTCGAGCAGAAACAGCATTAAAATAAACTCAGGCAGACGGAAAAAACTGAAGGCAGATTACAAGCAAACTCAATTAAATATAATTCTTCTGTACTAATTTTTATTTTCGTCTCACGTCTCAATGTGTCATAGGTTTTTTTCAATGTGCAGTCATAGTTTTGATGCTAGAAGAGTGTGTTACACATGATGAGTCATGCTAAATAGATATTATACATATAAATGCAAAATCACACATGATGCAACAATGCTTAGCAACAAAGCTGTGCCCATATCAGAAGAAATACAAACTCATTATAATATATTATCAGGCTTTCAGCAGGTCTTGAGATTGGTTTTGCTGCTGGAGGTGACAAAAGAATCATCATAGTAGAATTAAAAAAAAAAAATTATACTACCTGCTATAAGCTTTTTAGAGCCTCTCAACATATTTATTTCCTTTTCATCTTCTTTTTTTTAATTTGTTTTAACTTTTTATCTCAAATCTCACTTGGTTTCACTCACTCTACTCATCCTGGCTCCTCCATGCTCTTCATACTGTATTGCCGCTGTAACATGTGTGCATATTGAGCATTTTCTCCTTAGAAGCCTTTGTTTGACAAAAACACAGTCAAAATCAATTTTCAATTTTGCTTTTGTTCATCTCTTCATTCAGCTCTTTTCTTCCTCCTACCTTTTTTCCTTTTCTGCTGTGGGCGATGAGGAAGATTCGGCTCCTTTCAGAAGGTTGGAGAGAGAACAGAGTTTGTGTGACTAACAGTGGTGAACCTGATGAGTATCTGAAAAGGGAAGTGTTGCTGTTGTATCTGGTTGTTGACTGAAAAATGCTGAGGGTGTTACGTCTTTTGGGATGTGACTGTGCTTTAGTGTGGTGAACTAAAAACAAATCTCACACCTCTCAGATCTTCAGATTTGAGAGAAAGTCACTTTTTAGCACTTTGACGGACATCCAGCCCATTTCAAGGACTGTTAAGTGTACAAATCCTAATATGAGTAAGTTAAACCACAATTTTGTTAGAGAATGTAGAAATATCTAACTGTGATTTGATGTTTAATTACATGGTCATTACAACCCTCATTTTTTTCCTGGTGCATATTTCCCTTCACAGCTGTCACCATGTTACTGAGTGGAGTGGTTTGGAATCACACATTCACACCCAGTTAATACCACCCAAACACACAGAGTATCTGCTGGTCTTTGTGCATTTGCCTGTTTTTCCTTGACGTTTGTTTTTAAGTAAAAATGCAGCATGAAATTATTTAGACTGGAGCTGCTGAATCAGGCCATTTGTCAGAATTACTGCCTGAAAATCTGAGGACGGAGCGGCTGTACTCACAGAGATCTATGCTGATGTATGTCTGAGATGAACATTATAACCAACCTATGACATTTTTGAACATTTGTTCCTGCATTTGGTTCTAATTGCTCTGTTGGGAACCACTGAACGAAAAAGAAATGAAAAAGGCCATAAGACAGAAAACCTATTGTCAGTTTGGCAGGGTACACACTGTATGATTACATTTCAATTGAAATGAGTCTATTTTAAACAACACTGTATTTACCAAAAGCTGTTAAAGCTTCCCTTTATACATCTTTCCTAACAGCCCAGCTTCGCCTCTGCTCTCCAGCAGGCAGATTTGGAATCTGTTCTCATTGCATTTTTCATGAGGTTTGGGGTTTGATTAGTTAGAGGTGTGGCCAACACGATCACCCTGATCCAACTGGAATATCACCTAATAAATCATGTAAATTGTCTTACACCACATCTCTAGTTCCAGAAATGGTTGCAGCTGGAGACATAAGAGAGCAACAGACAATCTATGGAACCGAGTCTGAGTGGAAAACCTGCAGGCGCCCAACTCGTACGTCAGTGGGATGTTTAGGAGCGGTAAGAGTTGTATTTATGTTCCTTTAAATAAGACAGTGAAGATAGAATTTAGTATTTTTACCACACAAGAGGCCCCAACAATCACAATTCATCCCAAACTATATATACTGTATATATATATAAAATATGTATAATATATATATGTTGTCCACAATGCAAGGCCTTTAAATAAGTGGAGCGATGCATGACAAAGTTTTGCATATATATTTAGTCACTGAGAGAATGAGACAGACAGTTTTTATCAAATATAATGTACAGGTGAAGGATAAAACATATCACCTATACATCTGTCAGAGTCCTTTCAATTTATGGCTCTTTGATCCCACACTTTTTCCCTCCTGGCTACTCCTGCTGCAACAGACTGCTCCTTGTCCTTTGCCACAGCTCAAGTCTTTTAATGCCAGTTGGTTCCTCTAATGTTGGGGATCTTCCTGGCAGCCAGCTGAGTATCCTCCGGCGATGTGGCAGCGTGTTTGTGTATAGCTGCGTAACCTTGGCAGTAGCTCACAGATACTTGCCAAACAGTGAACAGGTAAAGGAGAATACCTATATACGGTACTTTAAAAACCCAGATCACTGTCAACATTTATTTTTGTCAACCGCATGTTCAGTCAAGGACAGAACGTCAACAGAAAAACAACACGAAGACAAAAAAATACACAAAACATTTTTATGTAAGTGATTTTCCTCCAGGCAGAATTATAATTTTAAGCACAAGGTAAATCAACTCACAGCTCTCTCACTCTAGTTTTCTCTCTCTCTCTTTCTCTCTCTCTCACACACACACACAAACACACACACATACAAGATTTCCATTCTCTCTGTCCTGTTTTCAACCTTTATCTCCTTCCCATGAATGTGACCTGACCTTCTCATTTCCAACAAAGGGGGCCAACACTAAGAGGCAGCAGATGGTTTACAATTCACCCTCCACCCACACTCACATTTCTGCTTATACACATTCTAGCAGAACGTCATCCACCCATTATCTTTGCTGCCTAGCCTTCCACATTGGGCTGCACACTACAGAACATCACTTGAATCGAAATGCTCGGAAGAACAGAACAGAAAATTGGCAAAAAAACAGGTTCATGACTGCAGTTTCTAGGTAAATGCACAAAGGTGTTGATACCTAGAATACCTGAGCATCAATTAGGTAATGGAAATGAATAACAACAGACACATGCAGACGGTCAGGTCTGTGTGCTCTTCTACAACATGAACAACAGTAGCAAATACTCACTCATGCATATGCACACAATCAGTCATCTACATAACAACCTACTTTCCATGCAGTACCATTATCCTGTCCTGTTCACTCAGCATCTAAATTCTGCACCCTGTGCGATTGTCGACATCTGGCAGATTTAGGTTTGTCAAATAAAGTTTGGGTTAATCTTAACATGATACTGCTTGCATTGTGCTGAGCAAGTCCATCTTTGCAACACTCGATGCAGCCTTTTCATAATTAGCAGATTCTGAAAGCACATAAAAACTCAGTGAGCTGGTCTCACAACAGCAGATGAAATGAAAAAAAAAAAAGTATCACAATATGTGAAAGAAAGAAAAACAGTGAGTTCTGAAATGTGATGCATGATGTAGGAGACTAGAACAAAAAACCCTGCTGTGTGTCCCACAAAGCCAAGTGCAAAGCCAGAACATAGCTGTGTATACTGATCAAAAGAAAAAACACAAAATCACACACATCTGCAATAAATTAAATCTAATCCACAGTATACACAGAAAAAAAACATAGTATATAGTATGTAGCAGGAATTTAGTGAAATATTAATTGAAGATTCGTGGATTTTATTGATCTTATTTCATTTCTGTGAGGCACATTACCATCTATGCTCATTACAAACAACCCTCATGCACAGAAAACTGCCCACTGTCTCACAGAAGATGGAGGTGAACCTCCTATTTATTGAACACAGGGACATTAATTCACTTCCTCTCGGTGCTGCTGAACTGTACAGGCTGTTTAAATCAACTGTCAACCTGTTTTATTTAGCAGACAAATCAGAGCCAGAGTAGATCTGTCTGTAGCAGTTAGTCTGGAGAGCCCTACTACACAGCAGCCTCAGCAACTCAGAGGAAATAAAGTGAGCCCTGGCTGTTCAGGGAGATATAAGGGAGCCTGGAGGATTTCAGCTGTTTGTGGAAGATGGTTTAACACCACTAGTAGTTTATAATAAGGTCAAAGGTCATTCTAGAGGGCAGAAAACTTAGATATATTATGTGGCGTAGTTATAGTAGACATAGTCACACATTGTACTGAGACTGTGAAATGCAGTCTGAAGATGTGATGCATTCAAGCTGCATATCAGACTGTTTATTCATCAATGCTACCAAGTATTAAAATGCCTCAGTTTGACTGTTTACCACAATATCGTTTTCACTTTGCGGTGGGATTGTTATTAAACATGTGATTTAAACAATCAGAAGGTAATAGTGAAACCAGCAGCCTTTGATAAACAGTTATTATGTTTAATGGTGCCTCCGTATTCAATCTATTTCACTTCAGATAGAAAATAAGATGAAATTACTTTTCAGTGGTATTATGAAATTTCAATTTGCTGTTTTGGTCCTATCAATATGCATGAAAAGTCAATCACTTGTCATTCTGGTTTATAATCAGAGATCGCTACAGTCTGCACAACATAGATTACCTTTGTTTTGTTGTCTAAAATCTATAGCAACATTTTGAATGGATCTGACTGCAGTTATCAAATCTGCTTTCAGAATCATTTGTTATTTTGGGCTCTCGGAGATACTAACAAACTCACAATGGCTGCAGATACATGGAATGAATAATAGAAGCCCCAGTATTTGATCATATCTGAAGGTGTCATTGCTTTGTGAAAGTACTATTCTGCAGTTTTCAAATTAAGCCGGACATGCTTGTCAACCCTTTACACTGCTTTTATCATTCAGCTTTGTCTGTTGTCCTTGTCAACAACATGACACTAACAGATCACTCTCTGTGTTCATGTGTATGTGTTGCTCAAACAAATACAGAGTTTGTTTTTTTTAATCCATGACTGTTTGATGGCAAGAGAATTTTATGCAAATCACATCTGTGCTTGTCTGTGTGTTCTTCTGAGGTCAAGAAGTTATCAGAGAAGTTGAGACCAGCTTTTCTGGTGAAGCAGATAAACAGTCAGACATTAATGAACTAATCTGCAGCAGCGACAGATGCTAATGTGCCCAGTTTAGAGCAGAACATGGTGAAATATCATTAGTGATCAATGCAATAATGTTAAGAAAACAGCTACTAAAAGATACAGGTAGAGATGACAAGGGACAGTCAACACTCACCACCCACTCGGTGCTTTGATGTGACTGATACGAGAGTGGTCAGGTCAAGGATGATTAAGCATCTGCTGCTTAGATAATGTCTGTCACACTCAGGGTGAGCTAGATTGTAAACTGTAAATGAGTGGGGAACGCATAATCCGTCTGTATACTGATTAAACTAAAATCTCCCATGTTGAGATTTATGGGAAATGAAAGACATGAGGGGGCAACAGAACTCTTTAAAGACGTACTAGAGCTTTGTCTCAGTCTCAGTTGTGTCTCAATTCAGGAGATGCATCCTTTGAAGGCTGCGTTTGAAGGCCGGTTGCATCACAGCGTCGTGAAAAGCCTTTGCCATTTTGAAGGCTCCTTGTGGCTGTGATGGGCATAGAAGGCTTCAACTGTTGGATCCTTCGTCGCCAAACTCATCCCAGCATTCAGCACGGTGGTGATGAAAAGCAAATGCAAGAGCTGAGTCGAGTGGATCTCGCAAAGCCCGAGTTCACTTTTTTACACGTGTAAGTAACGGGGTTTGAGCTCTGTGAATGTCTACACTTTTTAAGAACTTACACAATGAAAAAGTGAAGGGGACAACAAAATAAATATTTCCACAACCCTATATCAGTAATTGAAATCAGAGGTACATTCCTCTCATTTCTCCCATTAGCCAAGCTAAACACAATACTTCTATTTGAGATGTCTTTTTTAAGTGCACATCCTGTGGTTAATATACCAGACCTGAAGATGATGGGAAGAGCGATGTTTCCCAGATAACCCTGCAGCGAGCTGAGATGACATACTGCTAAAGAGGCATAAGAGATTATCAGCTCAGCTGCATTGAATAAGAATTGTATTATCTGTTAGAGCTAGAAGAGATATATCAACAAAGGCAATAAAGCTGCAGAATGTCAGACTCTTGACAAACGATCTTCTCAGAAAGGCCAATGATGTGATGAGATGAAGTCATTAGCAAAACGCACATCACTATAAATGGTTTGAGGACACATATTTTTATACAAGCAGTTCTTCCACATCTAAAGTTGAATTGTTCTAAAATTACTTGTTTGAAAATTACATTCTAATTTAATAAAATGACTATTAAAAGTCAGTAAACATTTGTCAATGAATCTATTTTATTCTTGCACATTTTCCTCAACATTGAACAGCATGAATCAACTGTGGCTTTTTACTTGCATACTAGATCCAGCAAATCATTCTGTTTTTCGAAATTACAGAGATTCTCATTAATAGGCCAAAAACACACCATATGTACCCACATTAACTGCAATGACAGTGGCCAACCTGGACACTTAAAATGCACAGTGGAGTGGACAGGAGTTACCAGGAATGCACAGGGGACAGTTAAGGGGATCCATGACCCGACTCTTGCCAAACCAATCACAATACTCAAAATGGTACCTTACAATAATGAACGAAGATAGTATTACTGTGTGATGATGGAAGGAAGCCTGATCAACCAACTGAGAATGTAGGACATATAGTTCTGCCAATGCTTAGTAGAGATTTGGGATATACGTGCATTGGCCCTTAAGCAACTGCTTACCCAAAAGAGTTTTCTCTGCATAGGTTCTCATTAGCACCTATGACTCAAAATCTGACTTCATCAAAAGAATAACATTCATTATACATTACACAGTTACAGTCCACATCTACATGACCTGAAATATCTCAAAGTATTATAGGAACCTGTTAATCTCACTTGCCTTTGCTACACACATTTCATGAAACATTATCATTATTTCCTCCAAGTCCTGCATTTGAACAACTTGAAATAACACACTCAGGCAGCTTTGCTCTCTGTGTGCGTGACAAAGAGAAGGTGATGGTAATCAAATCAAAAAGGCATCAGGAAGTGTTGATGGAAACTGAGGCAGGATGACAATGAGGGCAGAAAACAGAGCACCATGCTGTGTGTGTGTGTGATGTGTGTGTGTGTGTGTGCGTGTGTGTGAGATATGTGAAATGTTACAGTAAATCCCTGAAGAAGAAACGATGCCTCTGTTACCCCTCGGGGAGACACAAACATACATTTTGAACACAGGTGAGGAGAACTGAGCTTGCAGGCTGAATAAAAAAATGTTCCCTTCAACAAAATGCAAATAACTAATTTTTACAGAATGGAAATCAATCATAATGCAAGTTTTGGGGATTCTTAACTCCATGATCCTGCTTCGCACACAGACATTTGGTGAAAAGACATGTTTGGGGAAAACATTGTAATAAGTGGTCAGAAAATGTAGAACAGGAGTAGAACAATAATCACCAGCTAAACTGACTGACATATTTTGATTAAAACATTGTTGATGTAGCAGAAAAACAGCAACATTTGAACATTATTTCTTTAATAACAAACACAAAAACACACACTTTTCTTGTCTCAAATGTTACGACTCTGACACCTTCCAAATGAGAGAGAAAGATGGATTTTCACTGCTCTGAGCTTCAATTAGATGTGACATGAAGACTGAAAATGCAGGAAGGCCAATGCTGGAAATCACTATTGCTGCTAAATTAATTTGCCACAGTCAAGGCCAGTTTGGATGAAATGCGCGACCTCCAAATCATGATGTATATGGTTCATATTGAACGTGACTTTGCCTGACATCTTTAATGGGAAATGTGCTTTAGCATGTCTACTTAAAGTATCTCACCGTATATTTATCTGTCATCCTGTATGAGCTGTCTAAGAAATGTGAAATGAATGTCTGTCTTGTGTAGACTATGTGTGAGAATAACGTGGATTATCGCATGCAGTAGTAATCCTCAATACTTCGCTGCTGGGACAGGATTTGCATGCATCTGTGCCCAGAAACCAGCTCCAGCTTTTACACTGGCATGGAAAGTTACCAACTGTTTCCAGGATAATAACACACTAGACCTGTCAGGCATCACTAAACACTGACATACTGTAGCTCAAAACTCAATAAGGCTGATGGTTTGTTAGGGGTATACAGAGCATCTCATAGTTTCATAAAGACACCTACATACTTCATTCACTCACTTTTCCTTGAATAAGTTATATTTATTGATCAATAAATAAGGTAGAAATGATAACACACTGATATATTACCCCCAGTCAGAGACAATTTATCTTTATGGCACTGCATACCTATTTAAATGTAAATTCTCTGTGACCGAGGAAAGCATTGGCTACAGAAATTCTCTGTAACACATTACAAATCAGAAAGGAAAGGTTGAGCATTTTTGCTTTAAATCTCAGGGAAAAAATGATCTTGTTTCTTTCACCGTCTTGCTCTTTTACCATGCATATCGATTAAATTTGTCATTAAAAAAGGAAAAACGTATCATCACCATATTTTCCAAACTGCAGATGAATTCCTTGTATGAGCCCTTTATTAGGCGGAAAAGAGGATTCAGTGATACTGAAGAAAAGTTTAAGACACAGACTCTGTTTACATGACGTCAACGTCCATTGCCCCAACGGTGTAATCTCATGTGTGCTGCTCAGGGGATTGACAGAGTTCATAAAAACCAGAGCAGCTGACTCAGATATGGATGATGTTAAAAAGGCTTTTCTTATACTTTGAATAGATGCTAATGCTAATGCCAGTGATTCTAATGCTATAAGGGGATAAACTGCATAGCAAATAATATGCTAGCATTTGTTTATGTTAACACCTTTTATATATTATGGGTCCTACAGCCTCAGAAAGCAAACATTTAGCTGATGTCCTTGGGAAAAGGCTTTGCTACCAAAAAACAAAGACACAAACAACTGGGCTAGCTGACCAAAAGAAATGTCATCCAATGAACGATATGCAAATGATTCTGCTGAATTTTATTTGTATAGCCCCAAATCACAATACAAATAATCTGAAGGCACTTTCCATAGAATCCAACAAATCCCTTATGAGCAAAAACCTGGTGACTCTGGAGAAGAAAAAGTTCCTTTAAGAGAAGAAACCTCCAGCAGAACCGGGCTCACAGTATCCAAAACACAAACATAAGCAGCAAGAGTTAGGTGCTTGTAGATTAGATAATAAGGACGGTAACACTAGCTGGCAAAACATTTCAAATTATGGATGAATCTAAATAATCCCACTGTGCTAGAAAACATCTTCCTGACTCCAGGACGTCTACAACAACAGCATAAGGGAGCAAACTATAAAGTAACTTGAATGTCCATGGACATTGTAACAAGATGATCAATATTATTCACTTCACCTGCCAGTAGTTTTAATGTTGTGGCTGATGAGTGTATATATTCAACTGAAACCCCAACGACTGACTAAAGAGGTCTGAAATGACACATTGTCGTCCTCCAGATGTGTATACATGTGTCGTTAAAGAGCTGACAGATGTTCCTCTGATACAAACCAGTGCAGCATGACTGTATTTGATGTTGCACACCCAGAACACAACACCACATACTACTACTATTATATTGCTGACATGGATGAAACAGGTTTCTACTTCACGTTCAACACGAGACTGTTTTCAGATGCCACCACAGTTTTAACAAGTAGTTCAGAGGACTGTGAATGGAAGGGCACAAAGCTTTAGTGGCCATCGTGAAGCCTGAGACATAGATGAAAGTTTTTTTCTCACACTTCTTCATTTCAGCTCTTTTTTCAATGCACCTGTTTAACGAAAGCAGAAGCATGCTCTAGACATTAGGCCCTTTATAGCAGAAATCTCGGCACGTCATGTAAGAAAAAGCAAAGATGTAATAAAAGACATAAAAAAATGTTCTCCATTCTGTTCATGTGAGCTGCAGGGTCATGGTATTGTTTATTGGCAGGGCTTACTGGGACACTTTATGGAAATTAGGCATCATTAATGTAAATTGGTTTTTCCTGAGCTTTCCCTTGAAAGTGTTTTACTCTTGTTTTTATGTGGATTTACAGAACCCATGTCGAAATATGCAGCACAGTGGATTAGTGGTTAGCACTGCTGCCTCACAGCAAGAAGGTTCCATCAGGGGCCTTTCTGTGTGGAGTTTGCATGTTCTCCCTGTGCTTGTGTGGGTTTTCTCCAGGTACTCTGGTTTCCTCCCACAGTCCAAAAACATGTATGTCAGGTTGATTGGTGACTCTAAATTGCCCATAGGAGTGAGTGTGAGTGTGTGAGGTTGTTTGTCTCTATGTGGCCCTGTGATGGACTGGGGACCTGTCCAGGGTGGACCCCTGCCTTTCACCCAAAGAGAGCTGGGATAGGCTCCAGCAGATCCCTGTGAAGCTAAATAGGACTAAAGGGGTATAGATGATGGATGGATGGATGGATGTTGAAATACATTACTGTTTGTTTTATCAGGTAACTAGCAAAAAACGTACAAAACTACAAAAACCTACCAGCTAGCATCATCAGCATCAGATATACAGTGGGTACGGAAAGTATTCAGACCCCTTTAAATTTTTCACTCTTTGTGTCATTGCAGCCATTTGCCAAAATCAAAAAAGTTCATTTTATTTCTCATTAATGTACACTCAGCACCCCATCTTGACAGAAAAAAACAGAAATGTAGAAATTTTTGCAAATTTATCAAAAAAGAAAAACTGAAATATCACATGGTCATAAGTATTCAGACCCTTTGCAGTGACACTCATATTTAACTCACATGCTGTCCATTTCTTCTGATCCTCCTTGAGATGGTTCTGCTCCTTCATTGGAGTCCAGCTGTGTTTAATTAAACTGATTGGACTTGATTAGGAAAGGCACACACCTGTCTATATAAGACCTTACAGCTCACAGTGCATGTCAGAGCAAATGAGAATCATGAGGTCGAAGGAACTGCCCAAGGAGCTCAGAGACAGAATTGTGGCAAGGCACAGATCTGGCCAAGGTTACAAAAGAATTTCTGCAGCACTCAAGGTTCCTAAGAGCACAGTGGCCTCCATAATCCTCAAATGGAAAAAGTTTGGGACGACCAGAACTCTTCCTAGACCTGGCCGTCCAGCCAAACTGAACAATCGTGGGAGAAGAGCCTTGGTGAGAGAGGTAAAGAAGAACCCAAAGATCACTGTGGCTGAGCTCCAGAGATGCAGTAGGGAGATGGGAGAAAGTTCCACAGTCAACTATCACTGCAGCCCTCCACCAGTCGGGGCTTTATGGCAGAGTGGCCCGACGGAAGCCTCTCCTCAGTGCAAGACACATGAAAGCCTGCATAGAGGTTGCCAAAAAACACATGAAGGACTCCCTGACTATGAGAAATAAGATTCTCTGGTCTGATGAGACCAAGATTGAACTTTTTGGCGTTAATTCTAAGAGGTATGTGTGGAGAAAACCAGGCACTGCTCATCACCTGCCCAATACAATCCCTACAGTGAAACATGGTGGTGGGAGCATCATGTTGTGGGGGTGTTTTTCAGCTGCAGGGACAGGACGACTGGTTGCAATTGAAGGAAAGATGAATGTAGCCAAGTACAGAGATATCCTGGAAGAAAACCTCTTCCAGAGTGCTCAGGACCTCAGACTGGGCCGAAGGTTCACCTTTCAACAGGACAATGACCCTAAGCACACAGCTAAAATAACAAAGGAGTGGCTTCGGAACAACTCTGTGACCGTTCTTGACTGGCCCAGCCAGAGCCCTGACCTAAACCCAATTGAGCATCTCTGGAGAGACCTGAAAATGGCTGTCCAGCAACGTTCACCATCCAACCTGACAGAACTGGAGAGGATCTGCAAGGAAGAATGGCAGAGGATCCCCAAATCCAGGTGTGAAAAACTTGTTGCATCATTCCCAAGAAGACTCATGGCTGTACTAGCTCAAAAGGGTGCTTCTACTCAATACTGAGCACAGGGTCTGAATACTTATGACCATGTGATATTTCAGTTTTTCTTTTTTAATAAATTTGCAAAAATTTCTACATTTCTGTTTTTTTCTGTCAAGATGGGGTGCTGAGTGTACATTAATGAGAAATAAAATGAACTTTTTTGATTTTGGCAAATGGCTGCAATGACACAAAGAGTGAAAAATTTAAAAGGGTCTGAATACTTTCCGTACCCACTGTATAGATGGATCAATGTCTGTTTAAGGATGACTGTTTTATATATATATATATATATATATATATATATATATATTAGAAATTTTGATTTGAATAGTTGATCCCCACTATATGAAAGCTTTCCTAAATAGAAAACATTCACCCAACTTTTTCCACCATCATCCTTTACTCAGTCTTCATCCTTTTCTCAGTTTAATCCCTGCATGTCACCAAAGCACAGCTGAATAGACAGAGGGGGGAGATTGTCCTGGTACAGTTAGAGAAAGAAATGATCCATGAAGAGTGGCTTATCTCTTACTATCCTTCAATTATGATATATGTCTATTTATTCCATGGCAGGAGGCTCTGTGACAAAGCAGCAGAATCAATGGGCAAGACTTCTTTTCTTTCTGTAAATGTCAGGTCCATTTCAGTGAGGTTCTGGGTAAGGCCTATTGAATGCAGCACAGCCTGTTTTCAGAGCATTGACTGTGGATCCTTTCACACTGAGACTGACTGGAAAAAGCAGATTAACTGAAGAGCTTGTTCATGTTATTCATGAGCTCCAGCTACAAAACTGAGAGCTTAAATTTTTCACAAGTATGTGAAGTTACTCTGTGTTTGTATTGGTGTCTACTTTTTTTTTTTTTTTACATAGGCGGGCTTCAGGCTTTTTCTAACTTCATGTACATCCCCTTTGTTGTTTCTCAAAGTCATTTAACCTCCAATTTTGTGACGTCTCTGAGTGGATGGTATCGGTTGTTCTTGTTTTACACCCTGCACACAGTATAATCAGCACTAGCAAACTCATCCTATACACACAAAACAACCCTCCATAGATGGAAACAGATTAGTTCCACAGTATAAGTGCTCTCTAAACATACTGAAGATGTTTCCGTATTTTATTACTGCTTGAGATAAAACATTCTATGAACTGGTAAATAGAAATATTGAAATTATAGCTCAGAGAGGAAGGAAAGAAACGATGCATGGCTGCTAAAGGAAAAAAAGCTACAGTGACTTGTTTAAAGAGATGATGACACCGAGTGCTGAACGGTGAATACAACAGGAAATGATCTCTCCCACTTTTTCCTGTGTGTGTTTGTAGCTGCCAGAAGGTGAAGAATGATAATAACGGGCTGTCACAGGTGCTGCTCATTTGATTGGCAGGTGTACCTGTTATCCAGGAGCTGCCCATTATAATCTTCATTCACAGACTTTGCAGCACATTTGCCTTCATTGAAGTAATCCACTGATTATGACTCTTACTATTATAAGGACTCTGCCTTTTTCATTAACACACAAACATCTCCTCACACACTGTAAAGCTTAAAAACAGACTTCACTAAAGCTTTTAATTCACAGCCTCGACCGACATCCACCTGGAATCACACTGACTGAAGAGCAATCCTCTTCTGAAGTACATGGATTCATTAGCTGCTGCACAGTAAGTTTACATTTAGAGCAGAGAGAGACACTATATGAAATTTTCATTAGCACAGAAATGTTTTGCTGCCAGACAGGATGTTGAGTATTGATGTCTACAGTTAAATATCACGAGTCAAGCACAGGGGTGTGCTCTGATTTCTCGCTGAACTCACACTGGGAGCTGCAAATGCAGCACAACAAAAGCAATGACCAAAATGCCAGCTTGTGCCATGCAGAGAGAGGGGGGGGTGTTACATTTAATATGTATAGATAACATTTTTCTCTGTTGATTGGGAAATTCATGAAAAACTCAAGCTACCAGACAACATCCATCCATCCATTATCTGCCTTTTATCCCTGCTATCCAGGGGATATTACAAAGAGACAACACTCATATTTTCACCTATAGGCAACTCAGATCACCAGTTAACCTAACCTGACCTAACCTGAATGTGTGGAGGAAGCTGGGGTACCTGGAGAAAACTCCACACAGAAAGGCCCCAGGGTCAAATGGGATTCAAACCTGGAAAATTCTTGCTGTGGGGAAACAGCGCCAACCACCATCCCACCGTGCCAGAACAAGCAACATTATCCGGGTAATAGTCTTTGTAGTCTCATATTCAAAACTAACACATTAAAAAGCCTAAAATAAGAGAAACTAGGTTCCTACCTTTTTAATAAAAAAGACAAACACTGTAAATTGGCAGCATTTACAACAATCTTAAACCTGACCCAAAGAAAAAAGTTTGATAAAGTTTCTTGAATAACTCAAGCAAGATAGAGAGATATAAATTAAATACACTAAACATATGGTAACAGGGCTGAAAAGGAGCAGAAGGGTGATTTAATGAGTCCTGTTGTTACAAACCAGAGGATTTAATGGAGGATGTGGTGAAGCTGTGAGTGAGTGAGGAACATGACAGTTGTAATCATTTCTTTTCCCCGAGGCCTTTTTAAACACTTTCAGTAGAAAGTATCGAGTCACTATTAGTCAGAACAATTTACCACGGCTGTGATCCTGTCTGTTCTATATTTGGAGTCTCACGGTGACACTGAGAGCGTTGGAGCCACCAACACTGACATCTTCACTATTCTCACACTCTTTAATACAAAAACAAGACATTTACAGGTGTAAAAGGTAAATATTTGGGATAAGGAGGAACCTTTAGTCTCAGAAGATTCCAGCCACGTGTCTATTGCCAAAATTAGGTTACACATTAGGTGTAAAAAAAAAGTGGGTTTATTTAATATTAGAAGCTTCAACAACATGTATTCACAAGCCAGGATTTCTATTAGCAAGATTCTCAATGTCAGAGTGAAAAATCTAAAAGGACCATCAGGACAACGGTTTGATTGTCTATGTCGCCCTTGGCCTGTGTCGCGGTTCAACTCCATGAAGTTATTTCAGTCCACAGAAATCACAACAACCTATGATTAATATATTAAATTGTGTATCCACTTTGTAAAAATAACTACAAACCAATATATCACCTTAGTCGGTTTGTGCAGTTGGTTGGTAACAAATAAATTAAATTTATCAAAGGTGAAATGTATTTTCTGAATGGCTGGAGGGTCTAAACTATGTGTCCCATCCTATGCCTACTGTTCCAGTAGCATAGGAAGCCAAAACACAATCGTTCTTCCTCGTGTCTTCTGGTTCACTTCTACTTAATTATTAATGTTACAAAGTGTAAGAAAAAGTTCAGATTTCTACTGTTGAACAATGAATAAACTGAGAAACTTCAATCAGCACTTTGCAAAGTAAGTGTGTAGTTATTAGCTGCACTTACAGCAAGTACAGTAGGTTGTCAGACGAAGATTTACTGACAGCAATACTCTTCATAATGACCACTTTAAAAAGTGAAGGGCCTATTTCTCTTACAGCGGAGTAATTTATGTGCTCCTTAAAACTGACTTGAGTTTATAACCCCCTTTTCCTGCTAAACAACAAAACATGGTAATCTGTATAATGGAAGAATTCTTCCTTCTGGATGTGGATGTGAGGCAATAGAACTTAACCACCCTTGAAGTCTTCAGGGGTTTCTGTGTCCCTGCCAGATAAACGATGGCAGATTCAGTGAAGCTCAGCCTTTACATCACATCACCTGTTTCAAGCTGCAGCCAGAAGAAGGCAAGACAAGGACACATTTATCCTCTCAGGTTGTAAAAACATATGACTAAACATCACGTTGCTCCTCACCTCAGCAGTGGAAAAGCCCACTGATCTCTGAAACACTGATATCATTGCTTTCATTCAGTGTTGGGATGAGTGTGCTGACATCCAGCCCGTAACTGTCTGCCTTATGAAATATGTAAGAGCCAAAACCATATCACAGGGTCAAAGGGATGATTCCAGCCCAGCAAATGAGTGGATGGCTGTCTGGCTGCGTTACAAAGTGGGCATAAAGGAAGAATAAACCCCAAATCAGGAAGTAAACAGAGACGAAGAAAGGCCGTTGAAAATGGCAACTTTGTTTATTTAAACCACTACACATGCAAGTCCGAGCTCACTAAATCACAATTTATGACACTGTAATCTCACAGTGCTGATCCTCAATGTGACTAACCCAAACAGGTAAAACTGACTGATCTTTTTTATTTTATTTTTTAAATATGAAGATACTGAAGCCACCATAATGTTTATCCAGAATATTTGTGAGAAATTATTTATTTTTATTTCTCCTACTCGGTTGGTGTGGATAAAGCCGCTCAGTTGGCCTTGTTAGGAAAACAGAGTAGCTGCTGCTGCACCTGTATGATTACAGTGAAATAAGTAGCAGGATGAACTATCCACATAAAAGAGGCTTTAACTGAACCCAGTTAAAACGACAAACGTAACTGCTGCCTCTCTACTCAGAAAAATAATTACTAAATAGCACTCTGTCATTACATTTAAGACTTAAATCTCAGTTTCTCTCACAAAATCTTAAACTGGCTGTGACCTATTTGCTCACTCTGAGTTGCAAACACAATGGATAATTTTAGATGAATACTGTGGATGAGACATTGATTGTGAGTGACTAAGCACAGTGAACACTGCTGAGAGAAGAAAAGTCAAATTATGTAGTCCTCTTGCATAAAAAACAAACCAAGAAGATCAACAGACAATCACTGCCAGCTGAATCACAGTTAGAACAGTGAAGTTTAGCACAGCACCATAAGGCTGGCGAATAAAGAAGCACTGAGGGGTTTATTTTTAAGTTTTCGTCTTCTTTGACTTGGATATTGCAATAGCTTTTTGGTCTGCGCATAACCTTTAGAAAGTTGGAACATTGCATCATGGTTCTGATTTTCCGAGCTCCATAGACAGCAAGTCCCTTGAATTTCTGAATAAGGTCAGATTTTTCCCTTTATTTTATATTTCAGAATTGTCATTTTACCATTTGTCTGACAGCAGAGAGACTTTATGACTGGACATCAAGAGTCTTTTGAAACAGCTACACCTTATGAATAAGCTTATGTTTTGTTAGAGAAACCCTTTTGGTTGACACTATATATCAGAGAGGCCTTATTTCTTATGAGACAGAGTATTGTTGTATATAAAGGTGAAGATAGCTATTCACATGGCATTTTCTAAAATCCAGTTAATGTTCTATAAACCAGTCAGTAGAAAATAGCTGTATGTGACTACTTTCACTGGCAGCTGCAGTAAATGGTACAGAGGTAGCAGAGGCTAAAACCAAGGTATTTATAGAAAAATATAATATCCAATCATGATCTGATGCTTGCATTTGTTCTGCCTCAACACCAGCGTTTCACATGGTGACTAGTTATACAAGAAGCCTTCCCATAGAACAACACCAATCAGCTGCTCAGCCTCTGACAGAGTTTCTCATTTCTCTGGTTTCGAATCCTAATTTCACTAGATTAATATTGATTAATCAACATTTAACCACTGCACAAGCCAGTGTCAAAGTCACGTACGTTTGTCCAGCACAAAAACAAACACTGCTCATATGTCTTCGTCGATGGCAATCCTTCAGGCCACTCTATCTTTAAAATAAATATACTTCATACCAGCTTCAGATAAGAACAGGGTGCACACTCCTTTGCTGTTAAACATGAGAGGAACAGATTGTCTTGGTTGAACTATTTTGACATGGTACCAGCTGTTTTTCACAGACATGCCAAGCCCCTCACCATGAAGCTCCCCACATCCACCTGGCAATCAGCTACTGGAGTCACGACTCAGTCACCCAGTGTAAATCCACTTGTCAATATGTGCCAGGCAGCAGCAGTCGATCTTTCACTTTGTTTACTGAGGAGCAGATAAAGCCCATGATGTCAGAGGAAAAACAGAACCTATTAACATGCATTAGACTGTTGCGAACTCCCTACACATCCTGTGTCGTGCAGGATGTGAAATCGGCTGGTTTACGCGTGTCGCACCTAATATGAAGCCAGAATAGAAAGTTTGAGCTCACTTTTTGTTCCAGCAGACCTGATGCTGTGTTTGCACTAACAATGATTTCCTGATTACGACTGACTGAGCTGCTGATCGATCTCTGTCTTTCTCCTTTCACCTCTCAGGGCTGAGCTTCTTACAGTCTGAAGAGAATCATCAAGGCTGGCATTCACTTACAAAACTAGACATGAGAGAGAGAACCAGTTGAACGAGACATTTCCCTATTGTCTTTTCATCTCCTCTTACTGTCTCTTCCTGCACCAGTCCTGCCATATATCATTCAGTGTTCGTATGTAAAATGATTTTGTTGGGAACTTTAATTTCCACTGGATGATGTAATGATAGACCTTTCTCCCTCAGAACACGGAGGGATTGTCATTTGGGTTCAGTTAATGTCAGCTGATGTTCCCAGAGGTCATTGACTGGGTTGTTGTATAAATATTAAAGACTGATCAAAGGTCAATTCTTAACCTTTCAAATGCACTGCACACACACTCCATGCTGCCAGACACACACCTTATGCTTTAGCCTCCACTGACTAACTAGCTTGTTTCCTGACACCTCTACCCACCAGCGATGACGTGTTTAACATAAAGAGGAAAGTTTGAAACTAAAGTTTTGAGCTTTTTGAGTTAGAGCAGGTGGATATTCATCAATTGCAGATAAAAAAGAAGGGGTTCCCAACCCTTATATGAAATGTCCCTGATGTGGCATATGTCTGTGTTTAGCGCTGGGATAGGGACTGCAGTACAGAGGGCTTTATTATCTCCAGCTTCTCTGAAAGTCTGTCTCATTCCTCAATGTTATTCTGCTGTAATTGGAAAAGCTAGGTTGCCATGTTGGGTAATTAGCTTGTGGACAGTTGGCAAACATAACATCTATGTATTTCTTGATAGAGTATGTGACATAATGGCCTGTTCGAGTTGCTTTTGATTCAGGAGAAAGAGTTTCACAGTTACTGTGCACTACAAAAAATTGTATATTCAGCACTGGAAGACAACTATTTATTTTTCACTACTATGATATTTGTACATACTACCATACTATTATGCTGCTCCTGCTTATGAATGACAATGAATTAATCGTAGGTGTACAGAGCTTGGTGGGCAGCGGTTCACTGAACCTTGTTAATTAAACAATAGTAAAACCCTGTCGGTGTTTTAGAGCGTTTCTGCAATCAAGCTGCAAAAACTAGCTGACCCAGAGAAAAATGTAATGTTCAAGACCAGAGCTGAACTACTGAAGAAATAGACTGGGCTCTTCATAATAGTTTAAATGAAGCCTGTGTAGCTTCTCATTGAACCAAACCACACCAAATAAACACATCAGGAGTTTGATAATTCCTGTTATATCTGTGAGCATGAAAGAAGCAGCAGCAGATCTCCATAAATATCTCCCCCAAACAGCATCAAAAATGACTCCAAACTGTTTCTCTCAATGATATAAACACAGCATAGTGTGAAAAAAGAATGAGAGGACTGGTCATTAATTTATCTTGTTCCTTTGAGATTTTCATTTCTATTTTATTTTTATTAGTATAACTCGTTTTAAAGTTCCCCTTTTAAGTTTTCTTTGTCTTCCAATTAAAATATTATTATATAATTATTCTTATCTTAATTTCTTATAGGCTGTGTAATCCTCATATAAAACATTCAGAGTTTGTTTATTTCCAGATTAACAAGTGACTACACTTGATTTCCAAGGTAAACTGGGAGATGAAGTCTCCTTCATTTGGGCCAGGACCACCTCCAAAGAAAAACACCTGCATGGATCAATAACTGGGCTGGTATTAGTCATTCCTTTGATGAATTAATGATATAGTATCGAACCAAATTCCTCTGTGTCTCAGTTGGATCCTTCCTTGCTCAAAACACCACCTGTTTGTTATTCAATACATATCCTACGAGTTCATTTGTACTGATAAAGTAAAGCCCCAGCAAGCAAATGGGTGGCCAGCCTTTAAATCCTGTTGATTAGATGACTGATTATTGACTGATTACTGCCAATCTCCAGGTGTCATCAGGCACAATTGACAACCTTTGTAATGAAACACAATAATGAGTGTGTGTGTGTGGCATTGCACACATTGTGGGGACCAACATCTGTTTATATACACACACACACACACACACACACACACACACACACACAGTGATTATGGTTGAAGGTTAGGGTACGTCTAAGAAATGAATGTAAGTGTAAAATCCCCATGAGGAATAAAAACAGAGGTCTGACACTGAAATCAGAAAAACGTTACCGCCTGCTCATAAAGTCTACCATAATAGAAGAAGCCCCTGGCAATGAAAAAAGACAAAAAAGTAGCTAAACAGACCATCAAAAAGTTTTCAATAAAACACTAATGAAAATAAAATGGGATCTTTTAGCATTTTTCCACTACAGAAACTTAACCATTAACTGTACCTGTAACACAGTGGAACTTACCACTGGTCTGGTGTCGTTGGTTCCCCCTTTTGCTTTTCCACTTTTCATTTTTTTCTGTTTACTGCGCACTTTGCACACACAGTTAAGCAGAGAACATCGATCACACTCTGAGAGCAATGAAGACTGTGAGCAGTTTATCAAACGGCTGCTGAACAAGCAGAAAAGAAATTTGCAGAAATGCGACATCACGCTTTACCATGTGGTCAACTCGCTGAAGTCCCCATTGACCCCTAAACTAATGTGAATTGAAATTTAGAGAGTACGCTTCTAATACTAATACTTGAAGTACCCAACCACTTCATCTGGGAGTTACTTGAACCTGTTTAGTACTGCGTCCTGACGAGTTCGAACATTTACCACCATGTCTACAAATGTGCAAAGAGCCAACGGGAACAAAAACCACAACCCAGGTCAAGGGGTAGAAGTTCCACTACAGGTCTGTAAGCTCCTAAGGTGGAAAAGTCATTTCTACGATGTGCCCCCCCATTTCCCACAGCAAGTGAAAATATCTCATTAGTGCTGTGGAACTGTGAAATTCATTAAGGGAGATGTAATGAGATTAAGGATCCAACGAAAACAGTGCTCAGTGACAATCAGTCTTCCCCTCGCTGTCTCCTTGTCTTTGTCTCTCACTGTGAACTCAAGGAGCAAACAAATCACTCATTAAAATTACAAAGTTTAATTTGCCCTAATTAGGTGGATGAATTTTCTACAAAGGGGTTTCCATGGTTCCCCAGTGAAAAGAGCAATACCAGACTACAAGCATCAGTCAGCTTGGGGAGTGGCAGCGTGGTGTAAAGAAGCCTCGACCTGGTACTGAGGGTCTAAATAATTACACCCCATACTGTGTGCAGCTTTAACTTTCACACTGTTTCATAATCACCAAATGTCGCCTGTCATAAGTTGCATGTTCCCAGAAGTTTCTTCTTCCTGCCTCATTGTTTCTCATGAAGTCAGAGCATAGTTTTATAATTATATTTATTTAAAAAATAGATTAAAATTTCCAGTGTGGCAGCACAGTGGATTAGTGGTTAGCACTGTTGCTTCACAGCAAGAAGGTTCCTGGTCTGAAACCCATCAGGGGCCTTTCTGTGTGGAGTTTGCATGTTCTCCCTGTGCTTGTGTGGGTTTTCTCCAGGTACTCCGGTTTCCTCCCACAGTCCAAAAACATGTATGTCAGGTTGATTGGTGACTCTAAATTGCCCATAGGAGTGAGTGTGAGTGTGTGAGGTTGTTTGTCTCTATGTGGCCCTGTGATGGACTGGTGACCTGTCCAGGATGGACCCCTGCCTTTCACCCAAAG
Source organism: Mastacembelus armatus (assembly GCF_900324485.2). Classification (NCBI taxonomy): domain Eukaryota; kingdom Metazoa; phylum Chordata; class Actinopteri; order Synbranchiformes; family Mastacembelidae; genus Mastacembelus; species Mastacembelus armatus. The sequence continues at coordinate 3,582,827 of NC_046645.1, read as the reverse complement.
AGAGCTGGGATAGGCTCCAGCTGATCCCTGGGACCCTGGTTAGGAATAAGTGGGTATAGAAGATGGATGGATGGATGGCTGGCTGAATGGATGGCTGAATGGATGAATGGATGGATGGATGGATGGATGGATGGATGGATGGATGGATGGATGGATGGATGGATGGATGGATGGATGGATGGATGGCTGAATGGATGGCTGAATGGATGGATGGATGGATGGATGGATGGATGGATGGATGGATGGATGGATGGCTGAATGGATGAATGGATGGCTGAATGGATGAATGGATGAATGGATGGAATTGTCAGTGTAACTCAACAGGTTTGACACTAAGACTAAAAACACTTCTAACTGAAAACCTGGTCAAATCTGACTCCAGCACTGACTCTGAAGCCATTTTGATGTTTTCTAACTCAAACTGTTTTCCTCATCAAGTCCATCTCCAGGGTTAGCTGATCAAACACTGTCTTGCTTCTCTCATCACTCAATTACCAGACTTTCACAATCCCTTTCGGAGCTCATGAACTTACAGTCTGAAGAGCATCATTACTTATGGCTGACATTTAATTACAGGAAGAGACAGGAGAGAGGAAAGCAAAACAAATATTCTTCCCTGGGACCTACTCTCTTTTTTCTTGTTTATCATCAACTTTACTTTTGCTTTCTCCTTTGCTTTTTCCATCAGCAACAATGCTGCACAGTATATAGATGTTAATAAATCATATAGTTAAGTCTGTTGCACAATGTAGTCACTCTCCCACTTATCGTAATGAGCAGACTGTGGCCCTGTCAACTGTAATCTGATTCCAGTCGGACTGTCAGATAAACTATCAGCCTCTGATGCTGCTCTCTGCTCTGTCTCACACTTCGCTTCACATCAAGACTCCTCTCAGCTCAAATGCAAAGTAAACCTGCACAGCAACCACCAAGCCTCTACTCATCTCTGGTGTTTCCTTGTTTCTAACTGTGGAAAGAATCAAACAATCCCCTGTCATGGCAGGCAAGGATGGAAATGATGGGTATCCATCATTTCCATCATATTTGTCATATTAGGTGAGGAATTTTTACCAAGACCTTCAATGTGAAAACAAAAAAGTGTCACTGTGGATCCAGTCAGTCACAGGTAGAATGTTGAAACAAGCCTGAGGCAGAGAACAGAAATCTCTTTGGATTCAGATAAGTGTGTGTGTGTGTGTGTGTGTGTGTGTGTGTGTGTGTGTGTGTGTGTCTGTGTGTGTGTGTTTGCATGAATCCTAAAACTCACTGTCTATAAAAGGAGCTTCTTTTGTATAGAGACACAAGTTCTGGTCTTGTTAAGATGTGCAGAAAATTAAAAAAAACAATTTACATTAGTCCTGTAATTTCCTCACCTGCTGTCAACAACACTCCAACAACACTTTTCCATGTCATTTTGATTTTGTTGTAGTGACACTAGACTTGACACTGATTAATCAGCTCTGATGTCCTCTCCCATTATCATATGAATAGAAAACATCAGTGTGGTACAGTATTTGTCGCAGAAATTAATGTTCACTCTAAAGCCAGGAAAGAGAAAAAGTTAATCACTGACACCTCCTCAAATATGTAGTAAAATTGTTTTTCACTTCTTAAAATTTAAAACAGCAATTTGAAAGTGATGAATAATTTTCTTTCACATATTTTCCAGCATTTATTTTCCTCTGTGGGGCTTCAACCAATAAACTGTGAAGAAAAGTGAATTTACACCCTCTGTTTATTTTTTTGTTGGAAACAGTATAGAGGCTCAGCAGAATCATCAAACAAATATGATGAAAGTTTACTGAAAAACTGATGAGTAGGTGTCTTTAGTCATAATTCATTTTCAGCCCACAGCGTCTGTGTCCTCCAACTACGCTTCAGATGTCAGAATAAACTCATGTTGGAAATACTAATATATCTTAAAAAAGAGGAGACCTTGAGACCCTGAGGGTGGGCCTGCTGGATTTTATTGCTTTCATGCTGCACTTCATTGATGATACGTTAGTTTTGAGTGAGTATGAACACTGCCCATGATGCAGTAAAACCTGTAAGCACTGAAATGAATACTTTACTTATATCTGGACCCAATTCTAGACCAAAACATGTGGGGGAAAAATAATATAGAAGCAAAGCAACTATAGCAGGAAACTTCAGACAGAATTCGTCAGCAAGTCTATCCTCAATATCTCCCGCTGGAGAAAGTTCATTGTCCCACAAGAAACATGCACAATCCAAAGGTAAATCTCCTCCATACTGGATTCAGGCAGCTATATCTGACCAGAGCTATAAATCTAAAGTGAAGTAGGTTTTAGTCTTTTCAAAAACCTTTCCCAAGCAGCTGACCTTAATGCAGAACTTTTCTTCTGGTAAATGAGATCATACTGGACATAGCTTCCTCTTCCACAATCCTTAAAGTGTTGATAAAGCACCGCACACGTAGCAAACAGTGAGTGGATTTTAAATAAGGTATCACTGCAAATGTAAAGCAGCGATATAAAAAATAAGGCTTGAATAGCTGAGGGCTCACGCCCAGTTTGACTGGAATTGATGGTGAGCTCATAAATTAAAATGATCTAACTATATTTGGTTATTAATATTTGGGATTATCCAGCAGGTTAGTGAAGTTCAAATCTGCTAAGCTGAAATATTGCATTATTTTTGTTAAACAGACAGTTAGAAATGATGACATGATGCACTGGATCACTGAGCTGGTGAACCCATATCCATCCATCCATCATCTATACCCCCTTAGTCCTAATCAGGGTCACAGGGATCAGCTGGAGCCTATCCCAGCTCTCTCATTCCAGCTCTCAACTTCATTCCTGGGGTCAAAATGTAACTGAGGGACTCTGAAGGTGTTTCCCCTTAGGGGAGATAATCAGCAGTCACACATAAGATGGTGGCTGTAGCAGAGAACTGCACGTTAATTTTCTCACCATATGGGTTTCACTATTTTACTGTTTTCTCTTCCGCAGCAACATGTGGTCTGGATGTCAAAAGATTTGTGTTTAATGCCATGATACTTCTTCAGAAAAGCTGTTTGCAGGAATTGTACATTTCCAAACAGCTATAAAATAAGTATATGTTTAGATATCTTAGATCATGAAACTAGAATGTCTTTGTTTCAGTAGTTTTTTCTCAATAAAGTCAATCAACACCCTCTATTTTCTTACACTGAACTCTATCAAGGTACAAATAGACAAATTTTGGCCCAGTAGATTATAGACAAAATGACGTCTTTTGGATTTTTTTCATAATTGACGATATTGGATTAAAGGGAAAATTAATTTGGTAATTAATGAGACCCAGTTGTTTAACCACAAATACGTCTCAAAACACTTTCAAAGACGTTATTCTAAAATCATCTCTTTCATAATTTTGCCCTCATCCCAACGTCATTTCACAGAGAGGCAGTGATATGTTGTTAATTTTTCTAAAGAGCTGGTGACAATAGAAACCATAAGGGAGAGCTGATAACCCGTGAGAGCGATTTCTCTGAATTAATTTGTTTTTCTTTTGAGGGGACAGATTAGTTAAAACATCCCGAAGCTTTTTTATTAAAGAAAAGAAGAGAGAACACGGCAACAGATTCATCTTTGCATTTTAAACAAAGAAGAACTTTCCAACAAAAACAAAGCAGGTTCACTAAAGTACAATTTGAAGGTGAACGTTGCTTGAGTATCTCCATTTTCCCCTATTTGATATGACAACAACTCCATTACAAAAGGAAAAACTGTAGTTTTCACACCACTACATGATAAACTTCATTACTGGGATTATTACCACAGAATACAGTATAGTCATAACACAAGACTTAAGCTGGCAGCACCATATGAAATCATTTAAATTATTAGATTCATTTTGTATTGAGTGATTCTTCCAACACTAAAAAATTATATATAAAACAAGGGAATATAAAAGTCTTGTGAAATAATAATTGACAGGAAATTCAGAGTGAAGTTTTAATACAAACTTTTTCAAATTGACTACAATCATTCAACTCACTGTCCTGCCACCATTCGAGGATTGAAAACGCTCCATATTTCAGTGTTTAGTACGTGGTTTCACGTTTACGGCCTCCACTAACAATCTGGAAAATGTCTGGACACAAGACGAGATCATGCTCTGAAGTTAACTGTTGCCATACATCACAGCTCTGATACAGACCGCACAGATTGCCTGACAAGGCCTCGCGGCAGGCACACGTTGGCGTTTCTAAAGTAAATTGAAGTGTGAGCTGGCAGAGAACACTGACTGACAGGAGGGAGTCAGCAGCAGGACTTCAATGCCAACATCATTCCTCAGAACAGGCTGCATCAAACACTTCCCTTTAAATGTCAGCGTTGAGGCGATGCTTCCTTATGTTTAGTGTACCAAAGTTACAGAAGGGATTAGACAGATAAGCGTCTACAGTGCCCAATATGCAGCATAGGAAACAGGCTATTTTGTTTAATGAATTATGAAATAATAATTCAACAAAGGTAGACCGTGGAGAACAAAACAGTCCTGTCACTTGGCTGTTATTACAACTCCAGCTCTAGGACCCTTTGGTCTAGTACATATGCCCAAAGGTGGTGCTTTATCTCAAGCTGTCACCCCAGTACAGAATCCATTATGGGAATTTATATGTTAATATGTTCAACTGACTAAACAAGTCTTTATTTTAAGCTGAAAAAGTATCAACAAAACACGAATGTAAACTAATCTTTGAATGAAAAATGAACCTTCCTGCCGTCTTAACTGAACGAAACAGACCACAGAAACACTGTCAATCAAACCTCTAGGCAGCTTACTGATCTTCAACAAGCTGCACAGTCATCTCGCTGTTAGCGTTTCCAACTGTCTTAACACTTAACACTGTGTTTGCCACATTGTAGAAGATGCCAAAAGACGAGAAATTTAAAAACTGGGAAGAGAGGTCAACATGATGTCGTCTGCCATCGCCAAAAGAAAACAAACAAAAAACAAATGCATCAGTCCTATTTCAGAAAAGCAGTCATTAAAGTAACTACACTAATTATCGTATCCCATCTGTGCACATAATTTAAAAACAAATGAATAAACGATGCTTGATTACGATCAAGAAGAACTACGATTTCCTGTCTGCCTTACCCTCTGGGACAGAATGAGCTAAATATAACCACCGGATTTAAGACTATAAGTCCACGTGAGAATCAGCTACACAGTGTAAGGGAACAAGGAAAGATATAATTAGACAGCATCAAGGCCTGGACACTGAACGGCCACACATCATCCCTCTGTCTGTCCAATAGAGCATATCTTATCGCTCCTTGCTCCTTGGGCGACCTGGAAGTTGTTCGGGTCTGCTATGATTCAGTACGTCCCAAAACTCTTTATTTCTGTTGTGAGGAGCGAGGACAAAGGAGGCTGCCTGAAGGAGCTATATCCGAGGATACACGAGTGCATCATCTGCGGACATTTGTTACAAATGAATTATTATAGGAAATCAATTTTTGATTAGACGCGCTAAGGAGAGAAAGAAAGGACATCTCATGTCTTTTAAAACATGCTTCCCAGCTCCTCTGGACTTGCTTTCTTTTACTTTGCAAGTTACGTGGGCAGGACTACGACACAAAGAAAAAGACTCAAATGAGGAAAATGTAGCTGTCAAAGTTCACATCAAGTGAGGATATTCATTTAAACTGCAGTGTACTGGCCATCAGGGGTGGGGACATGCAGGATAAAACCAGTTCTGATTCAAACAAGGAAGCTGAATTGACGGTAAAGGAGGCTCCAGCAACTTCATGATGGTGGAGACGCAGCAGAAACAGCTACTCTTTGCCAATGAACACAGCTAGTACTTTCTAGAATATTTTAGAATGTCGCCCTGTTAGGTCACAGTGTACCTGTGGTGTCAAACTTTCACTGTCAAATCCTCCTGAAACTTTCATGTCTCCTGTGTGTTGTGAGCGAGAGCTCAGCACACCAGCTTTGAAGTCTGTTGTAAATCTTATTCCAGCTGTCATTACAGCTTAAACTTGACCCGAGTTTAAATTCCTCGAATGTTGTTTAATAAGCTTTTCTCTAAGTGATTTAATATCCTCACAGACCGGAGGGCTCTGATCATGAAATATGGTTTAATCAAGCCATTCTTATACCTGTTCAGAGAAAAAGTGAAATCACTTTTCTCTCATCAAAACCAACTCTGAATCACTGCTTGGCGAGAACTGAAGGTGTTCTGCACTTCTTTCAAGCTCGCTGGTGTCAAAGATAAAACAACTGCTTTGACGTCACCTGTGCATGTTTAGCAGGAAGTGAAACGTAGCACTGGAATTACAGTTCCATTGTTTGCTTTTCCTATTTAATATGTTTTTAGGTGGCATGAACATCACAGCGACTGACTGATGACTGCACATTAATATTGCTTTTACAAAAATCAAACTGGAGATAAACAAAAACTCTGACCCTATGATGATTTAACCCTCTCAGATCTTCCAACATGCAGTAAAATGCACTCCTTAAAATTCCTGAATTTTCAGGAACATATGTCATTAAGGACATTATGTTGTTTTTTTCTTTTTGTGATTTTGTTTTTTTATTTTCAAATATAATTTAGGAAGAGAGGCCAATTTGCAATTTTACTTTACACAGAGCAAATCCAAATGAAATCAGTCTGATCTCTCAAACCTTTCTAAAGTAAAGAAGCTGAGTGCCACAGTGTGTGTTGTGGAAAAACTTGCGTGTACATGTGTGTGTTTCAGTGAGGGAGGTGACTTACTGTGCAGTGAAAGGTACAGTAGTTTCTTCCAGCAAACAGCAGATAAATACTAATAAAAGTCCTGAGTTTTTAAAAAAGTAAAGTAAAGTAAAATTCAAATTATACAACTGAGTTGGATTCAATAACTTAAATCATCACTGGATTTCTTCTTATACTTCATTTCATCCAGTTTGCATCAGCACTAACACCACAATCTGCCATGACAGCGACAGCACTCCAAACTGCTTTTAGACAAAGCGCACACAAACACACACACACACACACACACACACACACTCCCTCAGTGTCAGTAACCTTGAGATCTGCAGAAGCGTGAAATCAAATTGCATTCATCTGGTGTCTCAGGGGACGGTGCTTGTCATTTTGTTGAACTGTGGAGGAGGCTGCTGTTACTGGTGGACTATAAACTGGATTTGTGTCTGTGTGTGTTGTCTGATTTTACACAGGGTCAGAGTTCATCTAAGTTGACAATTCTTCAGAACAGCAGAGAAAATACAGGGATCAGTGTGAAATGAATTTAAATATACGATGCGTCTCTTTGGAGATTGGTAAAGTGACACACATGCAGCACGTGAAGCGCTCGTGTTGCATGTTTTGATTCATTCCTGCACCACATTATACACTGTCACTAAAAATAAACGCAGCTTTCTTTGCACTATTGAACAGGCTGACAATAATTTGGATCAAACCAGCAACACCGTAACTGTAATATCTATTCAACTAGTTTTGCTTTTTAGCAAACTCTCTGCCTCCCTCAGTTTATATCCTAATCTCTAGTGTCCCTGAATATCCTCTACTGGACTGCTGCTCAACAGGGAGATTCGATTCTTTAGACTCATGCAGACATGTCTGGAAACTACCGACTCCTCAGACACGAAGGAATCAAATGTGGATTGATTAACTATCATGTATGATTTTTGTTTCTCTGTCAGATTTTCTTTCATATTCATAAGAAGGATCCAGTTTCAGCAGAGGGACGTCGGAGCTCATCCAGCTCCTATGGGACTTTTCAAACAGCTTTCATTCATTGTGTGAATGGCAACAAAACTACATACAAACAGCCCAGAATACTGATTACACAGAGACAGAGAAGTGTGCCTGCCACTGTATCATACTCACAGATGGCAAAACAGCAGTGATATACCATATAACACTTTAAGCTGTAGATGGATTTGGCATCAGAGGTTGTGAGTAGCTGCGTTATTGTTCTGTTGAAATCTAATTGTCTACAGCCTCCAGGGCGACACAAGCTTTTCTTGCTTCAAAGTAGATTTTTCAGTTATTCTGTGTCTGAAATGAATTCTTTGATAATCCAGTATCAGAAAAACAGCCCACTATTATTATCGTGTATGTTGTCTCCTGTCAGTTGATGCTGGGAGGTGTGTGGGTCAGACTGTCTGCAACCATCAGCAACCCACGCCTACCCATAAACCCCTTCACTCTGCAGGTACGTGTCAATCCCTTCGCACAGTTGTGGACAATACAGATTTAGCCATAGCTGTGCAGCACACTTCCCCCATGTTAATTGAAATAGTGGTTTTATTCTAAAACATTTCATTCACACAACCATGATGTTCACAAGACTGAAGCAGTTCTCAATCTATTTCTTGCTCTCACACATTAAGAGGTATGGTTTGTGCTGCTTAGCAATAAGTGCTTGGACATTTCATCCTAAGATACTGCAGAAATGCACTCACCCTTTTGATTTACAACAGCTTAAATAAATTGCATTAGGAAGACTAATGGATGCCATCATTACCTCCAAGAGACCTAAATGAGATGGAATTGGACATCCAGAAAATTGACATTCAAGTAGCCACTTATGTGAAAAAAAGAAAACATCTGAAAAACTGTCAGCAGTCGTCTAAAGCGAAGAGGCAAATGGAAGATGGGAAAGCAGGAGGATTTTTCACAAGATGCTTATGTGGTTTGACTGCTGAGAGTCTCCCTCGATGTCGTAAAGATGGTAACCTGAATCATCTTTTTTTTTTTTCACTCTCTGCTCTTTTATTTCCAATATTGAGCTGCCACAACATCACACAGCATCTGGCCTGTTGATGGACCTACTGTGGATTTATAGTAAGACTGATGCCGTGTTGAACTACACAGACAGTAGGACAATGGATTCCTTAATGAGCATGAGGGGAAAACAAGAATGAGCAGGCTGATCAAACACGGTGGCAATACTATAAAAAAAAAAAAAAAAAAATCATTATTCGCGACACAGTAACAGGAACATTACATTTAACATACTAGACAAAAAACAGCCCAGCTGAAGTTTCCCTGAGCTTCGTACCAGCACAAAATTACAGGAGGTGAAGCAGAAGCAATAGGACAACAACATAGAGCGCTTGTCGTCGTCAGTATGAGAATATATCTGGTGTCAGACACTCTGAGTCACAGGCACGAGCCGAGAGGGAGCTTAGCTGCTTCTGTTAATCAACACTGGGAGCTATTCAACCTGCAAAACCTATCAGAAACAAAGACAATGTGCAAGAGTAAAAAATATTGAACCATGTCTTCGCATAACTAAGTCAATTTATTATTGTGACAAATAAGGTGTGCGAAGAAAACCCTCAAATTATATAGAGGCTAAATTCAAATCAAATGAGCTCTGGTAATGGTGCGGTCACATCAACATTCATTTTCTATTTGAAACAGAGAGGCATATTTACATAGTCCTGTCACAAACTGACCTTTTGGTTTGCTCCAGAAATTTTCTAGGTGGATTTTGGTCTGACTGGACCATAATTGATTAAAATTGTTTCAGGGATTCCAGAGAGTCAGTTGTGTGTAGCCAGACAAGAACAACAGGTGCCACACACTGACAGTGCAGCAAAGAGGCCCTTCAGGTGCCAAAGACCATCACTCAGCACTTGTGCTGACGATGGTCGTTTGACCAAAACATTCACTTTTATTCTCCTTCTGTTGCTTTATCGCTTCTTGCACGTGGAATAAATTCATCTTTTTGGCATCTGAAAAGCCTCTTTGTTAGTGTGAGAGCATTTTTTTCTATGAATTGGACTTGCAAGATAACAGAACAATTTGAGGTGCTGTCCCATTCCTCCTCTCTGATCATCTCTTTATCAGGTCTTAAACCACATTTTCACAAAACTGTTTATTCAGGAGGAGCATTTAGTCTCCAGATGCCGATTTTGCTCAAATCCACCTTCCTTATCTTTTATGTATGTCCTCTTCCAATTGTTCATTCCTTTTCTTGCTGCCAACTTATTGTCTGGCTGATAAGGAAAAAAGATTCAGCTCCTTTGAGAAAGTTAGAGAGAGAGCAGAGTTTCTATAACAAACAGTACTGAATTTGATTAGTATCTTGAAGGGGAAACATTTTTCCTCAACTGTTTACTAAAATATACTGAAGGGAGTATTTGGAGTATCGCTAACAGCTAAAGCAGAGTATAATTCACTAATGTGAAAAAATTATAAATAAATACACACATTAAATAATAAAAAATAATACATATAAATAATAAAGTAATACATAAATATGTATGTATCCATAAATCCATTTCTTTTTAGCTAAATAACAACTCTGTATTACCAAGAGATATAATTTAATTCTCCAGAGAGTCGAAAAGATATAAGTATAATGTGAAGCCACCACACACACACACACACACACACACACACACACACACACACACACACACACACACACACACACACAAAGAGTCATGGAGCAAATCTCATTTCCATTCTACTGAATCCTAAGTATGTGTGATATGTTTCTTTGCTGGATTACCATATAAATAACTGTCACTGCTTATCAAGATCTATTTAAAAACCGAGAACAGAGAGTGAGACGGAGGCAGAGAAAGAATGGAAGGTAAAGAGACAGCGTAAAGTGCAAGAACATATTGCTTACTTTAGATGGTATTACTAAAATCTGAACTTTCTAATCTGTCATTGAAGAACAGTGCAGGACTGCCTGGCTGTCTCATCTTCTCTCACAGGTAACCAGTGACTGGGAGAACATAGGCCCAATCTCACAAATACATTTATAGATCATTTCTTTCCATTTCTTTCATTCCTCTCCTTTTTATTTGCTATAGAATATGAGCTGGACAGGATGCAGGTGATAGGAAATAAAATAAAACTGGCCCAAAAACATGAGTACACGTCACTCTTGATAATCGCTAAGTACAAGTCTGGTTCCACCCACTTTCCTGACACTGGTTCATATTTGTGTCATCTATATATTTTTGATAATATTTTATTTGGTAGAGCTACTATAATCATCATTAAATTCATCTGCGTCACAGCATCCCGTACATGCTATAACACTGTTTCTGCCTTTATGTTATGTGACTTCAGTTTAGACACTGTTGAGCTGAGCACTATAGGACAGCTCAAATTTAAGGATAAATAATTACAAACACTCAGCAGGAGTCAGTTCCACAGGTTCCACATCATATCTTTAATTTTCATACAATGATATGAACCTCTGTGCACAGTATTATATTATTTATCCACATCTGTGTGAGTTTGCATATAATTAGGTGCATGCAATGCACCTCAGTAGATGCTGCTACTCTAGGGCCAATTGTGTTTCAGTGTTTAATGGAGTTATAAGGGAAAAAAAACTCCGCCTTAGGAGCCCTCATATTTTCCATGGACATATTTTTTCAGATCATCTGTGACTTTGTGGACTTGAGGAAGCAATTTAGTATTTCAGAGAGCTGTTCATTTGGGAAAATGGACTCAAGAAAATCAATTCTTACTTTGACCCTCTGAAGTGCAGAGATAAATCTCTGTCAAGTAGAGTTAACCAGGCCTTCTACTCTTTTTCCAGGATGCTGACTTCTAACATTTGTATTCTTTTCTATTTTGCTTGCCCTCTGTCTTCTGTTCTTAATTCATAATCCTGACCATCTACACACCGAATAAACCATTTGTGTTTATTCGGTGTATCTGTTCAAACAAAATCATCCGGTGTATCAGTGTTTATTGCTTACATATGTTATATAAGATATTAATTATATATGACACCTGTGTTAACATAATGTCAAGGTAATGTGAAGTCTTAATGAATAGGAAATAAACATTCTTAATAAATACTTCAGATTAATACTTATCAGCATCCTATGGTATATGGCTATTACCTGTGTTTATGGAAGATATTGATACCTGGAGGAGGGGGTTCTTATAATCTCCCTTCCAGACTTGCCCTTTGATTAATGTTTAATCCAAATGATAAAATGGATTCAAACTAAATGCATTTAGTGTGACTGCTTTAAAGTTTTCAAGACAAAATGTAACATTTAGAGAAGCTTATTTTATCACGTGGATTAAATTATATGGAGTAAAACATGTCTACACAAATGCAACATGGCATGAAATGTCTCTCTTTACTCTTTACAAATACTATATTCTTACATACATATAACTATTACTCACCAAGACTCCTATATGCTCAACCAACCAACCGCACAACCGACGTATCCCCATGAACCAGCCTCAAAACGCCATAATAAATGATGCTACTGTACTTTTTTAACTGTATTGTTTTCCAGCATGTCTGCCCAAGTCATTCTAGCTCATCAGCCATCAAACCATGTTGCTGATGCTCAGCTTTCAAATGCACAATTCAGAAGTTTGGCCAGTTCTAGCTGTCCTGCGACAGCTTTGATAAAACACTGCAACAACTGTGGCAAATGTCCATCAAAGTAATGACATTTCATAACAGGAGCAGCCGTATGTGCTTGAGTCGCTGACTCTCAGGGAGCTGTCAGTCTGCGTTGAGTGGAGGCCGGCTCGCCTCTCTGCTCTGCGGCAAACAGCCAGGCTGTTTCCTGGCGCCTGTGACAGGACCAGATGCTACTGCTTTTTACATGATGTCTACAAATGCCCCCATACAGCTGAACTGCACACCAGGCTGTGCTTGATAGGGAGTAACTGTGTATGTCTGCCCTTAAATCTATACTCATCTTTCTCAGTATGTCTGAATATGTCAGTTTCTTCACTTGTGAAGGCCAAAGTGAGACAATTAAGTTGAGTCAGAAAGTTTTGCTGCAGGTACTGTGTTAGATTATGCCTTAGAAACACACTCATGTGTTAGCTAGAGACGAACATGCGCACAAATACTGGTCAGATTTAGCTTTAAGTGTGTGCAAAGTGGCGCTAACAGGATACATGAGGCCATGTCTGCATAGCCTGACTGTGCTGAATTGTTTGACGAGTCTGAGGGTACAGAAACGTTATTTTAAGGGTAGAACATAACATGAATGCAGTGAATGTTCCATCACTTTCAATCTGGTTTCCGCCAACTTCACAGCACTGAAACTGCCCTGGTCAAAATCACCAACGACCTCCTAGTAGCCGCAGACTCTGGCCTTGTCTCCATCCTCATCCTCCTTGACCTAACTGCAGCTTTTGACACCATCTCACACAATATTCTCCTCCATCGCCTTGCTTCCATCGGCATAGCCGGCTCGGTCCTCTCATGGTTCACCTCCTACCTATCTGACCGCACCCAGTCCGTCCATCTCCAGAACTTCCACTCCCAGCCCTCTACTGTCAGTTGTGGCGTGCCTCAGGGCTCTGTCCTGGGGCCCCTCCTCTTTATTATTTATCTCCTTCCTCTCGGAAATATCCTTAGGCTACATAACATCAATTTCCACTGTTATGCAGACGACACCCAGCTCTACCTCTCTGCTGCTCCATCTTCTACCCTCCCCCCTCCCTCCCTCCTTACCTGCTTACATAATATCAAATCCTGGTTCACCCATAACTTTTTGAAACTCAACCCTGACAAAACTGAAATTCTCCTCGTGGGCACCAGATCCACCCTTTCTAAAACCAGCACCTTCTCCATTCAAATTGACAACAATACTGTCCCCCCCTCCCCCCAAGTTAAAAGCCTGGGTGTCATCCTAGACGGTACTCTCTCCTTCACTCAGCATATCAATACCACTACCCGGTCGGCCTACTCCCATCTCCGTAACATAAACCGCATCCGTTCCTCACTCACCACCGATAGCACGGCAATACTCATTAACGCCTTTGTCACCTCTCGTTTGGATTACTGTAACTCACTCCTCACTGGTCTACCTCTCAAATCACTTCGCAAACTTCAACTTGTCCAGAACTCTGCTGCCCGAATCATCACCAGAACTCCATCCTCACATCATATCACCCCTATCCTTAAACAACTTCACTGGCTCCCTGTGTCCTTCCGTATAAACTATAAAATCCTCCTTCTCACCTACAAAGCCCTCCACTCTATTGCCCCACCATACATCACTGAACTACTTCATATCTATTCTCCGCCTCGTCCTCTCCGCTCCTCCAGTTCCACTCTCCTCTGCACCCCTACAGCGCGCCTGGCCACCATGGGCGCTAGATCCTTCAGCCACACTGCGCCCCGCCTTTGGAACATTCTCCCTCATCGCATCCGGTCGTCTCCGGACTTATCAACTTTTAAATCATCACTCAAAACATATCTGTTCCGTATAGCGTTTTCCACCTAACTCTCTTAACTTCTCAAAGCAGCCCGTGATGTCCTACCACCCTCTGCCTATTTCATATTGTCTCATACTGTTTCATATTTGTTGTTCTGTCATCTGGGTTTCTGTATTTCAATTTACTTGTACTGTACTTCGCCCACTTCCTAGATAATCCACGCTTTTGCCTTTACATTCTCTCCCGCCGTTTATGTTTTCTTGTTACTGTTGTTTTAATGCACTCTATGTATATCATGCTGTATGCTTCCTTTTCTATCTGTAAGGTGACCTTGAGACTTTGAAAGGCGCCATGAAATAAAATGTATTATTATTATTATTATTATTATCAGGAACGTAGCACAGAGAAATGGACTGAATTTAAAGCAGAGAAAAGTTTGTCTAAACCCTGGAGGAGATTTAACATAAAGAAGACTGTCCTTGTGCTCAAGATATGAGATTCATTTCATGTCACTAGAGACCAAAAATCTTCCCTATATTTCCTATCAGTGAGCCAATTAAGAGCTAATTAATGTCAGAGTAAAGTGTGGTTGTAAAACCAAGAGCAGCATTAACCAAAGTCCTGATCAGTTGTAAAGACATTTAACATCTCATTAAGGAAAGATATCTCACTGAGGTTTTCCTGAAACTCAGACCACTCATTCTTAAGAAAAAATATTTCTTAGAAAAAAAAAAACTAAGGACTTTGAGAAATGTCTTTTTTTCTAGAGAAACTGAATTAAATTGTATGAATATATTAGACAGATATACAGTGCAGAGAGATGGACAGATTTGTTGTTTCGTCCAACCTACGGCAGATGTTCTAACATTCACACAATCAGTATTTTCACACCAGAGAAGCTTCAACTTTCACTCAACGCAGTTAAAAAATTGCTAATTGCACAGTTAAAAAGAGACAGCACACCTGTTTTAAACAGCACATCTCTACAGTGAATCCAAATAGTCACACTGAGTCTGCTTTACAGACAGACGCAAACAAAACACAACACAGCAGTGAATCAAGCATGATGAAAGGCTCCTCAGACTAAAGAGACAGCAGATCTGCCCCAATCAGGTTTCATCTATTGAACCCAGGGACAGACAGGGAGGAGGAGAGGGACTAAAAAATTACTGTACATCAACCTGCCATCAAAGCCTAATTAGAGAGCAATCAGTGAAGTCCTAATGTATTTCTGAAGCTTATTTCTGGTTGGACTGTAGGGGCGTAGTGATGTGGGCTGGTAATATCTGCAAGGAGACTAGGATGATGTGAGACAACAAAAACTGTTGGCAGGAAACTAAATTCATGTAAATCACATGACGTACACAATCATGTTTGCACTTGACATTTAAATAATAAGAGTTAATCTTAATGTCAGTTCTGAAGAGGAATATAATGACGGAGGTTGTGCCCTTGTTGTCTTGCTGCCAAGCGCGCACACACACACGCACGCACGCACACACACACGTGCGTGCACGCACGCACGTGCGCACGCGCGCACACACACACAGCTGGTTGTTTTACCTAAAAAAAAAAAAACCAAGAGAAGAAGAGAAGAAAGAATGTCAAATATTGCAGCTTCATCCCTAACACTGCAGCACTTGCAGCCCACTCACACGAATCAAAACGCCTTTTAGTTCTGCTGCCTCAGAGGGCAAATCCAGACAGAGGTAATGAACGTTACAGGACAGTTGGCAGAGGATATTAAAGAAAACACCAGGTTAACAGCTTCAAACTCCATTATCGAAACGTGCTTTGCAAAGTGTCCTTTGAGAAAACAAATCAAAGAAAGACAAAACTTTTTTCTAAAGAAAGCATATTTGGCAGAAGGAATTTCCAATGTACATCCATCTGTGCATTATCTGCTGTATATCTGGGGGTGTTGGAGCTAATTTCAACTGACATCGGATGAGAGGTTGGACACAACCTGGATAGATTGGCACTTTATCACAGAAATCGCTATTGTACTGATGTGAAATTTCCATTGACGGGCAGGTCTGGACTTTATTATTGCATAAGTTGTAGCTCTGCAGCCTCAACCGGTCACAGAAAAAGGATTATGAGGAAGAACACCAGCCAAAATCAATTCAACTTGACCTTTCTCTAATTAATATCTTAAACCGAGTCATCACACCTGTTTAAGACCTGCAGTTGAGCGTAATTGACACATTTTAGGAGATAGAGGAGGGGGAGTAGTTTTCTAAAAGAGTAAAGAAAATAAACGTACATTCTTCTTCTTACAGGAGGCTGAATCCTTGAAATGTTGTTGCAATTTACTGCACTTTGCATTTTAAATCCCTGCTAGCAGACCTTGAGAAACACTCTTTATCCTCAGTCACAAACCTTCAACTAATTTTCATTTGCTGTGCAGTGGCTCCTCACTGCCAAGGATCTATTGCTGATCTCTGAGACAAGCTGATGCTCCTTTATTTTTTTTTTTCCTTTTTGCATTCACTTCATGCCATATCTGTCATAAATAACATGAAACCACCTGAAAAATTCAACAGAGCCAACGGTTTTAGTCCTTTAGTCCTAGTAGATAACTTCAACAGATGGCTCTCGGGCTACTGTACATCACAGATATTCACATAGGTGGAACACTCAATATCTCTGGACTGTACTGCGTCTATGCAGTGGTAGGAGCTACTGTTTTCATGATTACCTACCTACACAAGTGATTGGTCAATTGCAGTTTGCACACAGTAAAAATGAAACTGTCTTGCTTGGTCAACCGGCATGTCTTTGTCTTTGTGCTGATTTGATTTACCTCATGTTTTTTTTTTTTTGTTTTGGTTTTTATGAGGGGGTTTTTCTAATTTACTTCCTCCACTTATTTCACTCTCATAAAGCACGAATTAGCAGTCATGCTTGTTTAGAAGGAGACAGAGCAGGAGGAACAGCAACCTGTGATTGCAACGATACTCAGCAGATGAAGAGCACTTATAGACAGATTGATTCACAGAGACGATAACTGCATGGCAGTGTGACAGTTACATATATGCAACCAATTGCCATTGGTAAGGGAGTTTCGGGTATAAGACTTGTGGACGTGTACTGTACATGCACACTGTCCCCACCCATGCAACAATTTATTGTGAAAAGCTTCAGAATATACAGTAGCTAAAAAGCTGGTCACTACAGGAGAGACCCTGAAAACCTGATGTTCTTTCACTTAGTGCTCTCTGACTGCTGATTTTTCTCGTCTGCCACAGCTCAAAAAAAAAACTGCATGCAACAAAATACATTTAAACCAAAGACTGTTCCATTTCCTGTAGTAGCAGTGTTATATCCCAGCAAATATATAGATTTACTCAAATAACTAAATAAAAATGTTTTATGTGATTAAAACAAAAATGGAAAGACGTAATAAAAAGAAATTAAAATCACGTGATGTTTTTCAGTCCACTTGAGTTTATCCTGGGTTTTTACAGGTCTGCCATCGACTGCTTGTCCTTGTACGTAAGGTCAAAATCTTATGCTGAGATTTAAAGTTAAAATTTAAAGGCTCTGTATTTGAAACAAGCCGTGCAAGCATTTGCAGTGGTCTTTCTGCTGCCACTCACAGCAGGAGAATAACTGATTTAGTCTGTCAGAAAATTTGCCAAGGCCTCCTCCTCCTCCTCCATGCCTTTGTTCTGGGTGAGTGGGAGTCTAGTGGGGAGCCTCGTTTGTGAGGGGGTTCAAACAGTTGACAGTGAACTGCAGAGGCAAGCATCGTGCTGTGTGAACCGAATAAAGGTTTGCTCTGAAATAAAGAAACTGAAATGAACCACAGTCATAGTGTGAACAGACAGTTACTCCAGTTCTTAGTCAGCACCATGGACAGAGACAGCACAGGAATTAGTTATATGAAAAAAAACCTTCTTCAAAATGCCAAGAAAAAGGCCCCAGTCCATAAAGAGAAACAACATTTACTATTTAGCATTTTATTGTAACAGAATTTGAGTCCATATGCATTCAAAACTCTGCAAGCTCCCTAACATTAAACACTAATGAATGAAAAATAAGCAACTAATTGGACATTACTTGGATTTACACGTTGGAGTAGCGCCAAAGGCACATTCCAACACAGCTTAAGGCCTTTGAGAGCTAAATTGGTCACCTCAGTCCATCCTGAGGTGATTCAGTGCAGTTCAGAGGGGATGAGCACTGGACACTGGGCACTGCACATCTCCAACATTTCACTACATTAATTAAAAATTAAACACCTACTAAGCTCAAAATTTGACTGACTGATAGCCATTGATGTTGGAATACATTTTGTTCCTGGTCTGTCTGGGATCCCTCTGAAACATACACATGGTAACGAAATTCCATCGACTGGACTCAATACTTTGTAACGATTTGTCCAGCTTCCTCTAGCAAGATGGGAATAAACTGGATGAGTTATTGTTTGTTGACCAGTAGGTTTAAATGTGGAAAGATTTTTTTTGGATTGGATAATGTGATACGGGTGACCTTTGGAGATCTAGCTTTACTTGTAAGTGTTGGCAAAAATAAAGGTGGACTTTTTGATTCTGTTTCCACCACTAAATCCAGGTTTAGAGGACAGCATCTTAGCACCAATACAAGCAATACAATATTAGCTTCCATCCCAGGCTTTGCACTGTTTCTTTCTGTGAGATCCATTGTCTCTAGTGCCACTTCACAAATGAGGAAGATGAGGAGAGAAGATGACCAATAAGCAGTTTAAAGAGAGTAGCTGGATTTTGTTGTGACTGTTGGTTGTGGCTGTTCAGCTGTCAAGAAAAACAGCAGCCACTGATGTGGAGGCTCATTAGTTTGAAACTGCACTTGGAAAATCAATGACGTTACATTAGAAACACTGTCACAGATGGACTGAAATTATGTTTATGCACATTTATACACAATATATTTATACACAATTCTACACATTTATACATCACTGTAAAAACAGCTCACTAAAGAGAATATACTCTAATACTCACTAATACTAAAGGAGGTAACCTTATCATGCCCCACTATTTTTCAGTGTCACCAAACAAGCAACGACATAATCCAGCTTTAATCTCTGCTGAAGTTTAGAATATTACCTCTTGGTCTATATAATTATCATAGTTTGCTTTTGTTGGATGAATAAATCTTACCTGTACAGTATTTAGGTTTTAAATTTCCCCTGAAGGCTCTGAGTTAAAGTGAGTGATCTGTGTGGAGGCTGGATCATATAATCAGCATCAGTTCTAGAGTTAAAGCATTATAATAGAGCTCATTGTGATCATGAGGCTCATTATAATATTCTAAAAACACATTTTTAATGCAGGATTCAAATTTTCCACCTGAATTTGTAAAACCTTATATAACAAGACTCTCTGCTATGACTGCTGCTTCATCGTTGCAACCTGAATTACATTTCAGCAGGTGCTCAAGCAGCAGGACGCCCAGCAATGTGCAGCAACGCTGAATAGTCAGATATGTGGAAAAAAAGAGGTTATTATTTCACTTGCACGCTGGAAGTTGTGAGCATTAATGTAATGTACCGTACATGGCACTTACATGTTAAGCAATTAGCCAGTTATTGCAAGGTGGGGTTGGATCACAGCTACCAGCTTAATACTGGTCCAGTTGGATCAGTATTGAAAACAGGCATCAGACAGAGGTCTTCGTTGTGTGGTCACATGCAATGTGGAAGACAACTGATTCTACAACTACAGCACCTCACAAGAACTCAATGGAAGGCAGTGTGGGACTAAGCAAAAAGTTTACATGCAAGAGGAGGGTCATTGTCTTTTGTTCTGCTTTCATCATGTACATCATGTCATTTGCGGGGATGGTTAGGTGTTTTTTTCTTTTTTAAACTGCTATGTGTCGCTAAAAGCTTTGGAGCGTTGTTTAAAACACTCAAGACTTAAGGCCATGGAGAATTATAAGACCCCAGTTTACTGTGTTATACTGCACAGATACTTCATTAATAGCAATTTTCTTCCCATCCCTTGTGAAGAAATGACTGTTATCTGAAGAGCATGAGCCTGTGACAGTGGAACACAATGTGGGAGGAGGACAATGACAGGAAGCTGAGAGTGTCACGACAAAATCCACTGGTGAATCTATAGTCATGGGTGTTAAAAGCAAATTTAAAACTTTGAAAACTTATCATGAATATTATCAAAGGACAAAATAGTTCCGGAGTGGAGAGAGCACAACTACAAACACCCACTGGCAGTTCAGCATCAATAACAAACATGTCCTCTCAGCAGCACAGGAAGAAATGACTGTATTAGAAGTAAAATTTGCCATCATACGAGACATCTCTCTTCTTATAGGTGATCAGTATTCACAGAAAAATACATTCAGTCTGTGTTTTGCAATGGATGAAAACAGATGTAAATAGGCAGCAGGAAGATCCATAGAAGCATTTTTGATCCATTTGGGATTGATCCAACCATTACTGCTGTGCTATTCTGCTGCATTACCTGCTATCATCTCAAACAATGTGTGCTTTTACACTGTATCTCACCATTATAAACAAAACAAAATGCTGCAGTCACTTTCGTAAAAACTCTTGAAAGACAAGCCTCCATTCAAAACACACATCAGTCCTGTTTCAATAAACTTTATCTTGCTTCTCAAGATCGTTAAAAAAAAAAAAAAAAAAAAAAAGACGCCCTCCTATGTTTCCTCCATACCGCACAATCTGTTGTCCTATTTAAGGTGTGCAGTTCTTACAATATGTATCATAGATACCACATGTACTGTATTGTGCATCTGTAAATTTAGAGGTTTGTAATAGCCTGAATCAGGATGCAGAATGCAGTATTATTATTTCTTATTGCAAAAGTGTTTTAGCTTGTCTTACTAATCACTACTTACATCAAACAAAATGCATTTTCATAACAAAACCTTCTATTTAAATGACACTTTTCCTTCCTCTTGGCTTCTACTACGCCTTGCTTTCAACCTCACCAGCTCTCCACCGGCCAGTTTCGTCCTCTTGGGACTGTGGTAGCTTTAAAAGCATTCACTCAGCTTGTAGCCACTCTGCTGCAGCATGTGTACACCCACTGGGCATTTGGATTCACCTCCCAGAGAGCCTACACTGTAACCTACACTGCATGGAGGATATTCAAGGGTCAGCTAATGCAAGAACAGCATTAGCTGGTGGCACTTTTAACATCTATATCTGAAGACAGGTTGCAAATGTTTTTACGGGCATAGTAGAATTCTGAAAACGTCTGTATATGCAGTATTTACAACGAAAGGCTTAAACATTTCATCAGGTTATTCATTGATTGAGGTTTGTCACGCTTAAATATGTGTCCTCCAGAAAGTTCCCTGTGGGGCTTTTAGTGAATATGGGAGGGCTTATTATGGACTGAATGGATTGAAAAGACACTCGACAGTCATTTCAACCAGCAGCCAGGAGACAAACACTCATCATCAGAGCCTCTTCACCTGCTGCTGACAGAGAAACGCAGCCCAGTTCAGTCTCCGCACTGGAACAAATTACCTGGGACTGAAGTGGCTTGGACAGAAAGAAAAAAATAAATAAAATTCTTTAACAGCAATGACAATCCAATAATCCAATCATTGATCTATCTGGAAGTTTTGGGAATTGCAGACTGAGTGTATCATCAATACATTGCTTAAATTTCTAAAGTGAACTCACTGTGCAGCTGAGCAGATAGATACGTACGGCTTTTTTTAGGGACAGAGTCACATGCATGACATGTTTCATTTTTGTGCGTGTGTTTTATAGTCATGGGGGAACAGGGAGCCATCCGATATTATAAGACCTTGCCTTCATTTGTGTTAGCATAAAAAACATTTGTTTGGTTTATGCATCTTCTCATTTTTTATTATGACATTATTTTACGATGTGTCATGTACGTTCCTAAACTACACTGGCTAAGAAATACACAAGAACGGGAAACATAACAGCGATAAGAACGTGGCAAATATTCTCTGCAGGCAGAAATGTGTTGTGTTTTTTTGTGGTGATATTTTGAGTGGAAGTAAATTATGTGTAGCTGAAAAAAGTTATAAACCAGGGCGTGTATATGACAGGATAATTACTGTGTGAGATAATGAGAACACAGAGGATGAAACAAAACAACAACAAAAAAATTCTGTAACACAGCAACAATAGAAAGCATCCCTTTAAACTGTTGCTGGAAAAATATCATTGATAATCAACTGGTCTGTTGATGTGTAAAACAACAACTTCATTAATTTCTAATAAAAGTGTTTCCATAAACAAAACCTGTTTGTTTTGTGCTCAAACCTAATTAAACCGTTGCCCTATCACAAGGTTCAACAGTATTTTAGCAGTTTATCTCTTGCTCCAGACCTACGATCCTTTAGGTATTTAAATTTGGAGGCTTTGTCCTTCCTGGTGAATATAAGTGCAAATGATATTTGAACAGCTGAAAACTGAAGTAATCCAACAAAGCTCTGGAGTGGCAGAGTTAGAGCGCGAGGAAGGAAAATCTGCATTAGCCAAGTCCTGCACCTAAAAGACATTACTGTCGAAGGTTATCCACATAAAAATGATCCACATTTATTCATTTATTCATTATCTATACAGAAAACTCACATAAGGAAAGATATTACTGAGAGACTAAATGCTTAAATGTGTTGTACATTTCATCCTTAACCAAAATAGAGGACATTATTCTCTTATTACTGTTGATCTGGATGTTTCTGTTCCCATCAACTATGCCCAGAAACCCTTAATGGCAGAGCAGTTTGTAAATCTATTTTAAGTTGAAAAAGGACACGGCAAAAATCCATTACTTCCACTTTCCTCACAGTTTACTGCAGCAGATGGGCAGAGCTACACTCCAGGTGGCCTGTTTTAAAGACTAAGTTATTATTAACTCAGCTAATCTGAATGAAAGCTGCCATTATCGAAGTGTTCAGGTACCACCTGCAAATGGAACGGCTCGCCTTGACAATAAAACGCAGAATTGCAACCTTTAGAAAAGATTGATTGGCAGTGATACTGTTAGTGACAATGCAAATAAAAGTGGTGAATTCAGAGGATGCTGATTCAGTCATGCGTAAGAAAAATGTTTCTCTTCACAGCTGTTAATAACTTACAGGTCTTTAGATACGCACAGTTTTGCATCAATAAGACATGCCTATGTCTCTTTTTTGTGGTATTTTGCATCAATCGATCAGAAGAAAACTAATTTATCGTAGGATTTTCTGCCTGCCATGTAATTGCTCTGGAAGGTATATGGAAAGAACCGGTCCCTCCTCTTTCTATTTGTATTGCAGCAGTGTTTAGAAGGCCATAGCATCAGAGCTGTGGACACTGTTACAACCAAGAATTATAACATCCTCAAGAAATATTTGCAGGGAAAGCTCTATCTGCCTTGTCATAGCAGCCTGCTCCAACCCACACACACAATAATCTGCTATGGTAAGTCTTTCCAGCAGACAAAGAGAAGCTGATCGAGGTGAGAGGTGACAAAACGAAAGGGATTTTCAACCTGGTGACAGTGACCAGCTCCTTCTCAACAAAGCATTTCCAATCTACTAAAGTAAATCACCTTTCAGGGAGTGTAACAGTAAACATCCATTTTCCATTAATCCCATTTTTCAACCTCTCCATTTTTAAAATGTGTTTGTTGGGTTAAGTTGACAATCACCCCTCTTTGACCATTAAACATAATAAAGGTGTCATTTACTGTTATGAAACACTGATTACTTCATTATGACCAAATAAATAAATGAGCATTTCCATCTGTGAGAGCACTTCTACTACACGTATACACCTTTATTTTCCTGTTACTAATCAATCCATCAGGTGGGTCAGCATGTGCATATGAACTGACTAAAAGCTTAAGATGTTTCTGTCTGCTGCTCTTTGGCACGACTGAAATCTCAAACTGCTTCATTTCTTTTTCAGGTTAACAGCTACTGAACAACTGCCAATTCATTTTAGTGGTTCATATTTGCCTTATCCCCTGCTGCAAGGGGGTAATCGAAAGATGAACCATTTCTCAGATCTCCTGCTGCATGTCTGAAGAAATCCAAGAAATAAATGTTGGGTGTCTCAGACCTGAGAATAATAAGCCCTTATGTAGCTAGAGGGATGAGGTTTACCGAGGAAACTCTGACTCCATAACATAACTTAAATAGTGATAACAATTAATGATTTTGGTGGACTGTAGGAAAACAATATCAGTGTGTGGATTAGCTTTAGCAACATGACGTGAAGAGGAGCAGATTCCAACATCATGAAAAAAGGTCACATATATGGAGCTTCAGCAAAATGTATTTTGTAGTAGGAGCTGTGTGTTGTGCAGCAAACTGCATAAGATACAGGGAATGATGCATTTGCATATTTAAAGCACTGTAAAAGCACACTAGGAGCAATATTAAAAAAGCAGGGGCATGAATCACCAGCCAAGATCCTCAATAAATGTCAGAGCAATGATTCACACAGCGGGCTAAATGGGACTTTAAAGGTACCTTTTCACCAAAAACTGAATAATCAGTATTCAAAAATCAGCTACAATTTATAAAGCAGACTTTCTGATGGAAAATTAAGTTCTTGATGGACCATGGATTAAAATTAAATAAGAACTGCTTTAGTATATGGAGTTGACATGCTGTGAATAACGAGTGCTCATTCTGATCCTATGACACTATTCCACATGTTTCTAACAACCTGGAGTGGTTGCTGAAATGAATCTGGTTCCATTTATGTCTATTTTCTCTCATTCTCTCTGGAGATCTGAAGTTTAGGTTGAGTAATGTGCAGTAATCAGTCTAATTATCTTGAACAATAAGTGGTAACTAAATGTAAAAGAGTATAATCAATGTACATGAGAACAAGAGAATGATGTCAAAGCAACACTGCATGCACACACACACACACACACACACACACACACACACACATATACTAAAAGTCTCATACTGACAGAGTGCACTCACTGCTAATGCATAACTATAGCCCGACCCATAGACTGATGCACACTTAGAGACCAGCAGATGAGATGAAGATTAGAGGATGTGCAGCTCATGTACACTGAAGCTTCAGGACAGCCCTGACCCATCTATTGCCAACACACACATGACGACGCACACACACACACGCACGCATGCGCACACACACACACACACACACACACACACACACACACACACACACACACACACACACACACACACACACACACACACACACACACCGAGGGTGATTTAAATAGATTTCACATTGCTGTTAAATTTCTGTGAAAGATGAGTTAATGTATGTAACAGCATTTACTGAAGCGAGGAGCAGAACATAGGATAAGAGCACTGACAGAGGATAAACAAAGTTGAATGAGAAGTGGAGGAGAACTAAAAGTGATAAAAAAAAAAGGATGTATATCTAAATCCCTAAATCTTATAACACAGACTCTGTAAATAATATGCAAATGCAAAGGCTGAACCTGTCTGAGATTTTCACTTTAATTTCCCATTAAGATCACTGTGACAGTTCTGCCATAACAACCTGCTAGGGAATGTGGCTCAATTTGTTTGAGGCTTATCAACCTGCAAACACTCTGACAGTTGTTTAAATGATGATAGCAGAAAATAATGTAAAAACATGCAAAACAGTAACTTTAAAAATGATTCAGGTTGTGATCTGTGTGAGCTGAATGTTTAAATATCACACTGGTGAGACTCTGAAGTATACATTCGCTTTTTCATTCCTTGTGTATAGATTTGCAAAAATAATTCATAAGAGATTAATATGTCTAATGAAAAAAGAATAATTAGATGAGAGGGATATGTTTGTACTAATCATTAGGACTGCACCGTTCAAAATTTAACTATGTAGAAAATAATAATAAGCATATAAGGTTGAAATTCATTTGTCATATAAAACAGTTTCACTTTTGCTGTTACCAAACTAACCTGAGTGGTGCTGACAGACTTCCTGCTCCAGATGGGCCTTACAAATGTGAGGTTGAGGAGTCTACAGCTGCTTCTCTGATACATACCTGTACAATCACAGCATGTTTACTTTGCTGTTGTACAAAACTCTGAATACACATACACATCCACTACCTGAGCGCTCCAGCTGGCTGTTTAATGTCTGCTCATTAGACATTTAAAAGAGAGAAAACGCTGGAGTGGAGATTTAATGAAAGGTTGATCAAAAGGCACCTGCAGCCAAATATGTTGACCGGACTCATCATCTTCTCAAGGGAGAAGAGTCTCGGTGGATTCATCCTATTGTGTACTGGAGCCAAGTGTTTCCCTCTTTAAGCTTCTCCATGTATAGAAATTTGGATTTGATGTGTTCACATGAGGAATCCTCATTGAAATGCAGAGCTGATGTTTATATCTCATTTATTTCCTGAGCCAGATCCTTCTTTTGAGTCAAAACCTAAATATTTGAATGTCTGAATCACAGGCTTTTGGAATTATAATCCTTAAATGCTTATGAAGGCCAACGCTGCTCTATCTCTATTATCTTTTGTGGTGAGCCTCTTCTTCTCAGGCTAAAATATATGCCATACATTATTAATGAGTCTTTGTAGAAGTCAAACTCACAATTTTGTTTTGACAAGTATTGTTGATCTCCAATAAAGCTGCATTTGTTCCAACGCACTACATTAATACAATGCATTACATTATGCTGTAAACACATCCTAAAGAAAACAGCTCAGTGGCCTTGAACATAGCAAAGATCTCAATATGAGAAGGACTGTAAATACAGGGATTACTGCTGCCAGAGCAGAGCACAGACTGACTGACAGTGGAAGTGCACAACTTAAGATAAATGGAGCAAAAACATCCTGTTATTCAGTGACAACACTGTATATCTTAGTGTAAGTGCTCTATGGAGGACAGGTGAATGGATGAAACATTAAATAATCATTTAAATTCTTAGTTTGGTTCAGTTTTGCATTAAAACCCCACAGTCGAGCTGCACGACTAACACGCCAGTTCTGTGCATCAACACGGTGACTTGTTTTAATTTGATATCACTGAAAGAAGAAATGCCAGCACAGAGACATGAGCGGCAAACAGCTGTGATATAGGGATGCTGGTTGTTATTGGGCTGTGAGATGTATCATGAGCAGAGTGAGCAGCACTAACACATACCGAGTAAGACGGGTTAACCAGACCACTATGAGACTATGATCCAAATCACAGCACCCCTATAGAAACTTATATTCCTCTGAGAATTAAAACGTGTTGTTTCATTAAACATTGATGACTATTCCTGTATATTTTCAGCTGTGGCAGAAAAGTCAAAATCTAAACTAAAAGGCCCAATAACATCTGAGCTTTATGAGCTTTACCCAGTGCCATAATGGGACATAATGAGAAACCAGTTCCAGGCTGGACCCTGTTGAGCCTTCAGTACTTTAAGTCATTCTTAAGAGGACAGTCTTTCCAGGAGGACAATATTAAGCTCTAACTAGATTTTCCATAGAAAGGGCATTAGAAGGAGCGTATGTCTGTGAACTGCATTTGCAGAACATATAATTCTGCTTGAGTTGGTTAAAAAACATTGAGTTTTTGTGAGAATGTACTGCAGTAAACAAGGGTTGAGCCAAGCGATTGAACTGGAGCAGCCTGTTGCAGCAAAGCCTTAAAGACATCTCTGTTTTGTAAGTAACTATAAGTAACGTTCCCTTGACTGCACAAAGCAAAAGGATATTAATATAAAGATAAATACAAACCAGAACACAAAGCAAGGTAAATTAAAGACCTCAAACTCTGGGATCCATGCACGCTGAGAGCTGTTTAATCCAATGCTATGCCTCATTCTCACTGGGCCACACTGTGAAGAAACCAAGGCCAAGCAAGATAGAAAATGTGGTAGAAAAAAACCAAAAACCAAACGTGACAACGGAAAAAAAAAGTGAAGTAAAAGACAACGTGAGGGTTGATTTTCTCTATCTTGCCTCATAAGACTTTATAACATGAGCTCAGCGACTTAAAATGCAAATACGAAGTGAAAGACAAGAAATCCTTTCCAACAAGAGGCTGAAAAGAAACACAAAGAGGTAGAAGTGAAAACAGGCTTCCTGTCAGTATTAGTGCTTCCTATTATAGTGAGCCGTGCTGAACAATGTCTGAGGAAAGTAAAGAGCACTCCAAATGAACCTTGTTCAGATTCAAATCAGGCTTTTGCTCACACAGAAAGGTTCAAACCACATGAGCTGCAGAATGAATCAGATGCTCCTGATGTCTCAAAGAGTTTGTGACCAAGACAAGAAGAAACTTTCTCACCAACTCCACACTGACAAACCAATCAGAAAAAAGTGAGATGGAAGCTGAAATTGGACAAAGCTATGATGAATTAATAAGGTGTCTGGTGGAGATAATAACACAGTACATTATTTCCAATCCTTGTTAGCATAGCAAAATGAAACATACAAGAGAGTGAGGGCAGGAAAGAGGGGAGGTCCAGACTGTGACTGATTAAAATGACACTGAAGCTGTCGGATACAGTGTTCCTAATGGACAAGACATATAAACTTTATACTGTATAGTCTTTTTTAGGTGGCTCAGCAATACTGTATCACGTGAAAGATGAGGCACTGGGCTGTAATGACTCAAATACACACCCCCAGAAGTTGATTCTCATCATTTCTCTTTGCGGAAAAACTGAGGTCAAACCATCGTTTTGACTTGACACCTAAAAGCCTCTGACCAATCACATGGGCCAGAAACAAGATCGACAATGTGCAGCAAGCATACCCAACCTGTCATCGCTGGAATTTGAGTCCAGTCAGGACAAACAGCAGGATGCTCATTCACCTACACTGGCCAAAATCCTCTGGGTTCAAGTCTTTTCGATTTGTTATTTTTAATGCTACAGCTGCACACTCACTAAATGCCATCCTTCCATCCATCCATCCATCCATCCATCATCTATACCCCCTTATTCCTTAACCAGGGTCCCAGGGATCAGCTGGAGCCTATTCCAGCTCTCTTTGGGTGAAAGGCAGGGGTCCACCCTGGACAGGTCCCCAGTCCATCACAGGGCCACATAGAGACAAACAACCTCACACACTCACACTCACTCCTATGGGCAGAAAGGCCCCTGATGGGTCTTAAACCAGGAACCTTCTTGCTGTGAGGCAACAGTGCTAACCCCTAAGGCACCAAAAAAGAAAAAAAAAAAAAACAATGTAGTATTTCCACTACAAATAATCTTTATGATGTTATTAATCTCCTCATGAATATTTACTAAAGCAATTCAAAGAAGTGCCTTGATAAAGGGTGACTTAGCAGAGCTTCTCTTGATCAGTCACCTACTAATCACAAACAGAAACCAGTGGTATTATTACACTACAACAAACCAGCTGAGTGTTGTAGTGTTGTTCTATATTCTATGACACTGCTTTAGTGTTGGTGCAGTACTGGAAGAAGTGACATCGTTATTGTTCACCAGTGTATTTTTCACTGTACAATCTAACATGAGCACTTGGCAAAAACAGTCATAACCCAGCATGCAATTGGGTGGTCAGCCTTTTAAGCCTTTTTGATTAGTGGAGTTATCCGACTACCCACAAGCCCATGCTTTCATCAGGGAAGCAATTATCTCCTCACTGATCTGTGACCATCACATAAAAAGTATCTGATCAGACTTTCGTGGCTGCTGATAATGACGGGGGACAGAGATAACACAGCACTCAAAGAGGATTTAAAACTTTAAAATTCTCCACAAACACACTAGAGAAGAGTGCTGACTTCTGTTTTTGTGAACAACTGAGCAAATATGCCAAGTTATCTGTTATTGTTCCTATTGTTTAAACACACACACACACACACACACAAACATGAATCACCCACCTTCACAACACTTTGCAGGAATGTGTGTGTGTATTTGCACTTCTATCTCTGTGAGAGCATTATACTCCTGGAGTGAGGGGAAGTAAGGAAATCTGGCCACTTTATGAGGGTTAAGGTTTGAATTAGGGTTAGTTTAGGGATTGGTAAAGGCCGGGGTCAGGAATTTAGTTGGGTTGGGATAAGGGACTAGGGAATGTGTGTGTGTGTGTGTGTGTGTGTGTGAATGAGAGACCGTTTTGTACTTTGTGTGTCTCCAGCGAATGTCACACAGACATCATTAAGCTGTGTGACAACATCCAACTGAGTTGATAGGACAGCAGCAGTGGATGAATGAGGCTAATCAAGACATCTCTTGTGTAACACATCATCCTTTCATTAATTTTTTTTTTCAGAGAATCACCAGCTTGTCTTCCTCTCCCCTGCCAGACAGCTGGATATAACCATTTCCTCCACTGTTATCTCTTCCCAGTCCCAGTGGCGTGTTTCCAATTGACCGCAGAACAAGCTCGGGCTCGCCGGACTGAATACTCTGGTGACACGGCGAGTTATCCCAGATTGGCCAGAGGGAGGGAGAACAATATAAAATAAAAACATCTATCTTGATCAAAGATGTTGGGGATTGAGCGTTTCACTGTACCGCCTTTTTATGTTTAGTCAAAAATGGAATATCTGGGTTTAACTGTTAACCCTGGGGATAAATGTAGTAAATGTGAAAGGTGATGTAACTAATGGGTCTGATACTGGAGGACTTAGAATAATTATAGGCAGAGGAAATCTAATATGAATGTATGATTGTGAACATACTGCCTCTGGAGCAATTTGTTTTATGACTTCTGCAAGTAATTTTTGTAAATTACAAGTTAATAAGCGTGTACACACACACACACACACACACACACACACAGAAAGAGATGAAATGCAGGGTTTTGATGGACACCTCTGAATGATTTTGACATTTGATGTAACATCCCTGCATTCATTAACTGGTTGATAATGTTCCTAACATAAAAAAACATTTGTTTTCTTTTTCTAACAGTCTGGGATGTGTGTGTAGTTTCCTGATGTTAGCGGCAACACAGCTCAGTAAATACTAATAAATGATTCATGATTTGTCAGGCTTGTGTACTGACTGTCCATCTTAATGACACCCTGCTAAATGGGGAATGGCTTCAAGCCACTTTTTTTCCCTGGATTTCACGCTGAAGTCTGGCAGTGTTTGTAATATAATAGCATCTAATTCCTAAATGCAGCTTTAAATTAATGAACCATCACACTGGTGGCTGTTCTTCTTAATCTGTTGTTGTAGCAGACAGCTAAACACTGAAACCAACAGTCCAGAGAAAATCCCACCATTCATTTTTAGCTGCCTATCAATCATCTCTTCCTTCCTCCCCCTTCCTCTGTGAGCAGAGATTACAGCTGCCGGTTGTCTGTTCACAGAGAAGCAGCATGTTTTATACAGAACAGATATTATTCACAAGATCATTTCTATTAAAACAACATTTATAATTTTATGCATTTAGGCATCTAATGCACAGTGAAAAAAAAAAATCACATACAACTGACACACATTTGCCTTTCTATATAAGGGCCTCCTGTTGAAGTAGCTCTAACCTGACCATGACACTAAATGTCTTACTTTAATCCTAAACCTAAATTATAAATTAAATTCTGAGTTTAACCTTTTAATCAAGTCTTGAATGTCATGCAGTCCTTTGAAGTAATGATGGTTTAAAACTGGAAACAGTAGAAAACCGCTGCTATATTTTGGTGCGAAAGATGCATCTGCATGTTAATTAGCAAAAGGAGTGAGAGATGGTTGAAAAATCTCTTAAATGAACTTAAACCCAATTATACGAACTTTAGATTGCCTCAAAAGCACTGAAATACAACTTCATGACACGTGACTAGTATGCGAATACTCCTGAAGACAGAACTGCATTTAAGTGTGTTGGAATGTTTTCTTTTCTTTTCTTTGAGTGACAACTTGGCTTTAGGATTAGGTTAAGGTTAGACTAAGTGTTACCATTAGTCATGTTGACGTTACAAATGTGTGTACATGATTCACATCTCATTTGAAATTATTAGAAATTCCTGTGATTTGCAGAAACTTTCTTGCTGTATGTGATTTGTGCTGTAATCCATGTGATCCATACCTCAGATGTGACCTCAGGACCAGCTCCATCTCCCTCTGAGGGTGTTGATCATCAGTGGGTTCATATGAAAGGCAGCTGATGAGGAAATGGAGCCAGGCAGAATTTCACACGGCACTGGCCTGATAAGAGGCATCTCTGCATGGATTTAGGACCAGAAGTTGTGTGGCAGCTTTGACTGACAGCTTGAAATTTAAACTGTGTTTTAAGGTCATACTACTACATCTATATGTGCTGACATGGACACTTATAAATAAACACAACTCTATTCCAGGATACCACCATTTCGTACACATAGAAACTGAGTATATGTGTGTCAGCTCAGTGAGTAAAGCACATCTACACTGTGGTGATGACGTGTCAGTCCTCTTGAAAATAAAATGAAATTGATCCACAGAGGTTGCCATGTAAAATAAAGATCAAACTAAATGTTGTTAGGGCTGTAAAATAATGCATGTGAAGTAAACATGCTTTAAACTCTATGTAGACTTTTGTTTCGGTGGCTATTTCACAGTGTGTATTGATTACCTGGTAGCTTCAGTAACAAAATTGTTAAAATCAATTAAATTAGTGTTTGTGCTTTTCCCATAAGACTGTCATCCAGATTGTTTTCTTTCACACATAAATTATTCATAACTGTCTGCAAAGAATGCAGTCCTTGCAGAATGTGAACAGCAGCCAGCCTGACACCTCAGTTACAGTATAAAACAGAATATGGACAAAAGCAGTAGCCACAAAACATTGATCATATACAGGAGAACAGCGCATATAGAATTTACAATGACACAGGCACCTCAATGTTGAACATGCTACCAGGCAGAATGTGACAGTTTCCTCTATATCTGATGGGAAACTAACAAGCACACCCACTCCCAAAGCAATTCACACACATCTAATCCTGCTGTAAAGACCTCACATAAGCAGAGAATTAATCGAAATTAATATTCCATCATGAATAGAGGGATTTCCAGTCCGCGTTTCTCATTATTGGCTCTGTGATGAAGTCCGGAGGCCTCGTCCTCCCCAGTGAATCAGAGCGTAAATGCTCAATGAGCAGCTTTAAATATGTGTGTTCACAGATCTCTGAAGTGGCAGCATTAGAGACATCAGACCCCATAGTAAGAGTCTGCATAACACTGACTGCACAACGACAATCAATATGATGTAATGCTTTTACAGACAGACCATACAAACTTGAAATATAAGGAACTCCACAAAAGTCCTGCATTGCTTCTCTGTATGAGTCATATCAATGACTGCTTCATAGGTTCTAACTGAACCTTTCTGCCCAGCATCTATTTTACTATGCAATGTATTATTTACTTTTTCATTTTCTCAACTTTGCTAGTTGTAAACAATTAGAGAAACATGGATACACAAAACGTGTTATTTACATTTGTCTCATGGTTTGTTATACTTGCTCATATAAATACTTTATTCAAATATGATGTACATTATTGTAACATACTATTTATAAAAATTTGTCCTAACCAGGGTCACAGGGACCTGCTGGAGCCTATCCCAGCTCTATTTGGGTGAAAGGTAGGGGTACACCCTGGACAGGTCAGATAAGAATAATGTACATCTTATCAAAGTTCATATAATACACAATTTAACAAGAAATCATCTTGATTTGAACAATTCCTGTGGAAATTCATTTCGACACAACAGAGTTCTGTCTCTGTCTCTGAGTATTTTGGTAGGTTGGAGTTTTATTTTGTATAAGCACACGTGAGACCGTCATGAAGAGATGTGATGGGAAGAGGTTTCAAAGTGTGTCACCATGGAGACAAAAATGAGAAAAGATATAATTTCAACATCACATAAATCTGCTTCACACCCAAATTGTGTCTCCATCTGTCCGACTATAAACTCAGATTGCAAGATTCATCTTGCTGTACCTGTTGACATTCTTCACCTTCCTGCTGTCTAATGTTCCTTTTTCCAAATGACATTTTGTTGTTACAAAACTCACATTATTCAAATAGGTTCATAAATATTTATACTCAGGTATGAGGGAGGCCAGTGGAGGCTCTCGGCTTCCATCTTTCTGCTTGTTGTAATTATTCATCTGAATGACAACCGTATGTGAGAGGTACAGAGGGGCTGATAGAGAGAGACAGGCAATCAAACACTCTCCCAAAATTTTCTCTCCTGTTAAAATATCACAAATTGAGTGCATGTGAAGGCATGATGCAAAACATTCTAAATACAGATGCAAAGTCCTGAGACAATTCCCTTTTTCCTTTAACGACATTGGTCCACATCAGAATTTGGCCCCAGAATCATTTGTACCTCACCTGTCCACCAGGTATCCTGCTGTTCTGCACATTATTCCCAATGCTCTCATCAGCCTCCTGAACTGCTGAAGTACCTGCCTCACCTGTTGCACCTGACTGGCTAATCAGTCTCCCAGTGCTTTCTCTCCTTTGCCAGACTGTTTCAGTTTGGTGCCATCTACATTTGCCCGTTTAGAGACATAGTTTTCTTGTTGCCCATGTCCTCAGAGAGCTTCTCTCATTCCACATCTGTATCTATTTAAAAAACATGACAACATGAAAACTGACTACCCTGCTGACGAAAATGAACAGTGGTGAATATGCTGAAACTAAGGGTGTCATACGAGGCGATCTGTACCATGCCTGGCCGTGTTTGACTTCCAAAGTCCAGTCCACCAGTTTGAGGGCACTATGCTGCTCCACCTCTTCAAGTGGTCCAGGGCATGGTTTAGACTGGGGCACGGTACGCACAGTGTATCGAGCATCTTCAATCGGTATCATGGTGACATCAGCATGCACCCACACAGTGTTATCCTATATAGTGCCAGAAAATGTCACACATATGAAGCATATACAACAGTTTTGAATATGTTACATAATATATAAGAAATTCTTTAGGTTATGTTGTAATGATCAACAGAGCCCTAAAGTCAGATTTTGGGGTATTTTGCTGTTATAATGCAAAATGTACATATGTACAAATATGAGAGCTCACAACTATTTAGAGCTTAAAATCAGCACTTAGAACAAAATTAAAATTAAGCGTTTGAATCATTTTTTTTTTTCAAGTATTATTGCTAACAGTGCTCTGAGTGGACCAAATAATAATAATTATTATGATAGAGAGAAACAATTCTTCTGCTTGAAATCCACATTAATCCCTCCATACAGATTAGCAGGCACAGCTGTCACCATGTTAATAGGAGAAGTGGGAGTGTGGCTGTGATCTTATTGGATCACTGCTTCCTACTCCAGAGTTTATATCCCACAGACACACACAGTATGTTGTGATCTACGACTATTCCCCTTTAAAAAGAAATGCAGCATGAAATTGGTGCAAGCAGAGCAACTGAAACTAGAATTAACCGGCTGAAAGGCTCAGAGAGGTAAATACTGTACCTACTGAATCATCTACATACATGAAAACAGAAAAGAAATAGGGAAATTCAGACACTTAATGTGTTTATATTTCATCAGAACAATGTCACCAGATGCAGAAACCTGCAGGAGATGTGACTGTTTCATTCAAATGTAACTTCTGTAAATTTCCATAACCCAGTGATAATAAACCGTGTCCAGATAAAGTATGGAGTGGTGATTTACAAGTTACAAGTAAAGGTGAGTGGGTCGGCATCCTCTGTGTTCATGTTGGACTTATATACTGTTCACACAACATGATGCTTTTACCTGGATTTCATGGGATGTGGATTGATTGGGAAGCATTTTCTTCAAATCACAGTCCTGAAATTGGGTTTGTCCTGCTGAGGTCAGGTAATCTGAGCAGTTCCAGAAAAACTGTCCATCCTTCTTTTGTTGTTCTGCCTTGTTAAGTAAAACCTCAATCTGAAGTGAGGACTGACACACAATATAGTAAATAGGACAGCAAGTGATTTTTATAATAATAAATAACTGACAATGAGGGTGCAAGTCTGTTTGCTATAAATGTGATCAAATATGTCTATTAACCAGCAACATTATGTAGCATAACTACATGCTTGAATAGATGGCTACTATTTTAGAGTCTCTTAAATTTTTCTTATTATAGTGACGGAGTCTGAATGAGGTCTTTTTGCACAGAGAAACTGCTTTTTTCCCCCCACATGGCTGTGAGAAGCACAACCTGTAAGACGGGATTGCACCTGGTGGGAGATTCTGCAACACTGATATTAATGGAGGATTTTAGTGGCTGTGGATTTTACAGGCTGCTAGAGAGAAAAATCATGCAGTGCATCCTTAGTTCATTGTGACATGTTAGTCTTGAAATACCTATTGATTTTGAAATGAATCAATAAAACTAATGGGAATAATTGGATTTCAAATTCAAGCTACACTGAGTCCAGGACCAACCCAGCCCCAGCACTTTAATAACATAAACTTGTTCTTGTGAGGACAGTGGTTTTAAAAGGACAATAATAAGCACTAAATTGATTTAGCTACTGTTGCCTCCTGAATTACATAAACCATGATCCTGCTTGAGTAAACTGCAGAAACTGTTTTCCCTTTGTGAGTAATAATATACAGCTGTTCTTCCAGAAAGACTTGGAGAGGTCTGCCCTGTGTAAAGAAGCTCCAGGGGGTCTGTGTTTTCTAAAGAGAGATCTAATTATTAGTGGTGACTGGGTGCCTGACTGCACAGTAGTCGCAGCATTCAACTGAGTCAAAAGGAGAGTGAGAGACAGATGTCTGTTAGACAACAGAGGTAAAAAATAAAAAGGGGGTAACTGTCCTCACCCCCATTTTGAGACTTTCCCCATCCAGTATTTCGCAGCTTTTTCCCTCTGTGTGATTTTACTCCTACGGTTTAAGTAGAAAACATATAAATGGTTTTACGAGTCTGCATCCAACCCTGAAAACATTCTGAGCTTTCACCACCTTCCCTATCCACCATTTTAAACGGGATTTTTCACCACTCACTCCAGTTTTATTTGACAGAATACTTTTCGATTAGTCATGGATGTGCAGTCAACAGGCTGAGCTTGTCGTGTTTTCTATTCATGGAGAGAAAATTCCAAAATGTACATGCTCTCTGTCAAATCTATGAGCAATTACCGTTTTTTTTTTTGTTTTTTTTTACTTTAAATCAGGGTTCCTGTTTATTGATATAATTTGTTCACAGGGTTCTCTTGCAAAAGAGATCTTGAGCTCAATAAGACTCTTCGAAGACTTTTAGAGATCTATTGAAACTATGTTTAATTAACTACCTGTGGCATGTTCACAAAACTGATCTTCACATTTCCCAATCTACTGCTATGAACACCCAGTTATTTTGGTTTACTGCTATTTGCAAACATGTGTTTCTAAATCTACAGCCCCTGTCATATCCATCTAGAGGCACCAGAAACTACATGCACTTAGTATGCAAACATAAATGACAGTATGCAGAATATGCATGGCACCATTATACATACTCCAGCTTTTGAAAACCAGAGTCCTGAAATGAAACAACAAAGTGATCAAACTGTGCTGAATTTTATAAATTTTATAAAAAGAAAAACCAAACCAAACCACCTACAGTATAGTCATCAGCTGAAATGGCATTGCCCGTGATAGGACACGATCCTAAAGAAGAACATTCATGCATCAGTCTGTTCATCAATCAATCTAATAGACAGGAATTATCAGAAACCAGACAGATGGATATGCAGCGCACAATGACCAGACAGATGGATTGTCTTATGGCAGCGCCTCCTGTCCTGTCCGGTCCCTCCTGACATCAGCTGGACGATTTTTAAATAAAGCTGTAAAGATTTAGATCTTACTAGATGTCACAGTAACAGACAGTTGGAAGTGTCTGGCAATCAGTCAATTTACCAGCAGATGAGAAAGCTGACATCCACAGAATAGACACTCAAGGTTGAAGAAAATCACCTGTGCGTCACTTCTGCAGCTTTAGCAGATCGAAAAAAACCCGAGTTACAGAAAGTGACATCTTCAGCTCCATCAGATTTTATCACTGCAATTTCAGTGTCATTAGGAAAAAGTCATTAATACACACACAGCCATCTGGAGAAGTGCATGTTTCTCCAAGAAGCACGGACCAGCACAGTTTGAATCAGGTTACCGCCGTAAAAAACACAGCCGAAGAGGTGACATTGGCTTTGTAGTATTAAGTAAACCTCTTTGCACCCTCGACCCCTAATCTCATTTAAAAGACAGCAATAGGAAGTACCTATGACAGTATCTTGTGCGGTACTTGATACAGCAAACGTAGAGGGGGCATTTATTACCATTTACTTTAAAAGAGAGCATAAAAGAGAAACTAGAAAAAGACATAGTGAGGGAAATCTTTTCAAACCTCACAGCTTAATCTTTGTGGCTCCATGGTTTGTGATCACCTCTGGAAAGTAATAGAAATGTGGAGGGTTTGACTGAAAAGCAGCCAGAGAGCAGGACTTTTCATACACAGACACACTGATGAATTTAAACTCAGGGAACATGCTGACCTCTACCAAGTAAAACACACTGTGTATTACTACAATACAATATTCACAAATCTCCTAAAGTTACTTTGACAGTTATAAGCACACACAGGGCTATATATCACATTTACTGGGCTCTGTAATATAGATGTTTATCAGTGAAAAGCACCTGTTAGTAATATAAAACAAACTGGATCTGTTATTAAACACCAAACTGAGTAAGTTATTACTTATTTATGTACATTTAGCTAATCTATTTCTTTATATTCCAGAGGAAAAACATTAGCATATTTTATTTAAAGACAAAGAAAAACCACTAAATAATGACAGTGTCTGCATCCTTCCAATGAACTCTCTTGTTGTGACATTGCTAGTATGGCCTACCCTTCAGTGGACTGAAATGCGTGACTCTTCAACTTGTAGTGCTCTTAAGTGCCTCTTCAAGACAAACAGACGTGAAGTCCAGTGAACTCGATGCTCAAACACTCAACAGCCCTAAAAAATGTTCCTCAGGAGGTAAAGGCTCAAAATCAACCAATCAAAGACCGGGTGTACTGCAGCACCGTTACAGACCCAACAAGGAGCTCTTATGTGATTTTGGTTACATTAACTTTCATCAGTCACTTTGAGAATTCAGTCGGGGATTGATTGATGAAGGTTGCAAAATACCAGCCTGGTAGATCCTTCACAAAAGAAATAAATAAGTGTAGATTTTTTTTTTTTTGTCCAATTTCTAACAAACCGGCGAACAATCTGCACTAAGTGCTCAGTCCACTTTCAGGATTTTTAAAACCACTAACAATAATCAGCTCATTAGAGGAAGTTCTGACTAAGGCTCTTCAGCCTCTCTGCTGCATTTCAACCACTAATCAGTATGGTCTGTGGCATTTCATATATTTACTTCTGAATGTCATTAAATCAAATCAATATTGACTGACATCATGTGGCTCACTGGTATGTTTTTAACAGTTTTCATACAACAGTGGAGCTTACAGTGAAAACTAAATAAGGGTCTGGAGTCACAGACATTATGGTCACTAAACGTGTTTTAGTTTCTGTGTGGGACAACAAAAGCAGAAACAATTAGAAAACTAATATGTGACATAGAATAAATAGTAAATCAACACACTTGCATAGTGCTTTTCTAAGCCAACTTTACAAAGCGTTTTACAGTCTTTCCCTCTCATTCACACGCCGATGGCAGTGGAGCTGCCATGTAAGGCACTGGCCTGGAACCGGGAGCTCGGGTTCAGTGGCTTGTCCAAGGACAATTTGACAAGTGGAGGCAAAGATCAAACTGTCAACCTTGCAATTAGTAGATGACCTGCTCTACCTCCTGAGCCACAACCACCACCACAGAGGTGAGGTGAGGGTGTTACATGTAAAGTACGGACCTGATTATAATGCAAATATGCAAGATAAGAACTAAAATAAACATTCATCACATGACCTTCTTTGGAGGCATCACCAGGAAATGATAATGAAAAACAATCAAAGAGAAAAAAATACCCAATAATAATAATAATAATAATGATAATAATAATGGAGGCTTTAGTGTGTGCGCGCACAAACATGCTGCAGTTAGATTTTTAGATGTGTGTCAGATGGCTTTTTCTCTTCTAGGAGGAAATGGGCTGTGCCAGACATTACATCAGCACACGCACACACACACGCACGCACGCACGCACGCACACGCACATGCGCGCGCGCACACACACACACACACACACACACACCCACAGAATACAAAGTAACACCTCTGCCTTTTGAAACACATTCAAGGTTACACCTCACGATAAGAACATTGCAGGTATGGAAGGAAGGCAGGCAGAAAGGAAAGAAGGAAGTGGTCAGGGGTGAGACCTATGGCTCCATGTACTGGACTATACAGAACCATATAGCGTCTATTCTTCTTTAAAAGCACCAGTTTCTCTCTTTATTATACTCATTCTTTAGTGCCCATTCTTCTAGTGCGGACAAGTGGGAGTCTTCCCATAAAAATTTATTACAAAACCCTGTGCTTTGGCTGACTTCTTCTTTTAATGCCGGCTCTAATTTACAGCGAAACTGAAATACTGGATGTTGATGTATAAAACAAACACTGTTGCTGTCGCATGTGTTCGAGTTGGAGGGGTCCTGTAGAGCATTATCTGTCAGAGACAACTGGAAACTTTCCGCCTAGCTGTGGCGAAGGGATTGCTTAATGAAATGCTGAATAATGAGCTGTTTGCATTTTGCAAGATGAAATGTTTTGTAGCTGCTAGTTGGCTCTGATGTGTCTATTTAACACAACCCCAGCCTAACATTGAAACAAGTGGAGCTGTCTGTTCTCATGTTGCTTCATTTCACTGA
This sequence comes from Mastacembelus armatus, assembly GCF_900324485.2. Classification (NCBI taxonomy): domain Eukaryota; kingdom Metazoa; phylum Chordata; class Actinopteri; order Synbranchiformes; family Mastacembelidae; genus Mastacembelus; species Mastacembelus armatus. Next base: position 3,541,933 of record NC_046645.1, on the reverse strand, counting down.
GGAACTGGTGATTTACTGTCTTATTAATGAAGTGTCCAAAATCCTTTCAACAATTACCAAACAAAAGAGATAAAATTTCTAAGCTTAAGAGCATGTTTGGAGAGGAAAGATGTCTTAACAGTAAGTGACATAAATTATATTTTCTTCGCTTTTATTAAGTTGCCTGCCTTCAAAATAATGGCTCTTCAGTTCAATTCTAACTCAGTTTTCCTTATCCCTGTCATTCATTACATTTTATCTGAGTTAATTGACAATAATCGAGTCGTAAGCCAGTGTGTAATTTGATGGGCAGCCTTTTCACTTTAGCTAGCTGATCACGGTGGAACCAACTCTATAATGAAAGTGAATAATGATGTTTAAAATTTTGTTTCATAGAGTGACCCCATTCACTATTTGCTCATAGTTTAATTCTGATTTATACTTAAATTATTAGATTAACAAGATAATCAGTCATTTCAGCCATTCAAGCTTTGTTCATTCAAAATTTGTTTGAAATTAAACAAATTACTGATTGAGAAGACAAAAGAGCAGCTAATTTCAGGGGGAAAAAAACAAACAAATCTAATTTGTCTGAAAATTCACTACTTTACTACAGTCTTTGTTTATCCATTGCTTTTGCTCCATATTTTGGCCCAGCAGTCATCCACACAGCAAAATGCGCTGCATCTGATCAGTGCATTGAAAAGAGAACAGAAGCTAAACTGAATTCACAGTTTCCATTCTTTGGCGTGAATATCAGTCCCTCCTTTTGATCTCCAGAGCATAGCGTACAGTGGGATTAGGAGTTTGTGTGTGACTGCAGGAAAAGAACTAACACGCTCAGCGGTTTCTATGGAGTTTGCTTTTGCATGGAAATATAAAGTTTTTCTAGATCAAATGATGCCTTGTTTTTCAAAACAGAAAGTCAGTGCAAACATCAGTGCAAGTTCAAGGGTGAGTGCATATTATTAACTTGCCTGTGGCCTTTTTTTTTTTTTTTTCTTCCTCCTACCACAACTGGTTTTCTCATTTTTTGTTTTGTAATTAGTGTTTAAGTCTCCAGGTAACAATCAAAGTCAAACTCTCCTGTTATATCTTACTGAGTTCACAGTGGGAGATGGAAATGAAGTACAACTAAAATAATGAGCTACATAAGCATTATGAACATAAACTGATTTTTTTTTTTTAGCTCAGAGAAATGCAGACTACTGTATATTCAGTTCAGAGACGACGTGGGATCATCACATTATTTATTCATCTGTGTATATAAGCATGTGTGTGCTGCCACACTCCTTCATTTTCCCTGAGGCCATTTTAAATGTCTCTCAGTAGAAAGAAAGTATCCTGTGACCAATACAGGCAGCTCTTATTAGTGTAGCTGTAATTCCATCTGCTTTATACCTTCAGTCTCTGGCTGACACTGAGAAAACCTGCTGCCTGTATCACACTGGACCCTGAACTGATTCTGTGCTGTGATGCTTTCTGACCACTTGTGCTTTAGTGTCCAGGGATGTTGAGTTTCTTCTTTACATGGACGACTTCCTGAGTCAGGTTGATGAAGTTTAGAGTTCCTGGTCATGACAACACATTGTTTTTCTGATAAAATCTGATCTCCAATTATCAGTGTGAGGGAATGCGTATTTGTACTTATCAAACAGATGAGCTCATGCATTGTGTTGGTGTGTTTTTGAGAACGACTGCTACCAGAACCAGTGAAGGAAAAACACACATCATTAAACTGATTGACGGCATCTATCTTGGTATATGTGATACTGATACTGGATGCAGAAGCAATAAAAAAGTGGTCTGTTTTCTCTCTATCTCACACACACAGGGATACTTCTGATCCTCTGTGAACTAATAAGTGATATATTCCTGCTGTGCTGGCAGGCTATTTTCTTTTCCTTCTCCTTTCAGGGTCAAGGACAGTGTACAAACTACAGAGAGTTAAAAACAACGTCTTATCGACATGAAAACATTTGTTGATTAACTACGACTTCCCCTTTCCCCGAGGATTAAGCATTATATTAAATATGAAACTTCACATTGAAGATTAAAACCAATATCGCACCGTTTTTCAAGCCCCACAATTCATTATTAAAGACAGATCCTACCTGACACTTTAACATTACAGAAAAGCAACGTCAAGCATTTCTATCATGTTTCACCAGCAACACTGAATATGATGAGTGACAAAATACCTCCAGCCACTGCATGATACATGACGCAGCCCAAACGATGACGAATGCACATTTCTATGCCAGAGTGATCTCCCCGTCAGTAGCACAGAGTTAATACAGAGTTTACAGTTTCTGTTCCTGGAGTATTTGACTCTGTGAGTCATGTATCTGTGAAGGTTTTCTCCTTAGAAACTTTGTGAAGCTGTTCTATCACCTAGCCTGAAGAATTAGATGAAATTATGTGAACATTTTAAATTATGTGATAACAGATCCAGACGACACATGTTCATGTTTTTCTCTTATTATTTTCGTACAAATTATTTGTTTAACAATGGTAAACACTAAAAAAAAAACAAAAAAAAAAACATCATTATCTAATCACCCAAGGTGAGAATGATTTGCACAAGAGATTAAAAGTCTTTGAATATTAAAAGCCAACACTTTACAATAAATGTTTTGAAGTAAATCTGCTATTGCAATGAAACTTAAGTTGCAGATGGTCCCCTTGGGTTTTACATTTCACCCCTGAGACTATTATCTCTGCAGGAAAAACAAGTCCTCCCCATCACCTCCCCTCATTAGACAGAGGATTTTACACAGTGCCTCTTATAGTGCACTATAAGTTTAAAGCTTCTGCACTGTAGGCGTCATGATATATAATTAACGTCTAGCTCAGTGTTTCTGTTTCCTGAACACTGAACATGAGTGTGAAAACTTGCTGCTGTATTTAAAGGTAAAAGCTTTGAAACTGTGGACAAACTAGAACCAGCATGTGTTCACAGCTGTTGTGTAAGGTAAAATTGAGTATGTATAACTTATAGTGGCGTCAGTGTGACTAACAGATACGTATTTTTTACACTAACATCTTGTCAGTCAAGATTTTTTGTATCTACTGGTGGCCGTATTTCACCATCTGGGTCCATCTGGGGTGACTCCAGACTCAACTTAAAAAAATAACAAGTAATCAAGTCTTTCCATTTTAGGAGTTTTAAGTTTTAAAAATGTTGAATCCATTATACATCATTTAATTTCTTCACAGTTAGACTAATGTGATGACCTTAGTACTTAGGCATTAATCACAAATTCACATCTTGTAAATTGTGCAGCAGCCAAATGTCTAAGTTAAAGCAAGAAAAAAGCTCTTACTCTTCTTTTAAAGTCCTTACACCTGCTGCCAATTGGTTTTATAATTGTTTACAAGATATTACCCATTATGCTTTAAAGTACCTGCATGGTCCCATAATACGTCTATGAATAACTAGTCATCCTGCACACAGTCTGGGCTTCTCAAGCAGCAATGCAAGATTGAGAACTAAAGGGGAGCACAGCATTTTCAGTCAGACATGCAAACTCTGGAAGGCAGCAAGTGTCGTCAGAGACGGAGAGAAAGGAAAGTGACATCAATGGTGTCGTGTCTGTAGCAAATCACGTGCATGAGCTTCTTTCTGATCCTGTGTTACAGCCTGCAGAAACCACCAGGGTTTGGATCGGTCTGGGTTGCACCTGTGCATGTTAACACCAGTGACATGTCAGGAGAGATGACTGTGTTTGATGTCATCAGCAAGCTGAAATCCAACACAACACAGCAATGAATGATAGATAGAAAGAGGACAAAGCGGTAGAGGTTTAGTTCGACTTATGAGCAGGGGATACAGAGACAATACCAACAATACCACAAAGATTTAGGAGATTTGACAAAAACAAATGCTCTTATATCGCTAATTTCCAACTTGACCACACTAACACACAACATACAACCACATTTGCATGTAAATTCCCGTACCTATTTAGCATGCACTTCACATGCATATCAGGATTTACAGATGAGTAGAGAGGAGCCAGAGGGAGAAAAACAAAAGAAATACAACCAAAATAAAAGCACACATACAGAAAAGATACTTATGTAAAGATTTGTCCTACGTTTACACAAAGATAGGATTACAGTCAGCTTTAACCTTCTCTCTTGCACTTCCTTCCTACACCATCTTTTGACAAATAAAACAGCTTTTTTTCCCAAAAATTTTAACTACATAAAATTAAGTGGCAACATCATGTAATGTCAAGAGAAGGGAAGTGACGATATAGCAGATCTGGGAGTATAGCTGTTAGTAGAAGTGATGAGAGCTACGGAGTAAAAAAACAGATAAACCTTCACTATGGGTAACATAGCCTTTTTTTCTGTTATGTAAAATTTGCAGGGTTTCTGCATCATTGCAGTTGTTAAAGACCCATCTTTCCCTTTGCGACTTTACTAATGAGGTTATGTCTCCTGCAGAATGAGAGGCTGACTGGATGTGGCCCACACCAGACTGAGATAGTGTGTGTGCCAGCTCTGACTGGCATGGAAGCATGAGAGAGGCTGCCCTGAGGTCAGCTGTGATGTGCGGTGAAGAGAGTTTAGTCACATTAGCAAATGGAGCCTGAACAGCTTAATGTTTAATGCTCAGTGGGAGGCAGAGAAGAGACCAAGATGCAGCAAGGATCTCTGCATTGATTTAACTGCAGTGTGAAAAGATTGTCAAGGGTCAGAAGTGGAAGATGACAGAGCGCTAACTAAGCACGTTAACTAATAAAAATGGACTGTAGCAATTAAAAAATACTAAATATCACACCTTACTTCTGATTAAAAGAATCAATACTTTTCACAGAAACTAATAAGATGCAAACACTGAAAGTCATAAATGAGAGTGAAGGGAATAAATATATTATTCACATGAACTCAAACTGGCTCAGGATTGACAAACATTGTAGTAAGAGACAGAGAAACAGAGAGAGAAACGAGAGTTGAAGAAGAACCCAGTGCAGCCTCCTCTTTGGGCCATGTGATTGTGTGTACGTGTGAGGTTCTTTTAATCTGGTTTGACCAAAAATACAAAGGTGATACAAACTCTGTTAGCATGTTAAGTTCAAAAGGATAAAGGATAAAGGCTCATGGTATGTCACGTGGATGTACAAAGCCAGCTTAAATTGTCCATCACATACAGACTAAATGCCATTTTTTTTGGGTTGAGATACCAAACACTCTATCGGCATTGTCTGTTATTGACAGCGTGATAGTCATTTTGGCCAGGCTTAAATGGGTCTGCCATAAAATAGCCATGGAGCATCAACCACAGCATTTGAAATAGAATGAATGAGGAAGTACTCAAGATGGATGTGCTCATAATAAAATCCACATCCTGTTGCAAAGTCAGTTCATTACAAGTAGCAGCTGGTTGGAATAAATGAGGAGACAATTAAAAATCATAGTGTAAACTGTAAAACAGATAATGAGGAACGCCCACAGTCTAAAGAGGCACAGAGATGGTTAATTGATACTTCTCTGCCACTATGTGTAGGCATTCATGTGTACCTACGCGGTGAAGGGTGTTGTGGGTAAGCGTAGATTGCTAAGGGTTGCCAACATGTGTATTTCCAAACGCTAAACAATGCTGTGTGAAGATCTGAGTTTCTTGCTTGCTGATTGATTGAGTCTACTTCATGTTAGGAGGTGAGAGACAAGGTAAAGTTTTGATCCCAAGACTCGACAGTTACCTAGTCCAGAGTCTTTAGATCAGGGGAGCCCAGTCCATGTTCCTCAAGGCCACTGCTCTGCTTGTTTTCCATCTATCCCTGTCCTGCAGTTAATGTATAACTGTAGGAAGCTCTTTCCATCAAACAGACTGAGTATACAAACACCTGCCCTGCTGGGTAAAGAACTATGGAGGCTTCAAGTTTCCAAAACAAACCCATGTTCACTTTGTCCAACATAATAAACATTATACTAATATTGCTGCAACCGAAACTGATAGATGAGCTGAACTTTGACACTACTAACAAAAGGCTGCATGTCTGCTGGGATGAGTGGTTCAGATAAAACATAACTCTAAAATATTATAGACAAAATCACATGCAACAAGACTCAAGAATATAAAATAAATAATTACAGAATTTATACATCCATAAGTAAAATTCACTGGGAAGCACGTTTTAAGTCTTATTTCTAAAGTTTAAATAAGAGAGTGCACAATCTACTGGGAATCTACAAACTCTACTGGGAGGCAGATCCAGGACGTAGGTTGCATAAAGGAAATTTTATTATTGCCATATACTTTATTACAAGAGTGGGGAAGAGTTAATGTGTGTGGATGTTTTTTTTTATGGTATCATTCAGATTTAATTGTGCAAATTGGTGAATAGAATAAAAAAGAGAAATTAATCTGGAGCCATTTTTCACAGGAATACAACTCTTTTATCACTGAAGCTCTACATTCTCTCTAATGTTTGTGGTGTGGGAGAGCAGGCAGGGCTCTCTAGCTGGGGGCTTTGATATGCAGACCAGCCAGGAGGAGGAAGATGAGAAACTAAGATCAAACATCAAGCTCAGGTACTCTCCTCACACCGACTGATCGTGAAGCTGCTGCAGGAATAAACTCACATATAGAGACTTTGTGAGTGTGGAGATATTATAAACACACACTACACACACACACACACACACACACACACACACACACACACACACACACACAGTGACCTCAATCTTTGGATATATCTCTCTTCATCTCAATTTTTAGATAATTTGAGTGTCAGATCAAAGCCACAAGATTGTTAGAAATGATAAAAATAACAAACATGCTGGATTTCAGAGTAAAAATATTTTAAAAATAGTTATCGGTGTAATTTACAGTTTTTTTTTGATGTGTCACATCACATTTACAATAACTACTGAATTTTCCCTAACATACAAAAAAGGTATTACACTGGCCATTTGTGTTACATTAAATTAAATGTAATGCATCACTGCTACTGATTTTAAAGTAAAAATCAGAGGATCACAAATTGTTGTTGAGTGTTTAATTAAATTCAACTCCACAAGGCTAAAATAGGTTCATTTCTGGCTCAGACAATTCACGTTGCCTTATTTTCTCTCAGCTCTATTAAGAACAACAGGTACAAGACACTGGCTCATGCTCCTTCTACAGTGTTTCAGTTATTTAACTTTGTCATTGGAGTCAATAATAAACCCATTAAATCTTCATAGCAGCTACCCAGAACTCACTCTAAAAACAAAATCCACTTGGCTCATAAATGGTCAAAACACACTCAAAAAACAAGGAGACGAACACACCTGTTGTGACTGATTGTTTTTCTTTGTGTAAAAGGGAATAAAAAGGAACAATGAACCAAATCCACCAGCTCTGCTCAAAAGGTTTTTCTTCTTTAGGAGCAATTCAACTATCAATATGCTCTTTAAGACGAATATGCCTCTGGTCATTTTCGAAAACACCGCCTCTTCAGTGGTCATTATCTTGAGCCTCAAAGCTTTTTTACTCTTCAATTACATTGTTAACAATCCAGCAATTGGCTCAAAGTTTTTTTTTTTTTTTTTCCACAGAGATACAAACAAGTTATTGTTCACAACTCCAAACCTCAGTCACTAGAGGGAACTCATTTCTGTCCGCAGAAGTGAAAGGATTCAAACGTCATAACGTTTGTCATAACCCAACTTAAGTATATCTAGAAAATTCATTATGATTAATACTAAATAAAAATATTAAAACAATGTTGTAATGTGTACATACCTGAAGAGGCATGAATAAAATAGGAAAAAAAAAATTACTAAAATAAAATCTTAGGCACTGCAGCCAGACCACAGGCACATTTATAGCACATCTCCCTGAATGAATTCTTCCAGCAGACATTAAACCACCGTGCAACCATCCACCTGTAGTAGAAGCCAGTTTGGCCAATGTACAAAAAAAAAAAAAAAACACCCTTGGTACATGTTGAGCTGGTTCTGGTTTCACACTGTTCAAATAAAAACTTTCAGTATCCACATGTTGTGCACCAAGTTGCAGTAACAATGAGATACAACACTGTCAAAATGCTTTTGCTGTTGAACTTAATTTGACTCTGTCTAAGTTGTGATATACGCTGCCAGCGAGAACCGCCAGAACAGGTAAACTGGCAGAACAGTGAGACCCGAGTTTCTATTTTGGATGGTGCGTCATTAAGTCTGCCAGGTGGGAATGTGTGGGTGACAAGCAGTAAAGCTCTGTACAAGGGGGTTTAACATTTTTAAGTACAAAGACTTTTAAGCAGGAGACAGTGGTTATATGGTGGTGCCTGCCAGTTTGCTTTAATGGCATTGGCTACTCTCCCAGCTGTCATTTCGGGCACAGGCTCATCACTTTATCTCCACAAAGGAGCTAATGTGAAAACTGCACCAGACTATGGTGAAGTTCTTCTTCAGTTAGGTGATTTTATTTCCTTTTACTTTCTTCTGGGTGGTGCTAACACAAGCTAAACTGATGTCATGCTGAATGTTTTATGATCTACCATGTATTTGCCTCTCAATAATACACAGATACAGAGTGCATAAGACAGCTAGTGTGTGTGGGAGTAGTGCTGATATTTTGGAGGTCTGTGAATTATTCAGTAGATATTAGGCAGGTAACCTACTGTAACATATCCATTTTTTTCAGTTTCTTCCTGATGTTGCCTAAATAAATCAGCAGACGATGCAAATGGGCCGTTTGTCTTAGGACTTCAGTTGTTTCCCATATGTGTCTGAGAGATTATGTTTAGGAAAGAAATCCATACCAAGTTCTGTTTTTCTTGTACGTTGAGTTTTAGTAACTGATTTTTAATCTGTCATGCAGACAGAGAAAATGCATTTGTCGTGATCTCTTGGAAGCCCAAGTTGGTGCTGGCACAGTTGAAGTCTAAGCTGAAAAAAAAAACAGTCTCAGTGGGAAACAAAATATATATATAAAACGCTTTAAACAGCAGAATTACACAGGATCGGGGGGTAAAATCAATGAGCCCTTTTGAATTTCTATTATCACATAATACTGCTGTTAGGTCACCAAAGCAAAACATGCAGTGACCCCTTCCTCGGAATCTTATCTGAAATGTAAGCGGGAGCTGAGGGTGGAAACAGAGCATTTTCAGAAACAGCAGGTCAGTGAGAACTTGCAGTCTCTTCTCCATGGGTGGAAAGAGAGAAGCTGTACTCTCCAGCTAACGTTGCCAAGGACTTGGAAGAGTGATGTGAATGTGTGTCTTGTGTGTTCAGACACACACAGGCGTAGCTGAATGGTGAAGCCTGGGGAGAACTTGTCAAAGGGGCTGAACCTGTCTCTGGTTCCCCCTGTGTAGACATGGTGAGGTTAGGAACTCAACAGATGGGTAGAGAGAAAGTTCATCTCTGATGTAGCAGTGGGACACAAGCACAGGCAGGAATAAGGAGGAAACAAGAAAAACACATATACCTAGAACAGGGGCAACGC